>NC_035448.2:58829576-59497849 GCF_002127325.2 Helianthus annuus
TGACACCATGCAGGAATCTAGATGAAGTAAGAACTCGGGCACTCAGGTTCATCCGGCTAGAGGATGACAAGAGGATCCAGGGAGAGACAAGTAGGATCTCTCAAAACAGGAGAAGCAAGGGATCCTCCTTCAAGAACAACAAATTCAAATCCTACCATAGAAATGAGAACCAGAATGTGCATGCTGTTGACCAAGAAGAGGATATGAAGATTATCCTCCAATCTCAGAATATTGTTTTTCCGTTGATAATCATGAACTAATCCTTGCAATGCAGAATCTAGGTGAAAAAGCTAGGTGGCCCAGGAAGAATGATAAACCATCCGGGACTAAAGACAAGTCAAAATGGTGTGCATACCATGAGGATTTCGGCATCTAACTGAAGAATGCATAGCTTTAAGAAAAGAAATTGGATATCTGTTAAGCAAGGGGCACCTGAAAGAAATTGTTGGGAAGAAAAAAAGCAAAGGACTCAGGATCCTGAAAGGATCCCTGAGAAGGCTCCAGCACCTCCGGCAAATGCACAAGTGATCAACTTTATTTCCGGAGATCAACATCTGTGGTACATCCTTCTCGGCGCCAAAAGGCATGCGAAGGAGTCAAAAATGGATAATGGAGAAAGACCTATTAGAACATCAAGTGTCTCAGAAGGGAAGATGATAACGTTTGATGAGGATGATCGCATTAACATTCAGGATCCTCATCATGATAGTTTAGTTATTACTCTCTTTATCTCTAACCATTTTGTCCGCAGGATCCTTATCGATGGAGGAAGCTCAGTGAACATTATCCAGCTTGATGTTCTGAAGAAAATGGGTATCCCAGAATCAGACATCACACCAAGATCCTCCGTGCTTGTAGGATTCAGTGGAGAAACGAAGAAAACTCTGGGGGACATCAAACTCCCAATCTAACGTGGAAGGATTACATAATTATCAGAAATTTTGTGTTATTGACTGTTTGTCTTGTTGCAATGTTATCCTTGGCAGACCTTGGATACATGATATGAAAGCAGTCCCATCCACCTACCATCAATGTGTGAAGCTCCCTAGCCCATGGGGAATAATCAAGATCGACAGTGATCAGCAGGAGACTAAGGATTGTTATACCTCATTCATGAAGCCAACCTCGAAGCCAAGGGAGCAATAGCAATTACAGTATCCTCCGAGGAATGTCTTGGAGGCAAGGGAACAAGATGTGGACGAAATCCTCTTGGATCCTGTGATCCTGAATCAAAAATCTATATCGGATCAGGGATCCTTGGCAAGATGAAAGAAGACTTAATATCCTTCCTCAAAAGAAGAAAATCTACCTTCGCTTGGAAACATGAAGATATGACAGGTATATCTAAGGATATTATTACTCACAAACTTGGCATTGACAGGTCTATCAAACCAATCCATCAAAAAAGGAGGAAGTTTGCACCAGAAAGGAATGCCATTATCCAAGAAGAAGTAGAAAGACTACTTCGAGCAGGTATGATCAGAGAGGTAAAGTATCCAAAATGGTTAGCCAATGTGGTCGTTGTCCAAAAGAAAAATGGAAAGTGGAGGGTATGTGTTGACTTCACCGATCTAAATAAGGCATGTCCCAAGGATCCTTTCCCATTACCCCACATTGACTCCATGGTGGATGCAACAGCGGGGCATGAACTGTTGACCTTTATGGATGCATCATCTGGATTCCAACAAATTCAGATGGAACCATCTGACCAAGAGGATACAGCCTTTATGACCCCAACAGGTTTGTATTGTTATATTGCCATGCCTTTTGGACTAAGGAATGCAGGTGCAACATATCAAAGGCTGGTAAATATGATGTTCAAAGATCAAATTGGACAAACTATGGAAGTATACATAGATGATATGGTAGTCAAATCAAAGAAAGCTGAGGATCACCTAAGGGATTTGGAAGAAGCATTTGATATCCTTGATAACTATAAAATGAAGCTTAATCCTTCAAAATGCCACTTTGGCGTTAAGGCAGGTAAATTCCTAGGATATATGGTAACTCAGAGAGGTATTGAAGCAAGTCCGGAGCAAATTAAAGCACTTGTAAACATCAAGTCCCCTGCCAATGCTAAAGATGTGCAAAGGCTAACAGGCAGGATAGCAGCTCTGAACAGGTTCATATCAAAATCCTCAGAAAAATGTAAAGAATTTTACGATATCCTAAGGAAGAACAAGAAGTTTGAATGGACTGAGAAACATGAGAATGCTTTACAAGCCCTTAAAGAATATATGTCCTCAGCACCAGCATTAACAAAGCCCGAAAAAGGAGATGTGTTATCCTTATATTTGGCGGTATCCTCAACCGCTGTAAGTGCTGTCCTTGTCAAGGATCATGAAGGTACACAATATCCTATCTACTATGTAAGTAAGAGTTTACTTGATGCCGAATCCAGTACTCACACCTCGAAAAACTTATTCTTGCATTAATCATGGCATCAACTAAGTTAAGGCATTATTTTGAAACCCATACTATCGTTGTTAGAACTAACTTTCCAATTAAGAATGTCCTCAGGAAACCAGAGATGTCAGGAAGAATGGCTAAGTGGGCAGTAAAGCTTAGTGCCCACGATATAAGATATGAGCCAAGAACAGCCATTAAATCCCAAGCATTAGCTGACTTTGTGGCTGATTTCAGTAGTGATCTACAAAAAGAAGCAGAATTGGAAGTCCAGCAGCTGGATGAGACCAAGGATCCTTGGATACTACACACTGATGGATCCTCAAATGTCAAGGGCACAGGGCTCGGGATACTACTAAAATCGCCACAGGGGGACATAATACCCCACTACATAGCCTGTGAGTTCCAAGCAACTAACAATGAGGCTGAATATGAAGCCTTAATTGCTGGCTTACAAATTGCTAAGGATATGGGGGTAAAGTATCTTAAAGTATATGTAGACTCATTATTGATCACCAATCACTTTAATGGATCCTATGCTGTTAAAGGTGAAAAACTAACCAAATATTTAGAGATAGTCAAGGAATTGGCACTCTCTTTTGTCTCTTTCAGCTTAACACAGGTACCAAGGGAGGATAACACGGAAGCTGATGCATTGGCCAACTTAGGATCATCCTTAAAAATTCCAGAAGACATAAGTATCCCTATCATCCATATCCTGGCTCCTGCTATTGAAAATCAAGTGGCCATGGAAATAGAAGAGGATACTGCAATAATCCCTAGTGAAGAAGCTCAATCTTATGCAGGATCATGGGTCTCACCAATCATGAAATACTTGCAACACGGGGAGATTCCGATGGGAGAAAATCCTAGAGCTTTCAGGATTAAGGTATCTCAATTTACAATCTTAAATAATGTGCTATATAAACGATCCCTTGCAGGACCATATTTAAGATGTATTGAGGATCCTGAAATTGAAGAAGTGTTGAGAGACTTCCATGAAGGAGATTGTGGAAACCACACTGGGGGCAGGGCATTATTCTCAAGGATCCTTAGAACAGGATACTACTGGCCAACCATGAAAAGGATGCTGTAGAATATGCTAGGAAATGTGATCCTTGTCAAAGACACAGCAATATCCTTCATCAACCAGCTGAATTGCTACACCCCATACCATCCTCCTGGCCATTCATGAGATGGGGAATGGATATAGTTGGCAAGCTCCCTAAAGCACCTGGTGGAAAAGTATTTATGCTCGCCATGACTGACTACTTCTCTAAGTGGATAGAAGCTGAAGCTTTTGCTCAAGTCAGAGAAAAAGAAGTTATATCCTTTATCAAAAGAAACATTATAACTAGATTTGGCATTCCCTCTGAAATTGTGTGTGATAATGGTTCCCAATTCATTGGAAGCAGAACTACTAACTTTTGTGACAGTTGGGGAATCAAGATGATAACATCAACACCAGTTCATCCACAAGCCAATGGCCAAGCAGAATCATCCAACAAGATCATCATCAACAATCTGAAGAAGAAGCTAGGATCCAAGAAGGGAAAATGGCAGAGGAGTTACCTTATGTGCTATGGGCTGACAGGACAACTCCCAAGAATGCCACTGGTCAAACACCTTTTTCTTTAGTATTTGGGGCAGAAGCAGTGATCCCAACAGAGATGGTGATCCCAACCGCTAGAACAAGTGCTCGTGATCCTGAAGAGAATGCTACAATCCTGGCTCAGGATTTGGATACTATTGAGGAAATCAGGGATCTGGCTAGGATAAGGATGGCAAGCTACCAACAAAGAATGGCTGGTGCTTACAACAAAAATGTTAGGATAAGGAAGTTTCAAGTCGGAGATATGGTGTTGAGAAAAGCATTCCAAAACACTATTAATCCTGCTGACGGGAAGTTAGCACCAAAGTGGGAAGGCCCTTACTTGATTGAAGCTGAAGCAGGAAAGGGGGCATACAGATTGCTTACCATGGAAGGGAACTTGTTACCAAGAGCCTGGAATGCTGTCCACTTAAAGAGATACTTTATGTGAACATGATCCCTCAAGCATGTGATCCTTTTATGGAAGTATCCTCGAAGGATCCCGGTGATGTCAGTGATCCTTAATCTGGTAATGTCCTTATCTTAAAACATTACATTTCCTTACTTTTTACCAAAGGATAAGGATCCTGTATCCTTCATCCTCTTCTCACGAACCATTTGAGTTATGATAGTTCAGGTATCTACAGCAAATCGTCAAAGATCTTCAAAAGCAACGCAGATCCTTGGGCTTGTCCCCAGTTATCCTTGGGATTATCCCCAGTTTCCGCCAGCAGCGCACGATGATCCTGATATAGTTCACGTCTTTGGGACCAGTACCCACTTCCGGGGCTGACAACCTCATCGTACTGGCTATACCCAGAATCCTACATATAATGGTAGACGTACCATACATCCGTTCATAAGGTTTCTAACGTTTTCACGTTAGCTAAGGTTTTGACATTTTCATGTCACTAAGTTTGGATAGTCGCCAGTAAGGGCCATACTCCAGTTTACATACGATCCTTTGGGCTTGTCCCCAGTTATCCTTCGGGCTTGTCCCCAGTTATCCTTTGGGCTTGTCCCCAATGATCCTTTGGGATCATCCCCAGTTATCCTTTGGGCATGTCCCCAGCTACTAATTTATCTTTTACATTGGCTTAGTCCCAAGATATGTTCCATTTTTCAGGTTCTCGAAGTTAAACAAATAAGGATCCTTAATCCTTATCGTCCATTAAAATTTCACTTATGGTTATCTTGATTAAAGGTTAGGATCCTAACTTGGATCCTCAGGTATGATCCTTGACTATTTTGATTATACTAAACAACCCCTACACTTTGACAACTAAAACTATGATCCTTGAAAATTTTCAATGATAGGGTATTTGATCTAGGATCATATCCTAAATTTATTAAACATGGTTTGCTCAACTCTTGTTACTCTAACAAATATGTTTCTAAAAACTGGGAAATAAGAAGATAAATAAAGGATAACAACACGAGATAAGCCAGAAAGATTAGAGTTATATTATTAACAAAAGGATCTTAAACCCTTTCAAAAAGTTGTCAAAATTGCCAACCCACATTTCTACCAGCAAAACGTGGCCCGTCCACATGGGTTGGCAAAGGGTGTCCATTGTCTATGCGGTCTTAGCAGGTGCAGGAAATTAAAGGCGGCATGATCACAAAGGCTTCATCCCCCAAACAGAGGATCCCTCCACCTTTTGTAATCCTACCTATTGTCCAAAGGATCCATGATCCTTAACCCTAAAAACTATTGTTCAAGTTACAAACCATAAATGTTTCAAACATCAACAACCACAAACAAACCACTACCAAACTCAAAAAATTGGGCTCCGGCCTAGTCTCAAAATATCCATCATTGCCCAATCCTGCAGCTCAAACCTTCGCTGCTTCATCACCACCGGCTCCACTAGCTTCTCCACCCTGATCTTTGCCAGCATCACCACCCTCCAGCATTGGGATATCCTCAGCATCATCGTCATCCTCCAACTCTGCTAGCCTTGCCTTCCAACCTTCCACGTCCCATGTGCCTTTGTCAAAGGAAGGATCATGAGCCTCCGCAGCCATCTGCAGCTGGATCTTATACATAGTTATCGCAGCAGAGACCTTAGCATCCTGGGTGATGTCACGCTTCTCGTAGTCAAAGCTGATCAGTGCTTTGACAGCTTTATCCTTGGTAGCCCGGAGCTCCTTCTCAAGATCAGCTATCTTGAGATCCTTCAGCACACCCATCTGTTGAAGGTCGGCAATCTGGCGGTCTTGATCTTCAACGTGATTAACATAAGTTTCTATTTCGGTAAACCTCTGCAAGAAAAACAGGATATGACGTCAGACACAGGTGATCCTCAAAACCATCAGGATAACCAACAGGGGCAATGATCCTTACCTCATTGACATAGTCGAGAAACTGTTGGCGGAGTAGAGGAAATCCTTGAAGATCCTCCGGAGCCTTCCTCTTCTTTCCCTTACCCCTAGTGGGTAATTTAGGGGCTGAAGCAGAGGGACTAGCAGCAGGAGTCTTCTTCTTCGAAGACTTGACGTTGGCAAGATCATCAATCCCAAACAAAGAGGCAGACTTGGCGGACTTAGCAGATTTCCCAGCACCTACACAATCAAAACAAGATAAGTCTCCTAACTAATTTAATATTTTTGCATAGAACTTACTTTTTGGTAAGGATACTTACTTGACATTGTGGCAGATGCGGAGGATACTTCTTGTGAATCTTGAATGGTGACTTGAAAACTTCTGGTCTCAGGATCAAGCTTCTTGAAAGCTAAAACTCTCTCTCTTGCAGCAGGAGTTAACTTGAGATGAGTAACGGATATAGCTGAAAAAACACAAAAGACAAAAAAGACATTAGTGATCCTCATCATAAGAGACAAGTCTGATGGTGATCCTTCCAGGATCCTCTATCCTACCATGAGTAGCCCACTCCTTGGGCAGATCCTCCCCGTTAGGGATGGTATCTCTCCTAACAAAAAAGAATCGTCGCTTCCAGTTGGTATCATTTTTTGTGACCTTAAAAACAGGGTGATCCTCTCCAGCTTTCCGTTTCAACAAGTATCGACAGGAACCAAATGTGGTAAGATCATATAACTCGGCCAGCTCCGGCATCCCTAAGTCAATCCCCTCCTGCTCGATGATCCTCTCAAGGGTACACAGAACCCTCCAGATCATCGGCATGGCCTGGATATAGGACATACCGGTCAGAGAAAAGAAGGACTGGGTGAAGGCTGGAAAAGGATATGAATATCCTATGGTAAACGGAGTTGCAGGAAAGGCCACCCAGGCGTCGGAAACGAAATCACTCAGAGCGGTGGGAGTAAAAGACTTGAAGACGGTATCCGCCGGAAAACAGTGACGGATCCTATCAACGTGAGCATCAGTAAAGCAGCACCTCTCTGTAGGAGAGTCTTTGACGATCCCTTGGCTTTTCAAGGGACTGATCTTCTTGTGATCCTTGTGAGGAGAATTTCGAAGCAACATACTCTTGGCAGGATAAAAGCAGAAAAACAGAGCAAGAGAGGGAAGAAAGAGAAGAGAATACCTGATTGATCTTCGGTAGAGATTATAAAGGGAGAATATCTTGAATTTAAATGAAGATTGATCCTAACCCTATCTCCTATTTATAATCATGATTTGCAGGGATGTCACCTCAATGACGTAAAGGTTACAACGGCTAGTTCGAAATTAACGGCTAGTTATCCGAATTGTTCGTTGCAGATAAGATCAAAGCAAAATATAACTCGTTAATTTACAATGAACTCCTTATATTTTGGGGGCAATTGTTAGGGCTGGATTTTTACAATACATGATCCTCACATGTGATCCTAACCAATCATCCTTGTTTCTTTGGCAGATAGTGATCCTCAGCAGAGTTCCAGGATCAGGATCACGGACCATCATAGGATCCTCATGCTAACAGTTGCTTTCGTTGAATTTAATGTTGTTTTGCAGGAATGACTAGCAGGATCCGCTCTTAGTATCACAATTAAAGGACACGTCTTTACAACTATAGCATGTGCTTAATCGGAGATGGACGTTGTGAAGGATATGGAAACTTGGCATGATTTAAGGGCGATAATTTAGGCTAGATTTACTTTTATTTCTAAAGGGGTAATGAGCTGATTATTAGTCTTTTTACCTAAAATAGGTCACCTACACTTGTATATATAACACTCTTCCCCATTCGGAAGAACACACAACACAACTCTCACACGCTTAGACACTCGAAACTATAGTGATCCTTGTACTCAGCTCATTATCATCCAAAGTTGTAACTATTTTTCTTATATTGAAGTTTGGTGATCGGTAGTTGCCATCACCCGAGGTTTTTTATGCCGGAGATCATACATTGATCAAGGGCTTTTTCCTCGTATAAATCACTGTGTCTTTGCATATTTTATACTGAAGTGATCCTTTACTTTTTCTATAAACCAAGCATCATACCCCATTTACATAAAGTTTGGTTGCATTATCCTTGTGTGATTTTTGACCAAAACATTATCCTTGTGTGATTTTTGACCAAAACAGTTTGGCGCCCACCGTGGGGCAATTGGTGCTTCATTCATAAGAAAACTTTCTGTTCGAAATCATTTCAAAGAGTTACATGGCTTCATCATTGAAGAATACATCCACAGTGATGTCGGCAGTCAATTCATCTACTGGCATTCCACCTTTGCCTCCACCACCAGCTGGATCTCAGAAAAATGCTGAGAAGAGACCAACTTCTATCTCCTCTAAACCATCATCTTCTGCTCTAACTTCTTCTGTTCCCAGTACTAGTGATATATTTACTTTGATTTTGCAGATGAGGGATCGTATGCAGCAGCAGGATGAAACTAATGACAGGATCCTCAGAGAAATCGGAGATCTCAAAAGGCAAAAGAAAACGGCAGAGGATCATTCCCCACTAATGCCCAAATCTTTGAATTTCGATACTCCAATGATTACTTCTCAGCCATCAGAGGTCCCAGACATTCAATATATGGGTGGATCAAGAGGAGTGCATTTCAGCCCAGCAACAATGACTCAGGCATCAGGATCATATTTCCAACCGGCGGGATCCTACGCCCAGCATTTGGGATCCTTCATGAGCTTAGGATCCTCCTTTGTCCATGGATCATCCCAAGTTCAAGGATCCTCCTTTGTTCCAGGATCATCCCAGGTTCAAGGATCCTCCTTCGTCCCAGGATCATCCCAGATTCAAGAATCCCTACAGATACCAGGATCCTTGAAGAATTTGCAAACAGGAAGCCTAGATGTCCATCAAGGAGATTTTATTCCAATGCAGACCATTGCTTCCACTGGTCCATCCATTATCCCAGAATCCCAGCAATATGGATTCACACCCAATGTTCCTAACTTGAACCCGATGGGAGGTAACACCTTAAATAATTATCTTACCACTAACCATGGATTCGTGCAGGATACAGGTATCAATCATGCTATGGCCAGGGAGTTACAGAAGCTGAAGGATATGATCTCAAGTGTTCCAGGGGTAGTCAAGCCTATCCCGGAGATTGCAGATGGAAGCCATAAGGTATCTCGTTTTGCACCACCAATTTGTGATGCAGAGGTACCCAAAAGGTTCCATATCCCTACTATGAAGCTGTATGATGGTACAACGGATCCTGAGGAGCACATAGCACAATACAGGGAGAGGATGGAGATCAATCCAATCCCAGAAAAGTTAAAGGAAGCATGCCTATGTAAAGGATTTGGATCCACCCTTACTGGATCAGCTCTTAAATGGCTGCTAAGTCTTCCCCCTTACTCTATCACTTCATTTGCTAATTTGGTTAATTTGTTCAATAATCAATTCTCTTGTAGTAGAAAATTTGAAAGATTAACTAGTGATTTATATAGGGTAACTCAAAGTCATAATGAATCATTAAGGGATTATATAACTAAATTCAGTAAAGAATCCTTGGACATTCCCAACTTGGATATGGCCACGGCTGTTGAGGCCTTCAAAATGGGACTGCTTAAGGATTCATTGTTCTATGATGATCTTGTTATGACACCGTGCAGGAACCTAGATGAAGTAAGAACTCGGGCACTCAGGTTCATCCGGTTAGAGGATGACAAGAGGATCCAGGAGAGACAAGTAGGATCCTCAAAACAGGAGAAGCAAGGATCCTCCTTCAAGAGCAATAAATTCAAATCCTACCATAGAAATGACAACAAGAACGTGCATGCTGTTGACCAAGAAGAGGATGATGAGGATTATCCTCCGATTTCTGAATATTGTTTTTCTGTTGACAATCATGAACTAATCCTTGCAATGCAGAATCTAGGAGAAAAAGCCAGGTGGCCCAGAAAGAATGATAAACCATCCGGGACTAAAGACAAGTCAAAGTGGTGTGCATACCACGAGGATTTCGGGCATCTAACTGAAGAATGCATCGCATTAAGAAAGGAAATTGGATATCTGCTAAGCAAGGGACATTTGAAAGAATTGTTGGGAAGGAAAAAGCAAAAGACCCAGGATCCTGAAAGGATCCCTGAAAAAGCTCCAGCCCCTCCGGCAAACGCACAAGTGATCAACTTTATTTCCGGAGGATCAGACATCTGTGGTACATCCTTCTCAGCGGCTAAAAGGCATGCAAAGGAAGCTAAAATGGATAATGGAGAAAGACCTATTCGAACATCAAGTGTCTCGGAAGGAAAAACGATAACGTTTGATGAGGATGATCGCATTAACATCCAGGATCCTCATCATGATAGTTTAGTTATTACTCTCTTTATCTCTAACCATTTTGTCCGCAGGATCCTTATCGACGGAGGAAGCTCAGTAAACATTATCCAGCTTGATGTTCTAAAGAAAATGGGTATCCCGGAATCAGACATCACACCAAGATCCTCCGTGCTTGTGGGATTCAGTGGAGAAACTAAGAAAACCCTGGGGGACATTAAACTCCCAATCTACGTGGAAGGATTACATAATTATCAAAAATTTTGTGTCATTGATTGTTTATCTTGTTGTAATGTTATCCTTGGCAGGCCCTGGATACATGATATGAAAGCAGTCCCATCCACCTACCATCAATGTGTGAAACTCCCTAGCCCATGGGGGATAATCAAGATCGACAGTGACCAGCAAGAGGCTAAGGATTGCTATACCTCATCCATGAAACCAACCTCGAAGCCAAGGGAGCAATAGCAATTACAGTATCCTCCAAGGAGTGTCTTGGAGGCAAGGGAACAGGATGTGGACGAAATCCTTTTGGATCCGAGTGATCCTGAATCAAAAATCTATATCGGATCAGGGATCCTTGGCAAGTTGAAAGAAGACATAATATCCTTCCTCAAAAGAAGAAAATCTACCTTTGCATGGAAACATGAAGATATGATAGGTATATCTAAGGATATTATCACTCATAAACTTGGCATTGACAGGTCGATCAAACCAATCCATCAAAAAAGGAGGAGGTTTGCACCAGAAAGGAATGCCATTATCCAGGAAGAAGTAGAGAGACTACTTCGAGCAGGTATGATCAGAGAGGTAAAATATCCAAAATGGTTAGCCAATGTGGTTGTTGTCCAAAAGAAAAACGGAAAGTGGAGGGTATGTGTCGATTTCACTGATCTAAATAAGGCATGTCCCAAGGATCCTTTCCCATTACCCCACATTGACTCCATGGTGGATGCAACGACGGGACATGAACTGTTAACCTTTATGGATGCATCATCTGGATTCCAACAAATTCAGATGGAGCCATCTGACCAAGAGGATACGGCCTTTATGACCCCAACCGGATTATATTGCTATATTGCTATGCCTTTTGGACTGAGAAATGCAGGTGCAACATATCAAAGGCTGGTGAATATGATGTTCAAAGACCAAATTGGACAGACTATGGAAGTATACATAGATGATATGGTAGTAAAGTCAAAGAAAGCTGAGGATCACCTAAGGGACTTGGAGGAAGCATTTGATATCCTTGATAATTATAACATGAAGCTTAATCCTTCGAAATGTCACTTTGGTGTTAAAGCAGGTAAATTTCTATGATATATGGTAACTCAGAGGGGCATTGAAGCAAGCCCGGAACAAATTAAAGCACTGATAAATATCAAGTCCCCTGCCAATGCTAAGGATGTGCAAAGGCTGACAGGCAGGATAGCAGCCCTAAACAGGTTCATATCAAAATCCTCAGAAAGATGTAAAGAATTTTATGATATCCTAAGGAAAAACAAGAAATTTGAATGGACTGAAAAGCATGAGAATGCTTTACAAGCCCTTAAAGAATATATGTCCTCAGCACCAGCATTAATGAAACCCGGAAAAGGAGATGTGTTATCCTTATACCTGGCGGTATCCTCAACCGCTGTAAGTGCAGTCCTTGTTAAGGATCATAAAGGTACACAACATCCTATCTACTATGTAAGTAAGAGCTTACTTGATGCCGAATCCAGGTACTCACACCTTGAAAAACTTATTCTTGCATTAATTATGGCATCAACTAAGTTAAGACATTATTTGAAACCCATACTATTGTTGTTAGAACTAATTTTCCAATCAAGAATGTCCTCAGGAAACCAGAGATGTCCGGAAGGATGGCTAAGTGGGCGGTAAAGCTTAGTGCCCATGATATAAGATATGAGCCTAGAACAGCCATTAAATCCCAAGCACTAGCAGACTTTGTGGCTGATTTCAGTAGTGATCTACAAAAGGAAGCAGAATTGGAGGTCCAGCAGCTAGATGAAACCAAGGATCCTTGGATACTACACACCGATGGATCCTCAAATATCAAAGGCACAGGACTCGGCATACGACTAAAATCGCCACAGGGGGACATAATACCCCACTCCATAGCCTGTGAGTTCCAAGCAACCAACAATGAGGCTGAATATGAAGCCTTAATTGCTGGTTTACAAATTGCTAAGGATATGGGGGTCAGATACCTTAAAGTATACGTAGACTCATTACTAATCACTAATCACTTTAATGGATCCTATGCTGTTAAAGGAGAAAAACTAACCAAATATTTAGAGATAGTCAAAGAATTGGCACTCTCTTTTGTTTCTTTCAGTTTAACACAGGTACCAAGGGAGGAAAATACAGAAGCTGATGCATTGGCCAATCTAGGATCATCCTTGAAGATCCCAGAGGATATAAGTATCCCCATCATCCATATCCTAGCTCCTGCTATTGAAAATCAGGTGGCCATGGAAATAGAAGAGGATACTGCAATGATCCCTAGTGAAGAAACTCAACCTTATTCAGGATCATGGATCTCACCAATCATGAGATACTTACAACACGGGGAGATTCCTATGGGAGAAAATCCTAGAGCTTTCAAAATTAAGGTATCTCAATTCACAATCTTAAATAATGTATTATATAAGCGATCTCTTGCAGGACCATATTTAAGATGTATCGAGGATCCTGAAATTCAAGAAGTGTTGAGAGACTTCCATGAAGGAGATTGTGGAAACCATACTGGGGGCAGGGCATTGTTCTCAAGGATCCTTAGAACAGGATACTACTGGCCAACTATGAAAAGGGATGTTGTAAAATATGCTAAGAAATGTGATCCTTGTCAAAGACACGGCAATATCCTTCATCAGCCAGCTGAATTTTTGCATCCAATACCATCCTCTTGGCCACTCATGAGATGGGGGATGGATATAGTTGGCAAGCTCCCTAAAGCACCTGGTGGAAAAGTATTTATGCTTGCCATGACCGACTACTTCTCCAAGTGGATAGAAGCTGAAGCTTTTGCTCAAGTCAGAGAAAAGGAAGTTATATCCTTTATTAAGAGAAACATTATAACCAGATTTGGCATTCCCTCTGAAATTGTATGTGATAATGGTTCCCAATTCATTGGGAGCAGAACCACTAACTTTTGTGACAGTTGGGGAATTAAGATGATAACTTCAACACCAGTCCATCCACAAGCCAATGGTCAAGCAGAATCATCCAACAAGATCATCATCAACAACCTGAAGAAGAAATTAGGATCCAAGAAGGGGAAATGGGCAGAGGAATTGCCTTATGTGCTGTGGGCTGATAGGACAACTCCCAAGAATGCCACTGGTCAAACACCCTTCTCTTTAGTATTTGGGGCAGAAGCAGTGATCCCAACAGAAATAGTGATTCCAACTGCTAGAACAAGTACTCGTGATCCTGAAGAGAATGCTGCAAACCTAGCTCAAGACTTGGATACCATTGAAGAAATCAGGGATCTGGCTAGGATAAGGATGGCAAGCTACCAACAAAGAATGGCTGGTGCCTACAACAAAAATGTCAGGATAAGGAAGTTCCAAGTCGGGGATATGGTGTTGAGAAAAGCATTCCAAAACACCATCAATCCTGCTGACGGAAAATTGGCACCAAAATGGGAAGGCCCTTACTTGATTGAAGCCGAAGCAGGAAAGGGGGCATACAGATTGCTAACCATGGAAGGAAATTTGTTACCAAGAGCCTGGAATGCTATTCACTTAAAGAAGTATTTCATGTGAACAGGATCCTTCAAGCATATGATCCTTACATCGGAAGCATCCTCGAAGGATCCCGGCGACATCAGTGATCCTTTACTCTGGTAAAGTCCTTATCTCAAAACTTTTCCATTTTCTTATTTTTACCTAAGGATAAGGATCACGTATCCTTCATCCTTCTCTCACGAGAATTTGAGTTCTGATAGTCCAGGTATCCTCAGCATATTATCGATAGTCTTCAAAAGCATCTCAGATCCTTGGGTTCAACCCCAGTTATCCTTGGGCTTGTCCCCAGTTTTCGCCTGTAGCGCACGATGATCCTGGTATAGTTCACGTCTTTGGGACCAGTACCCACTTTAGGGGCTGACAACCTCATCGTACTGGCTATATCTAGGATCCTACGTGTAATGGTAGACGTACCATACATCCGTTCCTAAGGTTTCTAACGTTTTCACGTTAGCTAAGGTTTTGACATTTTCATGTCACCAAGTTTGGATAGTCGCCAGTAAGGGCCATACTCCAGTTTACATACGATCCTTGGGCTTGTCCCCAGTTATCCTTTGGGCTTGTCCCCAGTGATCCTTTGGGCTTATCCCCAGTTATCCTTTGGGCTTGTCCCCAGTGATCCTTTGGGCTTGTCCCCAGTTATCCTTTGGGCATGTCCCCAACTATTAATTTATCTTTTACATCGGCTTAGTCCCAAGTTATGTTCCATTTTTCAGGTTTTCGAAGTTAAACAAATAAGGATCCTTAATCCTTATTATCCGTTAAAATTTCACTTATGGTTATTAAAGGTTAGGATCCTAACTTGGATTCTCAGGTATGATCCTTGACTATTTTGATTATACTTGTTATTTTGAATAACCCTTACACTTTGACAACTAAACCTATGATCCTCGATCATAAACTATTTTTGAAAATTTTTCGATTAAAGGATATTTGATCCAGGATCATATCCTAAAATGATTGAACATGATTTGCTTAACAATTGGAAAATAAAAGGATAAACAAAGGATAACAACACGAGATAAGCCAGAAAGATTAGAGTTATTTTATTAACAAAGGATTTTAAACCCTTTCAAAAGTTGTCAAAATTGCCAACCCACGTTTCTACCAGCAAAACGTGGCCCGTCCACATGGGTTGGCAAAGGGTGTCCATTGTTTATGCGGTCATAGCAGGTGCAGAAAAGTAAAAGCGGCAGGATCACAAAGGCTTCATCCCCCAAACAGAGGATCCCTCCACCATTTGCGATCCTACCTATTGTCCAAAGGATCCAGGATCCTTAACCCTAAAAACTATTGTTCAAAGTTACAAA
The DNA here is from genome assembly GCF_002127325.2 of Helianthus annuus. Classification (NCBI taxonomy): domain Eukaryota; kingdom Viridiplantae; phylum Streptophyta; class Magnoliopsida; order Asterales; family Asteraceae; genus Helianthus; species Helianthus annuus. Next base: position 58,845,298 of record NC_035448.2, read on the forward strand.
CCATCATTGTTTCAAAACATCATAACCACAAAAAACCACTACCAAATTTTAAAAAATTGGGCTCCGGCTATGTCTAGAAATTTCCATCATTGCCCAATCCTGCAGCTCAAACCTTCGCTGCACCATCACCACCAGCTCCACTTGCTTCCCCCTGATCCTTGCCAACATCACCGCCTTCAAGCATTGGGATCTCCTCAGCCTCCTCATCATCCTCCAACTCTGCCAGCCTTGCCTTCCAGCCTTCCACGTCCCATGTGCCTTTGTCGAAGGAAGGATCCTGAGCCTCCGCAGCCATCTGCAGCTGGATCTTATACATGGTTATCGCAGCAGAGACCTTGGCATCCTGGGTAATGTCATGCTTCTCATAATCAAAATTGATCAGCACCCTGGCAGCTTTATCCTTGGTGGCCCGGAGCTCCTTCTCAAGATCAGCAATCTTGAGATCCTTCAGCACACCCATCTGTTGGAGGTCGGCAATTTGGCGGTCTTGATCCTCAACGTGGCCAATATATGTTTCTATTTCAGCGAGTTTCTGCAGAAAGGGAAAAGGGTAAGTTCAGGACCAGGTGATCCTCAAACAAGCAGGATATACAAGCAGGAGCAGTGATCCTTACTTCGTTAACGTAATCAAGAAACTGTTGGCGGAGCAGGGGAAATCCTTGAAGATCCTCAGAGGCCTTCCTCTTCTTTCCTTTACCCCTAATAGGTGCTTTAGGGGCTGAAGCGGTTGGACTGGCAGCAGGGGTCTTCTTCCTCGCAGATTTGACATTAGCAAGATCATCAATGCCAAACTTGGAGGCAGATTTAGCAGATTTTCCAGCACTTACACAACCAAAATCAGATAAGTATTCTAACTAATTTAAAAAAATCCTACATGAAACTACTTTTAAATCAGGATACTTACTTGACATCGTGACAGAGGCAGAGGATACTTCTTGGGAATCTTGAGTAGCAACCTGGAAAGTTCTTGTCTCCGGATCAAGCTTCTTGAAGGCTAAAAGTCTCTCTTTTGCAGCAGGTGTCAACTTCAGACGAGAGATGGAAACAGCTGCACAATAAACAAAAAACAAAAGAAAATATTAGTGATCCTCATCCTAAGGAACAAATCTTATGGTGATCCTTCCAGGATCCTCTATCCTACCATGAGTAGCCCACTCTTTGGGCAGATCCTTCCCATCAGGGATGGTATCCCTCCTAACAAAGAAGAACCGTCGCTTCCAATTCGTGTCGTTCTTGGTGACCTTGAAGACAGGATGATCCTCTCCAGTTTTTCGCTTAAATAGATAACGATGGGGTCCGAAAGTGGTAAGATCGTACATCTCAGCCAGCTCCGCCATACCAAGGTCAATCCCTTCTTGCTCAATGATCATCTCAAGGGTATACAATACCCTCCAGATCATGGGCATAGCCTGGATATAGCAGATGCCGGTAAGAGAGAAGAAGGATTGAGTGAACTGTGGGAAAGGATATGAATATCCTATCAAGAACGGAGTAACAGGAAAGGCCACCCAAGTATCAGAGATAAAGTCACTCAAAGCAGTGGGAGTGAAGGACTTGAAGATGGTATTCGCCGGAAAACAGTGACGGATTCTATAAACCTGAGGATCAGTGAAACAGCACCTCTCGGTGGGAGAGTCTTTGATGATCCCTTGACCTTTTAAGGGACTGTTCTTCTCAGGATCCTTATGAGGGGAATTCCGGAGCAACATATTTGCAGAAGAATGAAAAGAAGCAGGAAAACAGAGTAAGAGAAGGAAGAAGGAAGAAGAGAGATACCTGATTGATCTTCGGACGAGATTATAAAGGGAGTTTTCTTTGATTTTAAATGCGAATTGATCCTATCTCTATTTATAATGATGATCTGCAGGGCTGTCACTTCTGTGACGTAAGGGTTGCAACGGCTAGTCCGACTCCAACGGCTAGTTATCCGATTAGCTCGTTGCGGATAAGATCAAGCAAAATATAACTCACTTATTTACAATATCACTCCTTATATTTTGGGGGCAATTTTTAGGGCTGGATTTTTATAACACATGATCCTTACATGTGATCCTAACCAGTGATCCTTGTTTCTTTGGCAGATAGTGATCCTCAGCAGAGTTCCAGGATCAGGATCACGGACCATCATAGGGATCCTCATGCTAACAGTTGTTTTCATTAAATTTAATGTTATCTTGCAGGAACGTCTAGCAGGATCCACTCTTAGCATCACAAACAAGGGACGCGTCTTTACAACTTTGGCATATGCTTAATCAGAGATGAACGTTGTAGAGGATATGGAAACTCGGCATGATTTAAGGGCAATAATATAGGCTAGATTTACTTTTATTTCTAAAGGGGTAATGAGCTGATTGTTAGTCTATTTACCTAAAATAGGTCACTCACACTTGTATATATAACACTCTTCCCCATTCGGAAGACACACAACACATTTCTCACACGCTTAGACACTCGATACTATAGTAATCCTTGTGCTCAGCTCATTATCATCCGAAGTTGTAACCATTTTTTGTTATATTGAAGTTTGGTGATCGGTAGTTGCCATCACCCGAGGTTTTTTATGCCGGAGATCATACATTGATCAAGGGCTTTTTCCTCGTATAAATCCTTGTGTCACTAGCATATTTCTTACTAAAGTGATCCTTAACTTTTTCAACAAACCAAGCATCATTCCCCGTTTACTTTGAGTTTGGTTGCATTATCCTTGTGTGATTTTTGACCAAAACACCTGTATCTTGCAGTATCAGGGAATGCAGTAAGTGCGGTACTCGTAAAGGATCATGAAGGTCAGCAGTATCCTGTTTATTATGTTAGCAAAAGTTTGTTAAATGCTGAAACTAGATATTCTCACCTAGAAAAACTAATATTGGCTCTAGTAATGGCATCAACAAAGCTTAGACATTATTTTGAAACACATAGGATTCATGTTAAAACTAATTATCCTATTAAGAATGTGCTTAGGAAACTGGAGATGTCGGGTAGAATGGCTAAGTGGTCGGTAAAATTAAGTGCCTATGATTTAGTATATGAACCTAGAAATGCAATAAAGTCTCAGGCTCTAGCAGACTTTGTGGCTGATTTCAATAGTGATATTCAAAATTAAGTAGACCTAGAAGTGCAACAACTAGGAGAGAACTTAGAATCCTGGATATTATATACTGATAGTGCATCTAATGTAAGGGGTGTAGGTTTAGGTATACTACTAAAATCGCCACAGGGGGACATAATACCCCAGGCTGTTAGATGTGAATTCCCTGCTACTAACAATGAGGCAGAATATGAAGCTTTAATCGCAGGATTAGATTTGGCTAAGAATATGAATATCAAGAATTTGCAAGTATATGTTGATTCCTTGTTAATTACTAATCATTTTAATGGATCCTATGCAGTCAAGGGTGAGAAACTAATTGAATACCTCGGTATTCTTAAAAAAATAGCAGGATATTTCGATATTTTTACACTTGAACAGGTACCAAGAGAGGATAACGCCGAAGCAGACGCATTGGCAAACTTGGGATCATCAATCAGGATACCAGAAGGGACCACGATACCGATATTACATATCCTGTATCCTGCAACGGATCCTCAGCATAAGGGAGTAGCTAGTATTCAAAATCCTGGAGTGGTGTATCCTGAAGGGGATCCTAAGTCCTGGACAACTCCAATTATGAGATATCTAAAGGAAGGACATATCCCCGAAGATGAAAATCCTAAAGCATTTAGGATGAAGGTATCACGATTCACTATTATAAATAATATTTTATATAAGAAATCTCTTGCAGGACCATACTTGAGATGCTTGGAGGATACTGAAGCCAAAGAAGTACTTCGGGATATACATGAAGGGGATTGTGGTAACCATACTGCGGGCAGGTCATTATTTTCGAAAGTATTAAGGACAGGATATTATTGGCCAACAATGAGAAAAGATGCCACAGAGTATGCTCGAAGATGTGATGTGTGCCAAAGACATAGTAACATATTGCATCAGCCTGCTGAACCGTTATATCCTATTGTTTCCCCTTGGCCATTTATGAAGTGGGGGATGGATATAGTAGGAAAATTACCAAAGGCCTCGGGAGGAAAAGTCTTTATGCTAGCAATGACGGATTATTTCTCTAAATGGGTTGAAGCTGAAGCCTTTGTCCAAGTTAGAGACCAAGAAGTAGTGTCCTTCATAAAAAGGAATATCCTGACCAGGTTCGGGGTACCAGCTGAAATCATTTGTGATAATGGGTCCCAGTTTATAAGCAAGAGGACCACTGATTTCTGCAAGAGTTGGGGGATCAAAATGATAACATCTACTCCAGTACATCCTCAAGCGAATGAGCAGGCAGAATCATCAAACAAGATAATTGTCAACAATCTGAAAAAGAGACTTGGGGCTAAGAAGAGAAGATGGGCAGAAGAACTACCATTTGTCCTATGGGCTGACAGGACAACTGTGAAGAATGCTACTGGGCAAACTCCATTTTCCTTAGTATTTGGAGCAGAGGCAGTAATCCCGACAGAAATGACAATACTCACTGTAAGATCAACCCTAAGTGATCCTGAGCAGAATCCTGAAGCCTTGTGTCAAGATTTAGACACTATAGATGAGAAAAGAGATGCGGCAAGGCTAAGGATGGCAGCATATCAACAGAGAATATCCAGGGCATATAACAAGAACATTAGGACCAGAAGGTTTAAGGTTGGAGATTGGGTACTAAGAAAGGCTTTTCAGAATACTACCAATCCTGCCGATGGCAAGCTAGCCCCAAAATGGGAAGGACCATACGAGGTTGAATCAGAAGCAGGAAAAGGAGCATACAGACTCAAGAATATGGAGGGGGATATGCTACCAAGGTCCTGGAATGCTATACACCTCAAGCTCTATTTCAAGTGAGTTTAGGATTTAATTTCTAGCTCAGGATGGTATGAATTCTACCTTTTTAAATATGTTTGGTTTAATTTATTCTTTGAAACCCAATACTGACTTAAGCATCGGAGGGGTGTTAGCCAAGCTAACACCCACCTTAGTTTACAATTGTTTTGCAAGATATGTTTCAGGATGTAGCTCCAGGATATGTGCTCAGGATAACTCGAAAGACTAGAGGATTGGCCCCCTCTCTCACGTTTAAGGGATACTGATCCCTTCACAGGTTTAATGGTATTCACCTTTCTTCCGAATTGGGTTTAAACACCCCGCCTGGAGCGCAAGCTATTCAGGGATAGTTCAAGGTGGCGGGACCAGTCCATGTAAAAGTGGCTGACAATTTCGTCACTATTGGCTATATCCTGAATCCTAAAGGTATATGAGGATTGATCACCCTCTCTCACGAAAGGGTATTTTCATACTCTGTAAGGTTTAAAGGTGTTCACCTTTCTAAGTCTTGGAGTTTATACACTCCCGCCTGTAGCGCATGAAAATTTGGGATTTTCCCCAGGATATAAGGATTTTATCTCCAGTACACCTTTGGGTTTTGCCCCTGGGACATAAAAAATTGCCTAAACGATGAAAACTAACATTCAGAAGATTTCTAAAGTATTTGAAGGCATTGTACACAGGGGACATTCCCATTAAGGTGATGGTGCAAAAGCTAAAAAGATAGGATTTGGAACTAATGCACTAAGTACCTTTATGGGAAGAATTGCAAAGGGATTGGAGTTTGGTAATAGGTTTATATCCTATTTCTGGTATGATCTTTCCTTTGCGAACCTCGTTTAATGACATTATGTTTTATAAAAAGGACAAATATCCTGATATATTCTCAAAGTCTTTTTCAGAATAATTGATTAGGATGTTTGAAACTAGTAATAGTTTGGGATTTTGATCATTTAAAAGTAGTTATTAATCAAAAACTTTCTACGAAGTTGAAGTGGTGTTCGTAAGTTCTAATAAAGAGTTTTACGATATATTACTAAGCATACTGATCAGGATATTTTATAAGATAACAGTATGAAATTTTTTGCAAAGCTAAGGGTTACATTAAGCAATGCAAAGTAACAGAAAATAAGTCGAAAGATAGTTATATTATTAACAGGTCAAAAGTTGTGCTTTTGGTTTCACCTCAAACCGAGGCCCATCCACCAAAAGCACGATAAGTTCTTAACTAAATTTACTTAACAGATTGAACGTTTCGTCTCAAACCGGGACCCATCCACCTTCAACCGTTATATTGTTCAAAATAAACTATAACTAACTGATAACCAAGGGCTTCGTCCTGAAACTCAGGATCCCTCCACCTTTGGTCATCATATTGTTTAAGTGCAGGAAATGTAAATTGTTCAAAAGCAGGAAAAGTAAATTGTTCAGACAACCACGACCATCAAATTAAAAAAAGTGGGCTCCAGCCTAGGCATAAACATCCATCATCGCCCACTTCGCTGCTTTCAAGGGGCAGCTCCCTCTTCCATCATGTCCTCTCCAGCATTCATCCCAGCCTTATCAGCAGCATCTCCACCAGCATCCTTTGTAGCACCAGCATCACCTACCTTCTCGGTCATCTTAGTGGGTTCCTCTGCAGCAGGTTTGAAGGGAGGCTCCACGGGGTTGCCACCAAGATCCTTCAGTTTCGTCTCCCAAACCTTGATGTTCCAGGAAGGGCATTCAAAGCCCAAAGCCTTGGCCTCATATGCCATTTTTAGCCTGGCCTGGAGGAGGGAGATGACAACTGAATTCTTAAGGCTCTCCCGGTATGAGGCCATATCCTGCTCATGTTGAACCTGGGCTGCGTCGTATTTGGCTTGAGCTTCCTGGGTGATCTTCTGGATGGTGGACTGATGGTCTTGGGTCATGGCCTTGTACTTGGCTTCAAAATGTTACGATTTTGCAATGGCGATTGCTGCTTGGTCAGCAATGGTAGCCTCAGCCTTCTTCAGTTGGCTCTCTAACATGACGTTCGAGCCACATGCGTCCTCATAAAGGAATACCAGACGTTCAAGGCCCTGTAAGGTAGGTAAACAGGTATCAACCTAAATTAACATTCACAATTAGCATATGATGCAGGATATAAGCCGGGATACTAACCTGATTGAGGAAACCTGTCATGAATTTGCTGGAATCCACGAACCCATGATCCGCATATGGGAATACGTGGGGAGTAGGAGGATGATCTGCTTCTTTCCTCTTCCGGGAGCTGGAGGCCCGGGTCCTAGATGATGGAGGAGCTTTGGGAGCACTGATGGTCTTTGAACTGCTAGGCTTTGGAGTGTTGGTCGGCTTTGGGTTGGTTTCTTGTTTGACGGGTGCAAGGCTGGAGTAACTGTCCAACTCATCAAGTTGGAAGCCTTCAAGGTTTATGATCGGCGCTGTGTCAAGGGAGAAATGTTTAATTTATGTTATTTATATCTTACAATCAATCTGCTCACTTATACTTACCAGACATTTCTGAACTAGATTTCTGACTTGAGCTTGTGAGAGACAGGGAAAAGGTTCTTTCGACGGCAGGAAGACGGTAAATCTCTTTGATCCTGGATTGTGATTCTGCACTTGGGGGTGCTAGGTCTCTGAATTTTGCTGCATGAAAATTAGGATATCGGTCAGAATACAGTTAAGAATATATTTGGGGGTGCTCCTAAAACCCTAAATCCTACCCTTGGTTAGCCAACTAACTGGCAGGTCGAGACCTCCGTCAATGGAGTCCCTCTTCACGAAAAAGAACTTTCGTTGCCACTGATCTTCGTTCTTGGTGGCTTTAAGTATTAGGGGATTTTTGGAAGTGGAGAACAAGAGAAAACGGCTATTTCCATGAGATCTCAATCGATATGCTATGGGAAGGTCTTCAATGCACAGGTTAGGGCAATGGCGAGATTTGATTTGGTCAAGCACCATCAAAATCCGCCAGACCATTGGCATGGTTTGGGCATAACTGAGACCGGTAAGCTCGAAGAAACGAGAAATAAAGGGTGGGAAAGGATACCGGAGTCCTAAAGAAAAGGGGTAGGCGAAGAAGCAAACCCACTCATTTGATGATGCGTCTGATCGGACTTCCCGATCGAAAGGGCGAATGACAGCTCCGGTGGAAAAGCGCCGGAGTCCTTCAAAGCAGCGATGTCGGCATTGTTAAAAGAGCAGATCTCTTTTTCTGGTTCTCGGATGAGATTTTGGCTCACGAGGGTTGGGATCGGATCGTTCGGGCGAGATCTTGTTCGCGATGCCATGAGGAATATTAAGCAAATAATAAGGAATTCACAGAAAGAAGAAGGTGAGAGAGAAGATGGATACCTGAGAATTGCTTGAAGAAGAATGATAATAATGAGAAATATCTCAGCTAATTATAGGCTGGATATAGGGGGTAAAGTGTAAAAGAAGTGTGGGAAGTTGCACAAGGTCACCTCAAACGTCATTTCATCATAAGTGCCTCGGTTTGCGAGACAAGGTTTTCGAAATATATCCGTTGGATTGGTACACCAGCAGATATATTTGGGGACAATTGTTATGGGTCATTTTCTAAGCACGCATATCCTAACCAATATCCTGCCTTTGTTTGTTCGCTTGTGGCCAGGATGCTGGAAGAGGATATTACTGACATCTTGGGTAATATCCTGAGATTCGTTAATTAACCACGTGCAGGTTGAAGACTAAGACTTACCAACGGTCGATATAACTTCTTCTCCTCAAGACTCAGAAGAAGTTGTTGAAGAAGAGACGTTGAGCCCGAGAGACCAGGTCTACAACGTTCGATGAGGGAATATCCGGTGGATCCCGCAAGTTTAGGGTAGTTAGTTGGTTTATCTTTACTATAAATAGATGTGGTAGATCAGTTTAAGGCACACACTTTTACACGAACACTTCCATACACTCTTGCTCTCTAGCTCACAGCAATCACTACACTTGTACTCAGATCGCATTGTAACACTTAGTTTATCCGCACCACATCCTGCACTGTATCCTGATATTTGAAGCAATAAGAAGAACAAGGCAGCTGCGATTGTCAGCTCCCGATGTTTTATGCCGGCGATCTAGATTGATCAAGGGCTTTCCTCGTACATCTCGTGTTATTTACTTTACTTTTTGCTCATTGTTTGATCAATAATACAGCTCGATATCCTGAGCTGTATCCCAAACACTGTTTTCATAAACAACTCAACAAGCACATTTTTAACAACAATTTCCAGCACACTACCTCACTTAACTAATTTGATCATTAAATTGCTTAGGTAATTTTTGACCAAAACAATCCTGTTACAATATCATATTGGGCAGGCCATGGATCCATGATATGAAAGCTGTTCCGTCAACTTATTGTCAGTGCATCAAGATCCCTACACCCTGGGGAGTTGTCAAAGTAGTTAGTGACCAGCAGGAGGCGAAGGAGTGCTACTCATCCTCATGAAATCCTCTGCCAAGCCTAATGCGGCATAGCAATTAAAGATACGGGTCCAGGATATTACGGAGGCTTCGGAGCAGGATGTAAAGAAAATTATCCTGAACCAGGATAATCCGGATATCTCGGTGCTCGTAGGAACCAATATCCCTCAGGATATTGAAGAACAATTAACTAACTTTCTGAAGTGCAGGATGTCAACATTTGCATGGAAGCATGAGGATATGACAGGTATATCCAAAGATATTATCACTCACAAGCTTGGAATTGACAGGTCGTTGAAGCCCGTTCAGCAAAAGAGAAGGAAGTTTGCTCCTGAACGGAGTACAATTATCCAAGAGGAGGTTGAAAGATTGCTGAAATCCAAGATGATCAGAGAAGTCAAGTTTCCAAGATGGCTAGCAAATGTAGTGGTGGTACAAAAGAAAAATGGGAAATGGAGAGTTTGTGTAGATTACACAGACTTGAATAAGGCTTACCCCAAAGACCCATTTCCTCTTCCTCATATTGATGCAATGGTGGATGCAACCGCTGGGCACGAGATGTTAACCTTCATGGATGCATCCTCAGGATTTCAGCAGATTCAAATGGAGCCTTCGGACCAAGAGGATACTTCCTTCATGACACCAACAGGTATTTATTGTTATACTGCTATGCCTTTCGGTTTGAAAAATGCAGGTGCAACATACCAGAGATTGGTGAACATGATGTTCAAAGATAAGCTGGGGGACACAATGGAGGTATACATCAACGATATGGTGGTAAAATCTAAAAAGGCTGAGGATCACCTCCAGGATATTAAGGGAACATTTGATATCCTGGATCAATATAACATGAAGCTAAATCCTGCCAAGTGCCATTTTGGAGTGGGGGCAGGAAAGTTTCTAGGATATATGGTAACTAAAAGAGGGATAGAAGCGAGCCCAGAACAGATCAAAGCCATCCTAGATATCAAATCACCTTCTAACATGAAGGATGTTCAAAGACTGACAGGACGAGTAGCGGCATTAAACAGATTTATCTCAAGATCCTCAGAAAAATGCAAGGAGTTTTATGATATCCTGAAGAAAAATACGAAGTTTGAATAGGGGGAGAAGCATGAAGCAGCCTTGCAGGATTTGAAGCAATACCTCTCAACCGCACCTCTACTAATGAAGCCTGAGGATGGTGAACCATTATCCCTGTATCTTGCAGTATCAGGGAATGCAGTAAGTGTTGTCCTTGTAAAGGATAATGAAGGTCAGCAGTATCCTGTTCATTATGTTAGCAAAAGTTTATTACATGCTGAAACTAGATATTCTCATTTAGAAAAGTTGATATTGGCTCTAGTTATGGCATCAACAAAGCTTAGACATTACTTTGAAACACATAGGATTCATGTCAAGACCAATTATCCTGTTAAAAGTGTGCTTAGGAAACCCGAGATATCAGGTAGATTGGCTAATGGTCGGTAAAATTAAGTGCCTATGATCTAGTGTACGAACCTAGAAATGCCATAAAATCTCAGGCTTTAGCTGACTATGTGGCTGATTTCAGTAGTGATATTCAGGGTGAAGTAGACCTAGAAGTTCAACAATTAAGAGAATCCTTAGGATCCTGGACACTATATACTGATGGTGCCTCTAATGTTAGAGGAGTAGGATTGGGTATACTACTAAAATCGCCACAGGGGGACATAATACCCCAGGCTATTAGATGTGAATTTCCTGCCACTAATAATGAAGCAGAATATGAGGCTTTGATTGCAAGATTAGAATTGGCTAAGAACATGAATATTAAAAGTTTACAAGTATATGTTGACTCCTTGTTAATCACTAATCATTTTAATGGATCCTATGGAGTTAAAGGTGAGAAGTTAATCGAATACCTTGATATTCTCAAAAAATTAGCAGGATATTTCGATGTTTTTACACTTGAACAGGTACCAAGAGAGGATAATGCTGAAGTGGATGCCTTGGCAAACTTAGGATCATCAGTCAGGATACCGGAGGGAACCCAAATACCGATACTTCATATCCTGTATCCTGCAATGGATCCCTTTAAAGCTCAGGATAAAGAGGTAACAAGCACTCAGGATCCTGGTCATGATCCTGAGAAGGATACTGGATCCTGGATGACTCCAATCATAAGATATCTCAAGGAAGGACACGTTCCTAAAGACAAAAATCCTAAGGCATTTAGGATAAAGGTATCATGATTCACCATTATAAATAATATTTTGTATAAGAAATCTCTTGCAGGTCCATACCTAAGATGCTTGAAGGATCCTGAGGCCATGGAAGTGCTTCAGGATATACACGAAGGGGATTGTGGTAACCATACTGGGGGCAGATCTTTATTCTCAGAAGTGTTGAGAACAGGATACTATTGGCTGACAATGAAGAAAGATGCTGCAGAATACGCTCGAAGATGTGATGCATGTCAGAGGCATAGCAACATATTGCATCAACCGGCTGAACCATTATATCCTATAGCTTCCCCTTGGCCATTCATGAAGTGGGGAATGGACATAGTAGGAAAGTTTCCAAAAGCTCCAGGAGGAAACGTTTTTATGCTAGCGATGACCGACTATTTTTCTAAATGGGTTGAAGCTGAAGCATTTGTCCAAGTTAGAGACCAAGAAGTAGTATCCTTCATAAAGAGAAATATCCTGACCAGGTTTGGAGTACCAGCTGAGATAATCTGTGACAATCATTCTCAGTTCATAAGTAAGAGGACTACTGACTTTTGCAAGAGTTGGGGAATCAAAATGATCACATCTACTCCGGTACACCCTCAAGCAAATGGGCAAGCAGAATCCTCGAACAAGATAATAGTCAACGACCTGAAAAAGAGACTAGGAGCTAAAAAAAGAAGATGGGCAGAAGAACTACCCTTTGTTTTGTGGGTTGATAGAACGACGGTAAAGAATGCCACAGGCCAGACCCCATTTTCCTTAGTGTTTGGAGCAGAAGCAATGATTCCAACGGAAATGACGATACCTACTGCGAGATCTATCCTACAGGATCCTGAACAGAATCCTGAGGATTTATGTCAAGATTTGGATACTATAGATGAAAAAAGGGATGCAGCAAGGTTAAGGATGGCAGCGTATCAACAAAGAATATCCAGGGCATATAACAAGAATATAAGGACTAGAAGATTTCGAGTTGGTGATTGGGTGTTAAGAAAGGCTTTTCAGAATACTACTAATCCTGCCGACGGCAAGCTAGCTCCAAAATGGGAAGGACCATACGAGGTTGAATCAGAAGCAGGGAAAGGAGCATATAGACTCAAGGATATGAAAGGGGATATGCTACCAAGATCCTGGAATGCAATACACTTAAAGCTCTATTTCAAGTAAGAGTAGAATTTAGTTTCTATCCTAATGGTATGTACTCTATCTTTTTAAGTATATTTATGCATTATCTTGAACCCAATACTGACTTAAGCATCGGAGGGGTGTTAGCCAGGCTAACACCCACCTTAGTTTGTAATTGTTTTGCAGCATATGCTCCAGGATATAGCTCCAGGATTTGCACTTGGGACGAATCGGAAAACTAGAGGATTGGCCCCCTCTCTCAAGTTCAAGGGGTCTCAATCCCTTCGAAGGTTTAAAGGTATTCGCCTTTCTTTCGAATTGGGTTTAAACACCCCGCCTGGAGTGCAAGTTATCCAGTGATAGTTCAAGGTGGCGGGACCAGTTCATGTAAAAGTGGCTGACAATTTCGTTACTGTTGGCTATACCCTAGATCCTTAAGGTATATGAGGATTGATCACCCTCTCTCGCGAAAGGGTATTTTCATACTCTCTAAGGTTTAAAGGTTTTCACCTTTCTAAGTCTTGGAGTTTATACACTCCCGCCTGTAGCGCACGAAAACAAGAGTGTTTTCACACTTTTCTAAGGTTTAAAGGTTTTCACCTTTCTAAGTTTTGGGGTTTCCACATCCCCGCCTGTAGCGCACAAACATTTGGGATTTTCCTCAGGATACTAAGGGTTTATTCCCAGTACAGTAAGGGCTTATCCCCAATAAAACTAAAGTTTTTAACAAAGATTGCAAAGATATGACAAGCTGTGATTACACACGTCCTTTGTGGATAAGAAGCTACGAAGTTTAATCACAAAGTGAAGAAATACTCAAGTATGTCATGCACTGATGCAATATCCCGCACAAACAGGAGACATCCATGCCGGGGACATTGCAAAGGATTCAAAGGTTAAGGTTGGAAATTATTGCCTAAGTGTTTCTGGTATGATTTATTATTTTTCAAGTCTTGAAAACCTTATCTAAATGATCTAAGTTTGATATAAAATTATATTCAACCAAGTTTTGTTTAACATTTTGATGATAAAAGTATTGAACAGTATCCTGACCAGGATATTTGATCAGGATATTCAAAACATACCTTTCAAAATAAAAACATAACAACAACGAATAAGGCTAAAAGGTTAGTTTATTATTATTGGTCCAAAAGATTGTATTCTTGGTTTCATCTCAAAAAGAGACCCATTCACCAAGAACACAATTAAGTTTTTAGAGCATATTTACATAAACAGTTGAACGCTTCGTCCTGAAAACACAGGATCCCTCCACCTTCAACTGTCAAACTATTCTACTTGCAGGAAATTAAAATTGTTCTAAGTGCTGGACGACCAGATGATTTAGACCCTACAAAATACAGGTATCATTAAAGACAAACTAACCAGGATACAGGTTCAGTATATGTGTACGAGATACAGGATCTGGATACTTACCTTATTAGGGAAGGAGATCATGGGCTCGATGGATTCCATGAAGCCAAGGTCACCATAAGAGAAACCTTCGGCACCAGCAGCAGAGGGCTTAGAGCTGATGGCAACATATGGCTCCTTTTTCACCAAGGCAGGCTTAGAAAAGCTGTCAAGCTCCTCTAGATCAAAAGTAGCAGGGTCCTTGATGGAATCTGCGTAAAAGGGAGTAATTCTAATTTCATTACATGATAGTATTCTGAAGTAACCAAATCTATGCAGGGATATTTAAAACAGATATCCTTACCAGACATGTTGGAATGACTAAAAAATATATCTGTTGGAATCAGGATATCCAACAGTTATATTTTTTGGGACAATTGTTATGGGTGAAATTCTGAGCCCATATCTTGACTTTGTATCTTGATTTTTTATTAGTTGTAAATGATCAGGATATCGGATCAGGATACCGGATCAGGATACCAGGCCAGGATATTGGTAACATCCTGGGGCAGTATCCTGACTATTACTAATGATTTGCTTGTAAACGTTGGTTACAAGGGACTAACGTTCATGAGGACCAAGTTATCCTGAAGACCCGCTCAAATTAGTCAGGATAAGGACGTTGATGGCGGAAGAATAGCTCTTGTAATGGTCGTCATTGAAGAAAGGCATGTTTCATGGGAGCTGGTCAAAGATATTAATGTTCCAACGGTCATGGAGGCTTAAATCCCGGAATTATGGTTAATATGCGCGTGGAAAACGAGTAGAAGCAGCCCCCAACGTTCAGATGGAATATTCCAAAGTATCCCGGAATAATAGGATAGTTTGTTATTTTCTTTTACTATAAAAGGGATTGATCGGATCATAGGTAGACACAACTTTTTCCACACACTTTCACTCGCACACTTTACTCTCTAGCTTCTAGCAATCACTAAACACAAACACTTGTAATCAAATTTCATTGTAACACCTAGTTGATCCGCATCATATCCTGCAGTGTATCCTGGTTATTCAAGCAATAAGAAGAACAAGGCAGCCGACGATTGTCAGCTCCCGAGGTTTTATGTCGGAGATCTAGATTGATCAAGGGCTTTCCTCGTACATCTCGTGTCAACCCCTTTACTTTTTGCTCATCGTTTGATCATAGATACAACTCAATATCCTGAGCCGTATCCTGAACACTGTTTTTCCAAACAACTTAACTAGCATATTTTCAACACACTTTTTAACACACTACCTCACTTAACTAATTTGATCACTTAATTGCTTCGGTAATTTTTGACCAAAACAGAGATATGCATGTGTATGGCCCAATGTGGTTAGTAAATTGCTCTGTGAAAGATATTGAATGTCTATTCATAAACAAGATACACTATCAGGCAGAAGATAAAGAGCAGGCCATGCTGTTTCAACGTGTTGCTACTCTTTGCTTTCAGAAAGGTATAAAATATGAAAGTAAATGGAAGTCATCTTGGTGGTCTCTCGGTGAGAAAATGAAGAGGAAAGCTGAACGTGAACGTCGAAAGCTTGAAGAAAAGAGAGTAAAGTGGATGAACATTCAAGCTGAAGAAGAGAAGAAAAGAAAGATAGAGAATGACCGAGTGAGGAACTTGCTTAGGAGGAAGCCTAAGTCAAGGGAAGAAACGTTCAGAGCTGTTTGAAGACCCGAAGACAAGACTGAAGACTGTGGCTGTATCCAAGGGGGAGTTTGTTGGTGCACGAATGTCTAAAGCCTGTGTCTTAGTCTTAGTTGTTCATGTATAGGGTCTAGGAATGATAATTATGTATAGTATAGGGGGTTGTTATGTAAAGTTTGGGTTTTATTGTCCTGATTTCGCTCATAATGACAATGTGTCATTTGGAGCGAAATCACATCTTTCTGATTTCGCCCCAAATGACACAGTGTCATTAGGAGCGAAATCCCACCCCCTATATATAGTGTTAGTGTTTTCTCATTTGTAACTTCATGTCCACTGTGTAGCCGAACTGCTGCCGAACTTTTTCGTGAAAGATTAATGAGAAAACCAGTTTAAAGTAATCAG
This sequence comes from Helianthus annuus, assembly GCF_002127325.2. Taxonomy (NCBI): domain Eukaryota; kingdom Viridiplantae; phylum Streptophyta; class Magnoliopsida; order Asterales; family Asteraceae; genus Helianthus; species Helianthus annuus. The sequence continues at coordinate 58,861,359 of NC_035448.2, forward strand.
CACTCTGTTTCTACTCCATTCTACTTTGTTTCTACCTGTTTGTGTATTTCCGCTGCATAAACAGTTGTGTTCTAGATCTGATTGACTCATTCGACTGCCAATAACGGTCCTACAATTGGTATCAGAGCCAGTTATGAGCTAGAATACCTGAAACAAAGCATTTTTACTACATTTTCTGAGTTTTTGGACTTTTCCACGGACAAAATGGACTGAAATTTGGACACATAGTGTAAAATTGACAATTAACAAACCCTTGAGAATTTCAAATAAAATACGGCTTAAAACTGGTCAAAAATGCCTCGAAACCTGATTTCGCTCCAGGAGGTGTTTGGTTGATTTCGTTCCAAACATCCTAATTTTGCTCGAGCAGTAGAAGCGAAATCAGTGATTTCGCTCGTGAATTGTGATTTCGCTCGAGATTTAATCATTGATTTCGCTCCAAAGGTTTCAAGTGCTGATTTCGCTCAAGATAACACCCTGATTTCGCTTCAAAGGGTCATTTTCTGATTTCCCTCCAAAAGGGTCATTTTCTGATTTCGCTCCACAAAGCAAAGTTTGATTTCACTCCAAACCAAACTTAAAGTCTGATTTCGCCTGAAAAGTCATTTTTAGTATAAAAAACATGGTTTGAGCGTTAAGTCCGTTTCGTTCGTGATAGCGTATTGGAAACTCAGTCTGTGTTGAAAGTTTTTTGATAAAAGTAACCTGTTTGTCAAAAAGTTAAACATTTTTGGAATTTGTCACTTAAAATGGAACATCAAGATTTTTACAATTTGTTTGCGGGAAGCGGCATGACGGCTACGCAAAGTCCGGCGAGTATAGTTCAAAATGTTAACATGGAGACTGAGTTAGGGACGATGCAAAAGCCACCGAAGCTTATGAGTTTTGACGAATATGCCGGATGGTCAGGTCGTTTCAAAAACTGGGTCCAAGCCAACCACTTCGAATGTTGGATGAAAATAGAGAACAAGTATGTACCACCAATTGATGGATTGGGATTGGAAAAAGGCATAGGGAGTTTAACCGAAACTGAACAGATTGAGTTCAAGGCTGAGAAGAAGATGGTCAGCATTCTGCAACAGGCCATCAAAGAAGATATTCTTGTTTTACTGCAACATGATGACAATTCTCAGTCGATGTGGCAAGCTTTAAAGCTGAAGTTCCAAGGTAGTGTATCGATGATTAAAAGCAAGAAAGCCTTAATCAAGAAAGAATTTGACATTTTTACTGGGATTAAAGGTGAAACGACAAAGCAGTTAATTGAACGATACTGTCATCTTGTGGTAGAAATGAAACGGTTGGAGATTACCAAGATAAATGAAGAATGGATCGATAAGCTGTGCGATGCACTACCGTATGATGAATGGGGCACTTACTTAATGATGCTGAAGAATAATTCTGATTTTGTAAATCTCAATCTCAACTCATTCATCGAGAAGACAGAAGCTCATGAGCTGGAATTGCTGAAAATCAAGAAGATGAACTCAGCGAGTGTACAACAAGATGTATCTTTGTATTACAAAGGCAACACTCCAGTCTCAACCAATCAAAATCCAAAGATACAGACGGGTTTTATTGCTGATAACACCTCAAGTGCTTCTTCAAACACTCCTCAATCCAGCAAGTCTTCACCATTCATGAACTTTGAACCAAATGTCAAAGCTCAGGAACAGCCTTCACCTCAAAGCTCTACAAGTTCCAATAATCAGGCATATGTTTCTGGGGTGCAATGCAACATTGCGGTGAACATTAAGAATGGAAACGAGATTACTGAAACAGCCGCAAAACAACACATTGCACTACTTGCTTCCGTTCTAGAGGCTTATGAAGGTTTGGTGGCGGGTAGGATTGGTAATCCCGATATGACATCATAACGCATCTAAACACTACTAAAACAACTACTAATACTCTACGACCGGGTTAAGTTGGGTAAATTTTAAGGTCACTAGCTAGGGGGAAACAAATGATAGGCTTTTAGGCACAAAATTGGGCAACTAAATGTCCAAACCCCCGCCCCTCTCGCTATCATGCTCATATATATAACTTATGAGGTCCAACCCCCCAAATCCCACACTTGCACACACTAAAGACGAGGCTACCTAAATGCCCTTATCCTTTTCGCATTCATGCCCAACTAAGGACTCAAACCGTATCAAGGCACAAGTTCTAATGCACCCCCACCCGAAGCCACTCTCATCAACGATAAGTATTATTTATTTACATGTGCGGCTTCAACTCTCACCAAGAATAAAAGGGGTATCAAGGGTTGCCGGTGCATCAATTGGGGTTAATCTAGGGTGTTCAAATTCTCACACTGTTTTGCTTGACTTAAAATTTTTTAAAATCTTCAAAAATTTCCCCCCATCCCCACACTTGGGATACATTGACCCCAATGTATGGTTTTAGGAGGATTTGATCACTAAACCTCAGTTACATCATCCAAAAGCTCAATACTCAAACCACAAATTTCTTTTTGGTATTTTCATTTTATATTTTTTTATGTTTTTCTTCTTTCTTTTAAACATTACACCGCCAACTAGCACCAACCCAAACATAACATAACAAACTAACACCACCCAACCACCCGACCATAAACAAAACAAGCTAACAAATATGCACAAAATATACAAGGAAGGAACACGACCTGACTAGTAATAGCGTGGCTGTGGAGGCCCAAAAATGGAAGACATCATGTCATTCCATTCTCCAAATGCAAATGAACCGCTACTACTCCCACCTTGTTGCGGAGCTCCTTCTTGTTGGCGCGGGTCGATCCATTGTGAATGATGAAGTTGCGGGGTCGGATACGACACACTACCATCGTAAGGTGGTAGAGACGCATAATCCACATGTTGTGGATCCACAACCACCGGCCGCCCGGGTTGCCAATCGGCATGCAATCTTCTAGCTTGGTCATCATGGTATTGGTTGTTCATTTCCAATTCATTGGAATACGCATGTGTGCGATTCCATGCCTCTTGACGATCAAAGCTATGTTTCAAAGACCGCTCTATATTTGCACTCATCATCGTGTGTTGATCATATAATGTCCGCTCCGAACCCGACCATGACTCGAAAATAGGTGCCGGAGGACGTTGATTCGCGATGACCTCTTGCATAGCGCCTTCATAAGCCCACCTGGGCTCATAAGAACGCTCCGTATAATCGTAGAAAGCACCACCATAACCTCCACCCGGGCCCCCTTGTCCCACATTCACATTCACATTTACACCTCCTTGCGGCTCGTCCGCATAATCATCATCACCACTTGGGACTTCCGCATCACTTTCGGGTTCGTCCTCTTCACCCGGTAGAAGATCTCTTGCACCCACCTTCAATGCTCTCCATCTCTGCCCCTCCGACTTGAGCTTATGGTACCGTTCCGATTGCGTGTAAGTCCAACCAATCCCCAACTTGTCTAAAGTAAAAAGCTGATGCCTTTTTGTTGCCCCTCTATCCTCTGACGTGATTGCCTTTTGCTGCTTCATCAATCACGTGATAATTCGGCAATACGGGATAATATCTCTTCCCAACTTGTTTCGGCAAATCCAGATGTGGTTCATGATTAGATATCGGATTGGAAAGCGCGGAGACCCAGTGAGTAGCGAATAGAGGACGGGTACCTCGGGGTACCTCACCTGCTCCTTATCCCCCCTTCGTGGTATGACATTCAAGAGGCAAATCGCCAACAACAACTTTGCTTCGATTCTCAAATTTTTCCGATACAAGACTCCATGATAAGTACCAGGTAAAAACAACGTCGCCAACATATCATTCCAATGGGGGTGCTTTTCCGGCTTTATCAAAAGGTTATCAAGAGTAGGAATCATGCAGTCACGAGCCGGAAGACTATCATATTTCCCAAGCTTCTTCAACGTATCAAAAGACATCTCCACCGGAATCCCATGCACTTCACCAACTAACTTCATTTGTGATGGCTTTTCATATGTGTTGCACTTAAGAGTTGCCATCCATTCTTGAATTTCGGTGATGAACAAGTTGTTTTTATCTTTATCATAACAACTAAGTGCCGACTCCTATCCTAGAGCACGGAATTTGGCAAACACACCAAACGGGCCAAATTCAACTTCTCTCAACTCCCTTTCACAGATGAATGCAGTTGCCTTATTTTTCAATCGGTTCATACTGTCGTGAAAGAGTGTTGGTTGCCAATGCTTCAGTTGCTCATCCAATGGACCCGACTCCCATTTTGACTTTTCAGTTGGGTCCAACTCCATTTCTTCCTCACTTTCACTCTCATCAACTCTACCCAAATATTGCCTCTTCTTTGGTTGCACTTCCGGTTGTTTGCCCTTTCCTTTCGCCGAAGAGGATGAACTAGCTCCCGCTTTCTCTTTCGTCTTAACCATTTTCCTACACAAATAAAGCAAACAACACAACCAAACGCCAAAAATTAGTCCTTTCTCTCCAAATAACATCCCCACACTTGCTTGTTACTATGGTTTTAGATGCTAGTGAACCAAAATTTTATAAATCATTTTCAATAAAATTTGGGCATGGTGTCTCTACAATGTAGAGATTCCCAAAAGTTCACTACTTTAAACACCAATCCTACATCTACAAACCATACCCATATTCGAATAACCATTTGCATAACAACATCTAAGAACAAGCAAGTGGGTATGAACAAGTGACAAAAATAACCTTCTTCTCACAATGCATCTACAAAATATAGTAAATAAACTTCATACCTTTGTTTGAGGATGTAAGAAACACAACTAAGGCAAGAACTTCAAAAACCCCCAAAATTTTCGGACCTAGGGTTTGTGATTCAGACCCGAAAACTTTGTTTTCTTGCAAAACTCCTCTCAAAATCAGAAAGTACATGAAAATTTAATCAAGATAGACCTAGATTTCACTTGATTTGGCTAAAGATTAAGAGAGTTATGAAGGAATTAAGGTTGAAGAAGGGTATGGAGATCTTGTGGGTCTTAGAAAGTGATAGATGAAGTTGTGGTGAGGGAAGAATGAAAGAAAATGAGTGGCTGGGGAGGATTCACGTGAATGATTGTTATTATTATTTTTTTTATGTAAGGCAGGAACCAAAACAACCCATCTGCTCGCCAAGTCCACCGTAAATTACGGTGGACACCGTAAATTATGGTGGACACCGTAAATTACGGTGGACGCTGGCCAAAAAATCTCACCGTAACTCAGTAGCAAAATACCGTAAAGGACAAAATTTTTTTAATGGCCACCGTAAATTACGATGCCACCGTAATTTATGGTGGCATCTGGGCGAGTCTGGTTCGCTGAAAAATGTTATTTTTAAGTGTTCTTTTTATATTTTTTCAGTTTTTGCGATTTTTTTGTGTTTTTAAATTTTTTCAAAAACATGTAAAAATCACCCTACCCCCTCGAAAGTCCCGTGTTGTCCTCAACACAATGTTAGAGTAATTCGTGACCCGAATATCCCCACACTTGTTTCAAACACGGATTTCAAGGAAATACGGTAATTGTGCAAACTGTACAACACAAAACAAAACGAAATGCCACTATTTACACTACCAAACCTGGGCCTCTCATGGTTGTTCCTCATCGACCGGGCATAAAATGTAGCCCACTTTGTCAAGCTCCAAGTTGTTTATGTCGTGCCCCTCCAAGTATGGTTTCAACCGGTGACCGTTCACCGTTTGTTGTTTAAGTGTTTGCTCGTCTTGGATGTCTACGTCACCAAACCTTCCAACTCGCCGAACAACATACGGGCCCATCCATTTACTTTTAAGCTTGCCCGCAAACATCTTGAGTCTTGAGTTGTACAACCAAACTTTTTGACCCACTTCAAACGTTTTCTTTCTCAGTTTTGCATCATGTACCTTCTCAAGTTTATCTTTATACGCCGATGCACATTCATACGCCTCGTCTCTAAGCTCTTCAATTTCACACAATTGTAACTTCCTCCCTTTTTTCCCGCTTCATTGTAGTCCGCATTGACCGTAGTGATTGCCCAATATGCCCGATGCGCTAACTCCATTGGCAAATGACAACCCTTCCCATAAACCATCCGGTAAGGTGTTGTGCCAATAGGATTCTTGTAGGCCGTTCGGTATGCCCACAACGCATCATCCAATTTACTCGACCAATCCTTCCTATCCGTTCTTACCGTCTTCATGAGAATTTCCTTAATTTGACGGTTGGACACCTCAACTTGTCCACTCGTTTGCGGATGGTAAGGTGTGGCAATCCGGTGATTCACGCTATACCTCTTCAACAATTTCCCGAAATTAAAGTTCTTGAAGTGCGAACCACCATCACTTATAATAACTCTTGGAATGCCAAAGCGTGAAAAGATGTTGGATTGAACAAATTTACAAACAACCGAATGGTCGTTTGTGCATGTTGCAATAGCTTCAATCCACTTTGAGACGTAATCCACCGCTACCAAAATATATAGGAAGCCATTCGAATTTGGGAAAGGACCCATAAAGTCAATACCCTATACATCAAATATATCTACTACCAAGATCGGTTGTAATGGCATCTCATCCCTTTTCGAGATGCTTCCCATCTTTTGGCAATTTACACAATTTTAGCAAACTCACAAGCATCTTTGAAAATTGTGGGCCAACAGAACCCACATGAGAGAACCCGATAGCCTATTTTGTGCCCACTAAAATGACCACCACATGCGGACGAATGAGCATGGGTCAAAATTTCCAACACTTCTGTCTCGGGCACACACCTCCGTATAACTTGATCCGGTCCAATCTTGAAAAGATCCGGTTCATCCCAAATGTATTGCTTCACTTGGACCATAAATTGTTGTCTTCGTTTCTTGGTCCAATGATTCGGTATGGCACCCGTGGCTAAATAGTTGACATAGTGAGCATACCACGGTGCAACAAAGGTGGAAACAGCTAAAAGTTGCTTGTCGGGAAAGCTTTCATTTATTTCACTCACATCATCAATTCCTTCCACCGGAATCCGAGATAAGTGATCCACTACTACATTCTCACTTCCCTTTTTATCTCGAATTTCCAAATCAAACTCTTGCAATAACAATACCCACCGAATCAAACGAGGCTTCGCGTCCTTTTTCTCCATCAAATATCGGACCGCACTATGATCCGAATATACCACAACTTTGCTCCCCCAAATATACGAGCGAAACTTATCCAAAGCATACACCACCGCTAATAATTCCTTCTCGGTTGTGGTGTAATTCAGTTGCGCTTCGGATAACGTTTTGCTTGCATAATAAATGCCCACCGGTTTCTTGTTAACCTGTTGACCCAAAACTGCACCAATAGTAGTGTCGCTTGCGTCACACATGATCTCAAATGGCTTTGACCAATCTGGTGGTTGCAAAATAGGAGCTTTGACCAAGTGTTCCTTCAAAACAGTGAAAGCTTGCATACACTCATTAGTAAAATCAAATGGAACATCTTTTAATAACAAGTTGCATAAAGGTTTTGTGATAACACTAAAACCTTTTATGAAACATCTATAAAACCCCGCGTGCCCCAAAAATGATCTTACACCCTTAACATTTTTCGGAGGTGGCAAAGATGATATTACCCTTATTTTTGCCTTGTCCACCTCCATACCCCTCTCCGATATCACATGACCCAACACAATTCCCTCTTGCACCATGAAATGACTTTTCTCCCAACTTAGCACTAAACTTTTCTCAACACATCTTTTTAAAACTTTTTGTAATTCGTTGAGACAAGCTTCAAAACTAGTGCCGAAAATGGAAAAGTCATCCATGAATACTTCAAGCGACTCTCCAACCATGTCCGAGAAAATACTCATCATACATCGTTGAAAAGTTGCCGGAGCATTGCACAAGCCAAATGGCATTCGCCGAAAGGCAAAAGTGCCATATCGACAAGTGAAGGTGGTCTTGTGTTGGTCATCTGGGTGTATGGCTATTTGATTGTAACCCGAATACTCGTCCAAAAAACAATAAAATTTTTGACCCGATAATTTTTCAATGATTTGGTCAATAAAAGGTAACGGGAAATGGTCCTTAGACGTGGCGGCATTCAATTTTCGGTAGTCAATGCATACACGCCACCCGGTGACCGGTCGGGTGGCAATTTGTTCCCTGTTTTCATCTTTGACTACTTGAATGTCGGCCTTCTTAGGCACAACTTAGGTGGGACTCACCCAAGCGCTATCCGAAATCGGATAGATGATTCTCGCGTCTAACCATTTGATTACCTCTTTTTTTACTACCTCTCTAAAAGTTCGGATTTAATCGCCTTTGAGCTTCTCGTGTGGGCTTTGCATCATCAGTGGTAATAATCTTGTGCATGACGATAGATGGACTAATTCCGTTGAGATCGGCAATCGTCCATCCAATAGCTCCCTTGTTCTCTTTCAAAACTTTCAACAATGCTTGCTCTTGCACCAACTCTAAATTAGAGGCAATAATGACCGGTAAAGTGTCATTATCCCCTAAGAAAGCATACTTCAAGTGACTCGGCAAGTCTTTCAATTCCAGCTTTGGTGGTTCTTCTAGTGATGGTTTAGTACCCGAGTCTATTTCCGCCGGTAAGCCTTCAAATTGATGAGTCCATGGTGGTCGACCTTCCCTCAAAGCCATGGCATCCTGTTTTTCCTCTTCAACCCGTAGTGCATAAGCATGTACCTGTTCAGAAAAATCACACAAGCAAACATCCATACCATCCTCCTCATACTCATGCGGGTTGCATCCGTCAACTAAATCTGCCATGAAACACTCATCAACACCAACATCATTAGCATTGTTAGTAAAAACATTTAAGCGCATTTTTCGATTCCCAAAAGTCATATCGACTGTACCGAACCTACAATCGATCACGGCATGCGCGGTGCTCAAAAATGGCCGACCCAAAATCACGTTTTGTTGTTGTTTTGGGTCCGCGGACGAGTAGTCTAAGACTAGAAAGTCAACCGGGTAATAAAACTCATCAATTTTTACAATAACATTTTGAATCATGCCTCGGAGTAACTTATGAGACAAATCGGCCAAAACAACCATTGTCTCCACTCTTGCTAATGGACCAAAATCGTATTGGTCATATAAGCCCCCCGGTAAAATGCTTACCCCGGCTCCAAGATCGAGTAACGCCTTTGCCATTTGAAAATTTCCAACTTGTATATTTATCAATGGCGTACCCGGATCCTTAAGCTTAGGTGGAAGCTCCCCATTTAACACCGCACTCACTTGCCCGGTCAAGTCTACCCGCTTAGGCATTTTCTTCTTTTGTTGCCTTTTTTGTGTACATAATTCCTTAAGGAATTTAGCATAAGCGTGTACTTGTTTTATTGCATCAAGTAATGGAAGATTTATTTTCACTTGTTTAAACATGTCCCATAATTCTTCTTTTTGAGGACCTCTTGATGCAATAAAATTCTTTTTACCCGGGTCAAGCAAGGCCGATGGAAATGGGACTTGACTCGGTTCACCCTCAACTTTTTCACTTTTCTCGTTTTCACTCAACCCCGGTTTGTTAACATTTGATTCTTTACGTGTAACCGGTGCAACATCATCGTCACTTTCATTACCCGTGACATCCTCAACTACCCCCTCGACCAAACCCGGTGACAAGTTAGCCTTAAATTATTTGCCACTTCTCAAAACACTAACATGATTAATATTAACGTTGTTACCTCGTGACGAACCATGTAAAGGATTTACCTTTGTGTCGCTAGGAAGTTGACCCTTGTTCTTTTTCAACTCTGCCACGTCGGTCGCTAATTGACCCATTTGGGTTGTTAGTGATTGAATAGCTTTATCTCGGGCTTCATCTTTTTGTATGCGAGCGTCATCCATTTGATTCCTCTTTTGCATTTCCGCTTGCATGCTCTTCAACATATCCATCATTTCATTTCCACCTGAAGACCCCCCTTGTTCTTGACCCGTTTGATATTGCCTTTGGTATCCTTGGTTGTTCCCACCTCGATATCCACTTTGGTTATTGTAAGGTTGGCGCGAACCATAGTTACCTTGGTTACCTTGGAAATTCGGGTTTGCTTGATTTAAAGGGTTCCCATAACGAAAGTTTGGGTGGTTCCTCAACCCGGGGTGGTAAGTGTTAGAATTCATGTTGAAGTTTCTACCACCCCCTCCTTGACCTTGCAAAGCGTTCACCTCTTCATATTGCCCTTCCACCATTCCTTGGCAATTTTCAGCCGCATGACCTATTTCATTGCAAATAGCACAAACATCATAAATTTGGTTAGAAGTTTGTACATTACTGTAACACCTCGAAAATTCATGACCAATAAAATAAAGACGCGTGGCATGTGAGACAAACGTGTCAGGAACCCGGATCAAATAAAGATGTATGGTAGGATTTAAAAAGGGCGTCATGTTATTAAAATACCTCTGAACGACCCAAGGGCGACATGTTATTAAAACACCTCTGAGCGACCCAAATCATAAATCCCAAGATCCATAAATCGTTCTGATAAACATCTGATATATTAGCCGGATTGTTTCTAAGATAAATAAAATTTCATTTTTATATGGAAGATAGGATTCTATAAATTGGTTGCTACAACCTTTGGCAAATAAAATCTGCATTTAAAAGAATTTCATTTGAAATTTTTATTCATGTCCAACCCTCAAGAGAATCCAAGATGAATTCTTGGAATTTCCGTCAATGGAACTTGCCACAAGGAGCCAAAACAAGAAAGATCATGCAAGGCATGCAAGGGCCTGAGTAATGGGTCCCACAACTGAAAGGAAGTGCATGAGTAATGGGTCTATCAGTTACGGACCGTATGGCTTTAAACTTACGGTCCGTAAGGCGCCTATCTGGGCGATTTCAGCAAGGGTCGGTTACGGACCGCAACCGTTCAAGCATACGGTCCGCAAGAGCTGCATACGAACCGCAAGAGCTTAGGCTTACGGTCCGTAAGCCTGTCGCTGGCAGCAGAAAATGGACAGCTGCCTGTTCAGCCTGTTGCACCACCTTAGTAATGTGGTTTTCGAAATCAGGGACTTGATAGGCTGTATTTAGCCACATTGGGGCACCTGGGATCATCTCACAACACATGTAGACTTCCTTGGCAAGATCTTGTGACATTTAGTTCACTATATAAGGAGCTTTAGTTGTGACCATTTGGTTCATTCATTTGTAAAGGTTCACAACTTCTTCTCTGGAGCTCTCTGGACATCAAGCCAACTTCCTAGTGATCTCTAGCAGTAATTAGGACTCTTGTAAGTGTCCTTAACCTCCCTTAATCCGGTTTAGCTTAGTTAATTAGTTAAAAGTCAAACCGTTGTAATTAAGGTTTGACTTCGTGATTAATTAAAATTTGTTCAGTCAAATCACGAATTAAAAATACCTTTGAGTAGGTAATTATGTGGGTAACAAACCCTTGATAGGGTATTTCCAGATTCCCACTCTAACTATGTTAATTGTCGAGTCAAAGCTTACCTTAAAAAGTCAACAGAATGTTTATCTTTCAAATTAATGCATAATTAGCAATGTAGGATACATGGAACCTGTTTGATCATTAATATAACTTGGTAATTACTGTAAGAACATGTCCCAACATGTTCAACTCGACAATTTTCAGTTTAGACCCGGTTTGGAACCGAAAGTCGCATAGTTTGACTTTCGCTTTGACTTTCAGTTCTGACCCGTTTAGGCCAAGTTTAGGATTGCCTTAACGCTTCTTTTGGACCTAGTTACATGTTAGTATAACCCTCTGTGATTATACGGCTTGGTTCACTAGTTGTCTAATTATTATGCAAGTTTCCGTTAAATGCTCATATGTTGACCATTATGCCCAAATGACCTTAAAATGTGATTTTTGAAAATGTAAAAGAGTAGATATCTTAGTTACTGAATTATAAACTTAACCCAAAATACTGACATCAGTTTGAGGTCTAGATTATGAGTTATGCTCATTAGCGTAATTAGAAGCTTCCTTAGTAATTAATTAGCATAATTAGCATATAGCCTATCTAAACCCAAAATTTTTATATCAAACTTTATACCCACTGATATATAATAATATTTTGGGATTTTTGGAGATTTTTATTTATTTTTAGGCGGAGCATAACTTAGAGTTTTAAGCTTAATTCGGTTATTGTCGGTTTTACCCTTTTTGGCTATAAAATGAGTTTTATAAATCCTTTTGACCTCAAACATTTTTCTACTGATTTATTATGTTAAAATAATTATGTTGAGCCTTCTGGAATATTAAGAATATCGGCTTTTTATACAAAACCCGGAAATGGCTCCAAATCGCCTTTTTAGGCGTTTTTACGACATAATATGTATCAAAACTAGTTTATATGTCTAAGGGTTGATACCTACTGATATATTCAGTAAATTTTTATATTATAACAGTAAACTAAAGTTTTAAACTCAGGTTTCCAGTTTTGACCTTTTGGGCTTATGTGAAATTACCAAATTGCCTTTCGGTGCATAGGATGGTTATAATTAATAAAATTCACATATATATGATACCCACCTGTTATAACATAATAAATTAAGTATAATTACTGATTTATTCAAATATGTAACTCAGGTTACTAGTTTAACTCTTTTATACCCTTTAAAATGACTAAATTACCCTTTCGGGGCATAGTTCGAGTTAAAAACCACTTTGGGCATAATAGGACCTATCTTACTGATATAACAACATATTTAGTGCATATTAACTCAGGAAACTTGTATATAAATATTATGGTTACTCGTTACGCACTTTCGCGTTCGGATCGGCTTATGTAACTAGTTTACACATATTAGCCGAAACGGGTCAAACCATATCTTTTTGTCTCAAAACCCAGAATGTGATTATGTTACCCATATAAAACAAGCATGCAAGCTTGTCAGGTAAAAAAAACCACATTCTAAACCGGTTTTCGCCTTTCATGCGATTGAACCGTATACATCCTTAAAAACTAACCGGTCTAAGCCTAGGCTAAATTAAAGACCCGTTAGGATTCTAATAGGTTATTATAAACCTTCGTTCCAGAATAGGAGATCCAGTAAAAGAAACTTGCACTTGCTTGTTGTGGTTTGTACTTGCTCAGGTAAATACTTTTAACTTATTTTCCCTTATACGGGCTTGGGGTACGGTATATAAAATACCGCTTGGTCGGGCATTTGACCTTAATCAATTAGTGGTTAAGTATTATCAAGATGACCCGTTTGAAAATTTGTTTTGTTTGTTTTACGCCTTTGGGAGTTTAATGACCATGTCCTGGATATCATTGGCATCATTCATGAAATGGCCACGACCTTGACACGCGGGTGTAGGCGTACACCCGACAGTGTGTCCATAATTATTAAGGTATACCCGCTGGTTTCCCGCCGCGGGTTTATACTATGTGGTGTGTCTATTAATCTTAAACCTGGCACGAACCGGGCGATTAAACGCATAACAAACATGTAATTCTTTTACAAGTTTAAACTTGATTAATTATCCCAAGTTATAAAAAGTTTTGTGCCATGTGCATTCAAATCAATTTTCATAAAATGTTTTCAAAATGAGTCAGTTAAATTGTATTTACCACTGTAAACTGATGTATTTTCCCTAAAAAGATTAAGTGCAGGTTCTACACGAAATAGGCTGGCCTCTTTTTTGCATCGTTTAGAGTCTCGCAAGCTTGGATGCAATGAATCTGTTGAACAAATCTCTTTTTTATTTTGATCCGCCTGTGAATCTGTTTCGACTACTTGTGATACTTGGATATTACAATTTGTTGGTTGAAATAAATCTATCTTTTTGCTTCCGCTGTGCATTTATAATTTGTGTTATTTGACTATGATGATATCAACTACGTCACGATACTCCCCCACCGGGCCCACCGGTGACACGTGGAGAATAGGGGTGTGACAGGTTGGTATCAGAGCCAACACTGAGTGAATTAAACATTAGCCTTTTGTGTTTAATCTCAGTGCACAAATTGCACATTCCTTGAGTTCCGAGTCTAAACAAAGAACATAGGACAAACTCTGTTTTGTTTTTGTTTTATTTGGTCTTTTATTTTTATATGTTGGTTGTTATCTTAACCATGCTTACAGGTAAGAATGCCGCCAAGGTTTTTGAGAGGAAGAGGCAAGGGCCCAGTTACGGGCCATGACCATGAAGCCGGGCCTTCACACCGGCGTACCCCATCTATCACAACGAGCACTAGCCCCCAGGAGCCATGGAGGGTTTATGTTGAACCCGGGAGGCGATCAGTCTCCTTAAGTTCCTCACCGTCTTATTTGCATTCTTTCGGGCCGCAATCCAAAAACGAGCCCGACCACCCTCTGCCTTCCTTCATACCATTGCAGCGGTCGAACTCGCACCATTCTTTTGGTGACCCTACCCCTGCTTTCCAGAGCCGGTTCAACCCAGCTAATCTTATTCAAGAACCCATGGGTTTTAACCCACTAGGACCCGAGGATCACTTCTCGGGTGAAAATGACATGGATGAAGATACGGATCCCATGGAGCCTACCACTGGGACCCCGAACCACCCCATCGAAATCTCCGATGGGTCATCTTTTCACGGATCACCTTACTGTGGTCCTGACAGCTACGAGGCGAGGCTCATGCAGATTGACTGGTACTTCACTCCCTCTCACCACTCGTCTCCTTACCAGCAGCAACAGCAGCAGGATCCTTCCGAGGATTCTCGATTTGTGGCAGTCACTCCGCCACCACCACCAACAGTGGAACAGCAACCGCCCCCGGAGCCACCGAGGTGGAGAAGGTCAAATGCACGAATGTCCGTGCGAGGAGGAGTCCGCATCAGCACTCCTCAGCCCTCGAGTGGCAGTCATTATCCGCCACTCCAAGAAGAAGAAGACCCGCAGATGGGGTGTCCATCGAACCCCATCCTAGAGATCAACTCTGTGCCTATGGCGCCGCCGTTGGGTTTTGACAACCCAATCTCTGCCTACGCCGGTTCAGCGGCGTATAACCCTTTTGAGCAGCCGGCTCATACCCATTACGACTATGCAAATGTGGACCCATACCAGGAGGCATGGGACTACAATGCTCGTCACCCAGAGGAACCTTATGGTGGTCTTTGGACCACTGGTTACCCAACTTATGGGTACTAGCGTCCGCCACCTCCTCAACCTCTGTATCAGCCGCCGCAGCCGCAGCTAATCCCGCCGGAACGTCAACATGAGGTCCTTGAAAGATTGGACCGATGTGAACGGGAGATTCAAACCGAACGCAGTAACACTCGAGGCTTCTTCAAGGGGTTGTCAGACTTGATCAAAGGGAAGTCCAAGAGAAGGGGTCATTGAAGACCTTTTGTTATTTATTTTATTTAGTTGTAATCAAGTCCCTGCGTGGACTTTTGCTTCAGTATTCAGCCCTTGCGTGGGCTTGTCTTTTTGTACTCTGCCCCTGCGTGGGCATGTCTTTTGTTGACCCCTGCGTGGGTTTGTTGTTTGTTTCGCCCCTGCGTGGCATGTCTTTTGTAGAAGTCCCGTTTAGGGCAAAATGTACTTGTTTGAAAAATTATTTATGAGATGATTAATTTAAATTTTCATTTTATTTATTATTAATTATGTCCATGAAACAGAAGTAAATGAAAATAATTTCAAGATCTATCATTATAATAAAATGGTAAAAATCTAAAAAGGACAAGACCTAGCCATATGTTATCATAAAACAAGGCCAAGATGGTAGTTCCATAATTAGATTAAAATCCATAATAACATCTCAATCTAGGACCATTCTGCATTAATTATTAAAAGAATCTTAGAGGTAAAAACCTAGCCAAGGTGTCGTTGCAGACCTGGCCAAGATGGTAGAAACCACACAAAAGATTTCAATTCTTATTAACATCTGTAAGTATGTTAGCATTCTTGGCAAACTGTGAATTGTCAAAGTCACACAGGCCATCCTTTAAAAAGGGTTAATTTAAATTCCCTTAATTATATAACCGCCCCTTGTGGACGAAGTGCCTATGGGAAATAATTAAATGTCCTCTGGGACTAAGGACAGTGGTAGCTTACGACTCCCTGTCAAGAAAAGGTGATGAACTATGGTTCAAACCTAAATACCTGGATACCGTAAAATCCTGGTTTATAATTAGATTAAATTGTCCTTATGACTAGGCCTTATGTGCTATTATTAATTTAAAATTTTAGGGTAATAATAAAGATCCTAAAATTGTAGCAAACTAACCTAAAATGGCAATTTAAAACCATGGTTAATAGAATATAAAATACTGTAAAAACTTCTAAACAAAACCTTGCCCATTATTTCTATATGTAGCAATTGAAGCTACATGGCTGGGTCGGATGAAGTCAATAGTCATCCGGTGGAAAACCACAATAACGCTAGAATACAGTTAACTGGTGCGGAGTTGCAAGCGCTAGTACATAATGCTATCATAAAAGCTTTGGATAGGCAGAACAATGAGTCCTCTGAGACCCGAAGTAGAACCCTGTCTACACCACATTCCAAGCCTAAAACCCATTCCGAGGCTTATAGCAAACCACCCTCTGTCCAGCCTAAATCTAAGAAAGATGATGATCGACATTCTTCAAATGAGAACAATGTTCACCCCAAGAAGATAGTGTTCGATAATGCACCTCGAGCTAAAGGATACACGTACAAGTACTTTGTTTCATGCAAGCCCCGAGATTTTACTGGGGAGAAGGGCACTGTGGATTGCATGACTTGGCTGGATGAAATGGACACTGTTGTGGACATTAGTGGTTGTGCTGAAAGGGACATTGTAAAGTTTGTATCCCAGTCATTTAAGGGTGAAGCCCTAGCATGGTGGAGATCGTTGATTCAAGCTTCGGGAAAAGTTCCATTGTACAACATGTCTTGGGAGCAATTTGTTGCTCTTATCAAAGAAAATTACTGCCCTCAGCATGAGGTTGAAAAGATAGAGTCTGATTTTTTATCTCTGGTCATGAAGAACCTGGATTGTCAGGCTTATCTCACAAGTTTCAATACTATGTCAAGATTGGTTCCTTACCTAGTGACCCCGGAACCCAAGAGAATTGCACGTTTCATTGGGGGTTTGGCCCCAGAAATAAAAGCAAGCGTGAAGGCCTCTCGGCCCACTACATTTAGATCCGCAGCTGATATATCTCTGTCCCTCACACTGGACGCAGTAAGACAGGGATCACTGAGAAATACGGATGCGGAGAAAAGGAAACGTGAAGATGATAATTCACGTCGGTCGAGCAAGAAGCATAAGGGAAATCAGGATCAAAAAAAGGGGTCAGGATCTAAGAAAGGTGATCAACAATCGGGTGATAGACCCAAGTGCAAGATTTGCAAGAAGCACCATTTTGGGAGGTGCAAGTATGAGCAGAAATCCCAATCCTAGCCGAAGGCATGTGGAATTTGCAAGTCCTCGGAGCACAGGACCCTTGATTGCAAAAAGCTGAAAGATGCAACTTGCTATAGTTGCAATGAAAAAGGGCATATCAAGACCAACTGCCCAAAACTGGCAAAGAAAGCTGAGGAAGGGAAAAAGACCAACGCCAGGGTCTTTCAAATGAATGCTCAGGAGGCCATCCAGAACGACAATGTTATAACCGGTACGTTTCTCATTAATGATGTTTTCGCAAGAGTATTGTTTGATTCTGGAGCAGATAAATCCTTTGTAGATAATAAATTTTGTGAGTTGCTAAGATTGCCTGTTAAAACCTTAAGTGTGAATTATGAGGTGGAATGAGCTAATGGGACCATGGAAACAGTTTCGACTGTGTTAGATGGATGTGTCATATCCATTAGGAACCACTCTTTTCCCTTGTCCCTCCTTCCGTTAAGTTAGCCGGTTTCGATGTAGTGATAGGTATGGATTGGTTATCGCATAACCAAGCCCAGATTGTGTGTAACAAGAGGCAAGTGGTGATCAAGACCCCGTCTGGTGAACCACTTACCATTCAAGGAGATACTCAGCATGGATTGCCTGAGCAAGTGACTATGCTAAAGGCATCCAGATGTTTGAGGAAGGGCTGTGTCATTTATATGGCACAGGTGACCATTATTGAGGAGAAGCCCAAGATTGAAGATATTCCAGTCATTTCTGAATACCCTGAAGTTTTCCCGGAAGAACTACCTGGTTTGCCACCAGATAGACAAGTAGAGTTCAGAATCGACATCATTCCAGGAGCAGTGCCTATTGCAGGAGCACCATATAGGTTAGCACCAACAGAAATGAAGGAATTAAGGACGCAGTTAGATGACTTTCTAGCCAAAGGTTTCATTAGACCTAGCTCGTCTCCATGGGGAGCACCAATCTTATTTGTCAAGAAGAAAGATGGGTCGATGCATTTGTGCATCGATTACCGAGAGCTTAATAAGGTCACTATCAAGAATAGGTATCCTTTGCCCAGGATCGACGATCTGTTCGATCAGCTTCAAGGAGCAAGCTACTTTTCCAAGATTGATCTAAGGTCAGGCTACCATCAGTTGAAGGTTAAAGATGAAGATGTACACAAGACTGCATTTAGGACTCATTGTGGTCATTACGAGTTCCTTGTGATGCCTTTTGGGTTCACTAATGCACCTGCCACATTCATGGATCTCATGAATCGTGTCTGCAAGCCTTATCTGGATAAATTTGTCATCGTCTTTATCGACGACATTCTCATCTACTCGAAGAACCAAGCTGACCACGAGAAGCATCTCCGTTGCATTCTGAAACTGCTTCATCAAGAAAAGCTCTACGCTAAATTTCCGAAATGTGAATTCTGGCTTCGTGAAGTCCAATTTCTTGGACATGTTGTTAGCGAGCGTGGTATCCAAGTAGATCCCGCTAAGCTGGAAGCTGTCATGAATTGGCAGGAGCCAAAGACGCCTACAGAGATTCGCAGTTTCTTAGGACTAGCAGGATCTTACAGGAGATTTATTGAAAACTTCTCCAGAATTGCAGCACCCCTGACCTTGCTGACTCGTAACAATAGCAAGTTCGATTAGGGGCATAAGCAGCAAGAGTCATTCGACATTTTGAAGCAGAAGTTGAGTAACGCTCCAGTGTTGGCATTACCTGAAGGAACTGATGAGTTTGTGGTTTATTGCGATGCATCACACACCGGTATGGGATGTGTGCTTATGCAGAAAGGCAAAGTCATTGCCTACGCTTCGCGACAGTTAAAAGTGCATGAAAAGAATTACACCACCCATGATTTGGAGTTGGGTGCCGTTGTATTTGCACTAAAACTATGGAGGCATTATTTATATGGATCCAAGTGTGTGATCTATTCCGATCACAAGAGCCTTCAGCATCTGTTCAATCAGAAGGATTTGAATATGAGGCAGCGACGCTGGATGGAAACTTTAAATGATTATGATTGTGAAATAAGATACCATCCAGGCAAGGCCAACGTAGTCACAGATGCCTTGAGCAGAAAAGAAAGAGTGAAGCCGATAAGAATTAATGCCAAGAGCATTGAGATCAAGAACAGTTTGAATGAAAGGTTGTTAGCTGCACAAAAGGAAGCTGTGTTGGAAGCTAACTATCCCAATGAAAAGCTAGGAGTAACTGAAGAACAGTTATCCTATGGCAAGGACGGAATCCTGAGATTAAATGGAAGAATATGGGTTCCTGTTTATGGGGGACTTCGGGACGTCATTCTCCAGGAAGCCCACAGTTCCAAATATTCCGTTCATCCTGGAGCTGACAAGATGTACCAGGATTTGAAGGCAAACTATTGGTGGATAGGCTTGAAGAAGTCTATAGCTGCCTATGTAGCTAAATGTCTGACGTGTGCTCAAGTCAAGGCTGAGCATCAAAAGCCGTTAGGTTTGCTACAACAGCCAGAAATTCCCACTTGGAAATGGGAAATGGTGACGATGGATTTCATCACCAAATTGCCAAAGACAAAGAAAGGGAATGATACTATATGGGTCATAGTTGATAGACTGACTAAGTCAACACATTTCCTACCCATTAAGGAAACTTATACCTCCGACATGTTAGCCCAACTGTACGTTGATAAGATTGTTTCTCTACATGGAGTACCAGTGGCTATTATCTCTGACAGAGATACCAGATACACGTCGCACTTTTGGAAAAGTTTCCAATAGTCTTTGGGCACGAGCTTAAACTTCAGTACGGCTTACCATCCTCAGACAGATGGGCAGAGTGAGCGTACCATTCAAACTTTGGAAGACATGCTTCGTGCATGTGTGATTGATCTAGGAGGTAGCTGGGATAAGCACCTACCATTGGTCGAGTTCTCCTATAATAATAGCTACCATACCAGCATTCAGGCTGCACCTTTTGAGGCATTATATGGTAGAAAGTGTAGGACGCCCATCTGTTGGGCAGAAGTAGGAGACACTCAATTATCAGGTCCCGATATAGTCTTTGAGACAACGGACAAGATTGTCCAGATTCGCAACCGCCTAAAAGCTGCCCGGGATACGCAGAAGAGCTATGCTGATAAAAGGCAAAAACCTCTCAAGTTCGAGGTTGGTGATAAAGTTTTGCTCAAAGTATCACCTTGGAAAGGGGTGATGCGTTTTGGCAAGAAAGGTAAGTTAATCCCGAGGTATATAGTACCATTCGAGATCATCGAATGTGTAGGGTCAGTGGCTTATAAGTTAAACTTACCGGAAGAGCTCAGTGGTATTCACAATGTGTTCCACGTCTGCAATCTGAAGAAATGTCTAACTTATGAATCACTAGTCATACCACACACAAATGTGCATATAGATGAGAGCTTGAAATTTGTGGAAAAACCTGTGTCGATTGAGGACCGACAGGTAAAGAAGCTTCGAAGGAAGCATGTGCCTATTGTCAAGGTCAAATGGGATGCCCGCAGAGGTCCCGAATATACGTGGGAGTTAGAATCCACAATGAAAGAAAAATACCCTCAATTGTTTCAATAAATCTCGAGGTGGAGATTTCTTTTAAGGGGGTGAGGATGTAACACCTTGAAAATTCATGACCAATAAAATAAAGACACGTGGCATGTGAGACAAACGTGTCAGGAACCCGGATCAAAAAAAGATGTATGGTAGGATTTAAAAAGGGCGTCATGTTATTAAAATACCTCTGAACGACCCAAGGGCGACATGTTATTAAAACACCTCTGAGCGACACAAATCATAAATCCCAAGATCCATAAATCGTTCTGATAAACATCTGATATATTAGCCGGATTGTTTCTAAGATAAATAAAATTTCATTTTTATATGGAAGATAGGATTCTATAAATTGGTTGCTACAACCTTTGGCAAATAAAATCTGCATTTAAAAGAATTTCATTTGAAATTTTTATTCATGTCCAACCCTCAAGAGAATCCAAGATGAATTCTTGGAATTTCCGTCAATTGAACTTGCCACAAGGAGCCAAAACATGAAAGATCATGCAAGGCATGCAAGGGCATGAGTAATGGGTCCCACAACTGAAAGGAAGTGCATGAGATTCGGACTTGTAATGTTTCATGGTCAAACTTGGATGTTTACAAAATTTTTGGCTTCTGGCCATCGGTTACGGACCGTATGGCTTTAAGCTTACGGTCCGTAAAGTGCCTATCTGGGCGATTTCAGCAAGGGTCGGTTACGGACGGCAACTGTTCAAGCATACGGTCCGCAAGAGCTGCATACGGACCACAAAAGCTTAGGCTTACGGTCCGTAAGCCTGTCGCTGGCAGCAGAAAATGGACATCTGCCTGTTCAGCCTATTGCACCGCCTTAGTAATGTGGTTTTCGAAATCAGGGACTTGATAGGCAGTATTTAGCCACATAGGGGCACCTGGGATCATCTCACAACACATGTAGACTTCCTTGGCAAGATCTTGTGACATTTAGTTCACTATATAAGGAGCTTTAGTTGTGACCATTTAGTTCATTCATTTGCAAAGGTTCACAACATCTTCTCTGGAGCTCTCTGGACATCAAGCCAACTTCCTAGTGATCTCTAGCAGTAATTAGGACTCTTGTAAGTGTCCTTAACCTCCCTTAATCCGGTTTAGCTTAGTTAATTAGTTAAAAGTCAAACCGTCATAATTAAGGTTTGACTTCGTGATTAATTAAAATTTGTTCAGTCAAATCACGAATTAAAAATACCTTTGAGTAGGTAATTATGTGGGTAACAAACCCTTGATAGGGTATTTCCAGATTCCCATTCTAACTATGTTAATTGTCGAGTCAAAGCTTACCTTAAAAAGTCAACAAAATGTTTATCTTTCAAATTAATGCATAATTAGCAATGTAGGATACATGCAACCTGTTTGATCATTAATATAACTTGGTAATTACTGTAAGAACATGTCCCAACATGTTCAACTCGACAATTTTCAGTTTAGACCCGGTTTGGAACCGAAAGTCGCATAGTTTGACTTTCGCTTTGACTTTCAGTTCTGACCCGTTTAGGCCAAGTTTAGGATTGCCTTAAAGCTTCTTTTGGACCTAGTTACATGTTAGTATAACCCTCTGTGATTATACGGCTTGGTTCACTAGTTGTCTAATTATTATGCAAGTTTCCGTTAAATGCTCATATGTTGACCATTATGCCCAAATGACCTTAAAATGTGATTTTTGAAAATGTAAAAGAGTAGATATCTTAGTTACTGAATTATAAACTTATACCCAAAATACTGACATCAGTTTGAGGTCTAGATTATGAGTTATGCTCATTAGCGTAATTAGAAGCTTCCTTAGTAATTAATTAGCATAATTAGCATATAGCCTATCTAAACCCAAAATTTTTATATCAAACTTTATACCCACTGATATATAATAATATTTTGGGATTTTTGGAGATTTTTATTTATTTTTAGGCGGAGCATAACTTAGAGTTTTAAGCTTAATTCGGTTATTGTCGGTTTTACCCTTTTTGGCTATAAAATGAGTTTTATAAATCCTTTTGACCTCAAACATTTTTCTACTGATTTATTATGTTAAAATAATTATGTTGAACCTTCTGGAAATATTAAAAATATCGGCTTTTTATACAAAACCCGGAAATGGCTCCAAATCGCCTTTTTAGGCGTTTTTACGACATAATATGTATCAAAACTAGTTTATATGTATAAGGGTTGATACCTACTGATATATTCAGTAAATTTTTATATTATAACAGTAAACTAAAGTTTTAAACTCAGGTTTCCAGTTTTGACCTTTTGGGCTTATGTGAAATTACCAAAATGCCTTTCGGTGCATAGGATGGTTATAATTAATAAAATTCACATATATATGATACTCTACTGTTATAACATAATAAATTAAGTATAATTACTGATTTATTCAGATATGTAACTCAGGTTACTAGTTTAACTCTTTTAT
Organism: Helianthus annuus; assembly: GCF_002127325.2. Taxonomy (NCBI): domain Eukaryota; kingdom Viridiplantae; phylum Streptophyta; class Magnoliopsida; order Asterales; family Asteraceae; genus Helianthus; species Helianthus annuus. The sequence continues at coordinate 58,884,547 of NC_035448.2, forward strand.
ACCCTTTAAAATGACTAAATTACCCTTTCGGGGCATAGTTCGAGTTAAAAACCACTTTGGGCATAATAGGACCTATCTTACTGATATAACAACATATTTAGTGCATATTAACTCAGGAAACTTGTATATAATTATTATGGTTACTCGTTACGCACTTTCGCGTTCGGATCGGCTTATGTAACTAGTTTACACATATTAGCCGAAACGGGTCAAACCATATCTTTTTGTCTCAAAACCCAGAATGTGATTATGTTACCCATATCAAACAAGCATGCAAGCTTGTCAGGTAAAAAAAACCACATTCTAAACCGGTTTTCGCCTTTCATGCGATTGAACCGTGTACATCCTTAAAAACTAACCGGTCTAAGCTTAGGCTAAATTAAAGACCCGTTAGGATTCTAATAGGTTATTATAAACCTTCGTTCCAGAATAGGAGATCCAGTAAAAGAAACTTGCACTTGCTTGTTGTGGTTTGTGCTTGCTCAGGTAAATACTTTTAACTTATTTTCCCTTATACGGGCTTGGGGTACGGTATATAAAATACCGCTTGGTCGGGCATTTGACCTTAATCGATTAGTGGTTAAGTATTATCAAGATGGCCCGTTTGAAAATTTGTTTTGTTTGTTTTACGCCTTTGGGAGTTTAATGACCATGTCCCGGATATCCTTGGCATCATTCATGAAATGGTCACGACCTTGACACGCAGGTGTAGGCGTACACCCGACAGTGTGTCCATAATTATTAAGGTATTCCCGCTGGTTTCCCGCCGCGGGTTTATACTATGTGGTGTGTCTATTAATCTTAAACCCGACACGAACCGGGCGACTAAACGCATAACAAACATGTAATTCTTTTACAAGTTTAAACTTGATTAATTATCCCAAGTTATAAAAAGTTTTGTGCCATGTGCATTCAAATCAATTTTCATAAAATGTTTTCAAAATGAGTTAGTTAAATTGTATTTACCAGTGTAAACTGACGTATTTTCCCCAAAAAGATTAAGTGCAGGTTCTACACGAAATAGGTTGGCCTCTTTTTAGCATCGTTTAGAGTCTCGCAAGCTTGGATGCAATGAATCTGTTGAACAAATCTCTTTTTTATTTTGATCCGCCTGTGAATCTGTTTCGACTACTTGTGATACTTGGATATTACAATTTGTTGGTTGAAATAAATCTATCTTTTTGCTTCCGCTGTGCATTTATAATTTGTGTTGTTTGACTATGATGATATCAACTACGTCACGATACTCCCCCACCGGGCCCACTGGTGACACGTGGAAAATAGGGGTGTGACAATTACCATCATCAACTGCATGCACTTGAGTTTGGGTAATGGCCGGTCGTGCTTTGCTTGATGCTTGAGCTTTTCTCTTTGATGTAATGGCCATTTGTTCCAAGAACTCCCAATCGTCATGCTCATAGTTTGTTCCAAAAGTCCCATTTGTGATGGGCATTAGATCTCGCGCATCTTCGGCACACAACCTCTCGTGAAAAGCATTCATCAACTCCTAAAGTTTAATTTCATGGTGAGGGAAATTCTTGATCATCATATTGAAACGCTCAAAGGCTTCATGAAACATTTCGCCTTGTTGTTGTTGAAAACTCCTCAACCCCTTCCTAGCATCGTTTGTCTTTTGGGCGGTGTAAAACTCATCTAAGAAAATTTGTTGCATTTCCCCCCCCCCCCAAGTATAAATAGATGCTGAAGGCAAAGTGTAGAACCACTTCTTTGCCTTATCCTCCAATGAAAATTGAAATAAGACCAACTTAACATCATCGGCTGAAAAACCTTGACTCCCAAGAGTATTGCAAATTGAGTCACAGGCCTCCAAATGGAAATAAGGTTCCTCCGTTGCTAGACCCTTATATTTCGGCAAACTTTGCAAAGAATTCGTTCTCACTTCAAAAGTTCTTCCTTGGTCGTTGTGAGGAATAACTACCGGTGAAGGATTATGAGTAATCACCGGCCTGAAATGTGCTTCAGTACCTCTTGCATGATCTCTAAGATGCCTTCTTGGTACACCCACACGACCCCTTGGACGCATAGGACCCATTGGTCTAGGCCTATGCCCTTGTGGTGCTAATGGTTGTTGAAATTTTTGTTGTGGCATCGGTGGTTGTTGAATTGGCCTTTGAAGTTGTGGGCGTGCATTTTGTGGCCTAACTTGTTGCAATGGTATAGGTTGTTGAACATGTGGCCCTTGTGGCCTTAGCCTAATGTGTTGTGGTATGAGTTGTTGTTGTTGTTGCACTCCACCAACACTTGGCATTCCCTGAAATTGACCTTGCACATAACCAAAGTCTCCTTGATCTCTATCACCCCCAAAAGCATACCCATCTTCATCAAAACCCTCAAATTCCTCATATCCCTCATCATAACCATCTCCTTGAATTCCCGAAGATTGCCCAAATGGAAGAGTTGAGTACTGAAAACCCGACTGGTTTGATGGTCGAAACGATGAAGCATGGACAATGGTCGAGTTTGGTGCTATGGTATAGTTTGAATATGATGGACCCGCACCCGGGAAGAAATGGGATAATGGTGGAATAGTAGTAGAAGGGTTGAAGGTAATGGTTGGTTCTTCCTGAGTGGTAATGGGTTGTGTGGTGTTGGTTGGTGTGACATTTTAAAGTATGGTGGGTTCAGTGGTAGTGGTTGGAAGGGTGGTGTTTGGTGAAGGTTGAGTGGTTGTGGGTATAAATGGTGGAGCAATTTCACCCGTAGTGGGTGGTGGTGGTGGTGGATCCCGATCCATGTATCTCAGTGGTGTAATCGGTGTAATTGGTGTTGTTGGTGAATCGCTGATTGTATTTTCCCTTAACAAAATCCTGTTTGCTCGCAAAGTTCGTTTGATTTCCGGATCAAATGCTAATGGTGAAAGCTTGTGAGAGCTTCCAGTACGCATGCACCTGTAAATACCTGCACACTAACACACCCCGCGTAAACCAGAAAAATAACAAACTTAAAGGAACAAAAATAACACACGTTGCGCACTACTCCCCGGCAACGGCGCCAAAATTTGACGTGATTGTCGTGGTACACGCAAATTTAATCCAAATTACAACTAATAGCTAGCGGTAAGTGGGTATCGAACACAGGGAGTTTGTGGAATATGTGGTATTTAGAGGTGTATCTGAGTTAACTAAAATTAAACTAATTGCACTAGAAAGTAAATTCAAGAGTTGGATTGTTGGTTTGATTGTTAAAACTAAGATTACCAATTAAATTTCAAAATGAAAATTGAGTTTGTAAACACTTTAGAGACAAATGACCATCCTAGGTTTCCGGTTTGCTTCAACGTTTGTGTTATCATCCACTAGAAAGAACTACATAGACATAGTTCATGTGTAATTACTTGTTGTGATAAAGGCGAACAAAGTACTCAGATTCCTAGAACGTGAGGTTGTTACCCGATGACCAATTAACCCTTACCCAATCCTAATTCTACCCATGATATCTCGATTGCCAACGACACCAAGAACGTATGGTTTCAAACTAGAATATTATAAGAATCAACAATTTACAAGCAAGTAATCACACACCACAATAAACAAAATATAAATAACGTTTACCATTCTAGAAATATAGAATCAAAACACAACCGTCTCAAACAAACCTTCAACCTAGGATGATCACAATGAAATTAGCCGGACATAGTTTGGTTGATCATCATAACATCCAAATTAGAGTTCATAAGCATCAACAACAATAACCAAATGTTTTTCAATGTTTTTAACCAGCTAGAACCAGCAAAAATCGCCCCTAAGACGATAAGAAAACGTCCAATGATGAATGCCAATCAAAAGCCACCATAAAGCACCTTAAAAATGGGAGCTACACTTTTCCTCGCAGCCTCCACCGTAATTTACGGTATCCACCGTAAATTACGGTGGACTTCATAATCTTACGGTAGAAATACACTGAGTTACGGCAGGAACATATGACTTTCAGGGCCACCGTAAATTATGGTGGCCACCGATCGGGCGACACGGTTGTCCAAATTGCTCGAACTTCGCTCGTCGCTCGCTCAAAATATTTACTGCTCGGAAAATGCTCGCTTGATTTGTGGCTCGGTTTTAAATGAGCCGCTCCGCTCGGTTCGGTTTGTAAACGAGCCAAGCACGAGCAAAGGTCCGCTCGGTTCGGCTCGGCTCGTGAACAGCCCTAATTTGGAGAAGTGTATGGAGGTTAGAACCTTATCGGAGGAGGAAGAATGGTCATTCTTGGAAAATAAAAAAGTTATGTTTGAATTTGAAAGAAATAAAGTATCGGATTTGAAGCAGCGTGCTAGATTGAAGTGGGCTCTTGACGGAGATGAAAATTCTAAGTTTTTTCATGCTCTGGTCAATGCTCGTAAAGCGGTTAATGGTATTCGAGGTCTTAACTTGGGATCGGGCTGGGTCAATAAACCTTCGATGGTCAAGTTCGAAGTCATGAAATTTTTTAGATCCAGATTTACGGAATAGGTTTCCAATAGGCCGGTTTTGGATTATCAAGGTATTAAGCAATTATCCGAGTTGGATAAATCTAGTCTTATCAGGCCGTTTTCTCTAATGGAAGTCAAGGAGGCTCTAAAAGATTGTAGAGATGATAAAGCTCCGGGTCCGGATGGTCTAAATTTTAAGTTCATAAAAGCCTTTTGGCATCTCTTCAAGATGGATTTTATGAAAATTTTTGACAGTTTCTTTGAGACCGGAAAATTTAGTATAGGATGTAACTCGTCCTTTATCACGCTTATCCCGAAGATCAAAGACCCAGTGGATTTAAAGAATTATAGGCCCATAAATCTTATTGGATCTATTACAAAATTAATCTCGATGGTGTTGGCTATCGATTAAAAAAGGTAATCGGCTCGGTGATTTCCGAATCGCAATCGGCTTTTTTGAAAGGTAACTTTATTTTAGACGGTCCCCTGATTATTAATGAGTTATTCAAATGGGGTAAAAAGGTTTAAGAAAAAAATATTTTTCCTAAAGATCGACTTCGAGAAGGCTTATGACAATGTGAATTGAGAGTTTTTATTATCTATTATGTCTCATATGGGTTTTCCAGATAGATGGTGCAACTGGATTAAAGGATGTATGGAGTCGACGAGGTCTTCGATTTTGGTGAATGGATCGCCCACTTTTGAGTTTAATTGCTCAAAAGGGATTAGACAAGGGGATCTGATTTCTCCCTTCCTTTTTATTCTAGTTATGGAGGCTTTATCTTTCATGATTGATAGGGCGAAAAGCGAAGGAATTGTTTCCGGCATTCAAACTCCTCACAACGGGCCGAATGTGTCTCATATGTTTTATGCGGACGTATTTTAATCTTAGGGTATTGGTCGGAATCTAACATTTATTGAGTGGTCCGAATCCTAAGGATTTTTCATTTATGTTCTGGATTGAAAATTAATATTTTTAAATCCAATTTGTTCGGGGTTGGAGTCAATAATGGGGAATTAAATTCGATGGCGAACATTATTGGTTGCCAAGCGGAATCATTCCCTTTTAGATATCTTGGTCTAACGGTCAGAGCTAACATGAATAGAGTTTCCAATTGGAGACCCGTTTATGATATCATCGATGCAAGGCTTGCAAAGTGGAAAGCGGTGATGCTCTTAATGGGGGGAAGAATAACGTTGATCAAGTCGGTTCTTGAGAGTTTACCGAACTACTTCTTCTCTTTATATAAAGCCCCGGTTCAGGTGATTAAAGATATTGAATCTAAAATTAGGAATTTCTTATGGGGTGGAAATAATGAGTCGAAAAAGATTCACTGGGCGGCTTGGGAGCGGGTGGCTGGCCCGATTGATAAAGGTGGATTGGGCCTTTCTAAGCTTAATCATATTAACATTTCTTTATTGTCGAAGTGGGGATGGCGGTTTAAATCGGAAAAGGACAAACTTTGGGTGAAAGTGATTGAATCGGTTCACAAATCGAATTTGAATCTGGACTGTTTTCCGGTTAGAAAGTCTTTGGGGGGGAGTTTGGTCTAACATTGTCAAGTTAATGGACAGTTTCCTGATTGATAATAAATCGATCAAAGATTTTTTTAAAGGTGATCTGGGCAACGGGGAGTCATTAAGATTTTGGATAGATCCTTGGATGTCTGATAGTCCGCTGAAATTTCAGTTCCCTTCTTTATTCGAGCTGGAGTCTAAGAAAGATTGCAGAGTCATAGAGAGGATAGCTAATAGCGGTGATAACTCGAGATTTAGTTGGCAGTGGAAAAAGGTAATTATGGCTGGTCAAGAGGTGAATGAATTGATTGGGCTGTGCAGTTTACTCCTGGAGGTGAATTTAAAAGAAGACCCGGATAAATGGGTTTGGGAAGGCTTGGCTGATCGGCTGTTCAGCGTGAGTTCGGTTAAGGATCTTTTGTCTCAAAATTTTAATCCCCATTGGAATTACGTTCCGAGTTTATGTAGGTGGCTCCCTCGTAAATGCAACGTCTTCATATGGCGGCTTTGAGTTAATAAACTGGCTACTATGGATGCTCTTAAGATAAGAAACATTGATAGGGGGATCAACCATGCGTGTTATGTGGTGAATGTGATGAATCGGCCGAACACCTTTTTGCTTCGTGTAGTCTATCTTCAACGGTTTGGTCTTTAATCTCCTTGTGGTGCAAAATCCTGTGTATTTGGGCGTTTTCGGTAAAGGATTTATTAGAATCTCATGAGTTTGCTGGTATCAAAGGAAGAAGAAAGTTATAGTTCAAGGTATTATTAGAATTAGGTGTTGGGTCATTTGGAAGGCAAGGAACGAGGCTAGATTCAATAATAAGCCGGTGAAGATGGAGGATATTATCCGTGAGATCAAGTCGTTTGGCTTTTTTTGGTTTAATGCTAGAGCTAAGGATAGTGAGATCAGATGGTTAGATTGGTGTAACTTTGTTAATATGTAATCTGTTTTGTTTGTTTGTTTGTTGCCGCCCTTTCTCAGGGTTTTGGCTTTTGGTTTAATGAGGTTCTCCTTTAAAAAAAAATGAGAAAGAGATAGTGTACACTTTTCAACAACTTTTTTTCAAATATACACATCTAAACCTATAAAGTACATCGTACAACCATTTCGTGTATTACATACGAGAGTGTTGGAAGATTGATAAACAGAAAACCAACAAATGATTATAAATTTTTATTATATATAGAAAACGATCTCCCATTAAACTTATTTTAGTGACATGAAAATTGAACTCTTTACAAAAAAATTCCCTGTGTTTTTAATTATTTTTTTTTGGAACGGTAAATTTGGATCACTGACGAACCATTGAAGTATCATCGTGCCACTAAGGGAATCACCCGCTCATATCCATCTCCTCTAGGCAATAATGCGTATACACCAATTCAGAAGAAAACCTATTAAATCTGGGAAACAACCCCTTGTGGGAATCAAACCTAAGACCTAATAGTCTTTAAGTTTTATCTCACCCCTAAAATGCCACTAGACTATAATGTTATGGACTTTTTTAAGGATTAATTGAATAAGGCCATTGGCTATGGGAACGGGCACCGACCAGTCTAGGCCCGTCCAAACCACCCTCTTAGGGGTGTCCCTGTCTCTTCCGTTGGTTGGCTCATGATTGTGACGAACCTGAAGCTTGAAGAGCAATCAGATTAAAGGGGAGGCTCATCACCCACACCCTAGGTCCATCACTTAGGTGAGGTGATGGTTCTCTGATGACGTGGCCGCCTATGTAGAGGTGCATTCTCAAGTAATGGGGCTTCTCCACACCCACCAGCCTAAGTTATGGACTATTTTGCAGATGTGATTTATACTTATCAAGACAAAAGATCAAATACAAATAAATTTAACGTACAAAACGTACGAACTGAAGGTTTTGCTGAAAAAACGCGGTGACATTTCCTAATTATCAGTAATTATCAAAATTACTTTACAAATGATCATGTAGAGTAATTTTTATCTTTGTAGAGTAATTTTGTAAAATGTTCTTGTAGAGTAATTTTGATCTTGTATATTAATTATCAAAATTACTCTACAAGTGTATCAAAATTACTCTTCATCAAAATTACTTTACAACTGAATCAAAATTACTCTGCAAGTTTATCAAACAACATACAATTCAAAATTACTCTACAAATGATCCTGTAGAGTAATTTTGATCTTGTAGAATAATTTTGTAAATTTTTTTTAGCATTTAGTTATGGGCTTTAGCTTTATGGTTTAGTTTTTAGCATTTAGTTTGGGTGTGTGTGTGTGTGTGGGTGGGGGGGGTAGGTTTTTTGATGGGTTTTTTTTTTTTTTTTTTGTGAGAAATAGTTTTTTGATCAAAATTACTCTACAAGAACATTTTACAAAATTACTCTACAAGATCAAAGTTACTCTATATTATCATTTGTAGAGTAATTTTGATAATTACCCTATAAGCAGATAATTACAAAAATATCACCGTGTGTTTTTATCCATTTCATGCTATTCATACATTTAGTACGTTAAAGTTATTTATATGGGAACTTTACTCTAGTTATCAATTAATTAATTACTTACTTTAATCCATGGAACCAACAACTTGATTATTCATAAGCAGTCATTTCTATCTGTTACCTTTAATAGCATGCCAAATGAGGAGTGTACACAAAGCTTTATAATTCACACTTGCAGGTTGCAACTTGTGCACCATCTAATCAAAGTATCAAACAATCATATATAGAAAAATTGCACCAAATATTAATTAAAGATTTTTTATTTGAAATATAAGAAAACATTAGTTTTTTTTGTATCTTCGGTGGAAGTTTAATTTTTAAAAATTTAGAAAGAAATTCAATATCTCACATGACACACAGCTTTTATACGTAAACGATAAATATATATTTTTTGATTGGTTAAATGGCTAACTCACACATTATTCTAATCTTGCTATTAAATCTATACTTGTAGATTATGAGACTTAAACCTTTAACCTTATGCAGGAACGACACAATCCACACCTTAATATTGCTAGACTAAAAGAAGAGAGCGACACATGTACTTTTAAACAATGACATTGTAAGCCCACAAGAAAGAAAGAAAGAAAGATAAATGAATCGAATTTTGAAGTTGTTTAATAACTAGATTTGACCGGCAAAAAATTTCTCCAACATATAAATAACAAAACATGATGACATCTATTCTATACTCAATTAATTACGTATGAATGAAAAGTGGACTACAATTTTCTCTAACAGCTTTAATAAAAAAAACAGATCATGGTGTAATATATACAATTCTGATTCATTAATTCTTATAAATTGGTTAAAAGACTAGGAATTATATTGTTTATGAACCGGAAAAGTGAAAAAGCTAAATGTCGTAATCTTCGAACTTTAAATCTTTCAAAAGTCAACGTAAATGTATAATAACCTAATTATCTTCAGTCATGAGTGCACCGGCAGCTTATAAATCAAACTATGCTGTTACCATTTATTTATTTTCTTTTGCAATCAATTAAAGAAACATCCACAAGGGTGCGTTTATTTACCTGTAACTATTGTTCTACTAGTATGATGTTCCTTCTTACAAATATAAGGTTATGGGTTCAAAACCTTGCAAGTGCAAGGTAAAAGTGAAATTTAAAGTGTTGAAAAACTTGCCGTTCAAAGAAAAAATATTATTTACTAGCACTTGCTTCTTCACGCCATCCTTTCTTTTTTTTAAAGGGGAAATGGTCTGTAATAATCCCACCTAAACCTTATTGGCCATTAATAATCCCACCTCAGAATATTCCTCACACCAGTCTCACCTTTCACCTATTTTTCGTACAATGGTCCCCCGTTAAAAAAACTTAACGGAGTTAAGCTTTTTTCCAAATTACAAACAAATTTTTCAGGCTTTTGATCAGAACGATGATACGAGTCCATTGATGTAAAACTTACTTCGAAATGGTGCTCCAAGTGACTTGATTTTGGTTAATTGGAAATTTAAACACCCGAATTGAAGCGCTGTTTTTATCGTTTGGAGCACCGTTTCGAGGCAATTTTTACATCAATGGACTCGTATCGTCGTTCTAATCAAAAGCCCTAAAAAATATGTTTGTAATTTGGAAAAAAGCTTAACTCCGTTAAGTTTTTTTAACGGGGGACCATTGTAGGAAAAATATGTGAAAGGTGGGACTGGTGGGGGGAATATTCTGAGGTTGGATTATTAATGGCCAATAAGGTCTAGTTTGGATTATTATAGGCCAATTTCCCTTTTTTAAATATGAACAGAATATATTTGTGTCTAACTCCATAATAATCAATTATTGGAACCGGTGGCTTGGTGGGTTAGGGGCTTCGTGTGTGCGGAATAGAGGCCGCCACGGGTAACCTTTCAGCCAAAGGGTGCCGCACTGCCGCATACGAAGTACCCGGAGTTTATTACGTTGGCTGTTACCAAAAAAAAAAAAGAAGAAGAAGAAGAAGTCAAATCCATGATCACGTTTTTTTTTTTTTTTTTTGAAGGGTGACTTTCAATATGTACATGGACCATTGGTAACCGGGTCCCCGTCAAGGACGGTTACCCGTCAGCCCAGCATTCTCAGACGCAATGTTCTATCGGGCCCCGGCTGCCGCTCTGACTGACCTTCACCCGGAAACCATACTGCCCCCACACGAGAGACTCGTTGGGGTAACAGCTGGGTAAAACCAGGTTGCCCTCCGGATCGAACCACGCCTCGGTAGGAAACGATCCATCATTGGGACGACCCCCCAATACGCCGCAGCCGGGAGTCGAACTGGTGACCTCCAAGAAGGAACCGGCCCAACCGACCACTTAAGAACCAACTGGGCTGGAAGGGGGGTTTAATCCATGATCACGTTTAGCCACACATGTCAATTTTGTGTCAACATGACAGATTTATGAATGATCTATCTAACCCATTAAGTTTTTAGAATTTCTTAAAAAATGCTTATGTCATACCTTATTTTGATTCTTTGTATTACTTCAAAAGTTAAGATATAATATGGATAAAATTTAATAGTTTAATCCTAACTTTTATAGTCATTGGTAATTTTAATTGTTTATTTGTAATTTTAAAGTATTAACATATAAAAGAATATAATAAGTTAACATTTGGTTCAACGAGTCATGTTATAGTAAACCCATAGCTATGTGCGAAAAACTTTTCGTGTTCCAAATGCATGTAACTCTTAAAATGGACCCTCAATACAAGCTTTTAGCACCCCATACAAAAATAAGTACACTTGTATTGTTTTAGGGGAGTGGGGGTGGTCCGTGATGGCCACCCCATCACTCGTTTTTTTTGAAACACCGCCGCCACCTCAAACATCACGCGTGATATTATCAACGCGTTGAAAGAATCACACGTTGAAAACTCAAAAAGGATCGTTGGTTGTGACCGTTTGGGGGGGTTTTTGAACGTTGGGGTTTTTTTTTTTTTGAATGTTTTTTTATATAAAATTCATCAAACTCAATCCATTTCATATCAAAAATTACTCTAACTCACTTCAAAAAATCAAACAATTCCCCATTTGATTTCAAAAATAATTTTACAACAAACATGGAAGGTTCAAGCAAGAGAGGTGCGCGATTGAAAAAAAAGAGGTTCGGGTACAACGACGCCAAAGAAAGAAAAGAAAAACTTGTGTCCGTAAAACTTGAACGCGAGCACGCGTACATAGGACACTTGAAAACGGCAGAAAGACAAGTTGTGAGTGATGGAATAAATTTTTTAATTTTAATGAAATTTATAATTTAGTGTTTTATTGTTAATTTCTAATTTAAAAAATAAAAAAAGTTGTGAGTGATGAAATTCCATCACTAGTGATAACCACCGCCACTACAAAATGCTTGTGAGTGATAAAATAGTGGCTGATGACATGGCAGGAGTTTATTGGATGCTTGTGGGTGATGAAATTTTATCACTAGTGACCACCCCCACTCCCCTTAGCCTTCCTTTTTAATTTTTCTTTACTTATTAGACTGGAGGGTATGGTGATGGAGGATGGGCCGCCACGTCACCTGTCACGTCACCGGAAGTGAGGATGGGCCTAAAGGGGATGGACCAAGGGGGTGGGGGATGAGCCCCTTTATGTATATATATGTATGTATGTATGTATAGGTATATGTGAGAGAAGGAGGCATGGCGAGATCGTCGTGTGGGAGCCGGTTGGGACGAGCCGGGCTGAGGAGGGCGGTGTATGGGACCGGTGCCGGGCCAGGCCATGTGTATAGGCATAAATTCGAGGATCTAGACATTACTTTACATGATTGTTATTATATATGATTCATTTACATGCTAATTGTTAATTAAGACTTTACAAGATGATAATAAATCGATGATTACATGTGACCCGATCTGAACGTGTTAACCATATCTTTATATGATATAGCTGAGTTTATGATGATTTATTGCTAGTAAATAACTAGGATTCATGTTAGTAAGTAGGTTGTTTGGTGTTGACGTGTACACGAACTTATGCTCCGATTTGATTTTAATAGTCTCGGCTGAATGTTGGTAATTAACTAGAATGACATAATATTAATGATTGCTAGTTGTGTCACAAGATTCTGAATGTATGTTAATAAGCACACTAGTTAACTGAATTGTTAGAATGATTAAGTGGCCTGTGAATGCATCTAGGGTGCTACTGATTGACGCAAGATGATGAATAGTTGAGGTATTGAAACTGTTAATTGATGAATGGTGGTATAACGTATTCAAGAATGATTGTGATTATGTAAATAGCAATGAAGCCAGATTGTTTATGTGAAGCCTAGATTTGAATGATGATTGATCTGCTTTGGTAATGACGAAACTGTTTGCTAGAATGTGTAACCGACCTCGACGAAACTTGGTGATGTTTCGTCACACACTTCAACCCGACGAAAGGTCGAAATTTCGTCACAAGGTGGTCTCGCCAAGGAGGTGATTGGGTAATCAAATAGTGTTTCGTCATTGAGGACATTGATGATAGATATAATTATGTAATTGAACTCTATGCTAAATACTAAGTAGATTATGACACATATGTAATATGTAGTGTATAAATGATGTCACGTGATATACAGATTGGCCTTAAATGACATCTTTGAAACTTTGAAATAACATGCTAAGTGATTGAATTATAAACCATGTAATAACATGTGAATGAAATTGATTTCAATGCACCATCTGACAACAAGGAATTATAATTGGACTAAACATTCAATAGTGGGCCGATATCTTTACTCTTTAGTGAACTGCCTTAAATTGATTTGGGTTGTGCATTGTTAAGCTGCTAGTTGGAACATGAAGTGAATATGAACCTGCATGGTTAGACTGAATGTAGTATCTTATGTGATGCTATGCGTTGTGTGTGCGTACTATGTGATGGTAACAAACTGTTATGTGCATAATTAATTGTTTTGAGTAGGTGCTATGTGTATTCTTGGTACATCACTAGTGTGATATGTGCAACGAGCATGAGATCTATGTGCGATGAAACTGACCATTATCGATGACCATATTAGGATTTGGTTGACTGACTGTAAACGAGTAACTAATCATACCGAGCAATCTCAGGTGAGTTCACACACTCTTACTAAGGCATGGGATTCCCAGGGCTTGGGAATGGGATTGAAAGGATAAGGTTGAATAGATTCATACGGACACTATTACTAGACTACCATACCATCGTCCTCGGTTGTGCAGGACACATACGTAAAACCTACGTATACTTATGCTTCTCACTGTCCTCAGGTTGCGAAGGACACTCACGTAAGACCTACGTGAATTTATACTCACTACTGCCTCGGTTGTGTCAGGCACTTACGTAAAACCTACGTAAACCCCCGCGTACCCCTATCCTCGGTTGTGAAGGATTACTTACGTAAAACCTACGTAAACTTGTACGTGTTACTGTTCTCGGGATATGTAGAACACTTATGGTTACGAATAGTCTAGTGGTTATACAACATGGGAAGCCCCCACCAATAGAACATACTATCGGCCCAGTAGAGCCACATGTTACAAACGAACTTACTATTACGCATTTACTTTCTGTGAACTCGCTCAACTAGTTGTTGATCCTCTGTTACATGCCTTGCAGGTCGTTAGGTACATGGAGCTTGCACAGGGAGGAGCTGGTCGTTGTGGGCTTGGATCATGATTGTCTTGACAAACACTTTATGACATTACATACTTATTTATATTGGGTTTTACTTATACGCTTCCGCTAAACAGTGATAACTTACTTCTGTTTTGGAAACACCTTTCATATGGATTTGGTTTGGTTTAATTGCTATTACTTTAACTATATACATTGTTCTATATGATTGGTGGCTTGATCCTGGTCAGTCACGCTCCCAAGCGGTGATACTCCGCACGTGGATTTTTGGGGGTTTGACAATTTCCTCGTCCATTTTTAATTTTTTTAAACAATTTTCACAACAGCCTTAAAAGCGAAACAGATTGTTCAAACAAGCGAAACTAGTAAGACCAAATAAGCTGAACTTAGTAAGATCTAATAAGCGGAACCACTAAGTCCAAATAAGCGGAACCTTCTGAAACATTCACTGAAGCGAAACTACTTTTTGTCTCAATAAACGAAACTTCAATGGTCCTTGAAGCGGAACTATCTTGTACAGAAGAGCGGAACTGTCTGTTCAAGTGGAACTACAACAAAGTGTCTTAGAAGTGGAACTTTGAAGCGGAACCACTGAACGTTGAAGCGGAACTTCTGAACTTATGTAACAATAAGCGGACCCAACACGTTCTTTGAAGCGGAACCTGCTGATGAAGTGTATCTAGAAGCGGAACTAACCCTGTCACAAAAGCGAAACTATGGAGTGTCCGTATAAGCGGAACCTATTTGGAAGTTCATTTGACCCATTTTTAATGCAAATTTTAACACCAAACTTTCCAGGGTTTGTCTATATCCTATTACGCACAATCCGTGAGATTTTGAGCTGATTTTGACCGATGAAACTTTCTGAACTGAAGAAAGAAGGTGTAGAAGTGAGAAATTTTGACGAATTCCAGCTATTCTCTGCAGAACTCCTCCTCCTGAAGCTCTGATACCACTTGTAGGATCGTGTCTCGACCCGAACGAGTCGTTCAGAGGATATTCTATCGAATACAGATGCGGAAAATAAGTATTTGACTTAGGAACAGCTAGCAAATCACTTTAAACTTCTATTTGCATTGATTTCTGACAGTTTACATTCAAATCCTGGACCGGCAGCACTTCGGTACGATTTTTCAAGATAGTTACAAATGTTTCGCTTATGATGCTATACATAGGTGCTGAGGTTCGCTTGTTTGTACATGTCATTCAAGCGAAACCTTCAGCTGACATTCAAGCGGAACTAAAAGATGACAGATAAGCGAAACCTTCCTATGTCACTATAAGCGAAACTATTTCCTAAAATACATACAATCTCCTGTTTTCTCGTATAACGTGTCCTGATCTAACAAACTAATACTAAGACTCGATACAAGACGAAGTCAACAGATGCATGCACCAACATCTTCCTTAGTTAACGCACGTTGTCGTCGAAAATCGGCTAACCAATACCTCGTACCACGGTAGGGAGTCATAAATCCATGAGTGTTGGTGTACACAGCGTCACAAAGGTAATACTTATCTGTATCAGTATCAAAACTATCATATAAAAAACAAATAATGTATGAAATGAACATTGAAGAATGGTTAAAAACCTAGTGGCGGAAAAGGAAAGCCAGAATTTGGGTTGAATGCAACTTCTTTTAAAACTCGTGAATCATGTGCAATGCCCTCCCATCCGGCCCATACGAATGTGAATATCATATCAAAGTCACAAATTGCTAATACATTTTGAAAGCATTCACCTTTTCCTCTTCCCCTGTAACGAGTCTGTTGATCAACAGGCACAATCGCATGTATAAGAGTTCCATCTAAGGCACCTATTGCTCAAGGAAATATTTCTTTTAGCCTTCTATGTCGTTCGGAGTTATTTGCGCTTACATTAGAAGATGGTGGAACTATAACTTCTCTTGCGAAATTCATCATTGCCTTTAGGACCTCATGAAAACATCTATGAATTGTTTCCGTTGAGTGTTGAAACCTTCATTTAACCATTCGAAAACGTTCATTATGTCCAATGACCATCAGAACATAGCCAACTTTTCTTCCAAGCTTATTGACCTACTACTTTGCAACCAATTTTTTTGTTTAAAATGATTGCACAATAGTATAAATGCATCACGTGAAAGACGCATCATCTCATGACATTGTGTAGAAGTACCATGCAATAATTCTTGCGTGTATTCATGACAGCTTAATGCCGAATTCAAGTCTCTTATCCTTTCAACATTTATTCTCGAGGCTAATGAAACCCAATACCAACAAAAGATCATGATAACTATAATCTCATCGTCCGAATCCATAAGGTACCTATCATAACATAAATTATATCATCCACATTAACATCTATAACAATAACATCCATGATATAACATCCAAAACATAACATCCACATTAACATAACATCCATAACATAACATCCAAAACATAACATCCAAAACATAACATCCAAAACATAACATCCATAACATAACATCCATAACATAACATCCAAAACATAACACCCAAAACATAACATCCATAGCATAACATCTAACCCAAAAAAGAACAATCAAAGCACAATCTTAGTTAAACAATCCATACTTCGCTCCCGCATTCTTAACCCATTTCTCACAATTCTGCGGCTTAAGACGTACCCACAGTTTCCTAAGATCGGAACTCTCACCAAAAAGCAAAAGCGTTGTTTCGTATTTCACATCCGACTCATCCCAACCCAATGTCTCCAATTTCTCCAAACATGCATCCATATCATCAGAAAGTGTGTGTTTCTCAATCATCATCTTTGCCAACTTGCTAATATCTTCACCAACTTCTATAAGATTTGACTCTAATGTTGCCGTATATTTTCGTTTCTCTCCTTTTTTTGGGACCGAATACTTGACTCCTGGCTAACAACTTTACCTGGGGAAGCGTAGAACTTGGCCCCCAACTATCAAACCCATTTGAAGTAGACCCCTCATACAATTGACAACAAAGCTCGCGGTAAGCAAGTGGCACACTTCTCAAAGCTTCTACATACTTGTTAGACTGTGTGAAGAAATATTTTAAAATACTATAAAATTAATGAAATATACCACTACTAATTATTAGTATAAAACAGATACCTTCATCTCAATTTGCCACTCTTCTTCTGACAAGTTAAAACTGTTTGTAACTGGATCATAGACATTCCCGGTTTTGTTTTTAAGCTTTAACCAAGCTGCAACTTTTCCTTTTAGAAAATCATAGTGATTCTTCATTTGACGTTGTTCCACTATGAAATTATGTTGTGTTTTCAAATTTTCAGCTACAGTTTTCCATGACGCTTGTTTAAGACTGCTTCCTTCACGTCCATTAACGGTTACTTCATGAACACATGCTTCAAGAAAGGTTTTTTCAACACCTTCTTGCTTCCAATTAATCCTAATCCTTTTTGCCATTTCTTTGGATATTGGTTCCTAAAGATTAGGGATTTAAACCACCTCAATCATACCAATTATCCAATATTTCTAATATAACAACTAATAACAATCAACATACAACATAAAGAAAACATGTATCTTTTTTCAACATACAACATAACCATTCACAAAAAACTAAGTTCAGAAAAATAACCAAATATTAGGGATTTAAACCACATCAATCATACCAATTAGCCAATATTTCTAAGGTAACAACTAAAATAAACAAGTCCATAAAAAAAAACCAAATCAAACTTAACCACATCATAATAATGAGTAAAATAAATGAAAAATCAGTTTAATACAAAAAAAATGATGTAAGAAAATGAACCTGGGTGTAGGCGTTGTTGGGTGGAAGAGAGGCAGGAGGAGGCGGCGTTGTTCGGTGGTGAGGAGAGGGAGGATGAGGGCGGCGCCCGGCGGGAGGTGGTGAGGAGAGGGGTTGGGGGCGGAGGTGTTGGTGATGAGAGGTGAAAGGGAAAGGGTGGAAGAGAGGGAGGAGGAGGCGGCGCTGTTCGGCGGTGAGGAGAGGGAGGAGGAGGGCGGCGGCCGACGGGAGGTGGTGAGGAGAGGGGTGGGGGCGGAGGTGTTGGTGATGAGAGGTGAAATGGGGAAAGTGGTGTGTAGGGTTTTGATACAGAGAAGAGAAAGGAAAGGGTAGCAAGGAGTCTTTCTTTCATTCAGCAACTTGTTATGTCTGTATGGTACAACACTGAATGGTACCATTAAGAGGCTGGTATTTTGCCAACCAAACAAGTAAACCTCTGTCCGAATAAGAGGGGAACCTCTTAATGATTCATTAAGAGGGTTGCCAAACAGCCCCCCGGTATGGCCAGGGTCAAGGTACTACACTAGTATGGTGTGTAGGGAAGCGAGGACCATAAGACTGTGTCACTAGGTGATAGTTCGAGTGCCGGAAAGTGCCTAAAACTCATTTTAAGTGCAGAATTCTGCATTTTCAGCAAAAATTCAGCTTTTAACATATTAGTATTGTGCAGAAAATTGACTAAATGGTCCTGAATGCTTTCCTAAGTGTTGGGAATTAATTGTGTTACAAAAAGATACATAAAAGACACTATACGGTACAATTTAACACTTTAACGGAACGGTACCTAACCGAACAACCGGACATTACCCGGGACACCAAATTTTTGTCAGAAACATTGTTTTATTATTTTTAGACTAATTATGGTCTCCGAATACCCCAACACACTATAAAATATGTCATACACATAATACATTAGATATTTCATGTTGATTTCTAAGTAATATGATGATTGATCATCATGTGGAATTTATTAGAAAGTATGGTGATCGTATGTGTGCATTTTAGTGACATTTAAACTATAAAAAGCATGCTGAGTAATATTTTCAGCCAACTTCAACTGGCTGTAAACAGATCGTTATAAATTGAAAAATTGATTTTCTGAAGTCTAAATTATGTATTTTCGAAAAACGAATCAAATGGCACTGGAATCATATTTTTTCAAGGTCGTTTACTATTTCTAAAGGTCCATTTTTGTACAGTAGCACAAGCTGCATTTTTACTGCAGAAAATGTGTGTTATGTTTTTCGTCATAACTTGAAATCTGTGTAGAATTAGCTCATGAAATTTGTATTGTAGATGACCACTGATGTCGCTATAATCGTCCAACTGGAATTTCGTCAATCGGACTTACGATGAATTTTAAATGAATTATTCCGTAGACTGCAGTCAGAAAGTGACGAATCTGATTACAGTCCGTTAAATGATTTTTTTATAAAATATTAGTAATGAATTGGACCCCGATATTTTTACACAATAATATTTGGATTGTATAAAACACTCTGTAAAAATTTGGAAATTTTTGGAGTAAGTTAACTATTTTATTCAAATGCCCGAAAACAGCCCAGTTTTGAATGTTAAAACTGAAACGACATAAGTAGTATTTCGCGTGTCTAAATGTCGGGTAGGTTATCTGAGAACGATCTAACGTGTTATACGTCAAAGAAAATGATATGCTATTTAGCATGGACACCTCCATTTACAAAGGAAACTATAGCAAAATTTTCTAAAAATTTCAACACTTAGTAAATATTTCCTAGACAAGTCTAGTATATTTTAGACTATGTTTTTCAAACATAAAACTCGCCATAATTTTTGTAACAAAATACAAAGTATCGGAGGTTGGTTTTATACATGAAAATGGTTATATATATATTTAGAATATATATTTTACACTAAGACACATGTGTGAATATTTGTTATTTTGTAGAGTAGTTTTACTATTTTAGGGCAAAATAATATATCTTAACAAAAGACCATGAAATTACAACTCCAACATATAATTTAAGCTGAAATATAAATTATTTTGACAAATAATTATCACTCGGAATAATATAAGAAACGTAACTCAAAACATTAAACTCTATGCCAAGGCACGGGCCGTTCGTCTAATAGACATTAGTACGTTGTAGGTTGTCGTGTAGCTGACAGAGTTTGAGATACGGTACAAGACGCACTAATGTGAGTTCATGTCCCCCTTTTCTCTTAACGATTTTTAGTTTTATACTTCGGGGTTGGAATACATGTTACAATTATTACAGACATTTTTATACATGGTATGGTTAGCTTAAGGAGGGTTTTACTGCGCGATCATGTGAGTGGTGGGCATGACACTTAAGGCCATTAATCCTTATTGTAGGACCAAGGGACATGAGTGATAGATCTATTTGGGTGTAGCGAGCCCACACCCATGAGGTCGGGGCGGCCCATAGTGGTGACTATGTCTTCATACCGGAGACAAATTTGCTAGGTTTGAGTCTTCCTGCACCAGTTTCACACATACCATTGGCTTTGCAACCCATTGGTGATCTGTTTTTCCTTATTGCTACATATCAGGGACTTTTATACATACAAGACATATTTTAAAGGCTTATACACACAGACATGCACATGAACTCGTTCAACTTTTTGTTGATATTTTTAAACTACATGTATTTCAGGGAATTAATCGGATCTGGCAAGTGATGCATGTTAGTCAAGCTGCGTACTAAATAAAGATGTCATCCAGGGTCGTAGGGTTTGGGAAGTGTAACCCCTTCCTGGACGGGTTGCATGTCTCTAAACCTCGTTTTATTGGTAGTCTTCTGTTGAGTCTTATGAACTCATTTTAAACAAGTCATGGTTTGTAACTTATTTTGGGGTTGACATTTTAAGACAATGTTGTTGTGCATTTTTCTAAACTATATTAATGGATGAACATCACGTATTTTTATCATATAGCATTGTTGTGGTTGTTGTTATGGTATTAAGAAGTCACACCAAATAAACCACGCTTCCGCAAAAGTCAGGGTGTAACAGCTTGGTATTAGAGCCTCGATCATAGAGAACTAGGATTCTTTCTCGAGTCTAGACTATGATCACTAGGGCTCTCACGAAAACGCTTTCAAACCTTTTTACATTGCATACACAAAATGTCCAGGTCCAGGGAACAAACGTTTTTACAAACAAAAGGCACAAATACACATTTCAAAGGCTATGTATATAATTTCAGTCTTAGAGACTGAGGGAGTTCAGTCTTAGAGGCTGGGGAAAATTTCAGTCTTTGAGACTGGGGAAATGTTTGAGTCTTAGAGACTGGGAAAGGTTTGGTCTTAGAGGCCAGGGAGTGAGTCTTAGAAACTGGGAGGTTTGGTCTTAGAGACCAGGGAGTTAGTCTGAGAGACTAGGGAGTTCAGTCTAAGAGACTGGGTGGGATAGTCTGGGAAGACTAGGATGCATACATGATTACATTGCTATTTGCTTACATGCTTATCTAATATACGTGCATATGTTGTGGTTGTGTTACAGACACCATGGCATTTTCTTCTGATAGCGGAGTGTCCGACACGATAGACCCTATGGGTATTACCTCGGATGATGAGATAACCACGGACTTGGAGGTTTATACATCAGACACCACGAGTACCGACGAGGATGATTTTCAGCCCTTCGCCCTACCGGACTTTGGAGACGACTTGCCCTTAGCTGATGGTCTACTGGGAGAGGATCTACCCCTTGTCCAGATCCCTGCCCCTCTCCCATTGGCAGTTCCTTTTGAGGAACAGCCACTTGACGCGTTACCCGATGACGAGATCGATCTATTTATCGAGGGTCCCCCGGAGGGAGACCAGGATGGCGGGGCCCCGATGGATGACGATATCCCACTTGCTGATGTTCCGGTAGATGACCCCGTTGTTCCTATGGTTGAGATTCCTGCTGTTGATGCCCTTGTTGTACCACCTTTCGAGGCTCTTGTTGTGGAGGCCTTGCCTGATCCGTCCGTTTCCTACCCGCTTGAGTCTGCATCATCCGCCACTATTCACGCCCAGGACGTGCAACACTACTCCACCGACACTGATTCAGACATGGCGATGTCTGCTGCACCCGTTGTTTTCCATGACTTTGACCCGGATCCTGAGATTGAGTTTATACCTGTTGAGCCTGCTCCAGCTGATCCAGAGCTTGGAGTTGCACCAGAGCCTGTTTTCGCTCCCGACCCTATTCCTGTTGATGCACCAGTCGTTGCACCACCAGCTGCTGAGGTCCCAGTTGTTGCACCTATACCCGACCCTATGCCAGTGTTTGATGACCTTGCACCTTTTGCCACACATATTGATCCTAGATATGCCGACACCCGTAACGGGTGGATTGAGGATGATGATGACTATCCTCCATTTGTTCTACCATTCACTCCCCCTGTTGTACCTGTTTTCGCGCCCGTTGATGTTCCACTGTTCCACCCACATGTATCTGACACCCACCGCACCGACTTACCCACTACCTTTCTTCAGGACATACCCGCTCCCCATCCAGGGGAAGGACCTTCTACTAGACCGCATGGTCACATGCCACCCATGACAGCAGCTTTTCCATACATACCCCCTTTTGCATCTACTGCACACACGGCTTTTACTTCCTCAGCACCCTCGGGCAAGCCATTTATGTGGTCTTCGCCCAATGTCACGCCCTTATCAGACCCATACCATCCTTTTCATGTGGGATATACCGCGGATGATATACTCATATCCTTGTAGTTACAGCAGGATGCGTTGAGCCGATGAGTCTAGGAGCTAGATAGGATTCCACGTCCCCCTTGTCGTTACCAGTCTCCATTTGCGACACCACCAGCTCCTCTCGGACTGCACCCTGATTCTGATGTCCGCTTCCTCACCACGGACCAACAGATTGCTTACCTGTTGCGTGTTGTCCATGCTCTCGAGGAGGATTTGGCACATTTGCGCAGATTAGTTCTCACTCCTCCACCTCCTCCTCCCCCACCATCAGCTTAGGGGTTCCAGGTCTCCTACAGACATGCTACTTTTGGTGAGAAGACAGCTATTGAGCCATGATTATGAAAACCTTTGAAGACCACGCTTTTGATATTTGACTTTTTGGTTGATTGTAACTTGTTAGACGATGCAGACAAGGGTGATGTGACCCTTAGTCTCTTTTGACATATGATACAATTGTAAAACTGTACTGGTGGTCTTGTTTTATGCAAAGCTCAATCGCAGCCTTCCCATTACATGCATTGTTGACTTATTTGTTTATGATTATGACATGGGATGTTATGTGCTATTGTGTTGATGGGTGTTATTACATACACATATTACTTACTATACTTACTATGACTTGACTATTACAATCTTTTTATAAAAGATACCTCCCCGACGTGACACATGTTTGCCTACTACTGAGGCAGAACTGCAGGAGCGTATTTCAAAAGCAATAGCAGACTATGAGGCCTCGCGCGCCGAAACAAGCAGGAATACCTCAAACAACAACAACAACCCGCCCAATGGTAACATCTAAGTCGCTTGAGGCACATTGCGTTACATTTGGATATTTCTTACACATCCACTAATGCTTTCTGTAAATGATATGGCCTGTACAGGTTGTACCTAAAAACAATTTCTGGATTGTAAGCCCTTAAATAACAATGGCACTGGGGCTGCTGTTGCTTTCGTCAGATGGACGGAAAAGACGGACTCTGTTTTAAGGATGAGCAAGTGTGCTCCTGAACACCAAGTTACATACATCTCAGGGCTCTTTCTTGATGGTGCTCTATCCTGGTGGAACCTTCAAGTACAGATCCTGGAGGAAGCGGCGGCGTATGCTTTGACATGGACTGAGCTGAAGGAGCTCATGAGAAAGAAATACTGTTCACTGGCCGAAATACAGAAACTGGAAACAGAATTCTGGCACCTCAAAATGGACGGTCCAAAAATTGCTGAATATTCAAAGGTTCCACGACTTGTCACGCGTTGTGCCGTGTATGGTTGATCCTGAGTTTAAATGCATTGAGCGTTTCATCTGGGGATTGGCACCCCAGATCATGAGCATGGTGACGACGTCCAAGCCTCCAACGATTACCGAAGCCATTGATCTCAGCGTGGCACTTACAGAGGAAGCCATCAGATTGAAAAAGTTTTCAATCTCTGAATCAGAAAAGAAGGAAACACATGTTGAATCATCACCGAGTGAGAACAAGAGGTAGTTCTCAAACTTCAAAAAGGGTACCAGCAGTGTCAGCAAGAAAGCAGAGGGAAGTGCACCAGCCAGGTCCAAAACTGGTGCCGAAAGCAAAGGAAGAGGATACATGGGCACCCTGCCCAAGTGTGATGCATGCCAATATCATCACCCCGACCCATGCAAATTCAGGAAATGTGAGTCATGTGGGAAGACTGGCCACTCAAAAGAAACATGCTGGGCTGGTAATGGTGTTGGACGTGGTAATCAAAGAGGTCATGGAGGAGGGAATGGAAACCGCCAGCAGGGAGGAAATGGCGGGAATGGGAATCAAGCTGGTAGCCGGGGAGCTAACGCCAATCGAGGCGGTAATGGTAATGGTAACGGAAGAGGACCAGGATGTTTTAACTGCGGAGACATCGGGCACTTAAAGCGTGAATGCCCAAAACTCAATCAAGCTCAGGGAAGGGTATTCAACATTGGAGCAAGGGAAGCACGCCAGGACCCGAACGTTGTCATTGGTACGTTCCCTATAAATCAACGCTTTGCGTCTGTTTTATTTGACACTGGTGCCGACTATAGCTTTGTATCGTTAGAATTTAAAAGTACGCTTGGGTTAACTTCTAGTAAGTTAGAAATTCCATACTCAATTGAACTGGCCAATGGAAAGTTAGTTGAAACGAACGAAGTCATCAGAGGATGCGTAATAGAGCTGGGAGAGCAAGAGTTTACACTGGATCTACTACCAGTCGAGTTGGGAAGCTTCTATGTGGTAGTAGGAATGGATTGGTTATCAAGCAACAAAGCCGAAATTATATGTCACGAGAAGACCATTCGCATCCCTACGGCGAATGGAGAAACAATTGTGGTACACAGAGAAAAGCGTGATGCACCCTTGAGGATCATCAGTTACCTGAAGGCTAGGAAATGTTTGAAGAAGGGATCTGTTGCCTTCTTGGCACACATCGTGAATAAGGAGGCCGTTGAGCCAAAGATAGAAGACATTCCTGTCGTAAGGGAATATCCTGAAGTCTTTCCAGAAGACTTGCCGGGATTGCCACCACAAAGACAAGTCGAGTTTCATATTGACTTAGTCCCAGGCGTCGCGCCTGTGGCTAAGGCACCATATAGACTTGCACCTTCGGAAATGCAGGAGTTATCGACGCAACTTCAGGAGTTGATAGACAAGGGGTTTATCAGACCAAGCTTCTCGCCTTAGGGAGCTCCAGTCCTGTTTGTTAAGAAGATAGATGGTAGTTTTTGCATGTGTATCGACTACCGGGAGCTGAATAAGTTGACAATCAAGAACAGATATCCTTTGCCAAGGATCGATGACCTGTTCGATCAATTACAAGGTTCAAGTTTTTACTCCAAGATCAATCTTTGGTCAGGTTATCATCAATTGCGTATCCAAGAAGAAAGTATTCCGAAGACTGCCTTTAGGACTCGCTATGGACATTACGAGTTCCTGGTTATGCCGTTTGGTCTGACAAACGCGCCCGCAGTATTCATGGATTTAATGAATAGAGTCTGCAAGCTGTACCTCGACAAGTTTGTGATTGTGTTCATTGACGACATTTTGATTTATTCAAAGATAAAAGAAGAGCACGAGCAACATCTAAGAGCTATTCTAGAGCTGCTTAAGAAAGAGAAGTTGTACGCGAAGTTCTCGAAGTGCAAATTCTGGTTACGCGAAGTTCAGTTCCTTGGTCATGTGGTAAATGGAAATGGAATCCATGTGGATCCCACAAAGATCGAGGCAATCAAAAATTGGGAGTCTCCAAAGACACCAACCGAGATTCGACAGTTCCTAGGTTTGGCTGACTATTATCGAAGGTTTATTGAGGATTTCTCGAAAATCGCTCAACCTTTGACCTCTCTCATGCAAAAAGACAAGAAGTTTGATTGGGGAGACAAACAAGAAGAAGCATTCCAATTGTTGAAGAACAAACTTTGTGACACATCGATCTTATCTCTACCCGAAGGCACTGACGACTTCGTGATATATTGTGACGCTTCACGTCAAGGTTTGGTCTGCGTGTTGATGCAGCGACAAAAAGTTATAGCCTATGCTTCGCGATAGCTGAAGGTTCATGAGAAAAACTACACCATGCATGACTTGGAGTTAGGCGCGGTGGTGTTTGCATTGAAGATTTGGCGACATTACTTGTATGGCACGCGATGCACAATCTTTACTGATCACAAGAGCCTGCAGCATATATTTGATCAAAAAGAGCTTAACATGAGACAAAGACGCTGGGTTGAATTGTTAAACGACTACGATTGTGAGATAAAGTATCACCCAGGGAAGGCGAATGTAGTCGCCGATGCCTTAAGTCGGAAAGAAAGGATTATGCCCATAAGGGTTAGGGCTTTGGAAATGCTTGTTCAGACAGATCTCACGTTGCGCATTCGTGCTGCACAGAGGGAAACTCTTAAAAGGAAGAATCTTGAAAATGAATATCTCCGGGGGATGGAGAAACAACTGGTACCAAAGGAGGATGGAACATTATGTTTTCTTGGGAAGAATTTGGGTTCCTTTCTTTGGTGGTCTGAGAGACGTTATCTTTGATGAAGCTCACAAGTCACGGTACTCGATCCATCCAGGATCGGATAAAATGTACCAAGATCTAAAGGTTTTCTATTGGTGGCCGAGAATGAAAGGCGATGTTGCAGTTTATGTTGGCAAATGTTTAACTTGCACCAAGGTAAAGGCCGAGTACCAGAAACCTTCAAGTCTCCTGCAACAACCTGAAATACCCCAATGGAAATGGGAACAGATTTCTATGGACTTCATAACGAAATTGCCAAGAACACCCAGAGGTCACGATACGATTTGGGTAATCGTGGACCGTCTGACCAAGTCCGCACACTTTTTGGCAATCAAGGAAAAAAGATAACACAAGCAAGTTAGCTGAGCTATACCTGAGGGAGATTGTTGCACGACATGGAGTGCCTCTCTCAATTATATCTGATAGAGATGGAAGGTTCGTGTCAAGGATTTGGCAATCCTTCCAAGAAGCTTTTGGTTCTCAGTTGAACCTGAGTACTGCCTTTCACCCGCAAACAGACGGACAGAGTGAACGAACGATTCAGACGCTGGAAGACATGTTGCGAGCTTGCGTAATGGAATTAGGTGGAAGTTGGGATACTCACCTACCATTGGTTGAATTTTCATACAATAACAGTTATCATGCAAGCATTCAAGCCGCACCGTTCGAAGCTCTTTATGGACGCAAGTGTCGATCACCGATATGTTGGGCTGACGCCGGTGATAGATAGCTTGTCGGTCCGGAAGTGGTCCAGGAAATGACAGACAAGATTGCACAGATCCGAGAGCGCATCAAAGCGGCTCGTGATCGACAAAAGAGTTACGCGGACCTGAGAAGAAAACCCCTGGAATTTGAAGTAGGAGATATGGTTTTGTTGAAAGTTTCACCTTGGAAGGGTGTGGCACGCTTTGGGAAGCGTGGGAAGTTGAACCCCAGGTACATTGGTCCATTTAAAATCCTGGAAAGGATTGGTTTGGTAGCATATAAGTTGGATCTAACCGCAGAACTAAATGGCGTTCATGATACATTTCATGTATCTAACCTGAAAAAGAGTCCAACTCAAGAGACAGTGGTCATTCCTGCCGACGAAATCCACATTGACGACACACTCCACTTTACTGAAGAACCAGTTGAGGTCACGGATTGGAAGATTAACAAAACACGCAGGAGTAGTGTCAAACTCGTTAAGGTTTGATGGAATGCACGACATGGCCCGAAATTTACATGGGAACGTGAGGATCGTATGAAGGCAAAGTACCCACATTTATTCCCCAAGACCCCTGCAACTACAAGCAGAACTTAAAATTTCGGGATGAAATTTTCTTAACGGGGGGATAATATGACAACTCTCACTAAACTAGGTATTCGTACAATTAATTAATATTAATTAAGTGCTTAATGATTGTGCTGAATTACTTAATTGCTTTCTGATTACTACATCATACATACATGTGCACCACATATTACATAATGTCACATCATTACCACAGACAAACTTTAGTGACATACTTGATGCACAAAGCACAGTTAGCACAGTTAGCGGATAACTCAGAAATATACTGACAGTGCCAGTACATTGACAGACAGTGTTTTGAGACCCAGTATGGCCAGGGTCAAGGTACTACACTAGTATGGTGTGTAGGGAAGCGAGGACCATAAGATTGTGTCACTAGGTGATAGTTCGAGTGCCGGAAAGTGCCTAAAACTCATTTTAAGTGCAGAATTCTGCATTTTCAGCAAAAATTCAGCTTTTACATATTAGTATTGTGCAGAAAATTGACTAAATGGTTCTGAATGCTTTCCTAAGTGTTGGGAATTAATTGTGTTACAAAAAGATACATAAAAGACACTATAATGTACAATTTAACACTTTAACGGAACAGTACCTAACCGAATAACCGGACATTACCCGGGACACCAAATTTTTGTCAGAAACATTGTTTTATTTTTTTAGACTAATTATGGTCTCCGGATATCCCAACACACTATAAAATATGTCATACACATAATACATTAGATATTACACTTAACCTCCTAACCATTTACCCACTTATCATCAAAAACTTGCAAATAACCCCCCCCCCTCCATTTACGGCCCACATAGGGGACCCACACCCTAATCATGATTGTTGATTATTTTATTCTAATCTTGCTTGTAATCTTGAACAAAATATTTAAAAATCTCTATATGTATGATTCCCAAGACATTTAATCATTACATATCCTTATCATATCTTCACTCAAAGATCACCCTACTCCCTCACACTCATTCTCTCCCTCTCGGCCCTTTATACAACCGCCACCATCACCACCTTGTCACCACCATTGCTCCATTTTCAAGCTTATTCAAGTGCTAGGAGGTGATACTTGGAGGTTGAAGCTTGGAGATCTTGAAGGAACTTCATACATTGCTCTACACACCATCTTCATCATCTTTTGTTCTTGAGTTCTTCCCTAGCTTTAAGCTAGTTGTAAGACTTCCTTAAACTCTTGTCTACTTTTATTTTCATGGTTAAAAGATTATGTTATGATGAAGTCATATAAACACTACAAGAACACAAACATAAAACATGAACATAAGTTACATAAAGATGATGATATGATGATATATTGTTAGATTGATGTGGTTTGGTAGATGGATGATGATTTCATGTTGATTTCTAAGTAATATTATGATTGATCATCAGGTGGAATTTATTAGAAAGTATGGTGATCGTATGTGTGCATTTTAGTGACATTTAAACTATAAAAAGCATGCTGAGTAATATTTTCAGCCAACTTCAACTGCTGTAAACAGATCGTTATAAATCGAAAAATTAATTTTCTGAAGTCTAAATTATGTATTTTCGAAAAACAAATCAAATGGCGCTGGAGTCATATTTTTTCGGGGTCGTTTACTATTTTTAAAGGTCCGTTTTTGTACAGCAGCACAAGCTGCGTTTTTACTGCAGAAAATGTGTGTTATATTTTTCGTCATAACTTGAAATCTGTGTAGAATTAGCTCATGAAATTTGTACTGTAGATGACCACTAATGTCTTGTGATCCTCCAGCTGGAATTTCATCCATCGGACTTACGATGAATTTTAAATGAATTATTCCGTAGACTGCAGTCAGAAAGTGACGAATCTGATTGCAGTCCGTTAAATGATCTTTTGTAAAATATTGGTAATGAATTGGACCCCGATATTTTTACACAATAATATTTGGATCGTATAAAACATTCTGTAAAAATTTGGAAATTTTTGGAGTAAGTTAACTATTTTATCCAAATGCCCGAAAACAGCCCAGTTTTGAATGTTAAAACTGAAACGACATAAGTAGTATTTCGCGTGTCTAAATATCGGGTAGGTTATCTGAGAACGATCTAACGTGCTATATGTCAAAGAAAATGATATGCTATTTAGCATGGACACCTCCATTTACAAAGGAAACTATAGCAAAATTTTCTAAAACTTTCAACACTTAGTAAATATTTCCTAGACAAGTGTTTACTAGTATATTTTAGACTATGTTTTTCAAACATAAAACTCGCCATAATTTTTGTAACAAAATACAAAGTATCGGATGTTGGTTTTATACATGAAAATGGTTAAATATATATTTAGAATATATATTTTACACTAAGACACATGTGTGAATATTTGTTATTTTGTAGAGTAGTTTTACTATTTTAGGGCAAAATAATATATCTTAACAAAAGACCATGAAATTACAATTTCAACATATAATATAAGCTGAAATATAAATTATTTTGACAAATAATTATCACTCGGAATAATATAAGAAACGTAACTGATGTGCGTGAAGTGTGATATATTTTTGATGTATATTTTTAAGCCCTTTTTACACTTTTAGCCAAGTTTTAAATTTATAAAACACGATATTCACTAACACTAAACACACATATGGGCAAGTGCACCCATCGTGGACGTAGTATAGTGTTGGTAAGATACCGAAGTCGTCCAAGGACACAAAAGCTTTTAGTACCGGTTTATCCTCAACGTCTAATCAAATCAAAAAGGTTAGAAAAGGTTTTTAAACTAGAAAAATAAAAACTAACTAAATGCTGAAAAATAAAAATAAAATAAAAACAGATAGACAAGATGAATCACTTGGATCCGACTCGTGTATTAGTATAACCTTTGATTATTTTCGCACTTTTGCACTTGTTTAAGAGATTATCTTAGTTATTGTAGTAGGCCCCTCTTTTGGAGGCGACGTTACCCTCAACCCAGTAGTTTGAGTCAGCAAGGATACAATCCTAAAGAGTTTGATTATTGGAAGATAATGAATTAAGTTATTAATGCAAATTATGGCAGGCCCCGCTTTTGGCGGTGACGTTACCCTCGGCTAAGTAGTCTGAGTCAGCAGGGATACAGTCCTAAATAGCCGGGTTATAGTATTAATAGTAGTTAACTTATGAGGGGGTCAAAGAGTTTGGATCCCCGCCATCCAATACCTATGGGCATTGAAGGAGATCCTACTAAATTTGACCCAGGTCCCTTGCAGGACCTCTAAACGCTGAACAAGGACAAGACCCTTACCAAACCGTTCCCTTAACCCCCGACCAGGTAGCCAACATACCTCCATATAGACCATGGAGATATGAATGGTGAAAATCTTTTATTTTATATAGACAGTAAAATAATGCCAAGACACTACGGACAAACGATAAGGAAAGATCACCTTCAACATAAGTAACTAGTTATTAAAGTCATTAATACAAAACCAAATAAAAAGTGCAAAAGATTAAAAATAAAAAGTATTATACTAAACACTTGTCTTCACCAAGTGATGTAAGAGACTTAGGCAAACATGGCCTTGATTGTCAAGAACTCTTACTATCAATCTTGGATCCCGAGACGACTCACACACTCTACGATGGACAATGGATGATGGTGGTGGATGATGGTGTTATGGTGGTGGTGGGTGGTGGATGAAGTGTGAGAGAGGTGGTGTGCTAAGGGATGAGTTGGAATGAAACCAAGCACTCCTATTTATAGGCTGAACAGAAGGCTGGGCACGGCCCCGTGTCCGCTGGACACGCCCATAGTGGTGACTATGTCTTCATACCGGAGACAAATTTGCTAGGTTTGAGTCTTCCTGCACCAGTTTCATACATACCATTGGCTTTGCAACCCATTGGTGATCTGTTTTTCCTTATTGCTACATATCAGGGACTTTTATACATACAAGACATATTTTAAAGGCTTATACACACAGACATACACATGAACTCGCTCAACTTTTTGTTGATATTTTTAAACTACATGTATTTCAGGGAATTAATCGGATCTGGCAAGTGATGCATGTTAGTCAAGCTGCGTACTAAATAAAGATGTCATCCAGGGTCGTAGGGTTTGGGAAGTGTAACCCCTTCCTGGACGGGTTAAATGTCTCTAAACCTTGTTTTATTGGTAGTCTTCTGTTGAGTCTTATGAACTCGTTTTAAACAAGTCATGGTTTGTAACTTATTTTGGGGTTGACATTTTAAGACAATGTTATTGTGCATTTTTCTAAACTATATTAATGGATGAACATCACGTATTTTTATCATATAGCATTGTTGTGGTTGTTCTATGGTATTAAGAAGTCACACCAAATAAACCACGCTTCCGCAAAAGCCAGGGTGTGACATATGTTGTGACGATTAATCGAAACGCAATCGCAACGCTATCGCAGACGCTAAACGCAAGTTAATTGTAGTGATTGTATGTTAGATATAGTAGTTGGGATTAATGAGTAATTCTATCGCATCGTAAAACTCAACGCACAACACGAAAACGCCGAAACTCAGTCATCAGAGCCAGTCGATCGAGTCACAGCTCGATCGGATGGTCACCCGATCGGATTGCCATCCGATCGGAGTGCCACCCGATCGGACAGCCACCCGATCGGTGACCCACCCTATCCAATTCACTCTCCTTTTTGGGAAACCCTATAAATACCTCAACTGTCACATGACTTGATGTGACAGCTCCTCTCACTCGACCCAGCCGCTCTCAAGCTTCCTTCTCTCGATTTCTCGCGATTCTTGTAAGTTTTCAACCTAAATCTTGTACTTTCATGACCTACACGCACTCCTTCACATTTCTATCTTTTGAATCTTAACTTTTAACCGTGAAATCAGCGAATTTGAGGTGTTCTAGGGTGATGTCATCATGGAGTTCTTATGAACTTCATGTTTTGGCTTCAATCCACCAAGAACAACTTAGATCTGAATGATTTCCACATGAATAAACAAAGATCTTGCATAGATCTTAACATATTCACGGTGAAAGAGGATTGAAGGATGGTTTCTAACTTTCTTTCAACTATTTTACACTCAATGCACTCAAAACTGATAGAGTCGGAGCTCGTTCTGATCTTCTACTGATTTTGGATCAAACATGGAACACGGTCTCGAACAGTTAACTGGTCAGACTAGGGTGGTTCCTGTCCGATCGGTTCACTCGAGTCTGGACGAGGTTTCTGTTGTTTGGCACGTATCACCTTGTCTCGATCAAACTACAAACTTTCAAAACAAAACAAGTGACAAGACGGTCAGGCCACCGAGACGGATTGCCGTCCGATTGGATTGCCATCCGATCGGATTGCCACCTGATCGGACAGCGGTGCGATCGGCTTGCACTTTGTCCCACACTTAAACTTTATTTCAAACTTTCAAAGAGGTTTGAACGTCGAACGGATTGCCGTCCGATCGGATTGCCACCCGATCGAACGACTACCCGACCATGTGATGTTTGAACTTCGATACTTAAACAACTTTCAACATGTTCAATGCATGAACAAAGACCAACGGATTGCCACCCGATCGAATTGTTATCCGATCGAGTGAAAAATTGCTGTGAACTTGTTCTCACTAAGTGTCCACCAATCGGATCGTCACTCGATCGAACTACCGTTCGATCGATCAACATGAAGGGTAGAGATACTTCTCAGTTTTCAAAATGCTACAATGAAAACTTCAAAAGGCAAACCATCATACACAAACACATCCTTCCCAAACAAGGTAGCAATCCAATCGAATGGTCACCCGATCGGATGACCATCTGAATGGATTGTCACCCGATCGATCGGCCACCCGATCGGATTGTCATCCGATCGGATTACCGTCCGATCCATTGGCACTTTGCACCGTTTTACGCGCCGCTTATCGTTTATGCTATCGTTAATGATTCAGGCTAATTTCTCTCAGCACACCCTTCAATCCAAGGCTGTGTTTATTATTAAACACAATCTGTGAGTATACTCGAACCCTTTTTTCTTTACGCACTTTTGGGTGTTACATACGTTACCTATATTCAAATCACATCAACCACACAACGCAAACACTATTTATACGCTGACCGTTATTGCATGCTACGTGTTTCCGATGAATGCTTGTATGTTATGTTAACACAGTGATTGTTGTCTGACACCTTAGCAATGATAGTACTATTGTTTGGACTCAGCACCTATCGTGGACAGGGGTTGTTAAGGGCTTTACTTCATGTATCCCAGTGGGGATATGTGTTGCGCATTCTATAACTCGCAGTCACGTCTGTGCATATTTCTCTGTCGATAACCTACTTGCTTTCACTTTATACATGTTACATGCTGGTTATGCGTAAACTATTTCGAACTCTACTATGCTATTATCAAACTTGTATGCTCACCTTTACATTTTATGTATTGACCTTTATTTTAATGAATGTAACAGGTGTTTAGGATGCTATCTACTAGGATGTGGTGTTTTCATGCTTTTGTGGAATCGAGTAGGATGGAGTCTAGAAACAAAGACAATTTATCTTCTATTTAAATCTGAGTTGTCGGAACAATTCAATTTGTCTATGAGAAACTATGTCTGTAATAACTGATTTACTAAGTATGTTTTGGTATGGGGCTTAACTTAAATATTTGGTAAAATTAGCTGTTATGGATTTCTCCTGGACAATCTGTTTCGCTCAGTGCCGCGCCCCGATGTTTCCGTCATCGGTTGGGGTGTGACACTCGGTGTTCCATCCTCAAACTCTCAATCTCTTCATGGTATTCCAAAGGAAAGATTTGCCAAACCGTGAGTACACTCGAACACTCTTTTTACGCTTTACACTTTTTGGGTGCAATATGTTTAGTCTATGAAAATCACAATCACACTTATACTTTATTCAAATGCACAAACAATCCAATACATGCATGCATACGTTATACTTGATTCGTTAATCTGGGTTTGTTCGTTTTGTGATAAACTTGTCATTAACTTCGTACGAGCCTACCCTTAACATGTATAGCGCTATAGGAGTACCGCACCGCCCGTGAACGTAAGGTCATGTTAAGTCTTTAAACATTGCGTTAAACCTTGGGTTGACTTGAATATTCACATGCCATTTTTACATTAATCTTGATAACTTAGTTTTGCCATGTGGATTTGTTTAAACTTTAATTACTTATGCTATGTATTAAACTTGTGTACTCGCCAATGCCTTGTGTGTTGAACTATACTTTTAAACATGTTGCAGGTTGATGATGATGATCATGACGAAATCTAGTAGGGATGACTTAGAAATCCTAGATTCTGATGTCGTATTTGTTAAACTTTGTCGTACATTATCTTTCAATGTTGTACTTTGATTTCGATGTTGTAATTCACAATTATTTTTATGAAATGAAATTGGTTTTGAATTAATTATTGTCACAAATAGTGTTATGAAGTCTCGAGCAATTTGTTCGTCTCACTCCGATGTTTCCGCCATCGATTGGGGTGTGACATCTTTATGGTTTAAACAATAAGTGAAAAAGAGAGGGTGATTGGTTGGTTCTTTGTTAACCAGTTTATTTTTTTTCTAATTCCAAACCCACTAATTTTTACATGCCTCACCAATACATCATTTAACCTATTTTACAGGCCTTGATGATGTGGACGCTACGTGGCAAAAAAGACCAGGTCACGTAGATAACCACTACATATGGTCTTAATAAACAACCTTTAAATTTTTTTCCTTCTTATACGCATATTGTAAATAGGTTAACTCCCCAACCTGCATTTATGTATCACATCAATTGATTCTAACCATGAGATCTATTGATTGTATTGTTTTCATCATTCAAAACCATTTAATATACGAGTTTCTAATTGTAATTGTAATTGTAATTCTATTTTTTTTTTCTTTCTTATCTAATGTAACATGTAATTTCATTTATGTTTTGATTATTTATAGATTTACACATTATATAAGTAATATTGTTCAACCCGTGTAATATACGGGTACCTAACCTAGTAATAAGTAAACTAAAACGATAACAAAACAAATGTAAAAAAAGAAATGGAAAAACTAAAAAAAAGGTTTAATGACTTGTTCATCTATTCTTATATATACTTATACACATACTTTTTACAAAAATGAAATAAATTTAAAAATCCAGAAGGACCGTAAAAAACTAAGATAAAAGAAAAAAATAACTTTTTTTAGAGTTTAGGGGCAGTAGTGTAAATTAGGTTAAGAGTAAATTACAAGTTTTATCCTTTATGTTTGTACCAAATTACAGGCGGTGTCCTTTGCCTTTAAATTTGACGAGTTTTGTCCTTAATGTTTCAAAATCTTGCATGTTATGTCCTTTAGCCCTAACTCAGTCAGATTTTTTTGTTAAATATGGTCATGTGCCTTGCACATGAGGGTATTCTTGTCATTTTACCTTCCCAAGGGCTATTTTGTAAAAAAAAATTATTAAGGGGGTATTCTTGTTTCCTAAAAACCGCATCTTTACCAATCTCTTCCATTTTGCCTCACATTTAGGGATTTTTCCATCAGTTGCCAATTAAACATACTCACCTCGTCTACGATTTGTTTACTCCGCAAATCTCACCATAAAAACCTTGCAATTTCTGTATGTTTTCTACCTGCATTTCATATTCTTCTTGATCTGTGATGTTATTGATTTCGATCTGTTTTCGGTTGTAGCATGATTGATCAGCAATCGAAGCGGTTGAAGATGTGGTTTTTAGGAAACAGAGAATACGATCTGCAGAGAATAAATTCCGATTCATGAAACAACATTTGAAGTTGTTGAATAAAGATAGAACAACAAGAGAGATAAGCTAGGAAACAGAGGATCTGCAGCCCACCACCGCCACACCTTCACCCACTGTCGTACCTAACCCACCGCCCCTAACTCACCACCACCGGCAATCACACAACAACAGCCACCTCCACCACGTCCATCCACCATGTACCTAACCCACCACCATCATCGCACCTTCACCCACCGCCGCCCTAACTCACCACCACCTGCAATCACACCACAACAGCCACCTCCACCCTGTACCGTCGTGAGCCGCCACACACCACCTTCACTCGCCCACAAAAGCAACCTCAGCCACCTCCATCAGTTGTTAGAGAGAGAGAGAAGAGATAGAGAGGAGTTTCAGATTTAAGAGAGAGTGCATGTTTATATATTGTTTTATTTTTAAGTTTTGTACAAAATGGCCCCTTAATAAAAGTTCTTTACAAAATAGCCCCTGGGAAGGTAAAATGACAAGAATACCCTCATGTGCAAGGCACATGACTATATTTAACAAAAAAATCTGACTGAGTTAGGGATAAAGGACATAACGTGCAGGATTTTGAAACATTAAGGAAAAAATTCATCAAATTTTAAGGCAAAGGACACTGCTTGCAATTTGGTACAAACATAAAGGACAAAACTTGTAATTTACTCTTAGGTTAAAGTTCAGGGGAGTTATTAAAACTTTGTTTTTTCTAAAAAAACAGCTCAAAACCAGAATCCCAAGGAATTGAATCTGCATCCCTCAATCAATTAGCAACCCAACACACTTTCAACCACACACTCTTCTTGTTTTTAGACTACTTTCGCCTATATATATATATATATAAACACTAACTTAGGAATACTTCTTGCATTGTATTAGGGTGAGCTGGGCGACAGTTGGCCATGATTGGCCAAACTAGAAGGCGGCCCAACCGGTGGATATCGTGTGACATCAAGTAAGCTGTTAATTGGGAAAACATAAAAAATGCTGCTTACTAGATGCTATGTGGTATCCACCGGTTGGGTCGTCTTCCAGTTTCGCCAGTCATGGCCAACTAGCGCCCAACTTACCCTAATACAATGCAAGAAGTATTCCTTAAGTTAGTGTTTAAATAATAGAATAATTTGTTTTTGATGATGATGTTGTTGTTGTTATAACTTCATTATATACAACCAAATAAGATATCACTATATCCACACATAAAGAGCCAAGAATCACGGTTACTGCCACAACTAGCAAGCTTAACTGTCACCATTGTGTATACAAATGCTATAACGGTTGTTGCTCATCGTCGACCCTTCATTGTAAGTATGGAAGTCCTAGGAAAAAAGATATGGCAGTTCAACTGGATAAAACATTATATGTTTAGTTGTATTTTTAAATGAATAGGGAATCTGTAGAGGAAAACCACCAACTCTAATGGGCTTTTCCCTAGTTACAGAGGTAACAATATTGAACATTATCATTTATCTATTACAAAATAGAGTGAAAATGAATACTGACATACACGTAACTCGATTTTTTATTTAATTCTTTGATTTTTCTAATATATTATTGTTATAATTGTTTTTTTACTATATTTTTTTTTTCGCTTATAACTTTTAAAATATGATTTTTTTTATAAAATTCCGAGTATGCCATTGCGATGTGACATCACAACTAGCAAGCTTAACTGTCACCATTGTATATACAAAAAATTTAACGGTTGTTGATCATTATCGACCCTTCATTATAAGTATGTAATCCTAAACAAAAAGGTGCGGCGGTGCTACTACACAAAACATTGTATGTTTAGTTGTGTTTTTGAATGAATCAGAAATCTATAGAGGCAAATCACTAACTCTAATGGGCTTATCCCTTATTCTATCAGGATCATACGTGCGCAGGAGTCCTACGCACGTATGAGTAGTCCGCACACATGAGTTTTGCGTTTGAGAGTCATGCGCCTATGTATATGTGTGGGGTGGTGCATATGAGCTCATAACTTTGGAATTCAAGCTTTAGTACAAGGAATCTAATTGTAAGGAATTGCTTCAAAATCAATACAGAAAGTTATATGTAACATCTGATCATTACATAACATTTGTGATTGGATTTCGTGCTATTACAAATGTCATAGATATTCATTTGCACCGTTTTCAAGTTTTATTAATTCAAGTGTAGAAGAAAACCGTTCCTACATAATTAACCCAAAAAATTTCAAATCGAATAAAATGAACCAAATTATCGAATAAACCGAAAAGAACCGATGGACACTTTTAACGGTTCCAAGTTGTTTAAATTACTTTCGTTATAATTTTGTTCAATTCTCACATGTGAAGGGACTTTAATATTCAAAAAATTGTGAAGGGACTTTTTGAGATAAAGCAAAAAGTATGTTGGTTTTATGTGCAAAATTTTTTTGAAGGACTTTTATGAGAAAAATGAGAAAGTATGTTGGTTTTTTATGATATTTCCTCTAAATATTAAGGCACAACTATGGATTTACTCAAAAGAAAATTACATTGTGACCTAATCACCCGAACCTGACCGAAAAAGTACCATATATCGATAAACAAGCGAGTCTAAATTTTTTTTCTCCCCCATGAATTTTTTTTCCTAAGTTCGCCACCGTATAAAACATCAAGTTATATGTTATGCCCATTTTTTAGAAAAAATATCCTATATTTGTTATATATTTGGCCTTATTTGTCGATTATTTGGATGTTATTTGTTAGAATTAGTTGATTGTTAATTGTTAGAACTTAGAAACTCATTCGAATACCATGATTTTGTCATTTTGGTAATTGCACTATTTATTACTGTAGCTTTAATCATTGTTTAAAGAAAGTGAACATTATATATTTCGTTAAGGTTTAAAGGGCACGTTTTTTTCCGGGCTCAGACAAGGTACCTTAATTCTAGGGACCGACCCTGTTCGAGTTCAAGAGAAATAGAGATCTTGAACTACCTTGGAAATCGAATGGGCCATAGATGATAAGCTGAGTTCCCTTTGCACTCTTGGTTTTTAGAAATCACCACGCTATCATCGACCCTTATATTATAATTAAGGTTTTTGGCAATGTCGGTATCTCATAATCTTGCATTAAGGCCTTCTATAAATTCCATCCAAGTCACCAAGTGTGATCGGGTCCATAAATTACTTGGTCATAAAGTTAACATTCTAGTCCTTCATGTTTACTCATGTAGCAATTTATGCTGAATAGCCTTCTATAAATTCCATCCAAGTGTGATCGAGTCCATAAGTTACTTGGTTTCACGTTAACTCATGTACCAATTTATGCTGAAATAAACACATCAAAGGTTCTTTAATCACCATAGCTCCTGGGATTACTATGACAATAAACGATTTATACTACACAATACAATACGACACGATATGATACTATAAAATATGTTAGGATACAATACAATACTACACCCATACTATAGTAGATTATACCTATACTATACTATATCTAGGGTTAGGGTCAAATACAAAAGATAAAATAAATAAGAAGGGTAAGAAGGATTCTAGTCCATTGATCTTAGATTTGGAGGGTTGAGATTAGTTGTAGGGAAAAGAAGATAACAGAAAGGCATAAAGGGAATCCTATATTTATGGATTTTCTCTCTCCACATGCAAGGCACATGCCAATTCCCCCATCGATTTAAAACGTCCATAACTTTTTCATACGACATTTTTTTAAAAAAAATCACCATAATAACGAGCGTTCTTTTATTTTTAATATGAGTCCCATATTATCATATAAAAATAAAATAAAAAATTTCATTTTTACTGGGTTTTTTTTTTTGCATTGGGTTAAAGGTTCAGGTCATTGTGTCTTTTAACTGGGTTTTGGTTAGTAGAGTTTCTATACATTGTGTTATTATCAAAACCTATAACACAATGTTAATTTGGGTTCTATCCATTGCGGTTTTATAAGAACCTATAACACAATAAATGACACAATGAAGATGGTGTTATATCTGGGTTTCTATAAATTGTGTTATTAGTTCAGGTCATTGTGTTTAAGATGTTATTTATTGTGTTTTAATATGGTGTCCATTGTATTTTTAATAATTTGTTCAATTTTTTTTATTATCTTTGTTCATTGTGTTTTAGTTTGTTGTGTATTGTGTTCTTAGTTTGTTTTCCATTGTGTCTTTTATCTGTTGTCATTAATTGTGTCTTTCATCTGTTGTCATCAATTGTGTTTTTATTTAGTCTGATACTTATTGTGTAATATGTTATCGCCATTGTGTTATACGTTATGGTCATTGTGTTTTAGTATGTTGTCCCTTGTGTCTTTATCTGTTGTCATTGATTGTGTTTTTGATCTACTTTACATTGTGTTTTACATCATGTCCATTGTGTTATTATCAAAACCTATAACACAATGTTAATTTGGGTTCTATCCATTGCGTTTTTATAAGAACCTATAACACAATAAATGACACAATGAAGATGGTGTTATATCTGGGTTTCTATAAATTGTGTTATTAGTTCAGGTCATTGTGTTTAAGATGTTATTTATTGTGTTTTAATATGTTGTCCATTGTGTTTTTAATAATTTGTTCAATTTTTTTATTATCTTTGTTTATTGTGTTTTAGTTTGTTGTGTATTGTATTCTTAGTTTGTTTTCCATTGTGTCTTCATCTGCTCTCCATTGTGTCTTTTATCTGTTGTCATTAATTGTGTCTTTCATATGTTGTCATCAATTGTGTTTTTATTTAGTCTGATACTTATTGTGTTATATGTTATCGCCATTGTGTTATACGTTATGGTCATTGTGTTTTAGTATGTTGTCCCTTGTGTCTTTATCTGTTGTCATTGATTGTGTTTTTGATCTACTTTACATTGTGTTTTACATCATGTCCATTGTATAATTTTTTTTTGAAAAATATAACAATATGGTACTCGTATTAAAGATAAAAAAACGCTCGATTTTATGGTATAATTTTTTTTAAGAATAAATGATGTATAAAAAAGTTACGGACGTTTAAAAATTGAGGGGAAATAACATATGACTTGCATGTGAATATTCTCTTTCCTCTTGTAGACAAAATTACCATTTCCATTTAGTTTCTCCTAGGACACTTGTCACTCTCTGGTTCTTATTTTTAAACTCTTTGTATTGTAACTCACTATGTCTATACTACACTTAGGCTATAGGGTGTGGTCATGACACTCATGACCACCATGACCCTCCACGTCATTGTTATGGAACCCACCTCTAATTCACCATCCAAAATCACTACCCTAAGGGTGTGATCATGATTCAAACCACTAGCCCTTTATTTATTTTAATTTATCTTTGTCTAAAGAAAAAGGAAATGATTTGTTGAAAAATGAAAAGGAGGACCATGGTTGCCATGGTTTAATCCATGCAAACCATGGTGGATCAAGCAAGGGGGTGGTGTAGCCTTCCATTCATGTTCCTAGGTGGCAAATCATGTACCAACCATGACCCCCACACCCTTTAGCCTTATAAGTATATACGAGATGTGTACTACGTAATAAATTTCTAAACATGTTTTTTTTTCAAATAACTACTTTTAATAAAATATTTGCAAAAAGAAAATCCTTTCAATATCTTCAATACGCCCAAAGCCTGTATGCCGGTATTTACTTATACGTACCCGTATAGACTTATACGAAACATATAAGCCTAACCACCAAAAAAAAAAAAAGTAACATCTACAACTCGGACCCTCTTTCAGATGCTCCATTGATGCCGCCATTTCAGATGTTGCGGAGGCGCTTCCTCTGCACTCAAACCTCTACCTTCTCGTTGAACCAAACCTCCAGCAATCGCCGTCGGCCCCAGTGGCCGATCAAGCAGGTCACCAAGTCCAATTTCTCAGATTCACTCAACGAAATCAACACCCACATCTCCAACTCCGATTTCATCGCCCTTTCATTGCACAACACCGGCTCTTACTCCTCTCCCTGGCACCGGATTCTCCCATTCGACACTTCTGAAATCGCTTACTTGAAAGCTAAATATGCAGCCAACAAGTTTCAGATTCTTCAGTTTGCTGTTTGCCCTTTTTCCCTTAGGGTTTCTAATAAGCTTGAAGCTCACCCGTAAGTCTCTCTTCATGTTTGTCTGTTTCTTTAATAAATAAATAAATAAGCGAAGAACACATGTCCCTCCCTGTATGTATGTTTGTTAAATGATCATTCATTTCTTAATATGTATCTTCATATATGTTCATTTGTTTATGTTTATTTAAGTTCGTCTGTGTTCGTTTACGTTCACCAACTGTTTGCTTAT
This sequence comes from Helianthus annuus, assembly GCF_002127325.2. NCBI lineage: Eukaryota > Viridiplantae > Streptophyta > Magnoliopsida > Asterales > Asteraceae > Helianthus > Helianthus annuus. Next base: position 58,927,347 of record NC_035448.2, read on the forward strand.
ATCATTAGCAGTAGCGGATCTAGAAAATCATTATATGTGCAACGTTTCAAAAAAAAAAAAAAAAAAAAATTAACGAAATCGAAAAAGGTCAAATTTTTCCAAAATTTACACTATCGCCAGAGCGTGAAGGGGCAACGGGGGTTACCCGTTGTTACACTCTATATCCGCCCCTGATCATTAGCGAACAAACACATTTATTTTCTTAGTAAACAAACACAAGCAAGAAAACTACATTTGTTTAGGTGTTCATACTAGATCGTTTGTTCATTTTAAGTTGAACGAACACGGAAATGCCCTGTCTGTGTTCGTTCGGTTTGTTTACAGCCCCCCCCCCCCCCCCCCCGGCCATTGTTTAGTATTGATGATGGAACCAAAATGAATGTGATTCTCAGATTATGGATGTTATAATATTAGTTCATTTTCACAATAAATTGGTGATGAATTCTCAATTTTGTCTTTCACCTATGTAGGTTTAACTTCCATTTGTTCCAGAGGGATGAACTGAAAATAGGGTCACCATGTTACAGTTTTTCATGTCAACCGTCGTATTTAGCTTCTATGGCTCGTGAAGATTTCGACTTCAATCGCTGCATATACGATGGTAATTTTCCCACACTTGTTTCTGGTCAAAATGGTCAAAGTGGTTCGAATTTCTTATTTTACTCTCCACTTTAAGGTATATCATACTTGTCCAGAGCACAAGAAGCAGCAGCGAAACATCAAATAGGGAATCCAGTTTCAAGTGGTTACGTGGCGCAATCTTCTTTGTCTCGTTCAGTTGCGGATAATGTATTTGTTGAAAGAGTTAAAACCCGAGTTGGACATTGGATAAGTGCTTGTAAACGTTCAGACATGAAAGCCGACGGTGAACAAAATCATCTAAATCACAAATATTTTTATTCTTTATATTTTGAATTTATTTACTTATTATTCTTGTTATCTGCAGATGCTTTAGTTAATTCGCTTAGGAAACTTATATTAGGAGGTGACGAATATGGGTCGAGACCATCTTTGAACATAGACGTGTGCAGTGAACGTCAAGTGCAGCTTGTATTTGAGGTCAACTCTTGATGAAATAACTTTGGTACTTTGCTTTATTTATAAATCGATGGAATTTCTTTTACCCTTTTGAAGTTTAATGACAATAAGCACACTGCAGATGGTGAAGTCCCGTTATGAAAATGTCGTACCTTTGACAATCCCAGCAAAAGGAGGAGGAACCCAATCGGTTCGGGTTGTTTTGACAAGTTCAAAAGAAGACAGAGATCTTCTAGAGGTATTAGACACGAAGCGATTATTAATTTAAGGTTGCAATTTCAACCAGTTTACTTGTCGATGGGTAGATTTGGGTCAAGTATTATACTATAATTTAAAACAGGTTAAATAAATTTTATTTGCTATAAGGAGAACAGGTCAAATAGTTTAAACGGGTTGATAGGCGCTCATAGTACATTTAAATGCATTCAACCTAGGGGTGTAATTAAAATGTAACTGTATTATATATATTTGTGTTTTTTTAGTAAAATTCTAATTTTAATATATTAATTTGAGGAAAAAAAATAAAAAAATTCGGGTTGGATGGGTCGTGTTCGGGTCAACCCATGAATATTCGGGCTGTGTTCGGGTTCATATGTATGACATGATTTTTGGGTTCGGGTTGTGTTCAGGTTCATATGTATGACATGATTTTTGGGTTCGGGTTGTGTTCAGGTTCATATGTATGACATGATTTTTGGGTTCGGGTTGTGTTCGGGTTCATCCAAGGGCGTAGCTTTCAAGGGGCCGGGAGGGGCGCCCGACCCCCCGAACTTTTCGCTTAGTAGTGTTATGTATGTACGTTTCGTGTAGAATTTTTTAGGTATATACGTTTTCGACCCACGGTTTTATAAAAAAAATTACTTATATATAATTTTTAGGTTCGGTGACTTCCGATCCCCCGGTAGAAATTTTCAAGCTTCGCCACTGGGTTCATCTAAAATTTTCGGGTTCGGGTTGAACCCACTAACCCACAAACACGACCCGTTTAGCGCTCCTAAATCACAACCTTCTAAATCATTGTATTTAAAGATTTTAAATTTGTGTAATCATAATTAATATTTTAATGGATTAATTATGTATATGAAAAAAAAACTAAAATATGGAGGAAGAAAGTGTTTGTGAGGTAAGAAAATACCAGTCATGTTTTGACCCATCCATTTTCCACCTACTTCTAATTTCGACTGTTAGTGGAAATTTGATTTCGATTTCCAAATTGCAGAAAGATCTTAAAAACATGGAAGAGGAACAAAGCAAGAGTATTCGTGGCTTTCGAGAGGTGATCGAATTGATTTCCGCTTCTCAGAAACCTGTTATTGTTCACAACTGTCTCAATGGTATGTTATTATATCAACATTGTACTGTCATATCTTTTATTCCGTTGATGCAAAACTTATATTTAAATAAATGCGACTTTGTCTTCTTTCATGCAGATTTTACGTTTATTCATTCCAGATTCATATCTCCGCTCCCGCCTACGAAGGATGAATTCAGAAGCTCGTTGCATTCAGTTTTTTGTGACATACGAGACATTAATCATCTAATGAAGGAAGTGGGCCCTCTTAATAAATACACTAACCTACCTTCAGCTATCTCCTACTTGAAAAGAAACTTCTTTGCACCTGTAGAAATAGATATAACTCATAAAGGTCTGTATTTCTTTAGTTCCAAATAAAATGTCAATATTTGACCTTAGTATCAAGTATTTTATAACTCTTATGGGAGACGTTAAAGAAACACCACTCACACACCGCTGACGTTTCAACTTTTATACCTGTTGTATGATCTTACGGGGTCGTATGATGGGCAAAAAATGTTTATACGGGTCGTATGAGTTGGTTTCTGCAAAAAAAAGTTTATTGGCCATATGATGTGTTTGACTGACACAGAAGTCACATGGCTTGTATGACTATTTTTCGCTTCTTATACGGCCGGTATGATGACGTCATATTGTGTACCTATAATAGCAGCCATTTTTAATTTGATCATAATATATAAATGAAAGTGTTTGTGCAAGCTAAACTTTAAAATAAGAGTAAACTGCCATTTTGGTCCCTGTGGTTTGGTCAATTTTGCCACTTTAGTCCAAAACTCAAACTTTTTGCATCTAGGTCCATGTGGTTTCAGTTTTATTGCCATTTTGGTCCAAAAATGAAATCATGTCATATTTGTCTTATAAAATCCTGTTATTTTGTCATTTTCCGCAGGGGCAAAATGATCATTTCTTTTTTTATAAATAAATACCATATTTTATAAGACAAATATGACCTGATTTGCCCCTGAGGAAAATGACAAAATTGCAGGATTTTATAAGACGAGTATGACCTGATTTCATTTTTGGACCAAAATGGCAATAAAACTGAAACCACATGGACCCAGATGCAAAAGGTTTGAGTTTTGGACTAAAGTGGCAAAAGTAACCAAACCTCGGGGACCAAAATGGCAGTTTACTCAATAAGAGTAATTCGTTAACTTTTGCGAAGGCTAAATTTTAAATGATGTTGTATCATTCTAAAACCTTTTCAGCCCAAACCCGTTTAGTGACCCGACCATCCTACAACCCGTATTTGTTACTATCTAACTACTTCCATGTTTGAACAGCTGGCATGGAAGAATGCAAGAATCACGGGCATAACGTTGTAAGGATTAGCGAGTTATTTGCTAGGTTATGCTTTATCCTAAAACTCACTCCAGAAGCTCAACACGACAATCTTGACGGGCCTTTAACCAAACCGTACTCAAATGCGTTTAATTTGGGTTCCAACGGCTTCCAAGAGACGGACAGCATCAACATATGGACTCATAATCCAAAGAAAATCAGCATCAACAATCTGGTTTTCTTATGGGGTTTCAGAAGCGGCATATCTGCTGGAAAACTGAAGAACATGCTTTGCAAGTCTCATGATGTGTTGTCGGAAGATGATGTTTTTGATGTCCGGTTGATCGACAAGAATTGTGCTATTGTTGTCTTCTGGAAAAATGGTCTTTCAGAATGGTTTCTAGATGCAATTGGTTCCGGAGACGGGCTCCGGGAACTGGCGGCAGAAGGACTGATGGTGGCAGGATACGACACCTATACGAGAGTCTGTAAATCTGAGATTTTAGGCACAGATTTGGCGGCTTCGCTATCGGAGTTTGATAGGGCCTCGAGGGATCATGTTGATGATTCTGCAGAAGTATACTGGAATAGTGAGCTGATGATCAACTTTGATGATCTTTAAAGTTTTTGGTTAAGCAGTTTAATTTAGTTTTGAGGTAGATTCTAGTTTTGATACAATATTTTTTGTTGGCAAATTTATTTTAGTAATTTTTGTATCGTTATGGTATATATGCTATATGCTGTAATACTAGTGTCATATATCATACTCATCATATCATATTAAAACTTAAAAGTGTAGCTTGATGTTGAAGAAAAATGGATATAATTGACAAAGTAGTGAAGTAGTTATCTCATATGCATTAAATTTGAAATCTATACATTATATATGACTAACTAGTGGAAACCCGCGCGCGTTGCGGCGCGTTAAACCGTAAAAAACATTAGCACACCCGAAACTTTATAGAGAAAACAAAACCTTTACGTGTTTCTTTAAGTTCAATTCGCTTCTTCCTCTACCGCATTTCTTCCTTAAAACATAGAAACTGATCAGTGATTTCGTTTGTTAAAAATAAACATTACATCTTCAAAGTTCTATATATAAAAATGCGTTTTATATATGTGGATTTTTTTGACCCTCGGAAACAACCCAATGCCGAACACTGTTTGATAATAGAAAACGTCCCAATGATAATAGATTGGCTTCCGACAACTACAGCAAGTATCGCGATTCCAAGAACCGGCCATCTTAACTTTTCTGTTTTCAATAACAGACACATAGTTAGCTTAACTTCACATGTAACTCAGAATAAAAACATGAAAAATGCACACTGGGAACGGATACGTAGAATGTGACGCTTTGAGAGATAAGTGGCTTGGCCCATGTAAGCAAGAATCAAGGATAGGTAAACCACAAACGTAAAAGCCATTTGCAGATAACATTATATCAAGAACCGCATTTGAAATACCAAATTGAGTAAAATGTCAAGAACCCAAGTCAACAAAAGTCGTTTTAAAAGTCAATCTACCAAGAGAATAGCCGATCTATACCTGTTATCCACAGCAAGATCTAACCCAATGACATCCATCCTCCTATTTTTGTTTTCTTAAGAAACTTGTACATGTAATAAGGCGATGACGCTTGAAAAACTTGTGGGTTCCGGTAAAAAATGTTGTGAACTCCGATGGCGCTGATGCACAGAAGCCACATGATCACGATAGGTGCAAACAAGAACCCTACACGGTGGGTCCCGTAATGTGGGAGGCAAAACAGGAGCACCAATATGACGCAAGCAACCGGGACTTCCACATCTGAAGTTATGAAGTTCAGTCAAATGGGTCAAAACCATAAATGGGTCAAGCGAGTCAAATGGGTTGAAAGTCACCATAAATGCGCACAATATGAACAAAATGCCGTAAATACTTTTATTTCGAGAAATATATTATCACCGTAACAATATAGTTTTCTTGATCATATTAAAAACATTAATTATTTGTAAAACCCAAAAAAAGAAACTAAAAAATATGTTTGTGGGTCGATCCAGCCCGACCCGTTTTGACCCATTACCGACATCTAGCAAAACTTGCCAATAATAGCATGGTCATTTTTATGCCAAAATTTATATTATCTTTTTCCCTGTAAGGTGTCACTATATTATTTGCTAAAGCATCTACAACGTAAACGGTCCAAACAAGATGAATAATTTATAATAAAACTATTATTATACAAAAAAATAGAAGCTTTATCTCAAAATGTCCCATGAAACAGTGTTGTTTTTTAATCAACTTGGTACCTCTCTATGTCCACCAACAGCATGTTTGGAAGAATATTGTTTGTATGTGTATATATGTAAGTGAAGTCCAGCATCTGAATAATTATAGAATAAAACCAAGAATTCATATCCTGATCATGATCCTGTCAGCATTTCTTTACAGTTCATAATCCATGTACTCATTGGATCCGTCACGTTCTGCCTGAAATATATGTTTAAAAAATGATAACTGATTTAATTACTGTACTTAGATTATGAATGTTGTTAAACCTCTTAACAGCTGCTAGAGCATCTTGCCGTCTTGCAAATACAATCTCAGCCGTCCCCTAAACCGGTGAAAAGAAAACGATTTAAAACACAAAAATATAATAAAAATTTCTGCAATACAAATACCCGAACTTTAAATAAATACCTTTGATCTCCCACTTCTATCATAACTTATAGAATACTTTTTCAAATCGCCGACTTCTGAAAAAAGCTCCCACTTCTATCATAATTTATAGAATATCAAAGCCAATCGATCATTACTAAGAAAGAAAAACTAAATCATACTTTAAAAGCCTCTGCTTCTTCAACAACTTCATAGTTCGGTTCCATTGCTGCCCACCAATGTTGCTGCCCTGCCCCGCCTGTGAAAAGTTCGGATTTTCTCCATATTGCGATGAAGTTTGATTGCCGCCAGAACCCATTCCTCGTCCATGATATCCACCACCTCCTTGCCCATAAGTTCCGCCACTTGCCTGCCCGTAGTTTCCAGTGCCACCTTGCCCATAATTTCAACCCGTGCCTTGCACATAATTTCCGCCACTTACTTGCTTGCCCGTAGTTTCCACCGCCACACTGCCCATAATTTCCACCTGTGCCTTGCACATAATCCATACACAATTTGGAGCAATATATGTTGAATAAGAATCAGATTAGCAGTACCGAGTAACTATTCAGTTGCAATATTATCTAACCGTATCTGATGCTAAAAGAACATTCAAATACAGATTTCCACTGCTTAAAATCAGGCAAAAAAAAAAAAAAAACGCAAATATACCGAATTCGTTTGCAATAATAAATAGACCGGAAGAGATGAAAAGCTCTTACGGGATGGGGCTCGACGTGAGACATGAACATGATTCGGAACAGTGTGTTCACCGGCGAGAGGGGAACTAATGGAACCCTAGAGTCGATCAGCAGACGTTAATGAAGGCATTCAAAGATTAAAGCTTCAATAAAGCTGTGACACTTCGGGTTTTCCCGGACAACCTTCTTGATGTAACACTTCGTGTACGTACATTATTAAATGAAAAGCTATGAATTATCTGTTATTACGTGTTGTATGTATGTATATTATATGTGTGTTACAAGTGAGCCGAGACCCCAAGGACCCGACCCGAGACCACTCCCGGTCTCGAGTGAACAGTGAACTGATGGGCCGTTGGGCCGCTTCCTTTAGCCTCACACGAAACCCACTCGGAAACCCATAAGGGTGCATGGCCCTTGAATGAGTTATAAAATCCCCACATAAGCCACACTTCCCTCATTTTGACACTCAAACATTCTCTTGCTCACACACACTCCCTCTAAAACCCTAGAACATCACCACAACCTCCTCCCCTCCTTCTCGGACTCAACCGGCAACAAGAACACCCTCGGATTGGTTTGGAATCATCACTCGAAGGCTTCATTTTATCACCTACTCGAACACCTTTGTGCCACACACTAACCGGTTAGTGCCATATTTAGATGTTTATTGCCAAATACATGAGAAATTGTTGTGCATCTACAATGAAGGTGTTTGTTTGATAAAAGATGATTATTTGTCATTAAGTGATGCTTATTTGATAATATGTTACGGCTAGGAGTTGATGATAAGTGCTTACCATGTTCTTAGCTAGAAATGTTACTAATAATGATGATGAACGTGTTTTAGCTAGTTAGAAGTTGAACCATGTGTGGTTGCTATTATTGATGTTTGGCCGAATGATATGCATGATTGTTTGAATCTTAGTGAATGTGAAAAATGATCATGTGATAAAAACCCCTAAAAATGATGAACTATTTGAATGTGACTTGAATACTCGTATATGTGAAGAACATGTTGAAGGTGTGATGAATGTTATGAATATTTGAAAAATGCTTGTTTTGATCCATTTTGGTTATTAAACAGACAAGAAAACATGTTTGTGATTTCTTATTGGATAGTACACGGCTGCATGATATTACAATTCTATTGGTTAGTACAATAAGACAGGTTCTAGAAGGATTCAGGTGCACGTAACAGTGGTTGCGAGTCGGAACCCCTGGTTGCGACTCGAAACCAAAGCATGATGAACCGAGACCGAGGTTGCGAGTCGGAACCCCTGGTTGCGACTCGAAACCAAAGCATGATGAACCGAGACCGAGGTTGCGAGTCGGAACCCTTGGTTGCGACTCGAAACCGTGTATTCTCGAGTCGAAACCGCCCTTGTCTCGACTGGGCTGCCTAAGTGTTATTGGGCCAAAAGCTTGTTGGACTATCTGTTGACTGGACTGCATGTGTATCTGTTACTGTTTGTGAAAATGTTAGAGCAGGCCCAATAACCCAACTGTTTGAATGTATGCATGCTAAGTGTGTCTATACGTGTTTGCTATACGTGATTACTTGTACCCCAACTTGACCTATATTTGGTAACCATACTAGGATGTGGTGACCAACGTGTTTGACCAAGTAAAATATCTACCGAGCAACCCAAGGTGAGTTCACAACCTAAAGCATGCGTTCCCGGTGGTTTGGGAAACGGAACTACAAACAACACTATTCCCTTATGAGGGATACAACTTACTTTTCTTCCCTTGTTATTGGGAACCTTTAGTTAATTACTGTTTATACGGATTGCAACCAACGGCACTAAACGAAACTCTATCACTCAAGTCCCTACTACTTAATACCGATTAGTCGCCGGGGCCAGGCGAACGGGTTATTAGTTGATAGCGCTATTTAGGTTTTACCAACCTCACACCGTGCCATGGTATGGGATCGGTCGTGAACTAATGTACTCAGGCATCCGTCAATGATGATAGAACATTGACATCGGGGCATCCTGCGGAAACGCAAACGGTTACCTGGTGTTCGGTATTGGAAAAAACAGTTTAGTCGCTAACTTTTGGGGTAGCTCCCCATGGCATGTATAAACGAGTAAATTAACTGGTGAAACAAGTTTTTGGTAATTAAAACTGGACAACTAGTGAACTCACTCAGCATTATTGTTGACACCTTACTGCATGCTTTGCAGGTAACCAGTGACTGAGGAGCTGCTGCTTGGGAATGTGTAGTGTTCGTCAAAGCCCGTGTGTTGGGTTTTAATTATCTTGAACTTTGAACTATCTTTTTGGTTTATGCTTCCGCTGTTTTTGTTTAAACTAATTATCGAACTTAAACTACGATGTTGCTAACTACTTTGGATAGCAATTATTTTACTATTAACCAATGCTTAGTATAATTGGTGGCTGGATCCTGGTCAGTCACGCCCTCAAGCGGATGTTACTCCGCAGGTGGAATTTGGGGGTGTGACAGATTGGTATCAGAGCCATTGGTTATAGTGAACTTGGTTTTAAAAAGGGGAAAAATCTTTTTGAGAAAAACCAGACTATAACCCGTGACTCGTGACGACACTACACTCCAAGTGCAAGGCTCGACCTATCTGACCTCATAGCTCGGACCCATGTATACTTGCTTGTTTGTCTTATGCTTTCTGCTCTACTATACGTACTAGTTTTCCTAATTAGATAGATACGCCTCCCCTCTTCCATCTCATTCTCGCTATGTTACGACATCACACTCATACTATGTTTTCTGGTTATGAAGACAATGAGTGGACGCGGACGAGGAAACGTCAACATGACTCAGGCTCAGTTCACTAACCTGATCAACACAGTGGCTGCAGCTTTCGCAGCTCACCCAGGAGGTCAGCATGCGCCTGTGCAACCACGTGTCTGTACTTTCAAGACCTTCATGGATTGCAAGCCTCTTCCATTCAATGGCACTGAGGGTGCCATAGGTCTTCTGCACTGGATCGAGAAGGTCGAAGCTGTCTTTGCTGTCTGTGAGTGTCCCCCTGCTAATTGGGTGAAGTTTGCTACTGGTACTCTTGAGGGAAGCGCGCTTTCGTGGTGGAAGGCGCAAATTCAAATGCTTGGTTTGGAGACTGCTAATGCTACTGCATGGGAAGATTTCAAGGATATGATCAAGGAAGAGTATTGTCACAGGGATGACATCCACAAACTCGAGGACGAGTACTATGGTCTCAAGATGGTTGGTCAGAGATTGAGACCTACACCAAGCTGTCCAACGACTATGCTGCACTTTGCCCAAACATGTCCCGACCCATGTATCGAAGGATCGAATTGTACATCAAAGGCTTAGTCCCAGAAATCAGGAGCCATGTGACCTCGGCCAACCTCACTACCATACAGCCTGTGGTTCGTCTTGCCCACAAACTCACCAACCAGGCTGTGGAGGAGGGCAGGTTGCCCAAAGGGATCAGTGCTGCGGAAGGAACTTCTAGTGATGGCCAACGAAAGTGGGATGGAAATCAGGGCAAGGATGCTAACTCTACTCAAGCCCCAGCCCAGCAAAGGAAAACTGAAAACAACAAAGGCACTCAGCAACAGGGTGGCTACCGGGGAAGTTACCCTAAGTGCAACAAGTGTAACAGGCACCACAATGGGGCATGTAACAAAGGTCAGTGCCAGCGATGCAACAAGATGGGGCATGAAGCCAAGGATTGTAGAAGTCAGTTCCCAGCAAGGCAGAATCAGCAACAACCCCAACAGCAACAGCAGCAGGGAAACAACCGCGGATGTTTTAAATGTGGGGCAACAGGGCACATGCGGAAGGATTGCCCTGAACTGAATCAGAATCGTAACAACCAGGGAGCTGGGAACAATGAACAAAACAACAATGCGGGGAATGGTGCAAGAGGAAGAGCTTTTGTGATTGGAGCTGGAGAAGCAAGGAACGACCCCAACGTCGTGGCGGGTAAGTTCCTACTTGATGATCGTTATGTTTCTGTGTTATTTGATTCCGGAGCCGATGCTAGTTATGTATCCCTTCGTATTAGTAAGAAACTTAAGCACCCGCCCGCATTATTAAGTTCTAAGCACGTCGTCGAGATAGCGAATGGTAGAAACATCGAGGCCTCTCACGTAATCCACGGCTGCAAGCTGGAATTGTCTGGTCACACGTTTAGTATCGATCTTTTCCCTGTCAAACTTGGAAGCTTCGACGTCGTCATCGGCATGGATTGGTTATCCAAACATCGCGCTGAGATCCTCTGTCAAGAGAAAGCGGTTCGTATTCCTCGTCGTTCTGGCCAACCCCTCATCGTTCAAGGCAACAAAGGTGGAGAAGTCACAGGCATTATCTCGCTTTTAAAAGCCCAGAAGTGTTTACAGAAAGGGCACACCGCTATTCTAGCACTGGTCACCGACACCCTCGAAAAGGAAAAGAGGATTGAAGATTTTCCAGTAGTACGTGACTACCCCGAGGTGTTTCCCGAGGAACTACCTGGACTCCCTCCCCACCGTCAGGTCGAGTTCCAAATCGAGCTAGCCCCCGGAGCAGCACCCATAGCTCGTGCGCCTTATCGTCTAGCCCCTGCAGAACTGAAGGAACTCTCTACGCAACTACAGGAACTATTGGATAAAGGATTTATCCGTCCTAGTTCATCACCCTGGGGAGCACCAGTACTCTTTGTTAAGAAGAAGGATGGCACGTTCCGAATGTGCATCGACTATCGTGAGTTGAACAAGGTTACCATCAAGAATCGTTACCCTCTCCCGCGCATCGACGACCTATTCGATCAGTTGCAAGGATCGAGCTACTATTCTAAGATTGACCTGCGATCAGGCTATCATCAGCTGAGAGTTCGTAATGAAGACATCTCTAAGACTGCGTTCAGGACTCGTTATGGTCATTACGAGTTCCTCGTTATGCCTTTTGGAATGACTAACGCACCTGCAGTTTTCATGGATCTCATGAACCGAGTGTGCAAGCCTTACCTCGACAAATTCGTGATTGTGTTTATCGACGACATCCTGATCTACTCAAAAAGTCAAGAAGAGCATGAACGACACTTACGCCTTATCCTCGAACTCTTACGCAATGAGCAATTGTACGCCAAATTCTCGAAGTGTGACTTTTGGCTTCGAGAGGTCCATTTTCTTGGGCATGTGGTCAATAAGGACGGGATTCACGTCGACCCCGCTAAGATCGACTCGATAAAGAATTGGCCTACGCCCAAGACCCCAATCGAAGTTCACCAATTCTTGGGATTGGCAGGATACTATCGCAGATTCATCAAAGGATTCTCAAAGATTGCTCAACCCCTCACGACTCTTACTCAGAAAGGCATTGTTTACAAGTGGAATGAAGCTCAGGAGTCGGCCTTTCAAAGGCTAAAGGATAACCTCTGTAGCGCTCCTATCCTCTCGTTGCCTGAAGGCACTGACGACTTTGTGGTTTACTGCGATGCGTCCATTCATGGGCTCGGTTGCGTATTGATGCAACGCGAGAAAGTTATTGCCTACGCTTCTCGACAACTCAAGAGGCATGAAAGAAACTACACTACGCATGATTTGGAACTGGGAGCAGTGATCTTTGCTCTTAAGATATGGAGACATTACCTATACGGTACTAAGTGCACTATTTACACCGATCACAGGAGTCTCGAGCATATCTTTAGGCAAAAGGAATTAAACATGCGACAACGTCGATGGGTCGAACTCTTAAATGACTACGAATGCGCCATCAAGTACCATCCGGGCAAGGCCAATGTCGTGGCAGACGCCCTTAGCCGAAAGGACACGACACCAAAGCGCGTGCGAGCATTGCAACTTACCATCCAGTCTAACTTCCCTACCCAGATCCGCAATGCTTAAGTCGAAGCATTGAAACCGGAAAACATCAGGGCTGAGTCTCTGCGAGGATCGAGACAGCGATTAGAACAGAAGGAAGATGGCGCTTACTATGTAACAGGGCGCATTTGGGTCCCACTCTATGGAGATTTACGTGAACTCGTGATGGACGAAGCCCATAAGTCCCGTTACTCAGTACATCCTGGCTCGGACAAGATGTACCACGACTTGAGGACTACATACTGGTGGCCTGGCATGAAGGCCCACATAGCAACATATGTCAGCAAATGTTTGACTTGCGCAAGAGTCAAAACAGAGTACCAGAAGCCAGCAGGCCTACTCCAACAACCAGAAATCCCAAAATGGAAATGGGAGCAAATTTCCATGGATTTTGTTACAGGGCTACCTAGGTCTCAACGCGGAAATGACACCATTTGGGTAATAGTAGATCGATTAACCAAGTCCGTGCACTTTCTGGCTATTAAGGAAACAGACAAGTTTTCTACCTTGGCGGAGATTTACTTAAAGGAAGTAGTTTCGAGGCACGGGGTGCCAACCTCAATTATTTCCGACCGAGACGCTCGTTTTACTTCGGAATTGTGGCAAGCTATGCACAAATCCTTTGGCTCACGTCTGGACATGAGCACCGCTTATCACCCGCAAACGGATGGGCAGTCTGAACGCACCATCCAAACCCTAGAAGACATGCTTAGGGCATGTGTGATCGATTTTGGCAAGAATTGGGAGAAGCATCTACCGCTAGTGGAATTCTCCTACAACAACAGCTACCACACTAGTATTCAGGCAGCACCTTTTGAGGCATTGTACGGTCGTAAATGCCGGTCACCTCTCTGCTGGGCAGAAGTCGGTGATAGTCAAATCACGGGCCCAGAGATGGTGGTAGATACAACGGAAAAGATTGCCCAGATCAGACAACGCATGGCGGCAGCTCGTGACCGTCAGAAGAGTTACGCTGATAAGCGTAGGAAACCACTAGAATTCCAGGTCGGTGACCGGGTTCTACTTAAAGTCTCACCCTGGAAGGGTGTGGTTCGCTTTGGTAAACGGGGCAAGCTTAATCCGCGATATATTGGACCATTCGAAATTACCGAGAAAATCGGTAAGGTTGCTTATAGATTGAACCTGCCTGAAGAACTGAGTGCGGTACACAACGTTTTTCACGTATCTAATCTGAAGAAGTGTCTGTCAGACGAAACGCTCGTAATTCCTTTCAAGGAACTAACTATTGATGAACAGCTACACTTTACTGAGGAACCGATTGAGATCACGGATCGAGAGATCAAAACCCTCAAACGTAGCCAGATACCTCTCGTGCGAGTCCGTTGGAACTCGCGACGTGGCCCAGAGTTTACCTGGGAGCGGGAAGACCAGATGAAGCACAAGTATCCCCAATTGTTCCCAAACGAAAACCCCAGCACTGAAGCTACAACCGAATTTCGGGACGAAATTCCAAACTAACGGGGGGATGATGTGACACCCCGTTGAAACATTCTCACTAACACTAGCTTGACAGTGACTTCCTTAACTTTCGGGACGAAAGTTCTTAAAACTTGGGGATAATGTGACACTTCGGGTTTTCCCGGACAACCTTCTTGATGTAACACTTCGTGTACGTACATTATTAAATGAAAAGCTATGAATTATCTGTTATTACGTGTTGTATGTATGTATATTATATGTGTGTTACAAGTGAGCCGAGACCCCAAGGACCCGACCCGAGACCACTCCCGGTCTCGAGTGAACAGTGAACTGATGGGCCGTTGGGCCGCTTCCTTTAGCCTCACACGAAACCCACTCGGTAACCCATAAGGGTGCATGGCCCTTGAATGAGTTATAAAATCCCCACATAAGCCACACTTCCCTCATTTTGACACTCAAACATTCTCTTGCTCACACACACTCCCTCTAAAACCCTAGAACATCACCACAACCTCCTCCCCTCCTTCTCGGACTCAACCGGCAACAAGAACACCCTCGGATTGGTTTGGAATCATCACTCGAAGGCTTCATTTTATCGCCTACTCGAACACCTTTGTGCCACACACTAACCGGTTAGTGCCATATTTAGATGTTTATTGCCAAATACATGAGAAATTGTTGTGCATCTACAATGAAGGTGTTTGTTTGATAAAAGATGATTATTTGTCATTAAGTGATGCTTATTTGATAATATGTTACGGCTAGGAGTTGATGATAAGTGCTTACCATGTTCTTAGCTAGAAATGTTACTAATAATGATGATGAACGTGTTTTAGCTAGTTAGAAGTTGAACCATGTGTGGTTGCTATTATTGATGTTTGGCCGAATGATATGCATGATTGTTTGAATCTTAGTGAATGTGAAAAATGATCATGTGATAAAAACCCCTAAAAATGATGAACTATTTGAATGTGACTTGAATACTCGTATATGTGAAGAACATGTTGAAGGTGTGATGAATGTTATGAATATTTGAAAAATGCTTGTTTTGATCCATTTTGGTTATTAAACAGACAAGAAAACATGTTTGTGATTTCTTATTGGATAGTACACGGCTGCATGATATTACAATTCTATTGGTTAGTACAATAAGACATGTTCTAGAAGGATTCAGGTGCACGTAACAGTGGTTGCGAGTCGGAACCCCTGGTTGCGACTCAAAACCAAAGCATGATGAACCGAGACCGAGGTTGCGAGTCGGAACCCCTGGTTGCGACTCGAAACCAAAGCATGATGAACCGAGACCGAGGTTGCGAGTCGGAACCCTTGGTTGCGACTCGAAACCGTGTATTCTCGAGTCGAAACCGCCCTTGTCTCGACTGGGCTGCCTAAGTGTTATTGGGCCAAAAGCTTGTTGGACTATCTGTTGACTGGACTGCATGTGTATCTGTTACTGTTTGTGAAAATGTTAGAGCAGGCCCAATAACCCAACTGTTTGAATGTATGCATGCTAAGTGTGTCTATACGTGTTTGCTATACGTGATTACTTGTACCCCAACTTGACCTATATTTGGTAACCATACTAGGACGTGGTGACCAACGTGTTTGACCAAGTAAAATATCTACCGAGCAACCCAAGGTGAGTTCACAACCTAAAGCATGCGTTCTCGGTGGTTTGGGAAACGGAACTACAAACAACACTATTCCCTTATGAGGGATACAACTTACTTTTCTTCCCTTGTTATTGGGAACCTTTAGTTAATTACTGTTTATACGGATTGCAACCAACGGCACTAAACGAAATTCTATCACTCAAGTCCCTACTACTTAATACCGATTAGTCGCCGGGGCCAGGCGAACGGGTTATTAGTTGATAGCGCTATTTAGGTTTTACCAACCTCACACCGTGCCATGGTATGGGATCGGTCGTGAACTAATGTACTCAGGCATCCGTCAATGATGATAGAACATTGACATCGGGGCATCCTGCGGAAACGCAAACGGTTACCTAGTGTTCGGTATTGGAAAAAACAGTTTAGTCGCTAACTTTTGGGGTAGCTCCCCATGGCATGTATAAACGAGTAAATTAACTGGTGAAACAAGTTTTTGGTAATTAAAACTGGACAACTAGTGAACTCACTCAGCATTATTGTTGACACCTTACTGCATGCTTTGCAGGTAACCAGTGACTGAGGAGCTGCTGCTTGGGAATGTGTAGTGTTCGTCAAAACCCGTGTGTTGGGTTTTAATTATCTTGAACTTTGAACTATCTTTTTGGTTTATGCTTCCGCTGTTTTTGTTTAAACTAATTATCGAACTTAAACTACGATGTTGCTAACTACTTTGGATAGCAATTATTTTACTATTAACCAATGCTTAGTATAATTGGTGGCTGGATCCTGGTCAGTCACGCCCTCAAGCGGATGTTACTCCGCAGATGGAATTTGGGGGTGTGACAAAAGCATACCTTAAACATGAAACAGTGTGATGTTGACTCAATGGGACCAGTTCACTCGCTGCAACTTAGGAAGACCTTTCTTCATCTACAGGTCTTTTACTTATTAAAAATCCGCCTCTCAATAATGACAGGAAAAATAAAAACAAACTTCAAAACTCATGTACAATTCAAAAAGTTGCTATACATTAGGAGCATACTAAAATCATAATAATCATATGCCAACATGGTTTTAGGAGGAAATTAAAAACAAAAGTAAGCTGAATATGGTTGCGATGTGCAAATTCAGAAACCGCCCCCCGTTATTCTGTCAAATCCTGAAGTTCCCTCTGTCAATGCGATAGATACAATATCACCTGATAAAGCATGAGATCAAAACATACTGTTCTATCATCAACGATACAAGTCAACACGAATATCGAACAAATCAAAACGTGATCCGTTACAATTGACGGAGGAAACACAAACAATAGTTTACAAACGAATTCAATCTCAACATTTCAAATGAAACGTACCTCTGAAGAAGTGTATATTGGTTCAATATATATTGATATAAACAAAACAAAACCGTAATAAAACTTACTTTTGCGTGTGCTAAAATTGAAGCAAAAGATAAAGGAATTGATTTGGAATTGATGGAGAGGAAATTGTGACAGATCATTGTACCCTTTGAGAAGAATGAAGGGTTTCACATAACATTCAATTTGAACAACTGATGAATTTCGAAGGGCGATGTATGGGTAAATAGATTAATGGCATTCAATCTTCTCAGTTACTAATGCTTAAGTTACCATACTGCCCCTATAGGTGTCTTAAATTAATGTTTACTGCCTATTTTACCCTCAAAATTCTAGTACAATTTCTTTGTATGTATTGCTTCAAAATATGTACGCGATGTAAAATTACATCTCCGTACATCACTTCTCCTTTTTATAATAGTATAGATAAATATAAAATTAACTTAGGACATTTGTCACAATTCATCTAACTTGTTCTTTTTTTTTAAATCTTTTCTTTATTAGTATATATATAAAATATTTTTAAAACATGTGTTTGACTTTTAAACCACTTCTCTTCATGATTTTTGAACAACCATAATTTTTTATACGTTAATATTTTTATTTTTAAATTACAACGAGCAAACGAACATTTATTCTCTTTAATGTGAGTATAATATTGCTATAATTTTTCAATTTAAAAAAAAATACATTATACGTGATTACCAGTGTCTGTGTCATCCGTCGCATCACGCAGGTATCCTCTAGTATGTGTGTGTAGACAATAGGAAGGGATGTTGGTCGATCACTGATCAAGTTACATTTAAGTTTTACAATTTCTCCCTCCAAAGTAGCTTCGATGAAGTCGATGCTAGAAAAATGTTTAAAGATAAGTGGACATCCAAACTGCTAGGTTAGATAGTGATTTGATGATGTAAGAAAATCCCCACTTGGGTCTTCAAGATTTTTTTTTTCAAGAGTAAAACTATAATTGACACTTTAATTCAAATAGTTTTTTTCTTACCATTTTAGTCCAAATAGTTTTGTTTTCTACCATTTTAGTCTCTGACTTTTATCATTTTTTGTCATTTTCATCCAACCCACTAACTCCACTAAAAAAATTTAGTTAACTTATGTGAATTTTGGCCAAACCACAATTTTCTTTCTTTTTTTTGCATGTGTGATGGTATGAGATGGTGTTGTGCCGGTTTACAGTGAAGATGATGGCGGTGGTTGTTGGTTTTACGATGATGGCGACGGTGTTGGTTGATGACGTGGGTAGCGGGAAAATGGCCGGTGGTGGTGGAAATGGTGGGTGGTTGGGTGTGTGGTGACGGTGCAGGCAGGTGGTGGCGATGATAGAAGGTTGTGATGGGGTGGGTGGTGAGAGGTGGTGGCGGTAGTTGATGAAAATGGCAAAAAATGACAAAGTCGGGGACTAAAATGGCAAAAAAACAAAACTATTTAGACTAAAATGGCAAAAAAAAAATTGGATTAAAGTTGCAATTTTAATCAAACCTCAGGGACTAAAATGATAATTTATTTTTTTTTCAAACATATTTTTGTTTGAAAGGGTTAGCGTGTTTTATTTTCAACTTTCCCTAAATAATATAGAAATGGGATATACATATCATATTTGAATTTAAGAATTAGCAGTTGGTGATTAGTAACTAGATAGTGCAACCGCGTGCAGGAGCGAAATTACAAAAGGGTCAAGAGGGTCCGTTGACCCTCCAGCTACCCAAATTTCTCTGTTAGTCGAGATTTTTTACTACATTGACCCTCGTCCCTCTCGCTCTTATGAAGTTAAAATGAACAAAGAAGGTATAAGTGTGAAAGAAGAAGAAACAATCGGAGTTTATTATTTTTTTCAACGATATTATGAATTGAAGAAGAAGATGCATTTAAAAAAAGTATTTAAAGTATGATTTTTTAAAAAAGATACTACGTGAGAGCAGACCTATGCATAGCTTAGTCAATCAATAGGTAGCAATGATCTATCACTAATATATTATATTATATTTTTTTTTTCATTCAGGTATTTCAATTTGTTTATTGTTAACGGGCGGACATGTGGAAACACATTTGTGTGGACCTTAACGGGGCGTCACCTTTTGTTGGAGGCAGATCATAGAAACTTATGATGAGATTCAACATGTCTTCATTCTCTTTGCTTTTGATACATCTGGGGTCTTGTCCCCATTGTTATCAATTTCTTGAACAGAGTGTAGCGTCGTGCACATAAATCTTTTGACTTTGAAGCACCATAGCTTTGTTTTTGGTATGATTGGTTTTGTTATTCAAAAAGGGGTTATGGCCGAGCTTGTTAACCGTTTACCAGCCATTCTATTGCATCGCGTAATAGTCTTATCTTAATATTATCTCTTTTAAGTGGTTAAAAAAAACTCATAGACCAATGGGCCTATTATAAAAAAATGGACCACTCTAATGGGCCTCGTAAGATAAGTGGACATCCAAACTGCTAGGTTAGATAGTGATTTGATGATGTAAGAAAATCCCCACTTGGGTCTTCAAGGTTTTTTTTTTTCAAGAGTAAAACTAAAATTGACACTTTAATTCAAATAGTTTTTTTTCTTACCATTTTAGTTCAAATAGTTTTATTTTCTACCATTTTAGTCCCTGACTTTTATCATTTTTGTCATTTTCATCAAACCCACTAACTCCACTAAAAAAATTTAGTTAACTTATGTGAATTTTGGCCAAACCACATTTTTCTTTCTTTTTTTGCATGTGTGATGGTATGGGATGGTGTTGTGCCGGTTTACAGTGAAGATGATGGCGGTGGTTGTTGATTTTACGTTGATGGCGACAGTGTTGGTTGATGACGTGGGTAGCGGGGAAATGGCCGGTGGTGGTGGAAATGGTAGGTGGTGGAGTGGGTGGGTGGATGGTGACGGTGCAGGCAGGTGGCGACGATGATAGAAGGTTGTGATGGGGTGGGTGGTGGGAGATGGTGGCGGTAGTCGATGAAAATGACAAAAAATGACAAAGTCAGGGATTAAAATGGCAAAAAAAAAAAAAACAAAACTATTTGAACTAAAATGGCAAAAAAAAAATATTTGGACTAAAGCTGCAATTTTAATCAAACCTCAGAGACGAAAATGACAATTTACTCTTTTTTTCAAACATATTTTTTTTGAAAGAGTTAGCGTGTTGTATTTTCAACTTTCCCTAAATAATATAGAAATGGGATATACATATCATATTTGAATTAAGAACTAGCAGTTGGTGATTAGTAACTAGATAGTGCAGTCTCGCACCGGAGCGAAACCACAAAAGGGTCATGAGGGTCCGTTGACCCTCCAGCTACCCCAATTTCTCTGTTAGTCGAGATTTTTTACTACCTTAACCCTCGTTCCTCTAGCTCTTATGATGTTAAAATGAACAAAGATGGTATAAGTGTGAAGGAAGAAGAAACAATCGGAGTTTATATTTTTTTCAGCGATATTATAAATTGAAGAAGAAGATGCATTTAAAAAGAGTATTTAAAATATGATTTTTTTTAAAAAGATACTACGTGAGAGCAGACCAATGCATAGCTTAGTCAATCAATAGGTAGCAATGATTTATCACTAATATATTATATTATATATTTTTTTCTTTCAGGTATTTCAATAAGTTGTTTATTGTTAACGGGTGAGCATGTGGAAATACACTTGTGTGGACTTTAACAGGGCGTCACCTTTTGTTGGGCTCAAGGACAATCGGTCTGTGACTGGCCAAGCTATGTTGAAGGCAGACCATGGAAATTTATGTTGAGAATCAACATGTCTTCATTCTCTTTGCTTTTGATACATTTAGGGGTCTTGCCCCCAAAGTTGTCAATTTCTTGAACAAAGTGTAGCGGTTCGTGCATATAAATCTTTTGACTTCGAAGCACCATAGCTTTGTTTTTGGTATGATTGGTTTTATTATTCAAAAGGAGGTTTTGACCAAGCTTGTTAACCGTTTATCTGCCATTCTATTGCATTTGGTAATGGTCTTATCTTAATATTATCTCTTAAGTGGTGAAAATAAACTCACAGACCAATGGGCCTATTATAAAAAAATGGACCACTCTAATGGGCCTCGTATAAAAATATACCAATATTGAAACCCTAAAATCTCCTTCAAATAGCAGCAGTCGCTTCAGAAACGTTCACAATCATCCTCTACAACCTCTTCGATCTCCCATATTCTAAACATGTTTGTATGATTTTTTCAAAGCAAGACAGCTTCTTGATTGGATTTAGAATTTTCGACGGTCCAGTCGGTTAATTTTACTCAAACTTGCAATATGAAATTTCAATCAGTATCACTCGCCTGATTCTGATTACTGATGTTTTAGGCCCTTTTATTACTGATATATTATTTTAATATTTCCATTGTTATTAATTTTGCAAACGCACTCTGTCCCAAAACTCCTGTTGGAAATGTTTTGAGGCAATTTCTACGTTTGCGATAGTGAGTTTTTGTATCCAGTTTGTACTCGTCTGTATGGATTTTATGTTCATACTGGACACATGACTGGATTACAGCTTATAAACCCTATGTTTTTATTCAGTTAATTTATATGCTTTAAAATCTGCTACTGAGTATTACGGTGGATTAGAGAAAAATATGAAACACAGAAAACTACTTAAATAGAGAAATAGCAGAATTATTCTGCTTGTTGTGGCTGTCATTAATTCGGTTTCTTACCTGAGGCTTTTTGAGAACTTCTGAATGGTCCATTCTTGGGAACCAGTAGGATGAATCAGTAGGTTGTTTGAACTATTAAGTACTGGACAAGTAAAAGGTATGAATCATTAAGAGCCAGTACGATGTTTAAGGGTGAATGGAGTGGCGGCGGTAAACCTACTCGATACTGACCCCCTATCACTGCCAACCATTTTTGTCGATCAAGATTACCGAATTGAGGGTGTTTTTGGTGAAGGTTCACCGATTCGGTGGTGAAGGGAGGGAAAGGGGTAGAGAGAGGGTGTGTGGTGGGGTCTATTTCTTATTAACCAATCATACATTTTTCTTTTTTTTTTAAATAGTTTACCTAAACCCTAGTAGGCAAACCACCGTCAACGTTTTTTAGCATTAGGTAAACAATTGACATGACGTTATGTGATTGAGTGAATTAAGAGTTTATGTATTCCATTAAGTAACCACTCCCTTCACCCTAATGTTATCTGTTAAGGATACAAGTGTTTGACCAATTAGAGGTCATAACCATTTAAATATTTTCTTGTGAAACAAACAACCCTTTAACAGGCTAAAGGTCAATCAAGGCAGTTAAACAGAACTGCTAAAGAACTTTTTAAACAACTTTATTTCCGTCTATCATGAATTTCCTTGGTTGATGGTGGACTAAGAGCTAAGAACACTCGCAACAATTTGTAGTCATATGCAATATCAACCTTTTTTTAGGTAAAAAACATAATAAAGGTGTATCAAGGGCCACTAAATCGACAATAAAATCCATGACCGATAAGAAAACTTCTATGATCAAGTCAAAAAAATGTGCCTAGATTTAAAGGTATAAAATGTGCAGCGTAGCCAGGGATGATGACTTAAAGCATTCACATCCATTCTATTATTTTTTTTTCTTCCTAAATTAAACTA
Source organism: Helianthus annuus (assembly GCF_002127325.2). Lineage (NCBI taxonomy): Eukaryota > Viridiplantae > Streptophyta > Magnoliopsida > Asterales > Asteraceae > Helianthus > Helianthus annuus. The sequence continues at coordinate 58,950,141 of NC_035448.2, forward strand.
AAAAACACTATATCTTATCTTTTATTTTCAATTAAATAATATTCTTTTATACCTTTATCATTAACTTTTCTTTTTGCTCCATTCACAATTACTTTCTAAATATATTAAAAAATTATAGGGGTAAACACTGTCCTTTTAAATATATAGATAAACAGTAATATTTTATTTCTCCATTCACAACCAACTTTTTATACTCTTTATATTATAAAAACTTAAAGCAAAGATTTAAGTCGGTTGCATATTAATGCTCTTAGTTATTTTATATTGGAATATATTTTGGATGACTGTCAACATGTTTCGCATGTTTTCTTTTTTGCTTAAACCCATTAAACCCATTTGGCATGTTGAAAGTAATAAGTAGTCGAATAAATGGGTCGAAATTTTCACATGAAAGAACATTCGTGCAAAGGTTGCAGATGAGCTTGGGAGTCAACCTGAGCAAAAGGCAAGCAAGATGATAACCATATTTCCATTTAAGTCAAAATGAGTTGTTTAATCTAAAAAATAGAGTAAATTCCTTTTTTAGTCCGTATGTTTTAGTGGTTTTAGTTACTTGAGTTCAAAATAAAAAACAAAGTTAACGTCTCGAGTCCCTAATCATCATATATTATAATGTTTTGAGTCTGAACAAATGATGAAATGTTTGACTCAAAATGTTATAAAATGAGTGGCTAGAGATTCGGGACGTTAAACTTTTTGATTTTGTACTCAAGTGTTTAAAAACACAAAAAATACAAGAACACAAGAAGTAATTTACTCTAAAAAATATGTGTAGTTGTTACTTTGTAAATGGGTAATATATTCTTTTTAGATATTCGTTAACTTCAATTAAAAAATTTTAAAATTTATGAGAAAAAGTGTTTTGGGTTTTTTTGGGTTAACCTGACGTATTTTGTTATCCCCACACCCTATGGTCTTATGCTTTCAAGTTTTTTTTTTTTAAATTGATTTTTTTGCTTTTTATCCAAAATCTATTTGATTTATTTTTCCTTAAAACCTCAAAACCTTTCATTTTTACGTTTAACCAAAAACTATTAGTTTTATTTTTACCTTTAACCCTAAAACTTTTCATCTTTTATAATTTAATCTCACAATTTTTTAGTTTTAGGTTTGGTCCTCTATACTTTTCATTTTTCACAAAATTTTTATTTTACGTTTTGTTCTAAATTTTGTGAGTTAATACCACGTGCGTGTGTGGTTAAACGTTTTTACGTCGTCTATTTTTTTTACTGTTTGACAGGTTAAACGTAACGCGCTGCTCCGAGATCGACTTAGTTATTCTTTTATATGTTTTACGTTTTGGTTTAATTTCTTCGCATTAACACGCCACAACTTCATTGTTAGTGGTCGCTGGTATTAGTGTGACATTAGTGTTCGCACCGGGTTTAATTACGTTAACGTTTTTTACGTTTTACGCACTGGGTTTTTACGTTAACGATAATTTTTACGTTTTACGCACCGGGTTTTTACGCGCCGGTTTTTAATGATAATTTTTTTTAATGATTAAAAAACAGATTTTATATTACGTTTTTTACGCCCCGTTTTTTTACGAGCGTTTTTTTACGGAACGTTTACGCCTCGTTTTTTTACGAGCGTTTTTTTACGGAACGTAAAAAGTTTTTACGTTAACGTTTTTTACGTTTTACGCGCCGGTTTTTTACGTTTCAAGCGCCGGTTTTTTAAACGCGCTGATTTTTACGCCGGGCTTTTTCAAGAATCGTTTTTTTTACGCGCCGTTTTTTACGTTAAATTTTTTACGTTTTAACGCGCCGTTTTTTTAAGTTTTACGTTAAAATTTTTACGCTTTAACGCGCCGTTTTTTTTACGTTTTACGTTAAAAGTTTACGTTTTACGATAAAAAAGTTTACGTTTTACGTAAAACTTTTTACGTTTTACGTTTCACGTAAAACTTTTTACGTTTCACGTCAAGCTTTTTACGTTTTACGTTTTTACGTTTTACGTTTTTACGGTTTTTTACGTTTTACGTTTTTACGTTTTACGTTAAAAAGCTTACGGTTTAACTTTTTTTTTTACAAAAGCGTTTTTACGCAAAAACCAACGCACCCAGAAAATGGCATACTCGGGAGGTGTCTCAGATAGTTTGCTATCATCATCGACGCCTCAAAAAAAACCCAACAAACAAAAAACAAAAGAACGAGTGGATTCTTGAAAAAAACGAAGTTTCGGCTCAGATTTTCCGACAATCAGAGGCTGCAAGGTGGGGTTGCAGGTTCAAACAGATTCAAACCGCCGATTCAATAAGGCACCGGATTCAACTGATTTAAACATTCAAAAGGAAACAAGAACATCATTCAAACAGATTCAAACCTGTATCAAAACCAACAGATTCAAAAGAACACAAACTTCATTTAAATCATAGATCAAGAAACAGGGGCATTTAGAACGATTGCCCTTTCAAACTTCAAATCCAAGTTCACTGTTTGCAAAAATCAAACCCACAAATAAAAAGATCTGAGATTGCAAAATCAAACCCACAAATTAAAGATCCAAATATCAACACCCACCTATCTTCTTGCAAATCCAAAAATAAAAACAAATCATACCAAGATCTAAGTAAAAACAGAGTCAAGATTGTTCAACATTCAAAAAACAAAAATCCAACCGCCACCCAATCACCGGCACAACCGACATCAAACGGCACGACCAGCACCACCGGGGACCAAACCATACCTGTCGTCGGAACCGGACAATTTTCAGACACCACACACCACCCCCCTGTGCGGCGGCGGCATCCTAGGGTTTTATCTCCGTTAAACGGTGTTGAACGGCGGCGGAGGAGACAGTGACGGTGGCGGCGGTGTCCTAACTTTCAGACACCACGAGCCAATCTCTCTTTCTCCGGCACTTTCTTTCTCCCCTCCGATTTTCTCTCAAACTTGAGAGGAAGATAAATGTGTGTGGCCAGAATCATCGCCGGAGAAGGATTACAAAGAGAGAGAGAGAGATGAGAGGGATGAGAGGTTCACCGGAGAGGGTTCACGGTGGCACCGCCGTCACCGTGCCACCGCCGCCGTGAAACAGATGCCCACCACCGCCTTCCGCCTCTGTTTGGGGGTGGCCGGCGATTAGTTTGGAATCAAGAAAGTGGGGGTGAAGAACATTATTCGGCCGGTGGGTTTTGTTATAGAGAGAGACAGAGATTTTGGGGGTGAAGGATAATTTAAGAGAGATGAGAGAGGTGAGATGGATGAAATGCTGACAGAGAGAGAAAGACAGAATTGACATATGGGTTAAATGACCAAATTACCCTTTTTGTTGGCTGAATATGATTGGTGGAGAATGGTTCTCACGGTTCTTACAACTGGGGGTGGTTCTTATTTTAGCGGCTCCCTATAGGTATATATATATATACCTATATATATATATATATATATATATATATATATATTTATAGTGGAGGGTTTAAATGAGAAGAATTTTTTTGTAAGAAGAAAAAAGAAGAAGTTTCAACCAATAAGAATACTCCATTTTACTTCATTTAATATTTGCATTTAATTTTAATATAAGAGTATATTGGTAAACTTACATAAATCATTAATTTGTATTCTTCCCATTTAATAATAAATTAAATTAAATTTGTAACTCCTTTTCAAAATATATATTTTTTCCAAATTAAAAAAACAACTTAATTTAAAGTGTAGAATAAATTACTAGTTGTGTAGGATAAATTACGAGTTATGTAGGATATATTTCGAGTTGTGTAGGATAAATTTCGACTGTGTAGGATAAAATTCTATAAGGTGTAGGGTATATGTAGGAAAATTTTGATATGTATAGGTTTTGTATATTATATGAAGGATAATTTATTACTATTTGACTGATTAATTAAAGAGAGAAAAATTAATGATATGAGTTATAAATGAAATAATATTTTACTAATATGCCCTTTCTTCTTTTTCTTCTCACATTAAATTTCTTCTCAAATGAACCTTCCCCTATATATATATATATATATATATATATATATATATATATATATATATATATATATATATATATATATATATATAGGGAGCCGCTAGAATGAGAACCACCTTGAGTTGTAAGAACCGCGAGAACTACACCCCACGGAGCGCCGTTCGCCGCGATTTTTTTTTACAAGTAGATGTGTGCATTATAAACACGGTCGTAAAAAATCACGGCGAACGGCGCTCCGTGGGGTGTACTTTTTTACACCTCAAGTTTGGTGAAAAAAAAAGAAAAAAGAAAAAAAATTAAAAAACACCAAACTTGAGGTGTAAAAAAGTACACCCCACGGAGCGCCGTTCGCCGTGATTTTTTACGGCCGTGTTTATAATGCACACATCTACTTGTAAAAAAAAAATCGCGGCGAACGGCGCTCCGTGGGGTATAGTTCTCGCGGTTCTTACAACTCGGGGTGGTTCTCATTCTAGCAGCCCCCTATGTATATATATATATATATATATATATATATGTATATATATATATATATAGGGAGCCGCTAGAATGAAAACCACCTCGAGTTGTAAGAACCGCGAGAACTACACCCCACGGGTGGGCGTTCATCACGATTTTTTTTACAACTACATGTGTAAATTATAAACACAGCCGTAAAAAAAAAAAATTTTAAACGCCGCGGCCGGGGGGGGGTAGTTTTTTACACCACAAGTTTGGTGAAAAAAAAAGAAAAAAGAAAAAAGAAAAAAAAATTAAAAACACCAAACTTGTGGTGTAAAAAACTACCCCCCCCGGCCGCGGCGTTTAAAATTTTTTTTTACGGCTGTGTTTATAATTTACACATCTAGTTGTAAAAAAAATCGTGGTGAACGCCCACCCGTGGGGTGTAGTTCTCGCGGTTCTTACAACTCGAGGTGGTTCTCATTCTAGCAGCCCCCTATATATATATATATATAAATAGATTTTACTTATTATATATAAATATTAAATCACGTAAAGTCCTCGTGTGTTATCCTAGTTATTCCAAGTGGATCAACTTATTGTATCTTGTCTACCTTCTATAGACTAATCCTCGTGTGTTATCCTAGTTATTCCAAGTGGATCAACTTATTGTATCTTGTCTACCTTCTATAGACTAAACCGTGTAATGGACCTTGTATGTTACAATGTAATGAAAAGTCGAGGACATTGTTTGATGCAATGCAATGAAAACTTTTCATTCTTGTAAAAATTCGTTTCGTGAGAGCGTCCTAGTATGGTGATTGTAGTTTAGACTCGAGAAGGATTCTAGTTCACTACAATCGAAGCTCTGATACCAATCTTTCATACCCCCTCGTAGAAGAACCGCAGGGTGTGATTATGAAAGATTTCCATAGCATTCGATAGTGTAAACATCTACATGAATTAAAATAAACAATGATGCCAATTGTATATAATATTTGAAATAATAATACAAACCAAAGTGTTTTGTTTTTCATACATGAAGCATGAACTACACGTTTCCCAAAATACTTTAAACAAAATACAGATTTTTGAAACAAGGCTTTAACCCCTATATTCTGAAAGAGGGCAGAATATATAAGGCAAACCCTCCAAAGAGGCATCGTTCCTTGTTATCCTTGTTTTTGACGTCCATACCATGTAAGCCTTTTACTTTCCTGAAATACATGCTAAGTAAAAAGTCAACAATAATGTCGACGAGTTCAGGTGTTTTGTTTTGTCACAAACGAATCTTGAAAACATTTGATAAACTTTGTATTAAAACCGATATGCATAAGGTCAGTGAAATTCTTGATCATTAATGTTTTGCAAGTACATTAATATATTTGTCACAATAAGCTAGTAACCAAACCTCGACAATGTTATCCGTCGTATCAGGCCACTTAGTGCCTTGCGACTTGTGGGACACTAAAGCACTTCTGTAGGGTTTCACGGAGGAGGAGTGGAGCATGCCTAGACTTGATAGATCTATCAAATTGTTCCCCGGTGTCTATTGTGACTATTGGCTATTACTAATGCACACGCTTATGTGCACGTGATCTAGTTGATTTCACTCTATAACTATCATACCATTATGTAACAGGTATCTCCCCTAGAATTTTTTAAAGTAAAAACATTTAAAGGAGGAATCGTGAAACTTACGGCTTGCGTTCGTACAATATGCTAGCAATCAATCATGTTTTCCCTGTTTTGTATCAGACCTATAAGACCTATAAGTGGCCTAATTTCGTATCTTGTACATATATTTTAGTTACTCTTTTAGCATTTTTTCAATACATATATATATATATATATATATATATATATATATATATATATATATATATATGACAAAGATCCGTTAGGAACCACCCCTTATTGCGAGAACCGCGAGAACCGCGAGAACCAGTGTGAACACAAACAGTAATTCCTAAAAAAATCTAAAAAACACCCAAAATTTTTTTTTTATTTTTTTACTATTTTTTTTGAAAAAATCGCTATATTTTGTTAATAAAAAAAATAAAAAAAAATTCAAAAAAAATAAAAAAAAAAAAAAATTTCGAGTAACAGTTATCCATGCACATGTGCATATGTGTCGTTTCTTTGTCAAATTCCGTAATTCATTACAAATAATAGTCAATTGCACTTTCATTTACACTACTACGTGTAATACACTATCTTTTACATTACCAATGTTAGAAATGCACATGTGCATCTATATGTATCAACAGGAAATAAGTTGTTTTGGTACACTACTTTCTTTTTCATCTATCATTCCATCCATAATACACAAGCATGCACATGTGCATTTCTGTCATTTCTTTGACAAATTCCGTAATTCATTACATATATTAGACAATTGCACTTTCATTTACACTACCATATGTAATACACTACTTTTTACATTACCAATATTAGAAATGCACATGTGCATTATATGTATCAACATGAAATAAGGTGTTTTGGTACACCACTTTGAATACACTTTCCCTTTCATCTATCATACCATCCATAATACACTACCATTACCTCCTACCATCCATAATACAATACCATTACCTCCTACCATCCATAATACAATACCATTAACAATATTTTCACTTTATTACATGTATGTAAACACCATTTATACCATCCAATCAACATATTAAATAAAAAATTGACAACTATAACCAAACCATCAACCACTAGATATAACTAACCAAAAAACATGCATATGGGTCTACTTCTCCATTCAAAATCACAAACTTTTTGTACCAAAACACGTTATATCATGGTTATACCTAATTATGCACATGTGCATTTTGAATATTGGTAATGTAAAAAGTAGTGTATTACTAATGGTATTGTAAATTAAAGTACAATTGTCTATTCCTGATAATGTATTACCGAATTTGTTGAAGTAATGATACATATGCACATGTGCATGGATAACTGTTACTCGAAAAAAAAAGTTTTTTTTTTTTTTTTTTTTTTTATGGAACGAAATATAGCGATTTTTTGTTAAAAAATATTAAAAAAAATAAAAAAAAATTTTTGAGTGCTTTTTTGATTTTTTTTAGATTTTATTTTGTGTTCACATTGGTTCTCGCGGTTCTCGCAATAAGGGTGGTTCTCGCATGAACCTTACCCTATATATATAGGACAAAGATCCGTTAGGAACCACCCCTTATTGCGAGAACCGCGAGAACCAGTGTGAACATAAACAGTAATTCCTAAAAAAATCTAAAAAACACCCAAAAATTTTTTTTTTTTATTTTTTTACTATTTTTTTTTGAAAAAATCGCTATATTTTGTTAATAAAAAAAATAAAAAAAATTTTCAAAAAAAAAAAAAAATTCGAGTAACAGTTATCCATGCACATGTGCATATGTGTCGTTTCTTTGTCAAATTCCGTAATTCATTACAAATAATAGTCAATTGCACTTTCATTTACACTACTACGTGTAATACACTATCTTTTACATTACCAATGTTAGAAATGCACATGTGCATCTATATGTATCAACAGGAAATAAGGTGTTTTGGTACACTACTTTCTCTTTCATCTATCATTCCATCCATAATACACAAGCATGCACATGTGCATTTCTGTCATTTCTTTGACAAATTCCGTAATTCATTACATATATTAGACAATTGCACTTTCATTTACACTACCATATGTAATACACTACTTTTTACATTACCAATATTAGAAATGCACATGTGCATTATATGTATCAACATGAAATAAGGTGTTTTGGTACACCACTTTGAATACACTTTCCCTTTCATCTATCATACCATCCATAATAGACTACCATTACCTCCTACCATCCATAATACAATACCATTACCTCCTACCATCCATAATACAATACCATTAACAATATTTTCACTTTATTACATGTATGTAAACACCATTTATACCATCCAATCAACATATTACATAAAAAATTGACAACTATAACCAAACCATCAACCACTAGATATAACTAACCAAAAAACATGTATATGGGTCTACTTCTCCATTCAAAATCACAAACTTTTTGTACCAAAACACGTTATATCATGGTTATACCTAATTATGCACATGTGCATTTTGAATATTGGTAATGTAAAAAGTAGTGTATTACTAATGGTATTGTAAATTAAAGTGCAATTGTCTATTCCTGATAATGTATTACCGAATTTGTTGAAGTAATGATACATATGCACATGTGCATGGATAACTGTTACTCGAAAAAAAAAGTTTTTTTTTTTTTTTTTTTTTTTTTTTTTTTTTTTTATGGAACGAAATATAGCGATTTTTTGTTAAAAAATATTAAAAAAATAAAAAAAAATTTTTGAGTGCTTTCTTGATTTTTTTTAGATTTTATTTTGTGTTCACATTGGTTCTCGCGGTTCTCGCAATAAGGGTGGTTCTCGCATGAACCTTACCCTATATATATATATATATATATATATATATATATATATATATATGAGAAGGTTCATTTGAGAAGAAATTTAATTTAAGAAGAAAAAGAAGAAAGGACATATTAGTAAAATAGTATTTCATTTATAACTCATATCATTAATTTTTCTCTCTTTAATTAATTAGTCAACTAATCATTAATTATCCTACATATAATCTACAAAACCTACACATATCAAAATTTTCCAACATATATCCTATACATTATAGAATTTTATCCTACACAGTCAAAATTTATCCTACACACCTCGAAATATATCTTACACAACTCGTAATTTATCCTACACAACTAGTAATTTATTCTACACTTTAAATTAAGTTCTTTTTCTAATTTGGAAAAAGTATATATTTTGAAAAGGAGTTACAAATTTAATTTAGTTAGTTATTAAAGGGGAAGAATACAAATTAATGATTTTTGTAAGTTTACCAATATACCCTTATATTAAAATTAAATGCAAGTATTAAATGAAGTAAAATGAAGCATTCTTATTGGTTGAAACCTCTTCTTTTTTCTTCTTACAAAAAAATTCTTCTCATTTGAACCCTCCACTATATATATATATATATATATAGAGAGAGAGAGAGAGAGAGAAAGTATAATGTACTTCACGCCTTAACGTACATTAACGTACTTCACGAAATATATAACATGCGTAATTATTTTTTTGACCAAAACAACGTGCGTGATTTTGGATCCCATGCGTGATTATGTGGTCCCATGCGTGATTATGTGGTCCCATGCGTGATTATATGTTCCATGCGTGATTATACCCCTGATCCAATGGTTACCATTGTCTCCTACGTGAAGTATGATAAGCCGTGAAGTATGTTAACCTTTCTCTCTCTCTCTCTCTATATATATATATATATATATAAATGGCTTAGGTCCGAGTTTAAGAAATTAACATGTCAAGGTTTAACTCGGACCTAAGCCATTTATATATATATATAGGGGACCGCTAAAATGAGAACCACCTCGAGTTGTAAGAACCGTGAGAACTACACCATACGGGGCGAGGTGGACCAAAATTTTTTTTCATAAACATAGATGCGTGTATTATAAACACATTTGTAAAAAGAAAATTCAAAAAAAAATGTCGTGTGTGTAGTTTTGAGCACCACAAGTTTGTGTTTACGGGTACAGTAAATCTTACCGGAAAATTTACGGTACCCGTAAACACAAACTTGTGGTGCTCAAAACTACACACACTACATTTTTTTTTAATTTTTTTACAAATGTGTTTATAATACACGCATCTACGTTTTTGAAAAAAAAAATTTGGTCCACCTCGCCCGGATCAAAAAGTTCTCACGGTTCTTACAACTCGATGTGGTTCTTATTTTAGCGCAATTCTATATATATATATAGGTAGAGGATCCTGTAAAAAGTGTCCAAAGTGTGAGAAGTGTATTATAACACTACATATAATACTATATAACACCATATAAACACCGTATAACAATATGTAACATCATATAGTACCATATAACACTATGTAACACTATATAACATTATATAACAAATATAACACTATAGTTTGTCTGATAGCATGTCTATGATAGATGTATAGTGTTATATATTGTTATATAGTGTCATATAGTGTTACATAGTGTTATATTGTGTTATATGGTGTTACATAGTGTTATACGGTGTTTATATGGTGTTATATAGTGTTATAATACACTTCTCACACTTTAGGTCCTTTTTACAATATCCTTACCCTATATATATATATATATATATATATATATATATATATATATATATATATAGGGTAGGGTTAATGCGAGAACTACCTTTATTGCGAAAACCGTGAGAACTAATGTGAACACAAAAAAAATACCTAAAAAATCCAAAAAAACACACAATTTTTTTTAATATTTTTCTAAAAAAAATCACTATATTTCGTTACAAAAAAAAACTTTTTTTCGAGTAACAGTTATGGATGCACATGTGCATATGTATCATTTCTTGGACAAATTCCGTAATATATTACCAGTAGTAGAAAAATGCACTTTCATTTACATTACCATCCGCAATACACTACTTTTTACATTACCAATATTAAGAATGCACATATGCATCATTATGTATAACCATGATATAACGTGTTTTGGTGCAAAAAGTTTGTGATTTTAAGTGATGAAGTAGGCCCATATACATGTGTTTTGGTTAGTTATTGATGTGTGTAAAATGCAACATATAAATTACATCAATTGGGTCATAAAACTAACCATTTTTTAGTACTAATGTTGGAAAAAGTGTGCTTTTGTTTTTCTTTTGTATTTTCAGGACCAAACGAGCTTAAATAAACAAAAGGAACAAATATGTAGCAAAATCTAACATAAATACAAAGAAAAGGAGTGAACATGGCATGCCCGACCCCTCGACAACATCTCCCCAAGCAAAAACAAGAAACAGAAGGCTGACCACGGCCCGTGCCCAGCTAGGACGGGGCGTGGTCAGGTGTCTGCAGAAATGGACAAAGCTATGGAAGCTTCTATTCCCAACACGGGGGCGTGGTCAACGCTAAGATTTGCAGAATCTTGATAGTACAGATACGCTTCTGCACACGGGGCTGTGCCCAGCGAACACGGGGCCGTGTGGAGCCTAATGTAGACAAGAGCAATTAATAAAGGAAGAGAAAGTGGAAGGCCACGGGGCCGTGTCCAGCGGACACGGGGCCATGGCCGAGCTTCTGTTCAGGCTATAAATAGGGGTGCTTGGATCACTTCAAAGGCATCCCTTGGCAAACCACCTCTTTCCCACTTTGCCACTACTCCACCACCACTACAACACCCACATCCACCACCATCATCCATCATCCATCATCCACCTTAGAGTGTATGTAGTAGTCTCGGGATCCAAGATTGATCGTAAGAGTTCTTGTTAATCAAAGGCCATGTTTGGCTAAGTCTCTTACATCACTTGGCGAAGACAAGCATTTAATGTAATACTTTTGATTTTTAATCTTTTCGCACTTTTTATTTGGTTTTGTATTAATGACTTTAATAACTAGTTTCTTATGTTGAAGGTGAAACTTCTTTATCATTTGTCCGTGGTGTCTTGGCATTACCTTACTGTCTATATAAAGTAAAAGATTTTCACCATTCATATCTCTACGGTCTATATAGAGATATGTTGGCTACCTGGTGGGGGGTTAAGGGAATGGTTTGGTAAGGTTCTTGCCTTGTTCAGTGGATAGATCCTGCAAGGACCTGGGTCAAGCTTAGTAGGACCTCCTTCAATACCCACTAGTATTGGATAATGGGGGTGCGAATGGCTTGATCCCCTCATATGTAAACTACTATTAATACATTAAACCGGCTACTTGGGATTGTATTCCTGCTGACTCAAACCACTTAGCCGAGGGTAACGTCGCCTTCAAAAGAGGGGCCTACCACTTTACGCATTAATAACTTAATTAATTATCTTTCAATATTCCGACCCTTTGGGATTGTATCATTGCTGATTCAAACCACTGGGTTGAGGGTCACGTCACCTTCAAAAGAAGGGCCTACTACTATAACTAAGATAATCTCTTAGAAAGTGCAAAAGTGCGGAAATCATCAAAGGTTACATTAAAGGCGAGTCGGATCCAACTGATTCATCTTGTCTATCTGTTTTTATTTTTATTTTTATTTTCAGCATTTTAGTTTTTATTTTCATGTTTAAAACCTTTTCTAAAAATTTTGATTTGATTAGACGTTGTGGATAAGCCGGTACTTAAAGCTCTTGTGTCCTTGGATGACCTCGGTATCTTACCAACGCTATACTACGCTCATGATGGGTACACTTGCCCATGTGTGTGTTTAGTGTTAGTAGAATATCGTGTTTTATAAATTTAAAACTTGATTAATGTGTTAAAAAGGGCTTAAAATATAAATAAAAACATATCACACCCAACACACACCCGTTATATCTAGTGGTTGATGGTTTGATTATATTTGTCACTTTATGATGTAATATGTTGTTTGGATGGTATAAAGGGTGTTGATGTACATGTAATAAAGTGAAATATTGGTAATGGTATTGTATTAGGATGGTAGGAGGCAATGGTATTGTGTTACGGATGGTAGGAGGTAATAGTAGTGTATTATGGATGGTATGATAGCTGAAAGGGAAAGTGTATTCAAAGTGGTGTACCAAAATACGTTATAACATGTTCATACATATAGATGCACATGTGCATTTCTAGTGTTGTTAATGTTATAACAAGTTCATACATATAGATGCACATGTAATTGTTAATGTAAAAAGTAGTGTATTATGAATGGTAGTGTAAATGAAAGTGCAATTGTCTGATATTAGTAATGTATTACGGAATATGTCAAAGAAACGATACATATGCACATGTGCATGGATAATTGTTACTCATATATATATATATAGAAAAAGTATATCGTATATTACGGCTTAACGTACTTCACGTACGACAACGTGCTTGATTTGTTCTATAACATGCGTGATTAATGTTTTCAGTATGCGTGATTATTGTGTTTCAACATGCGTGATTTTCGATTTTTGAGTTATAACGTGCGTGATTTTAAAATGAACGTGCGTAATTACCTGTCGTACGTGATGTACGTTAAGCCGTGATGTACTTTAACCACCTCTAGTTGTAAGAACCGCGAGAACCAGTTCCTAATCATTAGATCAAAAAGATGGATGGATTAGATTAAAAGTAACTAAAATGAATATTAAATACATTTTGTCTTATTATGTCTTTAATATTTTAATCCAAAAGGGTAGTTTAGTAAAATTACTTAATTTTGTTTTTATTATTTTTTATTACTTTTTGTTTTATTATATTACTTTTCATTTATTAAAAAGAATTTTTTTATTAAAAGAATTTTTAAATTCAAATTTTTTTAACAAGTCAATTTTTTTGCGTGACGGTTTTAACACGCCGGGCTTTTTCAAGCGTCGTTTTTTAACGCGCCGTTTTTATGCCGAGCTTTTTCAACGGTCATTTTTTGAACGCGCCGTTTTTTCAAGCGTCGTTTTTTACACTTTTTTTCACGTGCCGTTTTTTACACGTTTTTTTACACGACGTTTTTTACACGTTTTTTTACACGTCGGTTTAACGCGCCATTTTTATGACTTTTTTTAACGCGCCGTTTTTTACACTTTTTACGTTTTACGTTAAACTTTTTAATCTTTTTACGTTTTACGTAAAACTTTTTACGTTTTACGTAAAACTTTTTGCGTTTTACGTTAAAATTTTTGCGTTTTACGTTTTACGTAAAACTTTTTACGTTTTACGTTTTGCGTTTTACGTAAAACTTTTTACGTTTTACGTTTTTAAGTTTTACGTTAAAAAGTTTACAGTTTCGTTAAAAAGTTTAGGGTTTAACTTTTTTTTTACAAAAACTTTTTTACGCAAAAATGAACGCACCCAGAAGTAGCAAACTCGGGAGGTGTCTCAAATATATTGTTATCATCATCGACAAGGGGGGAAAATAAAAAACAACAACATCAAAACAAAGTGTATCTCGAAAAAAAACGGGTTTTGGCTCAGATTATCCGATAATCAAAAGGCTGCAAAAGTGGGGTTGCAGGTTCAAAAAACCTACCCTCCGCCGTCCTTTCCCACACCCAAAAAGGTTCAAAATCTTCAACTTTCTACAGCGACTACTAACAAACTCGAGACCATCATCACTAAAACCTGAGCAGTCACTGATGTTGAGCTTAGTTAAGTTTGGCCAGCCACGGGCCAAAGCAGAAAGGGACGGAATGACGGATCACCAAGTTTAGAGTTTATGCTGAGGTCAAGATCCTCCAAATCATGACAGTTATTAGCAATGGTCTCGACTATATCATCATCAAGCAGCGGTTCAAACTTTTGCCGAAGGGTCAAACCCCTTAGTTTTGTGAGCTTTGGAGCAAGAGAAAGCACCAACTTGTTCATGTTATTTGTGCACCTTTTGTTTTTATTAGAATTGAAAATGATATACATGAGGGCCAAAGTTCATAAATATATCAAGATGAAATAATAGAAAACTATACAACTAGCACAGCCCAACCCAACCCAACCATAATGGACTACTAAGTCTAGCCAAAACCGTTTTAACTGACCCGTTTCAAAGGAGACGATTAAACGGACCCATGAACATAGTCATAGAATCAACATTTAAAAGAAAATCTTGAACATCATACACAAAATCCACACAAACCAATCACAGAAACAAACTGTAAACAATCAAAGACATAAAAAAAGATGAAGAAAAGATACCAAGAGAGTGAAATACGAGAAACTTCACTGCAAATAACATTTCTCCATCTACTACAAATTCCAGAAGCAACGATCACCGTCCGATCATCCATGAAAGACACGATCTTCATCAAAAGTTCCAACTGAATCTCCTCCCACTCTCTTTTTACCCTACTCTCACCTCCAGACTTCATCAATTTCTCACCTTCCATCGTTGAAATTTTCTAAATGATCAAATTGAAATTGTACGATTTGGGGGAATTAAAATACCCTAATTCCTCAAATGAAGAACTAGGGTCTTTATTTCTTAACAAAATAGAAATGGGAATTGAAACGATTAGGGTGTTCCATAATTGGAAGCTAATTTCAAAACTGGGGTGAGAATTAAATAAAGAGAGAGAGTGTCAGATTTAAATGAAGAGAGAGGGTGAGATTAGACATTTGGGGTAAATGACCAAACTACTCTTTTCATTGGCAAAATATGATTGGTGGAGAGTGGTTCTCATGGTTCTTATAACTGGATGTGGTTTTCATTTTAGCGGCTCCATAAGCTTATATATATATATATATATATATATATATATATATATATATTCGGATCACTCACAAATCCTCTAAACTCACATTAAGTTTCTCAGTAAAAGCCATGCGGTGGGCATTTAAACATGTCCGGACCACTTCAATCAAACTCGGATCTTTCACCTAAACTATATAAACTCGGAAGTTATACCTCATGTATGATAAGATCTTACATTTGCGTGACAAGAAGAAAACTCTGACAATCCCTCCCCTCCTAAACTCGGACCATATAAACAAGTGGAATCCAAAGTAAACTCGGATTCACTTCTTTTATTTTCAACAAAAACCCTAATTATACATTCCCACGCCAAACCCGGACCTTGTTATTTTTTTTTGTGAACTCGGAGCATAGAGGTCCTCTCAAACTCGGACACTTACACCCTACTTTAATAAGGTCGAATCCCTTATATCATACCTTAACAAAGTTGGACCTTTTCGTTCATGCAAAGTTAAATTCAGACCTTGTACACAAGTAAACCCTGATGCTTATTTTACAAGTTCGGAGACTTGATAAATACGGATTGACTCAACCTCAATGTAAACCCTAATCGCACAAAAACCAACATCAATGTAATAGTTGCTGCAGTTCTACAATGTTACAAATCAATTCACAGATTTACAGTACTAACATGTCAATTAGCATATCAATAACGTCCATATTCTTGGTAAACGGTTTACACATTCATATAACACAATCATTTAAGCATAAACAAGTAAACAAAGGGCCATTGTTTAGAGGACAAGGGCTTGCATGAAATCAAATGAACAAGAACAACAACGTATAATCATAAACACTTACCTATGATTCATGTAAAGATTGTTCTTGAAAGGTTGAAAGATCAAAGATTGGAGAACTTGGTGTAGCCAAATTATTAGAGGAATGATTGGAGGTGATGATTAGAGAAATGATAAAACTATCGTATGATTGATTTGAGAGGAGGGTTTAGGGTTATTAAGGTTCCTAAATTATCCATAATGCACCCCTAACTAGGCAACTTTCACATAAAGCACATAATAACATGTAATTTACAATTAAAGCATGTAGTTCACATATTTGTCATTCAAAACATAAGTTTCGTATAAACCGTCCGTCTATAATTATTATCTGTGTTGGTCACCAACGTTCGAGAATTAACATGTATGTGTCCGGTAATTCCCCGAATTACCAATGTAAACTCATTTAACTAACCCTAGTTAAATGCAGTGCTATGAATGTATGTCTAAGTTAACCGTGATTCCGTTAAAGTATTAACCTGAAGTTGCTGGTTGTCACAAACCGTTATTGTGATTGAGTTATTTTTTTTATCACTTTCACAATTATTATAAGTTATGCGAACAAAATTTACACTGAAACATGGACATAAATAAGCACGCCAGTCGCATGTTATGACATGTTGGTTTTAACACAGATAAAAAACATGTTGCAATATTGTATTTTGATATGAGTGTTGGATACTCTAAACCACACATCCAAAATAACCGGCCCCTTTAAAAATCATGTTACAAAACTTCAAAATCGAATAGAACAACATATTTTGAAAAACCACGGTGCAAATGGAGGGTTCGTAGGTACCACAACCATAGTGTATTGTGGTAAACATTCAAGAGGCGGTTTTGGAACTGAAAAGACAATGCGAAGTGTTTACGATTTGGTGTTGATGGTTTTTGGATTAAACCGTAAATCAAAACTGAACCGTTAAAAATAAAAACCGAACCCTTTTTAATAGCTTGGTTCCGATTTAAACCTTGGCTCCCAAATTAAAAAAATAAAAAAACAGATTGCCTGTCACAATTGGTTAATAAATTTATATTTTATTTATGAAGACATCTATTATGTATTCTAAATTTGTTTACAAACTGAGAATGAAGATTATCAAGAATGTATTAAAAAAGCTAAGCATAATAATCAATCAAGTCTAATATAAAAAAAAGGTACATATTTATCAAGAATGTATTAAAAAAACTAAGCCTAATAATCAATCAAGTCTAATATAGAAAAAAAAAGTAATGGATTTTAATAATCCTAACTATTAGTTGTTGGCTAGCAACGGTCCCAACTTCAGAAATAACCAGTCATGCTACCATGTTTTCACATATAACCAATAGACTTTTGCTAACAGAAAAGAAAAAGGGGACAAAAAGAAATTAAAATTTTGTTAGCAAAGGTCCATTGGCTAAGTTATTTTAAATTTATGACCGTTGCCGGCCAATCGCTAAGTTGGGATTATTAAATACATTTATTTCTAAAAAAACTACATCTATCTGATATTAAATATTTAAAAAATTAGAATATAATTAATTCTTACGATTCAGTCCGGTTTTATATGGCTGGTTTCAACATAAATCGCAAACCAAACCATTCACTACGGTTTGAACAATTTTGAAACCAATCCACGAAAGTTTGAAAATAAAACCGACCGTGAAATCGAACCAATGACCGGTTTGGCGGTTTCATGGTTTTAATCCGAACCGTGAACACCCTAAGGTAGGAGTTATAAACTATGGTATTTATGGATATTAAGCTATCGGTTTTGTAGTTATTTCTAATGAAAATGATGTTTTGGCCTTTTGATTGACCCAAACCAAAGTCGTTGCTGACAAAAAATAAAAGACAGACTAAATTTTGGTGGAGGTTTTGGACCAACCTTTTTGGGTTATACAAAGTCTATAACTTGGGTAGTTTCTTCCGCCTTCTCATATTTTGTTTGGCTATTATCTGGTAAACGTTTCTCTACTTTCAACCCCGATGAAAATTAACCTGGACCACATTGCTTGAATGTCATATGTTTACACTTAAGTAAAATGAACTTGTACTAAACTATTCAACTACTTCTTAACAAGCATACCTCTGCAAAGATGTTGCTTAGATATCATAGCAAGAGAAGCCTTTTTCTTTTGGTAATCTTCTGCATTTTAAACCGTGAACGATGTCAATCCATTCCATTGGAGAACAAAAACGTTAACATGAATGGCGAAATTATAGTAGATCTGGGGCTTATTCTTGATATGGAGACATGGATAGGGTACTCCATATATAGCTGTATTAACTTGGCAATATCTGATTTTTATTCTATTAATCACAATTACACAACAAGAATAGTTCTTCAAACAAAAGACTCTGAGGGAGATCCATTAAAAGCTCTGTCAGCTAGTAAGTCTTTCATGTATATCTTTAAAAACTAATTTTGATATAATTTAAGTTTATTGATGATCTTTATTTCTTCAAACTGCCACTTTTTACTTGTCGGGCAGTACGCTATCTTCTGAAAAACAAGAATGTGCAAGCCATCATAGGCCCAGAAACGTATCTTCAATCGAAGCTATTGGCCTTGATTGCCGACAAAGCAAAAGTTCCAATCTTTTCATTTGCTTCTCCATCCTCAATGGAATACCCTTACTTGTTCCAAATCAAAGAAGACGAATCCACTATGGCAAAAAGCCTTGCTGCCCTTGTGAAATCATATAAATGGAGGAATGTTATCTTCATTCATGAGGACACAGAAGTTGGGAGAGAGATCTTGCCAAATTTTCTCGCCTCATTCCAAGATAAAAATATTGGTATATATTACAAAAGTGCCATTTCTGCATCAGCGACTCATGATCAAATAAATGTAGAGTTGAGTAAGCTCAAGAATTTTAGCACATCCATAATTATTGTACATATGTCACCTTCACTGGCATCTAGTGTCTTTTTAATTGCAAAAAGGTTAGGAATGATTAGGGAAGGATATGTGTGGATTTTAACTGAAAAGACGGTTGACATCTTTAGATCAACAAAATTTGAAGTTATTGAGTCATTACAAGGGGCACTAGGTTTTAGGTCGTATGTTCCAGCATCAAGCCGACTATATAGCTTAACAACAAGATGGTATACATCCTTTTTCAAAATGTATCCTAGTTATGTAAGGAAGGAGTTGCCTATGCTTGCCATATGGGCGTATGACACAGTTTGGGCACTTGCGGAGTCTATCGAAAAGGTTGGAGTCCCACACAATGGTTCTTTGCTTTTAAATGAGATTTTGAAAACCCGAATTAAGGGTATAAGTGGTGATCAGTTTCAATTTAGTAAGGGAAAAGTGGTTACTAATGGATATGAGATTGTGAATGCCATTGACCATGGTTATAAGAGAGTAGGATACTGGACAGAATCTGAAGGTATCAAGAAAGCACACCCCCTGATTATCAGTGGTAATAGATATTCTAGCATGGGTCTTGAACATGTTATATGGCCTGGAGGTGCTGAAACTGCTCCAAA
Source organism: Helianthus annuus (assembly GCF_002127325.2). Taxonomy (NCBI): domain Eukaryota; kingdom Viridiplantae; phylum Streptophyta; class Magnoliopsida; order Asterales; family Asteraceae; genus Helianthus; species Helianthus annuus. Next base: position 58,970,068 of record NC_035448.2, read on the forward strand.
AGGTGGTGTGTTAGCAACAATTCCTGGGAAAAGGTTAAAAATTGGGGTTCTAAAAATAACAAACTTTAAGTACTTCATGGATATAGATCATGATGTTGAGAAAAATGTTACAACTGCCACTGGGTTTTCTTTTGATGTTTTCAATCATTGCATTAGTGCATTACCATATGAAGTTCCTTATGAACTCATTCCATTTGAGAATGTAACTTATGATCATCTTGTACAGAAGGTCTATAATCAGGTGTGTGTGAATATATTTGAGTATAAATATAGTGTGAAATGAATGAGATCATTAGAAAAGCATTTAACTTTGTAGTTTGGCTTCTTTGTTGACAGGAAATTGATGCAATAGTCGGGGATTCAACAATTCTTGCCAGCAGATCCGAATATGTTGATTTTACAGCTACGTACTCGGACTTGGGTGTTGGAACACTAGTAAGAATGAAGAAAAAAGACATGTGGATCTTCTTAAAGCCGTTGGGCATTGATCTATGGCTAACTGCCATAGCCTTTGTCATCTTCACCGTCTTTGTTGTTTGGGCTATTGAATATATGAACCAAGAATCTGAAAATTCATCACCTCTACGATTGGGAACAATCTTCTGGCTCGTCCTATTGACTATCTTTTCTGCACAAAGTTCTCTCTCTTATTCTTCTTTTATGGGATAGAGTTATGCCAAGATCTTACATTTTGTTTACTTTGGTTTTGTAGGAGAAAAGAAGCTGTCAAGCAATTCGTCAAGTTTGGTAATGTATACTTGGTTAATTGTGGTTCTTATCTTGATCACGAGCTACACAGCCACATTAGCTTCAATGTTGACGGTGGAGCAATTTCAATTGGCATCAAATGAGGGAATTTTTGGATTTAATGGGAACTCCTTTATGAGAAGAGTAACAGTGAGCAACTTGAACTTCGAAGATCATAAACTTAGGCCATATTATTCATATCAAGATTATGCTCATGCTTTATCCAAAGGTGGGAAGCATGGTGGTGCTGATGCCATTATTGATGAAATTCCTTACATCAAGATGTTTCTTAGCAAGTACTCAGATGACTATGCCATGGTCTCATCTCAACCAATTACTTCTGGTTTTGGCTTTGTAAGTACCCTTTTCACATATTCATTCATCTTTGCTTTGGGAAAAGCCTTGAATAGTAGCATCAACCAATATGATCACTCCTTTCGTCCCAAAGGTCATAATTTGAATGACATATGTCTCTGCCTTATAAAAGTTACTGCAATTGAACTAGGAAAAAAAAATGTCAGCAACCGTACGTGAATTGATTTATTTTCTATTAGCGGACATTATAAATAAATCAACAGTCTCTTTTAAATGAAACTGGTAGCATTGCTCTAGTTCAGAGTTCTATATTTGTTTAAACTAATATGTTCCAAACTTTTAACAAAAAATATCGAACAGTTTAAAGGCCAATAAAAAAACTACACTCTTCTGGTACATGAATTTATAGAGAGGACCACTCTTTTAAAATACCTGGCTAGATATTCTAACACCTCCTTTGCCCATACAGATTTCCCCAAAAGGTTCTCGGTTAGGAGCTGAGCTGTCAAGGGAAATTGCCAAAATGAGATTAGACGGAATTCTAGAGGACATGGAGAAAAAGTGGTTCCGAAATCGGATTCCTTATTCCTCCCAAGATTCTTCAATTATGCCGAAAAGTCTAAACCTTGGTCGTTTAGGTGGTCTGTTTATTGTTAGTGGGATCTTTTCGGCTTTAACTCTTGTGATTTCTGCGGTTTACCTACTTTGTGCGAAGATGGAGGTCCATAATATCATATCACTAATAGATAAACATAATTTGATGGCTTCTATCAGATATCTATTCTATAGAAATGTCATCATACATAATTAACAAAATCAAGTTTAATTGACTATGCATAAACTGATGTTTTTCAGGTAAATGTCTGATTGCATAATAGATCGTTCAATTATTACAATGTAAACTTAAGTGCATAAGTGTTCTCTAGTTAAAAATAAAAGTTGGTTGCTCTTCTGTTGAAGAAACCGATTCATAGACAAACATATATGTATTCAAAACAGATTTTGTTCTGATGTGGTTAAAGAAGACTGACTTATGACTTGTTATAGAATATCACCTAGATACAAAGAAAGTGGTACTGAAGACGGGGGTAGGCCTAACACAACCTCCTGACTAGGAAAGGACCAAAAGTCCTCACCTTGATAGAAGGCTCAAAGCACAATAGTTCCCAACGCGAACATTCTAAGGAAAGGATAACACGACCTTTCCACAATAGGTGCAGGCACATGTGCACAAAGGGTGAAGACAAAAAGGTTCACTATGCAGCAGCCATAACATAGTCAAATGTCAAACCTTTACCCAAGTCGGAATGGATGAAGCTTCCCTGCCTGAAGTGATGGAAATGAGAAAACAGTATGCCATATATATGCATAACCCACTGCACAAAGGAAAAGCGTGAACTTGCTATAAAAAGGAGGTTGATGGTCCATTGCAAGACACACCGGATCGAATAGATCATCCCTCACTCCACTACACTCTTATTACTTTTTCAATCGTTGTTCTCCATCCTTAAAGGGAGGCATTTCATTCCTGTCGCACCCTCAAAATCCACACTCGTAATACTACCGCGAGGCGTGTGACTGACCAGGATCTAGACACCAATCATGTTGAACGCGTTTACGTAAGTTATATAAATGATTCAATTGACACGATTAGTATTCGAAGTTTAAATGTTCAAAACACCGTTTAATTTAGCAGCGAAAGTATTAAAAAGAACCCATTGTAACTTAAAACCACAAGTTCTTTAATTATACATTAAACATAAAGCTTACAAACCACGCACTCCAGCCGATTGCAATGTCCGTCCTGAGTTGTAACGAGCAACCTGCAAAGCATGCAGTAGGGTGTCAACGTAAAGTTGGCGAGTTCACAAGTTATCCAGTTTTAGTTCCAAAAAACATAAGTTGTTCGATTGTGTATTTATAATCATGTTATAGGGAGCTACTCCATCTGCAAGCGTACTAAAGTGTATGATACCGAATACTAGTGACTGTCAAGTTGTTGTAACCCAAGTCAATGTCTATCATCATTGACCAAGTTGCAATGCATAATAGTTCACGCCCCCCCCCCTCCGGTCACGGTGTGAGGTTTGTCAAACCTAATAGCGTTATCAACTAATTATCCCGTTCGCCCCCGGCGATTAATCGGTATTGAAAGTGGGGACTTAATGATAGAGTTTCATTTAGTTTGCTAAGTCATGATTTATAAATAGTATTCAACCGTATCCCCCGGGAATAGTAGTTTAAAAGTATCCTTCCCAAGGATAGTAGTTCGTATGTGTCCACCCAGGATGCATGCTTTTAGTGTGTGTGAACTCACCTTTGCTTTGCTCGGCAGGCAAAATACTTGTGATAAGTCGGTCAACCACACCCTATTATGGTTACCAATATTTGTTAGGTTCGTATACGAGTAATGCACGTATTGTTCTACACGTATCTTAGCAAGTAGCATATCAATTAAAGATTGTTGGTGCAGTAATGTCTATCGCCTCCTTCAATCAGTCTGTAGCAGAAATTAGAATAAAACATACCCTTATATTGTAATATTTAGAGAAAAGGCAAGGTGGCATTTATGTAACTAATGAGAACTCTCATTAAAGCCTTGGCCTATAAATAGATCTCTTAGGGTAATTGTTTAGAACTTTTGCACATTTGGAGATTTGGAGAGCTTGGATCCTAGAGAGAGAAAGTGCAAAAGGTGATTCACGTGATTGTATGATTTCATATCTTTGAATAGAATCACAGATTATAGTACGTTCTCGTGTTCGGTCCACGCACGTGTACAGATTCCGCACGTCACACGTGTTATACGCAATCGTTCGGGAGTCAAAAACCGATCCTACAAGTGGTATCAGAGTAGGAGCTCGATTGCACATATCAAACACACAAAATCACACAAGAATTCATCAGATTCAGAATCAAAATCACATCAGATTTGTCAAGATTCTTACTTTACTCATTTTCTTCACGCTTTAACAGAAAAACTCAAAATTAACGAGGTTTTTACGGATAAAATTGGCTGAAATTTTGACATTGTGTGCGAAAATCGTAGTTCTAAAAGCCTACACAATTTCAGATCTTAATTCCAAACGGTTTGAGAGAAATCGAGATTTTACTATTCGAAAACGTTAATAATGTTGGCTATTGCTGTTACTGTTCATGTGAATGTTCACCGATCGGATGGCCATTCGATCGGATGACCATCCGATCCAAAGCCTATTCATTCAATATTGTACTTTGACTTATCTTTAGCTTAACTTTGACAGTATATCACGTAACAATCTTTGCAGTGGCCCAACTTACATACTAACGGTCCAATAAGCTCTTATATTTGAGTAAAAGTTATCGGCCACTACTCGTTTCATTTAAACAAATTGTCATCACATGTGATCTGCATTTGTGTCAGGTCCATTAAGTGATAGTGTTATCGGCCCATGTGTGATTGTGTTGGAGGTCCAATTAAACTGTTGAAGTAATAAAGATGGTCGGCCACACTTGAAAGTCAATATCATTTTGTGGTACAATCATCGAACAGCAATCCGAACGGATTGCCATCCGATCCTCTTCTGCCATTATCTTTTGACTATCATTGACCACTTCGATTGGATTGGCATCCGATCCACGGCAGTTTGTTTAATTGATTTAAGGTCCAAGTCTCGAACGACACTTCGGTCGAACGACATTTCGATCCAAGTAACGAAAGGCACTTCGATCGGATTGACATCCGATCCACATGCAGTAATCCAATTAATTTTCAAGGTGTACAAGTGTCGGACGGCAATCCGAACGGATTGCCTTCCGATCCAAAAACACATCCGATCCAATTCAATATTAAAGGTACATGTGAACATATTTGTTAACAATAATTGTCTATTCTCGGCCCAATTATATTGATCCACCACACAGATAGCCCATGTGCGAGAACAACGTTCTGTAATATACTTTTAGTGGCCCAATAAAGTGTGTCAGTGATCAGATCCACTTAATAGCAATCGGCCCAATTATAATTGATATATACTGACATTGGCACATGAGAATTGTAATGTTTTGATAATCGATTCAACACTTGATATCATTTGGAGGTCTAATCATCGAACGGCAATCCGTTCGATTTGCCATCAGATCCAAATTTCAAATTTGAGGCCCAATATTAGTTTATAAGGAGTTGTCAACTATCGGATTGACATCCGATCGATTTGACATTCGACCCAAATACATTTCAAATTATAAAGTGGTTCACTCGTTTGCAAAGTCTCGGAAGGCAGTTCGTTCGAACTGACATCCGATCCACAGTAACTTGTTTAATTGTTTTGTTATCAATCATCGAACGACAATCCGAACGAAGTCACATCCGATCCAAGACAGTTGACTTTAGTTGACCACGTTCGATCGGATTGACATCCGATCCAAAGTCATCCGATTGTTTTTTGTTGATCTCGTCCGATCGATACACATCCGATCCAACTGACTGTTTGTTTTTAAACTGATCGTTTGTTCATTTGCAGGTGATTCGAGGTGATAAACGAGGCGAAAAATTCAAGGAACGATAAATTTAAGAAGTGTTTTGAAGATGTCGGGAATTGGCGAAGAGTTTTATAACACATTTTATAACGTGTTTACATCTGAAGAAACTCCAGTGACACCAAAGAATGCTACAACTGTGATATCTGAGAGTTTGAATCATGATAATGTATACGGAAATCATCTGAGACCACCAAAGCTTATGAATATTGAAGACTATCACTGGTGGTGTGAAAGATTTGAAAACTGGGTGCAATCCTATGCGTATGATAGTTGGATCATGTTAACAATAGGATATGAAAAACCAAGAAATGAAAAACATGAATTAATCACACTTAAAAAATTCACAGCTGATGATAAAAAGGAACATTCAAGTGAATTAAGAATGATAACTTTACTTCAACCATATGTCAAAGAGGATATTTTCTCACTACTTCAGCATGGTGAAACGTCTAAGTCAATTTGGGAAGCGTTAAAGTTGAAAGCTGAAGATGGGAAGGATATCAAGAAAAACAAGTTATCGTTGTTGAAAAAGGAGTTTGACTTGTTTGGTTGCATGAAGAATGAAACAGTTCGTCAAATGATAGAACGGTTTTGCCATCTAAAGATTTAAATGGAAAGATTTGGAATCCACAAAGAGAGAGAAGAGATGGTGGATAAACTAGTTGAGGCATTACCACATGAGGAAGATTGGAAAACCTATGTGATCGTTTTGAAAAATGATGATAAATTCGATGAGATAACGTTAGAGAGTTTGATTGAGAAATTAAATAGAGGGACATGATTTGTTGCTACAAAAACAAAACAAGATATCTAGCTCTAGTTATCAACAAGATGTTAATATGTACTATCGCAGAGGAATGCTACAAAACAACGAATCTCCAAAGATCAGAACTGTGTTTAGTGTAGATAAGAATGGTGACTCGTCAAACAACAAATCTTCGAGCTATTATCCAGGATATCATTCTTCATCTGCATCTGCATCGTCTAAAACTAATCCAAACCAGGATTGGAAAAATTCTCCACTTTTGAACAATGAGTTTGCTCAATAGCACATGAGTTTCTTAGCTTCTATTCTGGTATCATACGAAGGTTTAATTGCAGGTAAGATCGGGAATCCAAACATGACGAAGGAGGATTACGATCAAGTCGATCCAGAAGAGATGGAACCCATGGACATTCGCTGGTGCATGGCAAGTGTCATCTGAAAAGCTCAAAGATTCATGGAGATAACTGGCAAAAAGTGCTTGGAAGGCCCAGACATGAAGATAGGTTTCGATAAGAACAAAGTCACTTGCTTCAAGTGTAAACAAAAGGGGCACTTCAAGAGAGAATGCACGAACAACAAAGCTGATGATAGCGTGAATCCTTTTTATGAGGATTACTACAAAAAGGCTATTTATCATCAGAATAACGAGCAACCAACAAGAAAGCAGATTGATGAAGGACCTTCTAAAGAAAAGAGACAAGCTGTATTGACACTTTGTGATCGTAGTGAATCCAGTATACAAGATGAAAAATCTGTTTGGGATAATTTTGATTGGGATAAATACTTCGATGAGAAGGAAGGAGTCAGAATTGTAATTCATGATGATGAAGGGTATGATTGGAGTCAACATGACAAGGAAGATGGAAAATCCAAGGCAATGGTTACTGAGATCAAACAAAGTCGTGAAGAAAGGCATGCTCGCATTAGGCTGGATGAAGTGTATGATTCCTACAAGGAAGCAACACAAGCAGGTAGGTGGAGCAAAGAAAAGGAATGCTTTGTCGATCCTCAAGGAAACCCAACAGTTGATCCTGAGAAGGTTGATTTTAAAGCATTAGTTGCTGCAATACCTACTGTGAGTGTATGGTGCAAAGGCCTCGAGGAGATTCCATGGTATAGAGAAAAAGTTGAAGAAGGCATTAGGAAGGTGATATATGCCAGTCTGGAGAAGACGAAGAAGACGATTGAGGAGATTGTGGATGAAAGTGAGAAGCTGGTGAATGAAGTAAAGAAGGTTGATGAAAAATCTGAGGAAGCTGTTGCAGAGAAACAGCAGGAGAATGAGGAAGTTCAGAATCAACAAGCAAACGAAACCATGGTGCCAATCACTAAGGTAACAACTCAAACTGATTCTTCTGATCAGTCAATTGATAATAAAGCTGAACAACAGTGCAAGAAACGCATGGAAACGTGTAGTTCTTGTACTAAAGAGGATGAAAAGTTTAAAATCTGAGACATTGAATTCACTAAAATAGAAAGGATTTTCAAAGATAAATGTCACGAAATGATTGAAAATGAAAAGTTTTTGAAACAACAAAATGAAAAGCTAAAACAAAAATGTGATGATCTAGAAAAAGAAAATAAAATATTGAAAGAAAAGTGTTCAGCTGTTTGCAACGAATGTGTTCCAAAAGATAAAACAATTCAAGAGTTGCAAAAAGAATATGATGGAATGAAATTATCATATCATACTGTAAAAGAAGCCTATGAAACTTTGAAGAGTAGAGTCAAAAGTTTAGATGATAGATTGTCTACATGTCAGAAAACAACGAAATTTCTTGAAGCCAGATATGAAGGAAATGGTTTTAAATCAGTATATTGATGATGTTGCAAAACTTAAACAAGAACTGGCAGATAAAGAAAAGTTGGTCAATAAACTTCAAAGTTATCACGCGTCTTCATACATTCTGGAACGTATTTTCAACATCACACCCAATGGGAAACAATCAGAAAAGAACAAAAAAGGGAATTGGTTCAGAATACCATGAGGTTCCACCGCTGTTGGAGAATAATTATACATTCTATGACGGCGAGAAGGTGGAAAAAGCAATAAACATGGTTGACCAGTTACCCGAAAACATCGATGTGACATACACCAAATCTGATGACATAAGTAATTCAGAGGTGGTATGTAAGGTTGTTGAAAGTGTTCTAGCATAGGAGTCTACCAAAACAGATAAGTTTGAATCACAAGATGAAAATGAGGGAAGTTTTCATGATAGTTATCTTAAACACTCAAAATCTGCAAGAGTTGTGAATGATGATTCAAAAGGATTGGTTTGTACCATGATTGGATCAGACAAACTATTTTCGGATAATGAATTCCCAATTCAAAATGTGATTTCAGATAAAATCAACAAAGTTTTCAAACTGGTAGAGATTGAAAAGTCCGAAATTTCAAAGTTTGCTGGAAAATGCAAGAAACGTTTTATAACAAACTTGGTTACAAAAAGAAAAACATGAAGGCTGGGTTGGGTTATAAAAAGAAACAGAATTGGAAAAGAAATGAAATACCAAATTATCAGGAAAATATGAACTTCGTTCACGGAACAAGTTCTGAAGAAGAGAAAGAACTCCAATTTAGGTGACAGTCTAATGAAGAGTTCTATGCTCAAAAGAAAAGGCAACAACAACAGGTTAAAGATGTGTCCAAGAGAACATGCTTTAAGTGTGATCAAATTGGACATCTCAGTCGAAATTGTCCAAATCTTAAACCTGTTGGTGTTGAAACGAAAAAGAAGTCTGATGTTGTGAATCAGAAATTAACCACGTTTGAATCAAAGCAAACTTGGAAGCCGAAAATGTCAAAGACTGACTCACAACAAACATGGAAATCGGTGACACACAGATTTAGAACAACACAAAGTTGGAAAATAACTATTGATGAAACAAAACCAAATCAGTTATGGAAAACAAAAGTTGTTGTTCAACATCAAAACACACAGAATGAATCTCATCTTTACAAAAGAAGTGCTTCAAAAGGTCAAAGCTGGGTGGTTAAAACACAACCTGTTTCTGAACAGAAAACTGATTCAATCAAAAGGGATGATGTATAAGATGAAAAGTTGTTTGTACCAAATGACAATAATTTTCCAAGATTAAATGAAACATATTGTGTTGAAATGCCTAAGGTCAAACAGACCTGGGCTAACTTGTTCAAGTAATTGAATACATTAAATGTGCAGGTGCTCAAGAAATCTGAATGTTAGCTAAAGGAGTATTGGAGCAGCCTGGCACGAGAGGAGGAGGCTATTGAACCCTGCGTCCGAAATCAGGGAGTTTATTGAATTCTGTACATAAATAAACAATATTTCAAAAACCCTAAAATTTGAAAAATTTAAAAACCAAAAATATGTTTTTATTTTGTAAAAAAAATTGAAAAATCAAAAATCCTAGAATATGTTGAGTGAATATGCCGAAACCCTCACGGCTGAACAAACATGATTAATTTCACAAGATTGAAAAACGGTTTTCAAACAGTAAAATATCAATGTGTTGTAAATCATGCGGGTATATTTTCTGCAAAACAGAGCATGAGAAGCAGAAAATGGATGGCGAGACAAAGCTGTCAGCATCGGTTATCAAATTTTTTTTAATGTTTTGAATTTTAGGGGGAGTAAAAATTTCAGAAAATACAAAAACATTAAAAAATTTGAAAAAGCCAAAAACATGTTAAAATCAAAAAGAGTTTTGTGTAAAAAAGGAAATGATAGTACATCAGTTAGACAATCACAGTACGCTAAAGAAATGGAAAGTCAAATGTGATAAACGGTCTCACTGATGATGTGCTAGTAGGTTTTTACACACTTAGTAGATTGTTTTCGAGATATAAACCTAAATATCAAGAACTTACTTATCTCGTGGGGAACATCTCTCGGATATATGGGTAATCCCCGAAATCTTGTTTGAGAGATTGCCTGATTCTGAGATACTAGGTCTTTATACTGCTTGATATCTAGGGTATTATACCTGGTCTTCTGATATTGCGGAAGCAATGGCCTAGACCTCATATAATACTTTACACGCTTTTAAAGCTTACCTCTGCATAAAAATTGAGTAAATATCGAAAGATATGAATCAATTGCAGTTGAAGAAAAGATTCTCTAAAGGGAACACACCTAAAGACGAGCCTTTATCTCTTTGACTGAACGAAAGTTCATACCTGAGCTCTCAAGGTCTCGCACTAACCCAGTTTACATATATCAAATTGGTATACTCACCTGTAAGACTGAATCTAGGGAATTTTGATATGGGAGTATATTCTGAGGAGGGACACGCTAAGTCCTTAAAACCCTAATTCCGTATCTCGAATCAGTTAAACTTTGTGTGAAAACTTAAGTGGACCAGTACACTAACAATCTAAGTGAATCATGTCACAACCCCCAAAATCCACCTGCGGAATATCACCGCTTGGGAGCGTGACTGGCCAGGATCAAGCCACCAATCATATTGAACATAGTATATATAATAATTAAAGTAGTTTGTAAAACCCAATTCAATACAATTGATGTTCAAACCAAACATAGTTTAAGTAGCGGAAGCATAACATGAAAACCCAAAGTATGTAATAAGTTCAAGTGTTATAAAGTTTAACAAAACATCCACGATCCATGCTCCACAACGACCTGCTCCTCCCTGTGCAAGCTCCATGTATCTAACGACCTGCAAGGCATGTAACAGAGGATCAACAACTAGTTGAGCGAGTTCACAGTTTATAGTTCAGTAATTGTAATAGTATAGTAAGCCTTGTATTCGTTCATTAAGTCATGTATCGTAATAGTTCGTATCGCGGCCCTCTAGGCATGTATGCGAAGATTAAGGAAAGTTCTCAAGTATTCTAGACTAGGTATATTTGTATCGCGGCCACCCGGCATCTGTGCGAAGTTTAGTGAATAGTTCGCAGCCTTTCTAGGCATGTGTGCGAAGATCAGTCATAATATCGCGGCCCACCCTGGCGTGTATGCGAAGATCAGTTCTATTAGTATCACTAGTCTAGCAGTATCTTAACCAATCACCTTCCTCACCCGAGGATCATATCACTACGTTCCATTATCTAGAGATGTACAAGTAAATAATCCAATCCCATTCCCACCCTGGGAATCCCATGCCTTGGCTATGTGAACTCACCTTGATTTGCTCGGTATGTTATTGCTTCTAGGGTTTATTAAATGTCTAAGTCCGTTACACACGACCTAGGATACAATGCACATGATATGATGTAAGTGTTTGCATCCAATTTGGGTTTGCAAGTCATTGATATTCAAGCAACAATGTTTTGTGTGTTTATTGTGTACAGAATGATATCACATAGAATGTTCATACATGCAGGATCATACAGTTGCATTCAGTAGCATACAATCATATATAGAATCATACAGCAAGCTTCAACACTGATGTTTGTCGTAAACATATATCATATGTGGAATTCTGACTAGTAGCATGCAAATCAGAGTGACAATCATGTTTAATTCACAAAGGTTGGACAATACAGCACAACAGAAGGTCAGACAACATTCCAGGGTAACAAATTCGGACCAAGGGGGTTCCTTACCTAAAACTCGGACCAAGGGGGGTTTCCTGGCTTAAAAACTCGGACCCCTTGTCCCTGGGTTAAAAATTCGGACAAGGTTTTAAAACCCTGCCTCCCTTATAAAACTTGGACTTTCTTCCCTAGGATAAAACTGGGACTTTCTTCCTTAGGATAAAATTGGGACTTTCTTCCCTAGGATAAAATTGGGACTTTCTTCCCTAGGATAAAATTGGGACTTTCTTCCCTAGGATAAAACTGGGACTTTCTTCCCTAGGATAAAATTGGGACTTTCTTCCCTAGGATAAATATGGGACTTTCTTCCCTAGGATAAAATTGGGACTTCTCACCATCTTGGCCAAAAGTCTGACCCATGTTCACTTGTTTAAAATTCGGACCAAGCATGTTACAAAACTCAGACTATTGATTATCACAAAACTCAAACCTAATCCACAGACTATCAACATACGTAATTTCCAAGGCAAATTCACAGAATCAAAACAACAGTTACATTCTAACATTCATACGATCAAAACCCTAATTTCATACATTTCCACAGTGCAATAATCAATCATCAATCGATCATTCTAACATATCTTGTATCTTAATCATCAAGCAATGATTCCACAACAACTTTATTCATTTCTCATTAATCAGAATCAATCAAATAGGCAGAGAATATCATATGAAGAACTAGGGTTTAGCATGCATCAATCAATCACCAATTAACAATAAACGATGATTAACTATTACCTTGGATTAATTCTAGATGGATTGAAAGAACAAGATTGATATAAAAGTCTTGTGCCAAAGATGAAGCAAATGATTGCCAGAGAAGATCAGAGAATAAAAGTACGTGTTTTTGTTTCTTTGGTGTTGGTTAGTGAAAAGAGATTAGGGTTAAGAATGATTTAAGTTTCACTAATTACCCTATACACCCTTAATTACTATCTATTACATATTACAGGCACAAGATGTACATTTCACAGTTTCATCACCACATTCAAGTATTTATCAAATCTTTCACAAGTAACACATAACCACGCACAATCACAATACACTTTATTGTATTAAAACGTATACAGGTTCATAGCAACCAATTGTGCAAATAAATAGCTAAACAAACAATGAACGTGCAATAAATGCGAAAATAGAATCTTGGAAACTCGAGTTGTGACATTATCCCCAACTTGAAAGAAATTTCGTCCCGAAATTTAGCATGCGGTTACTGAGGAAGCTAGGTAAGTTGTATCGTTTACTGGTTTTCCTGGGGTGTCACATCATCCCCCTGTTGATTTGGAATTTCATCCCGAAATTATGTATTAGTAGCTTCAGCCTCAGTAGTGGTTGCACGGTTTTCGAATAACTGGGGATACTTGAGTTCCATTTGATCTTCTCGTTCCCAGGTATACTCTGGGCCACGACGGGAGTTCCAACGAACTCGTACAAGAGGTATTCTAGTGTTCTTGAGGACCTTGACATCCCGGTCCGTGATTTCAACCGGTTCCTCGACGAACTGCAACCGCTCCTCGATAGTGAGTTCCTTAAAAGGAACTATGAGGGTCTCATCTGACAGGCACTTCTTCAGATTCGACACGTGAAATACGTTGTGAAATGCACCGAGTTCAGCTGGTAGGTTTAGTCTGTAGGCTACTTTGCCTATTCTTTCAGTGATTTCGAACGGTCCAACATACCGTGGATTGAGCTTGCCTCGTTTACCAAATCGAACCACACCCTTCCAGGGTGAGACTTTGAGTAGCACTCGATCCCCAACTTGGAATTCGAGCGGTTTTCTGCGTTTATCAGCGTAGCTTTTCTGGCGATCACGAGCTGCCGCCATGCGTTGTCGTATTTGTGCAATTCGTTCAGTAGCATCAACTACCATTTCTGGACCTGTAATCTGACTATCCCCCACCTCTGCCCAACAGAGAGGTGACCGACATTTACGTCCGTACAATGCCTCGAATGGAGCGGCTTGTATGCTGGTGTGGTAACTGTTATTGTACGAAAACTCCACTAACGGTAGGTGCTTTTCCCAGCTGTTGCCGAAATCGATAACACACGCCCGAAGCATGTCTTCTAGAGTTTGGATCGTGCGCTCAGACTGCCCATCCGTCTGAGGGTGATAAGCTGTACTCATGTCTAATCGAGATCCAAAAGCTTTGTGCATTGCTTGCCATAGTTCTGAAGTGAATCGTGCATCCCGATCCGAAATAATAGAGGTTGGCACTCCGTGCCTCGAAACAACTTCTTTCAAGTAGATGTCTGCTAATGTAGAGAACTTATCTGTTTCTTTGATAGCCAAGAAATGAGCAGACTTTGTGAGTCGATCTACGATCACCCAAATAGTATCATTCCCACACTGGGATCTAGGTAGGCCAATGACAAAATCCATGGAAATTTCTTCCCATTTCCATTGTGGTATCCTGGGTTGCTGAAGTAGGCCTGAGGGTTTCTAGTACTCTGTCTTGACCCTTGCACAAGTCAAACACTTGCCGACGTAAGTTGCTATGTGGGCCTTCATGCTAGGCCACCAGTATGTAGTTCTGATGTCGTGATACATTTTATCCGAACCTGGATGTACCGAGTAGCGAGACTTGTGAGCTTCATCCATCACAAGTTCCCGTAGACCGCCATAAAGTGGGACCTAAATACGCCCTGTTACATAGTAGGCGCCGTCTTCCTTCTGTTCTAGTCGTTGCCTTGAGCCGCGTAAGGCTTCAGCCCTGACGTTTTCTGGTTTCAATGCTTCCACCTGAGCATCTCGTATTTGTGCAGGAAGATCAGACTGAATAATGAGCTGCAAAGCTCGTACACGCCTAGGTAGAGTGTCTTTCCGACTGAGAGCGTCAGCCACAACATTAGCTTTGCCTGGATGGTCCTTGATGGCGCATTCGTAATCATTGAGTAACTCGACCCATTGTCGTTGACGCATGTTCAATTCCTTCTGCTTGAAGATATGCTCGAGACTCCTGTGATCGGTGTAAATAGTGCACTTGGTACAGTACAAGTAGTGTCGCCATATCTTAAGCGCGAAAACAACAGCTCCCAGCTCTAAATCGTGCGTCGTGTAGTTCCGTTCATGAACTTTGAGTTGTCGCGAAGCGTAGGCAATGACTTTATCCCGCTGCATCAATACACAACCAAGCCCCTGTATCGATGCGTCACAATATACTACAAAATCGTCCGTGCCCTCTGGCAATGAGAGAATAGGTGCGCTGCAAAGCCTATCCTTTAAGTACTGAAAAGCGGTTTCCTGGGAATCTCCCCAACGGTAGGTAACACCTTTCTGTGTCAGCATTGTAAGCGGCTGTGCGATCTTTGAAAAGTCTTTGATGAATCGTCTGTAGTATCCTGCCAAACCCAAGAATTGGCGTATTTCCGTTGGTGTGCGAGGCGCTGGCCAATTCCTGATCGAATCTACCTTGGATGGATCGACATGAATCCCATCCCTGTTCACCACATGGCCTAGAAAGTGGACTTCACGAAGCCAGAAGTCACATTTTGAAAACTTTGCGTACAGTTGCTCCTTTCGAAGAAGTTCCAAGATAAGTCGTAAGTGCTGCTCGTGTTTCTCCTGACTCTTGGAGTAGATCAGGATGTCATCGATGAAAACAATGACGAACTTGTCTAGATAGGGTTTGCACACCCTGTTCATAAGATCCATGAAAACTGCAGGCGCGTTCGTAAGCCCAAATGGCATGACTAGAAACTCGTAGTGACCGTAGCGAGTTCTGAATGTTGTCTTGGAGACGTCCTCATCCCGGACTCTCAGCTGGTGATACCCTGACCTCAAGTCTATCTTGGAGTAGTAACTCGACCCTTGCAACTGGTCGAATAAGTCGTCTATACGAGGAAGAGGATAGCGGTTCTTCACGGTGACCTTGTTCAGTTCGCGGTAATCGATGCACATCCTGAAAGTGCCATCCTTCTTTTTCACGAATAATACTGGAGCTCCCCAAGGCGAAGAGCTTGGACGAATGAAGCCTTTATCCAAGAGCTCTTGTAGTTGCTTTGAAAGTTCTTCCAGTTCATTTGGAGCTAAACGATACGGTGCGCGAGCTATAGGTGCTGCTCCTGGAGCTAGCTCGATTTGAAACTCAACCTGGCGATGAGGCGGTAGACCAGGTAAATCTTCAGGAAACACTTGAGGAAAATCGCATACAACTGGAATGTCCTCAATTCTCTTCTCTTTCGTCGATGCATCAGTAACTAGAGCCAAAATAGCAGTGTGCCCCTTTCGTAAACATTTCTGAGCCTTCAAGAAAGAGATGATGCCAACCACAGCACCACTCTTGTCGCCCTGAACTTCGAGAGGTTCCTTACCCGAACGAGGAATACGAATGATCTTCTCCTTGCATAGGATCTCTGCTTGCTGCTTGGATAACTAATCCATGCCGACGACGATGTCAAAACTACCCAGAACTATAGGAATGAGGTCGATGGAGAAAGTCTGACCAACGAGGATAAGATTACAACCCTGAACTATGTGTGTAGCCTCTAGACTTTTACCGTTAGCTAATTCTACGACGTGTTTGGTATTTAGGGGTGTTGGTGCACGTTTTAACATTTGGCTAACTTTCAAAGACATATAGCTTGTATCCGCACCCGAATCAAACAATACAGTAACATAAAAGTCGTCAAGAAGAAACTTACCCATGACTACGTTGGGATCATTTCTCGCTTCTCTCTGCCCCAGCACGAACACACGACCCCTAGCATCATTGCCGTTGTTGTTCCCACCGTTGTTGTTGTTGTTGCCATTTCCCTGATTGTTGTTATTGTTGCGATTCTGGTTCTGGTTTAACTGGGGACAATCATGCTTGAAATGACCTTCAGCCCCACACTGAAAACATCCCCTGTTGCCCCGCTGTTGCTGCTGCTGATGCTGGTTCTGTGGAGCTGGTGGTGGGTGTTGCTGATTCTGATTTGCAGGTCGCGAACTCCTGCAGTCTTTAGCTTCATGCCCTATCTTGAGACATCTCTGACAACGCTCCTTACGACACCGTCCACTGTGGTGTCTGTTGCACCTATTACATAGTGGGTGAATTCCCCGATATCCACCCTACCCCTGATTGCCTGAAGAGTGCTGACTGGGACTCTGATAACTGTCAGCCTTTCTCTGCTGAACCTGTGACTGAACTGAAGCTGAGACTTTACTGGAATCCCCATCCCAGTTTCTTTTGTTGTCACTGGGAGTAGTAGAAGTAGTAACAACAGTTGTGGTAGCACTGATGCGTTTTGGCAGCTTGTTCTGTTCCACTGCCTGATCCGTAATACGATGAGCAAGGCGTTGAATAGCTTGGATATTATCAATATTAGCCGATGTCACATGGCTCTGAATCTCTGGCGCTAACCCCTTGAGGTACAACTCAATACGCTTAATTGGAGGGTCCACCATAGTTGGACACAGCACGGCCAGCTCGTTCGACCGTTTAGTATAAGATTCGATTTCTGACCCAGTCATTTTCAGATGGTAGAACTCATCTTCCAACTTGTGAATATCTTCCCGTGTGCAGTATTCACGTTTAATCAGTTCCTTGAAATCATTCCAAGGGGTGGCGTTAGCAGCTGCCAACCCTAGGATCTGTACCTGCGCGTTCCACCAAGTTAACGCGATTCCTTCCAAAGTACCAGTGGCGTACTTGACCCTGCGAGCCTCAGGGCATTCACACATTTCGAATACTGACTCTAGCTTCTCAAACCAATGGAGGAGTCCCACTGCCCCCTCGGTGCCACTGAATGTGCTTGGACGACAGTCCATGAAGTTCTTGAAAGTACAAACAGGCTGATGAGCGGGTTGACCTAATGTGTAAGAACAGAATGAGGTTAAACATAAGAGTTGATTTAGGAACGTGCTAGGACGACAATCCTAGAATGAGTTACGACTGCAGGGTATACCTCTTGCGTTTGCAGCTGCAAGTGCCGCAGCAACTTGTTCATTGATAAGAGCCGTCAACTGGGCTTGTGTCAAGTTAATACGTCCGACCATTGATCTTCACAACAAAGGCAACATAAGTGAGAAAGGTTCGCGAATAGTGCGATGACAGAAGAGTGTAAGCACATAGGTGTTCTCAAGCAATAACAAGTAATGAGCAATGTAATCTAAGCATACCACGAGCAAAGTTCTATGCAATTCTAGCAAGTAGGCAGTAAACATAAACCTTATTACCTAGGATGTTGAGTCTTGCACGTGGAGCGAAGCGTCGTTGTGGATCGTTGAGAGCAGTGTTCTGGTTATAGTCTGGTTTTAATAAAAACGTTTTCCCATATTAAAACCAAGTTCTCTATAACCAATGGCTCTGATACCAATCTGTCACAACCCCCAAAATCCACCTGCGGAATATCACCGCTTGGGAGCGTGACTGACCAGGATCAAGCCACCAATCATATTGAACATAGTATATATAATAATCAAAGTAGTTTGTAAAACCCAATTCAATACAATTGATGTTCAAACCAAACATAGTTTAAGTAGCGGAAGCATAACATGAAAACCCAAAGTATGTAATAAGTTCAAGTGTTATAAAGTTTAACAAAACATCCACGATCCATGCTCCACAACGACCTGCTCCTCCCTGTGCAAGCTCCATGTATCTAACGACCTGCAAGGCATGTAACAGAGGATCAACAACTAGTTGAGCGAGTTCACAGTTTATAGTTCAGTAATTGTAATAGTATAGTAAGCCTTGTATTCGTTCATTAAGTCATGTATCGTAATAGTTCGTATCGCGGCCCTCTAGGCATGTATGCGAAGATTAAGGAAAGTTCTCAAGTATTCTAGACTAGGTATATTTGTATCGCGGCCACCCGGCATCTGTGCGAAGTTTAGTGAATAGTTCGCAGCCTTTCTAGGCATGTGTGCGAAGATCAGTCATAATATCGCGGCCAACCCTGGCGTGTATGCGAAGATCAGTTCTATTAGTATCACTAGTCTAGCAGTATCTTAACCAATCACCTTCCTCACCCGAGGATCATATCACTACGTCCCATGATCTAGAGATGTACAAGTAAATAATCCAATCCCATTCCCACCCTGGGAATCCCATGCCTTGGCTGTGTGAACTCACCTTGATTTGCTCGGTATGTTATTGCTTCTAGGGTTTATTAAATGTCTAAGTCCGTTACACACGACCTAGGATACATTGCACATGATACGATGTAAGTGTTTGCATCCAATTTGGGTTTGCAAGTCATTGATATTCAAGCAACAATGTTTTGTGTGTTTATTGTGTACAGAATGATATCACATAGAATGTTCATACATGCAGGATCATACAGTTGCATTCAGTAGCATACAATCATATATAGAATCATACAGCAAGCTTCAACACTGATGTTTGTCGTAAACATATATCATATGTGGAATTCTGACTAGTAGCATGCAAATCAGAGTGACAATCATGTTTAATTCACAAAGGTTGGACAATACAGCACAACAGAAGGTCAGACAACATTCTAGGGTAACAAATTCGGACCAAGGGGGTTCCTTACCTAAAACTCGGACCAAGGGGGGTTTCCTGGCTTAAAAACTCGGACCCCTTGTCCCTGGGTTAAAAATTCGGACAAGGTTTTAAAACCTTGCCTCCCTTATAAAACTTGGACTTTCTTCCCTAGGATAAAACTGGGACTTTCTTCCCTAGTATAAAACTGGGACTTTCTTCCTTAGGATAAAATTGGGACTTTCTTCCCTAGGATAAAATTGGGACTTTCTTCCCTAGGAAAAAATTGGGACTTTCTTCCTTAGGATAAAACTGGGACTTTCTTCCCTAGGATAAAATTGGGACTTTCTTCCCTAGGATAAAATTGGGACTTTCTTCCCTAGGATAAAATTGGGACTTCTCACCATCTTGGCCAAAAGTCTGACCCATGTTCACTTGTTTAAAATTCGGACCAGGCATGTAGTTACAAAACTCAGACTATTGATTATCACAAAACTCAGACCTAATCCACAGACTATCAACATACGTAATTTCCAAGGCAAATTCACAGAATCAAAACAACAGTTACATTCTAACATTCATACGATCAAAACCCTAATTTCATACATTTCCACAGTGCAATAATCAATCATCAATCGATCATTCTAACATATCTTGTATCTTAATCATCAAGCAATGATTCCACAACAACTTTATTCATTTCTCATTAATCAGAATCAATCAAATAGGCAGAGAATATCATATGAAGAACTAGGGTTTAGCATGCATCAATCAATCACCAATTAACAATAAACAATGATTAACTATTACCTTGGATTGATTCTAGATGGATTGAAAGACCAAGATTGATATAAAAGTCTTGTGCCAAAGATGAAGCAAATGATTGCCAGAGAAGATCAGAGAATAAAAGTACGTGTTTTTGTTTCTTTGGTGATGATTAGTGAAAAGGGATTAGGGTTAAGAATGATTTAAGTTTCACTAATTACCCTATACACCCTTAATTACTATCTATTACATATTACAGGCACAAGATGTACATTTCACAGTTTCATCACCACATTCAAGTATTTGTCAAATCTTTCACAAGTAACACATAACCACGCACAATCACAATACACTTTATTGTATTAAAACGTATACAGTTTCATAGCAACCAATTGTGCAAATAAATAGCTAAACAAACAATGAACGTGCAATAAATGCGAAAATAGAATCTTGGAAACTCGAGTTGTCACAAATCATTTAGAACTTAAAGTGTTTAAAGCTCAACGGTACTTGTGATTTGTCATAAACTGATATGATCCTCTGACACGAACTCAAACAAAAATATTGTCTGTAAATATGTTTGTAAATATTTTTTACTGCTTTATGTTTCAGAAAAATACAAAAAGATTTTGTTTCTACTTTATTTTCGACAACTGATGTTCGAGAGCTGAGTTTCAAAATCTGAGTATGCTGAACGTGTTTCTGAAAATAAACAAGTTCATTAACTTGAAACTTGAAATTTTAAAAACAAAAATCAAAAACAGTTTGTGAAATCTCCAAGGTCATTAAGTTGGACTTGGATGATTAACTGTGAGGGATTTGAATGCTTAAAGTGTTAAAAATCTGTTGAAAAGAGTCAGGTTACAATTTTGGATTCTTAATACTGCCAAATCTATAAAGCAAGTTGATAGGGGAAGTGGAGTCAAGTTAATCCTGGAAATATTCATATTATTATATTTTAGAGCCAGGTTCTTGATTCAAAAGTTTTTAAAGAGCCAGGTATTCATTCCTGGATGTTCAAAATGTTTTTACTTATAAGTGTTTGAGATTTGCAGATGAAAGTTCCAGATTACGATCCCGATAGCCGAGTCTAAGGGGGTGTCTGAAGACGAGCTCATCGCAGGGGGGAACTTGTATCCGGAAAGCCAGGCGTCGATCTCAAAAGCACGAAAGCTTGACGAAAGGGGGAGCCTGAAGAAGTCTACCGAAAGAGGGAGCTGAAGCTGAAGACAGATCCACGGGGAGTCTGTTTAAGCAAGAGGGAGTCTGTGGTTGCTGATGATATCAAACCTTCAAGAAGACTCAAAGAGAGAGAAACACAAGACGCTACGAGATTGACTGTGGCAATATCCAAGGGGGAGTCTGTTGGTAATGTCTATCGCCTCCGTCAATCAGTCTGTAGTAGAAATTAGAATAAAACATACCCTTATATTGTAATATTTAGAGAAAAGGCAAGGTGACATTTATGTAATTAATGAGAATTCTCATTAAATCCTTGGCCTATAAATAGATCTCTTAGGGTAATTGTTTAGAACTTTTGCACATTTGGAGATTTAGAGAGCTTGGATCCTAGAGAGAGAAGGTAGGGAGAGAAAGTGCAAAAGGTGATTCATGTGATTGTACGATTTCATATCTTTGAATAGAATCACAGATTATAGTACGTTCTCGTGTTCAGTCCCCGCACGTGTACGGATTCCGCACGTCACACGTGTTATACGCAATCGTTCGGGAGTCAAAAACCGATCCTACAAAGATATCACGTATCCCATCAAAACATGTGGTTATATATATATCGAAAATCCAAGAGTACACAGTAACGATGCGGCCCAACGTATCCTATATAAGTGTGTGGCCCAAACAATGTACGGCCCAAATCAAGTGTGCGCCACACGTGAGGATGTGCGGCACACACAAGAGTATGTGGCTTCCTCATAGTGTGCGGTCATGCAGTTGATAGTTGTATGATGTGCTTTATACATGTGTACCATTTAGAAGTGTGCGGTCCAGTTCTTGGGTGAGCGGTCCACTAAGGGTGGCCAAACACATGTCCGGCCCAATGTGGGTGTGCAGCACACACTGGAGTGTGCGGCCTCCTCATGTGTGCGGTCATGCAATTGCTAAGTTGTACACTGTGCATCGTGTGTTTGTAAACTCAGAGTGTGCGACGAAATCAAATATTCCAAACAGTACTCTTTTCAATTCTATCCTATACATATCATACTAATATATAAACCATTAATCCTGATTCACATGAAATTTACTACACAATATCATAGATCCACATGGACCCTGGTTCATCAATTCCACAACTTATCATCACAAGTGGTGCCATAATCAGATCTATTAACCCAATATTTCCAAAGATTCATCAACACCTTTTAAGCATATAGATACCAGTTATTTGATTATTACCAACATGTTAAGTACATTATCAAACACAATTCGTCAAACCAAAACATTTTGCAAAACACTGTTCTCGTTTATCATTACATCATTACCAAATCCTATGTCATCAACTTAACTATCATTAACAATCCTTCAAGAGTTATGCTAACGGTTATTATTATTAACCACGCATCTCAACTCTTCAATTATACATATAACTAAAATGAACCGCAAGGATTTGCAAAACAAATCAGTGATAGTCATACACTAACTAAAGACCCTATTTCACCACATCAGTCAACAAGTCTGCACTTTCTTTTCAAAATTTATAAACCACACGTAATTCAAAACGAGCAATCGGACTTCTTTAACAGCCTGTCTTTTGGAATTCTATCATTATACACTACATTATCATATAAAGAATCATATCATCATTAACAAACATCAGTTAATATAAATCACTCTTTAAACCAACTTTCAAATCTTGTACATATCAAAAACAGTTAACATGAATCACAAAAATGCAAGGTGAACACTAACAGATACAAGAAATACAAAACAACTTCCGAAGAGCATTCACTAACCGAGAGGTTATGAAGGAACGGGCGTGTAGGTGTGCGACGCCACTGCTTCCCTTTACTGAACCAAGACTCGTGGCCAAGACTCTAACCCAAAGAGAACCACCACCATAACCATTGTCTCCGTTAGTTGAACCAAAACATCATCTGAACATGTTGTGGAAAACGGACTCTATCTTGAAGCCGGAATGTCGCCGCCGTGGCCTGACGGCCACCGCCGCCATCGTCCACCACTGTCATCGTTGTTTACGTCAGACATCGGAGAAAAGGAAAAATGGATAGTGATGTTTTCCATTGCTCTTTTGACAAATCTGTTGTGTGACTTGTCTTTTTCATATGTCTTTCTCAGCTTTATTAGATCGATTGGATGAAGTTGAATGGCTAAATCAGCATCAATGAAGACTTTTTCATCACCATTTTCCTTTATCACTATGTACTTGTTCTGATCTCGAAATCCAAGCCTCCCATTAGGAGTTGATTGAGTATCAACTTTCAGTACTCTTTTTATTGGATTTCCCAAGGGCTTGTTGTCACACCCCGACCACGTAAAACATCAAACCGTGGCGGAAACGTCGGGGAGTGTTGTAACAGAATTATTGTTCCACAACCATGGTAATTAAAATAATATTTTATTCATCACCCAAGGGTGGAATATATTGTTTCAAACAAGAACCAACAAGTTACATTGTCTTTAAAATAAAAAGAAACAAAAGTACATAACAAGTTTTAACTAGTCTAGTTCCATTTTATCGTCATTAAGGCCCAAGTCTACCCTAGCGTGTCACGAACATCCTATGCATTAGCTCCTGAAACACATGTGAAAATAGGGACGTCAGCATAAAAATGCCTGTGAGATACATAGGTTTTTGTGAAAGTAGGATTCATGACTTAAGTTCAAAGAAAAAGGTTTTAATAAAGGTTAGTCATGAACCTTGTATATTGTTTTGTTTTGGTAAATCGTTGGAAAAGCGATAAAATCAGAAGATATGTATAAGTAAAAGGATAATGTATGGTTAACTGAATAACCAAGTAAATAAATTGTGTAAAATAAACTGTTTTGTAAAAAAAAAAAAAAAAATCTTGTGAAAGATATGTTACTTGTGTAAAAATGTATAAATTCACATGAATGATTTAAATAAGGCTACGATATGTAATATAATACAAGCACTTATATATAGGAAGTACCAGCGGCGTATCCACCATGCTTGTATCACATTACATACGTCTCGTTACTTAAACCACTTACCCAAACAAACCACCAATGTAAATTGCCCATGTCTAAACCAATTGTCAAATGTCATTGTGAAAACCATGTCAAAATGTCTACGTCAAATGTCAATCATGTAATGTGTAAACAAAGTGTCATGTATGGCAAGTGAAATATGTATCAACTAAACCATAGGTGAAAATGCACAAAACAAGGTATTGAAGTAAAACTCAATTTAAATCAATGTTATGTTTTGTGTAAATGCATGCTATAAAGAATACAAACATATATGCGGTATTGTGAAAATGCATACATCCAAGCCTTGCGACTGTGGTGATAAACCTTTAAACAAATTAAAGGTCTACCTATGTTATGTTTAAATCGAATTCGGTCATTCCTTCCATCCAAACATACCCAGGATGTCAGGAACAGGAGTTGTCAATTCCTATGGTACCACTACCTACTAACGAGTGGCGTGATCAAAGTTAATGAATATATATGGTCCCATTTAAAAAAACCAAATGTCATACCCAATATGTAAGCATGTGATGAAAAATAAATGCACTAAGTATGATGAACATACATAGCATGAAAAGGTAATGTAAACAATGTGCTAAGTATGCGCTAAACGAACATACGTAGCATAAAATGTCATGTAAAACGATGTACTAAGTATGCACACATTGGACATACATAGCAAAAACACAATGAAAGCATGTACTATACGTGTACTATTGAACATAACAAGCGTATGATATGAAAACATGGAAAGCATGAAAGTAACAAGTAGGCACATGTGTTTCACCCCAAAATGTTTGAAAAACAGTAAAAGAGGGGTTTATGTACTCACTTGAGATTGCTAAGAAGTCCTAGGATAACCACCAAGCAATGCTAGAAGATCACGGAATCAAACGGCACCTATATAGGTATCTACATTAATAAACGGACCTATCGGAGGATCGGGTAGTACGAGGGTTCGTAAACCAAATAAGTATAGAAACTTATGTAATATGGTTTAACAAAGCCTCCATACTAAAACGAAACTTATCCTAAGTGCTTTTGACCCGCTACGACCCGCTTAGGTAGCTTATGCTACTTTAACGCGTCGTTCGCGTAAAACGTGTTCGGAATGCCTAACTAGCCCTATGACAAGCAAGATATGCCTTAACATGTTTAATATTGTTGCTAGATTAGTTTAGATACCAAAAATTATGTTACATAGGCTTAAAATGAATTTTAGCGTAAAAAGGGCATTTTGGTAATTTACCTAAGGCATAAGAACTACTCATCATACAACTATTTAAACGATGTGACCATAAGGTATAACCTCGGAAGGTTATTCCCTATACAACTATGGTCACCTAAAGTGTTTGGTCGGATCCTAATGATCAACCAAATGGGTCGGGTTCGACAGTATAAGCGATTGATTAGATCGCTTACCTTTACGACCCTAAACAAGCACAAATCTAAAAGCGACGAGCTAAACATGCTAGAACATGTTTAGTAAAGTTAGAAAACAGGTTTGGTATTAAAACAAATGGTTTTAATACCCTAGAGTAGTTTGGTTACAAAATACGCGAGAAAACGCATTTTGGTCGAAACTACGACTCGTCACTGGGCCTAGATAACGTGGTAATCAGTAGGTATAGTTACTAGAGACTATAACCATCGTGATTACGCTCACGTTATGAAGTTCAAACGAACTTCGCGTTGAACATAAACTGGTCAATGCAGAAAGTCGAACACAGTTTGACTTTAACGATAAAACGAATGGAAAGCACGAAATAATACTTACAGAAGGTCCCGCAAGCTTTGACCCGATTCACTCTCAGGTAGGAAGCATATACTTCCACTTAGAGAGCAAGAATCAGATCAAATGTGAGGAAGGCAAGTGAAAGAAAGTGGGTATTTATAGAAATGGTAGAATCGTTAGGATCGTTTCTCGGGAAATGAGCTTTAATCTTGGCCCTCCACTTGGGCAAATGGTTTTGCAATACAAGGGGTAGATGAAAACCATCAAAATTTGCCCCTAGATTGATCAAAAGCATGTCCAAATTCAACGAATACCAGCTGCTGTTTTAGAAATTGGTTTTCTGTTACTGGGCCTTTCACACGGCCCACGTAAGATATACATATGGGCTTACGCGGCCCGCCTGGATAACTATTCAGAAATTGCAGTTTTAGTCCCTACACTTCAGAAACATGTATTTTGGCCCATTTTTGGAACGTTTAAGCCCCGTTAACCTCATTTCAAGGCTCTAAGGTGAAGTTAAAGTGTGGGGAACTTGAAACATGCTCAAAAATATTCCGGATGTCGGTTCGTTTGGTCGTACGATCGCGATGTTCGCTTAATTACGACGGAATGCGCATAAGTGCGAAAAACGATCCAAATTGCGCGACGAATGGATTTTTCTCATGCCAGACACTAAAATAAAATATTTTAATGCTTGCATAAATTTTTGGATGTCCGTATGTATTCAGAACGTAAGTTATGCGCGAAAATGCAAACTTAGGCACTTTTTGACGCTTTTAGTCCCTGAATGAGCATAAAGTTTATTTTAGCACACCGAACCCCTCAAAGCCTATTTCTAAGCTATGTAGAGGATATTTAAGGTGTGTTTAACTTGTGGGCATGTTACGGAATGTTCGTTATAGTTGAAATTGGCATACTTTCGCAGTTTGTCAATTTTAATCCTTGTAAGCGAATAGACTAGATTTTGCCATACCAAAGCCTTTAAAACTTGTTTCTAAGTTATGTAAAGGTTATTTAAGGTATGTTAAGCATAAATTGATGTTCTGGAGTATTTGTCGTGTTTATCTGATTACGTTTTCGTACCAGTTTGCGTATTATTCTCCAGAAAGCGATATAGGGTTTGAAATTGAATAAAAGTCAAAACATGTGATGTGCGTAAAATGCAACATATAAATCACATCAATTAAGGCATAAAACTAACCCTTTTTAAGTACTAATGTTGGAAAAAGAGTGTTTTTGTCTTCCTTTTGTATTTTCAGGATGAAATGAGCTCAAAATCACAAAAGAAGCAAAAAGACAACTAATTCTAGCATAAATACAAGAAAAGGAACAAAAGTAGACTGCCCGGACCCTCAACGGCACCTCCCAAGGCAAAGAAGAGAAAACAGAGACTGAGCACGCCCCGTGTCCAGCGAACACGGGGGCGTGCCCAGGAAGCAGCAGAAAAGACAAACCAGTAGAAGCTTCCATTGCCCACCACGGGGCCGTGTCGAGCGGGCACGGGGGCGTGGTGAAAGTACAGCAGGCGCATTAATTGTAATTACGAATTACAATTAATGAAGATAGAGAATGTCAGACGGGCACGGGGGCGTGTCCAGCGGACACGGGGCCGTGCCCAGCCTTCTGTTCAGCCTATAAATAGGGGTGCTTGGCTTCATTCCATTTCATCCCTTGGCACACCACCTCTCTCACACTTCATCCACCACCCACCACCACCATAACACCATCATCCACCCCCATCATCCATTGTCCATCGTAGAGTGTGTGAGTCGTCTCGGGATCCAAGATTGATCGTAAAAGTTCTTGACAATCAAGGCCATGTTTGCCTAAGTCTCTTACATCACTTGGTGAAGACAAGTGTTTAGTATAATACTTTTTATTTTTAATCTTTTGCACTTTTTATTTGGTTTTGTATTAATGACTTTAATAACTAGTTACTTATGTTGAAGGTGATCTTTCCTTATCGTTTGTCCGTGGTGTCTTGGCGTTATTTTACTGTCTATATAAAATAAAAGATTTTCACCATTCATATCTCCACGGTCTATATGGAGGTATGTTGGCTACCTGGTCGGGGGTTAAGGGAACGGTTTGGTAAGGGTTTTGCCCTTGTTCAACGTTTAGAGGTCCTGCTTGGGACCTGGGTCAAATTTAGTAGGATCTCCTTCAATACCCATAGGTATTGGATGGCGGGGATCCAAACTCTTTGACCCCCTCATAAGTTAACTACTATTAATACTATAACCCGGCTATTTAGGACTGTATCCCTGCTGACTCAGACTACTTAGCCGAGGGTAACGTCACCGCCGAAAGCGGGGCCTACCACAATTTGCATTAATAACTTAATTCATTATCTTCCAATAATCCGACCCTTTAGGATTGTATCCTTGCTGACTCAAACTACTGGGTTGAGGGTAACGTCGCCTTCAAAAGAGGGGCCTACTAAAATAACTAAGATAATCTCTTAAACAAGTGCAAAAGTGCGAAAATAATCAAAGGTTATACTAATACACGTGTCGGATCCAAGTGATTCATCTTGTCTATCTGTTTTTATTTTATTTTATTTTTCAGCATTTAGTTAGTTTTTATTTTTCTTAGTTTAAAACATTTTTCTCACTTTTTGATTTGGTTAGACGTTGAGGATAAACCGGTATTAAAAGCTCTTGTGTCCTTGGACGACCTCGGTATCTTACCAACACTATACTACGTCCACGATGAGTGCACTTGCCCATATGTGTGTTTAGTGTTAGTAAATATCGTGTTTTATAAATTTAAAACTTGGCTAAAAGTGTAAAAAGGGGCTTAAATATATATCAAAATTATATACACACCAACACACATCAAGTTTTTGGCGCCGTTGCCGGGGACACAAGGATTTTAAGAAAGCTTAAAATCAACGGCATAATCAGTTTTTCAAAACCTTTTTAAAACGCGCGCACATTTTTCTGCATTTTAGTTTAGTTTGCATTTACAGTAGCCTGAACACGGGGCCGTGCTCACTGAACACGCCCCTGTGCTGCATATTTTTAGAGTAGATACCCAGATACAGAATCTGAACACGGGGCCGTGCTCGCTGAACACGCCCCCGTGCTCAACGTGACC
Organism: Helianthus annuus; assembly: GCF_002127325.2. Taxonomy (NCBI): domain Eukaryota; kingdom Viridiplantae; phylum Streptophyta; class Magnoliopsida; order Asterales; family Asteraceae; genus Helianthus; species Helianthus annuus. Next base: position 58,999,173 of record NC_035448.2, read on the forward strand.
AGTAACTTTAATTAAAACGCCCAGATACAGACCCTGAACACGGGGCCGTGTTCACTCAACACGGGGTCGTGTCCAGCTTCTGTTTCCGTCTTATTTTTGTTTTCTGGTCCCGAGACTCAGTTGTGGTCTGTTGAGTGATTCTTATGGATCAACACTCAAGAGGTTACAACTACACCTATGATGAGGATGATTATAGGGGTAATTATTGCTCTAATTGTCGTAACGCACGCTCGGTTCAATATAATAACTCATATCAACCATCCAATTCATACAACCATTATGAGGAGCCCAGGTACGAGCCATCAACTTCATACACATCCTATGAAGACCAAAGGTATGAACCTCCTCCCTCATACTTATATTTTGATGAACCAAGGTATGAGCCTTCATACTCATACTTTGAAGACTCAAGATATGAGCCACCACCTTCATACTCTTATTATGAGGAACCATGGCGTGAACAACCCACCTCATATGAGTACTATGAAGAACAAAGTTTCGACCCTTATCCATCATATACTTACAATGAAGAACAATGGTGTGAACCATCTACTTCATATGAGTACTATGAGGAGCCAAGGATCGAACAACCGGATTCAAGCTTTGAGGATCCAAATTCTTTTTCTCTCACCGAAGTGACCAATAGGATATTAGAACACATTAAAACTATCGAACGTTACATGAAAGAATCTCGCGCAAGGGAAGAGGAATCCCGCGCAAGAGAAGAATTAAAAAATGATAATAACGTAGAGATAGTTAAAAATGTAAAAATGGAAGAACAAGAAAGTGAAAAACCAACACATGAGTTAAACAACTGATGCGGGCCCAAGCGTGGAAGAGCGGGCCATCCGGTACTTGGAGGCCCAGGATCGCGTCACAAAAGGGGCTTCATTGAAATGGCTCTAACTTGGGCTACGGGAGTCCGTTTGGGGCGTGTGACCAGTCAAAACGAACGGGAGAACGAGCTCTATCTTGCTGCAAACGCCTACGGCGGTTTGGGTAATCGTCCGGGCCGAAAAAACGCTTATTTCTATTAGTTTTTTCCATTTTTATGTTTTTTCAAGTATTTTGGCCATTTTGTTTTTGGGCTTGTGTTTGGCCCGTTGTCTTTTTTAGGCCCGTTTCGAATTTCTGTCTCTATTTATGTATTGCCCTAATCATTTGATGAATCAGAATTGAATTTTGAGAAAAACAGTTTTTCACTTCAAATTCCGAGCCCTTTGGGTTGAATTTTGGGGTTGGGGAAGAACGACACGGGCATTCACAGAATCAACGTGTTTGATCTTCATTATCGTACTACTCACTACATCAACAACGGAAAAGGTGAGGTCGATAACGCTAAAATTCAAGAAGAGTCTAATTTTGAAGAAATTAATCTCTTGTCACCTACTTTCGAAAATCATTGTTTAGTAACCCCTCATGCTAAGTTTTTAAAAGAGTAAAACACTAGTGCTAAAATCAAAGAAATAGTGAGTGTTAAGTTAACTAATGATCAAACCTCGCTAATAAAAGAAGATCCTTTTGAAATTAACATTACACCGGTTCCATGTTTCTTTCAAAATTCTTTTATTAGTAATATCACCATTGATAAAGATCTTTGTGTTAACATAATGCCTAACTACATTTTTGAAAAATTAAGTATTAGTGATTTTACTCCACTTCAAATTCCCATTTTTCTATCCGATCGAAAAGTAATGAAATCAATCGATGTAGTTGAAGATGTTTTGGTTCAAACAAATCAAATGGTAATCCCAACCGACTTTGTCATCCTTGATGACGCTCCTCTAGTCTTGGGAAAATCTTTTGTAAAAACTCATGAAGCTTTGAAAAACCGGAAGTACAACAATCTGCCTCTTCAATTAGGGGCATTCAAAAGGAACATAGATCTTGAGCGTTCAATGAAGTATCCTTTTGGCAATAATGACCCCCTAATTGAAGATGAAGCTGAACCACCCGATACGACCAACGAAGAAGACCACTTTGTCGAAGAAGAGATAGCCATAGAACAAACCTTTAAGGTTCTTAATCTAGATGAGCCACAAAATAAGGTGTCTTCTAAAGACCCACCCATTGAGCTCAAGGAACTTCCTAAAGGTTTGGAATATGCTTTTCTAGGCAAAGATGGTAGTTTACCTGTAATCATTTCATCTAAATTAAGTAACATAGAAAAAGAAAAATTAATTAGCCTGCTTAAAAAACACAAAAACGCGATCGCTTGGAAGCTTGTAGATATTAAAGGAATAAGCCCTTCCATGTGCACGCACAAAATTTTAATGAATGATGACTACAAAACGGTAATTCAACCACAACGAAGAGTGAACCCCAATGTTCAAGAAGTGGTTAAGAATGAAGTCATCAAACTACTTGACGCCGGACTAATCTACCCTATCTCCGATAGTCCGTGGGTAAGTCCCGTTCAAGTAGTCCCAAAGAAAGGAGGTATGACGGTAATAACTAACGAGAAAAATGAATTAATACCAACGAGAACCGTCACAGGATGGAGAGTTTGTATAGATTATAGGCGATTAAATGAAGCAACAAGGAAAGACCACTTTCCTTTACCCTTCATTGATCAAATGTTAGAAAGATTATCCGGTCATAAATTTTATTGTTTCTTAGATGGTTTTTCAGGTTACTTTCAAATACCGATAGCACCGGAAGACCAAGAGAAAACAAATTTCACATGTCCCTACGGAACTTTCGCATATCGACGCATGCCATTCGGTCTATGTAATGCGCCTGCAACATTCCAACGTTGTATGGTCGCCATTTTCCATGATATGATCGAAAAGACAATGGAAGTCTTCATGGATGACTTTTCCATCTTTGGAGACTCATATGACCAATGCCTCGATAATCTTGAACGAATGCTATCCTGATGTGAGGAAACTAACCTCGCTCTTAACTGGGAAAAATGCCATTTCATGGTAACAGAGGGAATAGTACTCGGTCACAAAATCTCAAGCGAAGGAATGGAAGTTGATCGAGCAAAAATAGAGACTATTTCTCGATTACCTCCTCCATCCTCCGTACGAGCAATCAGAAGTTTCCTAGGACATGCCGGATTTTATAGAAGGTTTATCAAAGACTTTTCAAAAATCTCAAGGCCTCTAACAAAATTACTTGAAAAAGATGCACCCTTCATCTTTGACAAGGAATGCAATCAAGCATTTCTAACCCTCAAGGAAATGCTAGTCAATGCACCTATCATGATAGCGCCAGATTGGAAACTTCCTTTCGAAATCATGTGTGATGCAAGTGACTTTGCTGTTGGAGCAGTCTTGGGACAAAGGAAAGAAAAGCATTTCCACCCAATTTATTATGCTAGTAAAACTCTTAATGATGCACAAGAAAATTATACAACTACAGAAAAAGAATTACTAGCAGTGGTATTTGCTTTTGATAAATTTCGTTCTTATCTTGTTCTTTCTAAAACAGTAGTCTATACAGACCATGCAGCCATCAGGTACCTCTTCAAGAAACAAGACGCAAAACCCCGTTTGATCAGATGGATTCTACTCCTCCAAGAATTCGACATCGAAATCAAGGACAAAAGAGGAGCAGAAAACACTGCTGCAGATCATCTCTCACGCTTAGAAGACCCAGCTTTGGAGACAACCAGAGACGAGCAAATCAACGAGAAATTTCCCACGGAATCCTTGGAAATGATGGAGAGTAGACAAGAGCCATGGTATGCCGACTACGCTAATTTCCTAGCTAGCGGTATAGTCACCAAAGGATGGCCACATCATCAAAGAAAGAAATTCTTTGCTGATGTAAAGCATTACTTTTGGGAAGACCCCTATCTTTTCAAAATGTGTGCCGACCAGCTCATCCGAAGGTGTGTCCATGGTAATGAAGCACGAAGAATTCTCCGTCATTGTCATGAAGGTCCATACGGAGGACATCATGGTGCCGCAAGTACCGCACGAAAGGTATTTGATTCGGGATTTTACTGGCCAACAATTTACAAGGATGCACAAAACCTTGTAAAGACATGTGATGCCTGCCAGAGATCAGGTAATATTTCTTCCAAAAACGAAATGCCTCAAAATGGCATTCTCGTCTGTGAAATCTTTGACGTGTGGGGACTCGATTTCATGGGACCTTTCCCACCTTCAAAGGGAAACAAATATATACTTGTGGCAGTCGATTACTTGTCTAAATGGGCGGAGGCCGAGGCTCTTCCAACAAATGATGGAAGAGTAGTGGTAAAATTCTTGAAAAAACTGTTTTCTCGCTTTGGGACACCAAAGGCTTTAATAAGTGATAGAGGTACCCATTTTTGCAATCATCAACTCGAAAAAATATTAACAAGGTATGGGGTCTATCACCGGGTCTCAACAGCATATCACCCTCAAACAAATGGGCAAGCCGAAGTGACTAATCGAGGTTTAAAATGAATACTTGAAAAAACCGTAGGAATAAATAAAAAAGAATGGGCCGACAAGTTAGACGACGCTTTATGGGCTTTTCGAACTGCCTATAAAACCACTATAGGCACAACCCCATATAAACTCATCTATGGAAAAAGTTGTCACTTGCCAGTAGAAATAGCTCACAAGGCCTACTGGGCAATAAAAAACGTAAACTTAGATTTAGAAAATGCAGGTAAAAATCGATTTTGTCAAATAAATGAATTAGACGAGCTAAGGAATTATGCATATTCTAACTCCGAAATTTATAAAGAAAGAATGAAAAATTTACACGATAAATATATTAAATCTAATGAATTTCGGGTAGGAGATCAAGTTCTATTGTTTAATTCACGACTTCGATTATTTCCTGGTAAGCTAAAATCTAGGTGGTCAGGACCTTTTTCCGTCACCCATGTTTTTCCACACGGTGCAGTAGAAATTAAAACTCGAAATGGGATACCATTTAAAGTCAATGGCCAACGGCTAAAACTCTACAGAGGATCCATTGAGGATGAGGAAGAGGAGATCTCACTTCAAACGGTTAACGAATAAACTCATACCAGACATATTACAGGTAAGTGTACGTTTCAAAACCGGTAAGTCTTCTAACCATTTTCGGAAATAGGGGGCATGCACACGAGCACATAGTTACTTAAAAAAAATTCCAAAAACATTGCTCGGCACGGGGCCGTGTCCGCTGGACACGGGGCCGTGTCGAGGCAACTGTCGGGATAAAACCCTCTTTTCCTATCAAATACCCCCACGCCCCGTATAGCCGAAAACGCTCTGGTTCCAGGCGATTTTCTGCAGTTTTCCGACGTCACTACCGAGTTTAACAATGTCAAGGTATGATTCTATCATCTCTAGTAGTTAGATTAGTTACTTGCATGTAGTTAAAACATCAAAAATTGGGGAAAAATCTAGGGTTCTTCATGTTCATCCGGATCAAACTCAAAATTTTTGATGAAATCTGTTAGTAGTAGTTTAGATTAGTATAGTAGGAAGTAAATAAGCATGTATTGTTGATAGACTCGTTCGATTTCCAACTAAAACCCTAAACCCTTGTTCTTGAACCGAAAAACACGAAATTGAAAGGGTAAACAGTTTGTTTTGGGAAAAACGACACTTAGAGTTTCATTTTCGGGGGAAACCGCTACTATTGGGCTAAAAATTTTCAGGTTTTCGAAACCGGGACGAAAAATGAAATTCTTGGGTTACAGACGCCTGGACACGGGGTCGTGTCCACTGAACACGGGGCCGTGTCCAGCCCACTGTTTGCAGTTTCGCTCCAATTATCCTTGTTTCGTACTAACTTTTGATGTATTCTTTCAGATGTCAAAATTCACGAGGTTTAACGCAAGCGAACTTGACGCTAGGGCACGATACGAGGTACTACAAACAAGACCGGAGGAGTACCCTAGGCGGGCGTGTACCGACTTGCTAACCATGGTGAATCAACTTGACCGATTCAACAACATTGTGAGAGGTCCACTGGCTGTTGCATTGAACACCCGGCTTCGGTCGGTGCATCAATGCACAATGGAGTTCTACAGCACCTTCATTTTCAACTCGAGATGTGACCCGTTTGACCATGATGCGGTCACATTCCGATGTGGAGGGACCACGTTCACAACCTCCATGGCACAGTTTGGAGCTATCATAGGGCTATATAGTGAAGAGGAATCGGGAAATGAAGAGAATACTGGGGGATTACGAGACTTGGATGCAACTGAACGCTAAGCCGCATGGGCTCAAATAGGTGAAGGAATCTACAACCCGAGCAGCACCAAAAGCACCAAACTGAGGGACCCGCTTTACCGCTACATTCACAGGCTCCTCACCTACTCGCTGAACCAGCGTCACGACAGTAGTGGCGTTGTAGGGTTGAAAGATTTGGGTGTCCTTCACTGCATCCACAACCAGAAGCCTCTCGATGTTCCTTATCTCTTGCTACGGAACATGCACCTAAATCGCCTTGCTCACGCTCCTACACCTATCTTCTTCGGGGGATGGGTGTCCCGTCTTTTCAAGCATTTTACGAATATCCCAAGGTCCTTTGAAAGGAGTCCATGGTCGGGACGGGTCGATTACCACATTTGCCAAGCCATGAACTTGCTTTATGAAGCGGAAGACGGGACGGTGAGCTTTCAAAGAACGCAAGGCTATGCATGGAACCCGCAGGAGGCTCTAGTTCTTCATGCACCACCTCCCCATTTTCAGTACCCACCCCAAGGCGATCCGGGTCAATCCTCCTCTCAAGGAGGTGGTTTTCCTAACTTTCAAAGTTTAGATGATCTTTTGCAGGAAAACCTCATGTGCACCAGGAACACCTACAATCTCGCCAACAACACATACCACCGGGTTGGAGCTATCGAGCGCAACATTAACGATATACAAGATGATATCGGTAGCATCCGGGAGTACATGGCGAGGCATGGGGGTGGAGGTGATGGTAGCGATGAAAACATGGAGTAGAAGGCTTGAAGGACCGAGGGGCAGGTTGGTGATGAGCCCACAGGTTTAAGTACCCTTCTCTATCGAACAATTTACAGCCTGCGTGCCGCTTGTTGAACAATTTACTTTCCTTAACTATTTCTTTTATCTTTGTTTTATTTTTACTTTATGCGTGGAGACAATTAACGTTGGTAATTTAGGATGGTTTATGTTTGTTTGGTTTGGTATTGAGTGATTAGACAGGTACAATGCAAGGGTTAGAGTGCTAAACATTAGCACTTGCAGCCCCGAAATGGAGAAACCGGGAGACAAAACCTGTTTTTCAGGCTCACAGACTGTCCACACGGGGACGTGTCCAGCCAACACGCCCCCGTGTTCATCTCCCAGACCTGCGGTTTGGTTACTGACCTGCAATTTTTTGCCAGACACGAGGCCGTGTTCACCCAACACGCCCCCGTGTTCATCTTCTGTAAGTTCTCGGTACTGGCAGTTCACCACGGGGCCGTGTCCAATGGACACGGGGCCGTGTCCAGACTGCCAGTAACAAAAATCTTTGCTTTTTAAACCACTTTTACACATCCTAATCGACCAAAAACCTTATTTTTGGACACATTGAGGACAATGTGTAATTTAAGTGTGGGGGGGGATGCTAAAACCTTGAATTTTGCAAATCCTAAACACAAGCCTTACACAAAACTCTATTGGAACCGCTAAACACCCCAAATTTTTTCAAAAACTTTTTCATTTTTTTTTACTTGTCTTAGTTTAAGTTGGGAATAACAAGTTCTAAAAAGGTTATATTTTTACAAGTTTACAACCGATAGCGTCGTGATAACAAAGAACCAACATAAGAAAATTATGAAACGGCATAACAAGTCTAGTTAAAAATTCGATTATATATACTTGATCACATTAAAAACCCATTCCCACAAAAGTGAGTTTTGAGCCTTTATTGAGCATAAAAATATACATATTTAGACTAAATGCTCATTTTTCGTTTCTTGTGTGAATAGCTGCTTGGTTCTTACAAATCTAGAACTTGCCACAACAATACATTCCCGGTCCTTACCAACTTAAACCCAAGTAAGTAAATGATAGAGGCATTAGGACTAACCATTTTTCTTTCAAAACCATTATTTTTCATTTTTTTATCACCTACCCAAAATCCCCCTAGATAGCCCCTTTGAGCCTAAACCTTTCATTTCATTACCCCAAAACCCTTTTTACCCACCAAAAACCCTTTTTATTTTTCACCTTTTATTTTAAGTAACAAGCTCGGTTCTTCGTAAACTCGCCTTTTTATGTGATGAAAAAAAAATGATGAAGTCAAAAACAAACAAAAGCTATATAAAAGCTTGTTTGGAGAAATACTTCAAAATAAAAAGTCACTGAAGACAAGGTATTTTACGAAAACCGACGCTTTTTACGATTTTCGCCCTTTTACTAACCACTAACCCAACCACCTACCTTTAACCCAAGCCTAACCCTTCACCCCAAAAGTCCCTTGATATTTACAAAGGTAAAAAGTTAAAAAGGAGGAGGATTGATTGCTTGGCAAGCCTATGGAAGGCGTAAGTTCCATGCCGCTCTCGAGTGATTCACTAAAAAAATACACCTTCGGCCGAGTGTTGAGTGATCCCCCGTGAGGTATGTGAACTTGTATATAAATGGAATTTTAATAAGGCATGCTATGCCCAAATAAGTAATTTATCTTATGAAACGTTCAAAATAAATCATAACGAATAGGATTGTAAATAAATAAAAATAAAACTTACAAAGACCTTGGATTCCCGACACTCTAGGACAAGCTAAAAACTTTCTCTTCTACCTATTCCATTCGGGAGTGTAAGCCACATTTAAAGAGTTTTGCTTGAGGACAAGCAAAAGTTCAAGTGTGGGGGTATTTGATGTGTGTAAAATGCAACATATAAATCACATCAATTAAGGCATAAAACTAACCTTTTTTAAGTACTAATGTTGGAAAAAGAGTGTTTTTGTCTTCCTTTTGTATTTTCAGGATGAAATGAGCTCAAAATCACAAAAGAAGCAAAAAGACAACTAATTCTAGCATAAATACAAGAAAAGGAATAAAAGTAGACTGCCCGGACCCTCAACGGCACCTCCCAAGGCAAAGAAGAGAAAACAGAGACTGAACACGCCCCGTGTCCAGCGAACACAGGGGCGTGCCCAGGAAGCAGCAGAAAAGACAAACCAGTAGAAGCTTCCATTGCCCACCACGGGGCCGTGTCCAGCGGGCACGGGGGCGTGGTGAAAGTACAGCAGGCGCATTAATTGTAATTGCGAATTACAATTAATGAAGAGAGAGAATGTCAGACGGGCACGGGGGCGTGTCCAGCGGACACGGGGCCGTGCCCAGCCTTCTGTTCAGCCTATAAATAGGGGTGCTTGGCTTCATTCCATTTCATCCCTTGGCACACCACCTCTCTCACACTTCATCCACCACCCACCACCACCATAACACCATCATCCACCACCATCATCCATTGTCCATCGTAGAGTGTGTGAGTCGTCTCGGGATCCAAGATTGATCGTAAGAGTTCTTGACAATCAAGGCCATGTTTGCCTAAGTCTCTTACATCACTTGGTGAAGACAAGTGTTTAGTATAATACTTTTTATTTTTAATCTTTTGCACTTTTTATTTGGTTTTGTATTAATGACTTTAATAACTAGTTACTTATGTTGAAGGTGATCTTTCCTTATCGTTTGTCCGTGGTGTCTTGGCATTATTTTACTGTCTATATAAAATAAAAGATTTTCACCATTCATATCTCCACGGTCTATATGGAGGTATGTTGGCTACCTGGTCGGGGGTTAAGGGAACGGTTTGGTAAGGGTCTTGCCCTTGTTCAGCGTTTAGAGGTCCTGCTTGGGACCTGGGTCAAATTTAGTAGGATCTCCTTCAATACCCATAGGTATTGGATGGCGGGGATCCAAACTCTTTGACCCCCTCATAAGTTAACTACTATTAATACTATAACCCGGCTATTTAGGACTGTATCCCTGCTGACTCAGACTACTTAGCCGAGGGTAACGTCACCGCCGAAAGCGGGGCCTACCACAATTTGCATTAATAACTTAATTCATTATCTTCCAATAATCCGACCCTTTAGGATTGTATCCTTGCTGACTCAAACTACTGGGTTGAGGGTAACGTCGCCTTCAAAAGAGGGGCCTACTACAATAACTAAGATAATCTCTTAAACAAGTGTAAAAGTGCGAAAATAATCAAAGGTTATACTAATACACGTGTCGGATCCAAGTGATTCATCTTGTCTATCTGTTTTTATTTTATTTTATTTTTCAGCATTTAGTTAGTTTTTATTTTTCTTAGTTTAAAACATTTTTCTCACTTTTTGATTTGGTTAGACGTTGAGGATAAACCGGTATTAAAAGCTCTTGTGTCCTTGGACGACCTCGGTATCTTACCAACACTATACTACGTCCACGATGGGTGCACTTGCCCATATGTGTGTTTAGTGTTAGTAAATATCGTGTTTTATAAATTTAAAACTTGGCTAAAAGTGTAAAAAGGGGCTTAAATATATATCAAAATTATATACACACCAACACACATCAACATGAAAAACATCAAACATAAACAAACAAACATTGGGATCAAATAGCTTTATTTCATTGATAACTGAACTGTTTACAATGATTACAAGCACAGATGTCACACTTGTGAAGGTTGTGTGTTCCTCTTTCATTTCTTTCTTTTTTTTGAACGACCAACAAATCTACTAGCGAAATTCACCACATCGGGATACACTCGCCTCCAAACCGGGGAAAACCCTCACCTAGGGTCGAAGCCCGTGAACACTCGCCTGAAGGCACGACAGTGCGGTGAGGTAAAACCCGCTTAGTTCAAGGATCGAACTAGCGATATCCACCTTTTCGCCTAGTCTTCCATCATCCCAGGTGCCGCAGAAAATAATGGGGAAGTCAGGAATCGAACTTGGGTCCCTTAGAACACCAAGTCGATTTCTGCTTACTAGACTCAGAGGTCTTTCCATCTTGTCTTCTTTTACCTAGTAGAGATGCATCTGATATGCATAAAATTCTAGTTTCTTAAGGGTATGGTATGTGATATGCATAAAATACTAGTTTCTTAACCGGATTATTCCCAAATAACCACCCGCTAAATACCCGTCATGCTATTAATTTGAACTTGACCATGACAAAAGACCAAATGGGTTGTGACATCCCTCGTTGACTTAGTTACTTGTGCTTTAAGATCACTTTCGAAACAAGACACTTTTTTTTTTTTTGAAAAATTTTTGAAATTTTCCCCCATCCCCACACTTGAGGTAAACATTGTCCTCAATGTGTAGTGTTTAAATGAACAGGTCAAAATCGAAAACTTTTACTACTCCCCCATCCCCACACTTGAGGTAAAAATTGTCCTCAATGTGTAAGAACTAGAGTTTTAAATGCACAAGGGATGTGACACGGCTAACTTCCCAAAAATTCCACCCCGGAAAAATAAAATACAAAATACAATCCACTTATTACTAAACTAAGAATCAAGTTAAAAAGGAAACGCATGCACCTGATTTTTGTCGCTAGATACTCATATCTTCTTCTTTTCTTCATAAAAACGGTTGTCCCGCGAACATGTTGTACCTACAAATCTTAACCCTTGTGTAGAAGCATGCTTCTCACAACCATTGAAATTTGTTAGGTTCTTAGTTCTACCATTTTTATGAAAGTGTTACCAGACCATACGTTAATTCACTTTGATTTATGTGGAAAATTAATTTACAACAACAACAACCCTAACTCACTTTCGTAGGAATCACGGTCGCATTTAGCGTATGCAACAAGCCCTTTTAAACCTCCCCATAGCTCGGGAGGACGAGTAGGTCTCGTGAGGGTTATATAGGGAACACACCCACAATGTTCATTTAACTAAGAAAATAAAATAAAACAAATAATAATACAAACTCTACAACAATCATACCTGGTTTATCTCTCATGGTGGTCGAAGTGAAAATTTGCCTACCGAGTTTCCAACATACGCTCGGTAGTTGGCATGCCGGATCCATTCTCTTTTTTTTTTGCTCGGCATGCATATTGTACAACTTTGGGTCGATTCTTACTAAACTGGCCAATGTCTTGCAACGCCACCCTTCGAATCCTTATACCCGAACCCTCATCCCCAACTTTGTTGGTTGGAGTGATAAGTATGGGAGAAGGATAAATATGAATTTGAGCTTCTTTTGGCTCTGACCCGTCTCGTGGCGTTATGTCTTCCGCTCGGTTCAAACATTCAATTTCTTGCTCCGGAAGATCTATAACCTTTTCCACCACACTACCATCAACCGTGGTACCATTAGCCAAAACATCCCGCTCGCGTTTAATTTAGGCTATTTCCTCCGCTAATTGACCCACTTGCATCACCAATACTTCATGGGCTTTATCTCTCACTTCATTGGCTTTCTTCATATCTTTGATATCCTCGTGATATCCTTTCACCATGTTTATGAGAGCATCAAGCTTGGAATGCATTGAATCTTGAGGTTCCTCGGATGCCGGTTGAGGGTATTCATTATAATAATCATCATACTCCTCTTGGTAACTTAAGAAATGTGGCAATTCGGGTTCATAGTAGTATTCTTGATAATGTGGTGGTGGTGGATTACCGTATGGATAATATGAGGATTGACCATTGAAATCTTCAAAATCCGCCCTCCTATATTCATACAATCTGTTGAGGTAGTCTTCCCGATCCTTGTAGGCTTGAACGTTTTCGTAGAAAATAGAGCAATCCTCTAAATAATGCTCTCCGCTTCCGCAACATTCACACGGATCATCGTCTACCCAATTCATATTGAAAGATGGTACCTAAAAAATATGTACCTCCACAAACAAGCTCGACCACCCAAAGTAAAATCACAAAAATACAAGAAAGAAAAACTAAACTAAAATCAAACAAGCAATGAAATACTAAGCGCACTAGCTCCCCGGCAACGGCGCCAAAATTTGATTGGATTGTCGTGCTCCGGTCAAAGATAATATTTATAGTCCCAAATTACCCTTAACAAAAAGTTAGTGGTAGTAAGGGGTCGAACCACGAAGAGTATGTGGTTTGCGGTTGGATTTGGATGAATTCTTAAAGGATGTCACAATTATGAAGCTTGCTAATTTGTTTTTGTGATTTTTAATTGATTTTGAAAAGATGTTGAATAAAATTACTAAAATAATTGGATTGATTAATTGCTAATGATTAACAAATTGCAAGAAATGAAATTGATTGTTTAAACAAGATAAAGAAAACAAGGCTCACACCCGGTTTCAACAAATGCAAGACTTAGGGTTACTATGTGTTTTAATTTGATTTACTCGAAATAATTCATTAATGGGTCATAATCACAAAGCTTAGGTGCCAATCGCTATCAACGTCATAGACAACGGACCACGATGCACTTCGTTACTTTGGATTAGCAAATCCTATCAAAAGACAAGGCATAAATACGTGTATTCATTTCACAAAGTCAAATTTAATCATTCACTCGACAATTCGCAAATTCAATACAAACGTAGGACAATTGTTTAAAGATTCAAATGTAATTCAAGTTGTCACAAAGCAAACATCAAAACATAATAAACCCTAACTCTTACAAAAGTCTACACCAGGGTGAAACCTCCAAGAAATTAGCCGCTCATGGAAGGACGAACGCTATCACCGGAAATTGGGAACTTGAACATCATCATCTTGAAGCTTTGAAGTTGTGAAGATGGTGGTTAGGGTTTTGGAATGGTTGGTGGTAATGAATCGATTGAAGGATGAATGGAATGATGGATTAGGGTTAATGGAATGCAAGTGGAATTGATTCGGATCTTGATTCGTGATAGAGATGATGGTAGGTGATTCTTGATGAAAAGATTGATGATAATGGCTCCAAAAGATGATTCAAAACTCTCATCCATGTGTAACTGTCGTTTTTGGTTGGTGAGATATATGTTTAGCTCGTCCCAACAACAAATCAACAAAAATTCACGCTGTCCATTTATAAGGACCGTCGCCGACGACCTATGGGTCCGTCGCCGATGGTATGCGGAACATCAAGAAGTGGCCGACGGCCTAATGTGCTGTTTACGGAACTTTTCACATGACGGAATATTGCAACGCTCGGCTTCCGTTTTTCGCGTTCCTTGCTCCCGGTTGACCCGTTTAGCTTCCCGATGACTCGTTTTTCATCCCGGTGACCCATAAAGCTCCCGAAAAGCTCCTTTAACTCCGCTAGACCTGAAAAATACATATCTAATCAAAAGTAGGCTATTCGAAATTAAAACTTGTGTAAAAACATCAAATTAAGCAATTATGATCACCGGTTTTCGACCACGTATCACTCAACAGGGATTCTACATCACTAATTAGAATTGAGTTGTTCTTTTCTTCAGCTTGTACTCCCCTGAGTTCCATTTGAATATTTTCTTTGTGCTCATTCCGATTCTTGATTAATCTTACAAGTGCATCCACCAGTGTATTATTGCTTACCTTTAGGTTGTTGATCTCTTCTTTTAATTCATCAAACATTTCAGCCCTTTTTGTCTTTACAGCATCCTTCATCTGGTTCTTTATTTCTTCAAGATCTTGTGACACTTTCTTGAATTCAGCTGTGAAGTTGCTAATGTCTTGTGAGCTGACCGGGGCCTGCTGCATGTTCTGCAGTCTTTCAGTGTTCTTTTCTGTTAGACTTCTAATGCTCTCCACTGATTCTGACAGTTTTCTGATATCAAAGTTTTGACTTTTCAGTTCATCCAGCAACTGATCTATCTTTGTTTCAACAGAAGACTTTGGTTCCTTTCCAGGTTGCGGCTTTTTAGTTACTTTGTTTATCACTTCATTCAATATTTCATCAAGTTGATGTTGTTGGTGCATACGTCTGTCGACTTCGTCTTGTATCGAGTCTTGTACTAAGAATGTTAGATCAGGGGACGTAGTTCGAGAAAATAGGTGTTTTAGGTAATTTCGCATGAAGAAGAGTAATTCCGCATGAAAGTGTTTCTTATGTAATTCCGTGCGGAATTAAGTTTCGCTTGAAACTAATTCCGTTTGGGACTGTTCATGCGGAATTAGCACCACTATATAAACCCTCCATGCGAAATCATTTGTAACTTCCGTGATTCCAGTACCGAAGTGCTGCCGACGTGTCGTGTGATCTGAAAAGCTGTTAAATCAATAAAACAAGACAATTAAGTGTGAAACAAGCTGTTTTTCAAGTCTTTTTCATTGTTCCGCCTTTGAAACAAATAAGAACTCTTTTGATTTACTCGTTTGGGTCACAACTCGATCCTACAAGTGGTATCAGAGCTCAGGAGGAAGAGTTCTTTCCAAAACAGCCTTAAAATCTGTCTTCTACACCTTCTTTTTCAAAATTCACAAGATTTAACGGTCAAAATGGATTGAATTTTAAACATGTTATGCGAAACAGTGTTTTAATGAATCCTTGAGAGAATTGGACTTTAATTCAATCAAAAAGTGTTAAAATTGATAATTCCGTTTGTAAATCAGATCGAATTTGATGACGTCAGCATAATTCCGTACGGAATCACAGCTTGATTTCAAACGAAATTACCTAATTCCGCTTGAAATTTCTAATTTCGCATCAAAGAGTAATTTCGTTTGAACCGTTCCACACGAAATTACCTAATTCCGCACGAGATTAACTAATTCCGCTCGAATCTGTAATTTCGTTTGACATTTTCATACGAAATTACCTGTTTTCGCTTGAAATAGTTAATTTCGTTTCAAAGTGTATTTTCGTGTGAGTAATTCCGCGTGGAATTACTTATTCCGTTTGAGAGTGGTATTCCGTTTGAAACTTATAATTCCGTTTGAAACTGTTGTGCAGATAATTTCGTTTGAGGAGTAATTTCACTTGGATTGATATTTCGTTTGAACTTGTGACTTTGTGAAAAATTTGCCGAAACATGGAAGAGGAATTTTACAATGCGTTTGCGACACCGATTGCTCCTGTTACTGCTGCTGAAACATTGTACAGTGAGAATGAGACAAGAACTTACCAAAAACCACCTAAGCTAATGTTCATTGAAGATTTCAATGTTCATTGAAGATTTAAAAGGTTGGCAAAATCGACTTGAGAACTGGGTGCAAGCATATAAGTTTGACGCATGGTGTGCTTTAAACAAAGATTACGAGAAACCGAAAAACGAGCGTGGGCTTGAAAAAGCTTTTTGTGATTTTTCAGAGAGTGATAAATTAAAGTATACAAGTGAGAAAATGATGATTAGTCTTCTACAACAAGCGATAAAGGAAGATATCTTTGTTTTGCTTCAACATGAGGGTACTGCTAGATCGATTTGGAATGCATTGATTCAAAAGTTCAAAGGAAGTGCAGATATGATTAAAAACAGAGAGGCGTTACTGAAGAAATCATTCGATATGTTTGTAGCTTTCGAAGGTGAATCAACAAAAACAACCATCGACATATATTGTCATCTTGTTTTGGAGATGGGAAGATTGGATATAAAGAAAGATGATGAGGAATGGGTTGATAAACTAGCTGAAGCGCTACCACAGCATAAGTGGGGAACTTATTTGATGATTTTGAAACACATGAGGAAGTCTGAGAATATGAATTTGGCACAGTTCATTCAGAAAATTGAAGAGCATGAATTGGATATTCAGAAAACTGCTATCATGACGAATCTAAATGCTCAACAAGATGTCAGTTTGTATTATAGGGGAAACAAATTTGAGACTACTTCAAGTCCTAAGATTCAAACTGGGTTCAGTGCTGATAGTTCGTCTGGAACAAAGGGTAGTAATGTGACTCAAAGTGATGGAAATTTGTCTTCGTATTCAAGTTTTGATCCGAATTTTACAACTTCAAGTTCTCAGTCAGAAACTTCAACAAATTTCAACGGTCAACATTTACAATGCAATGTCACTTTGAATTTTCAAAATGGTCACAATTTTTCTCCAGAAGTTGCAAAACAACATATAGCATCACTTGCTACTATGTTAGAGTCATATGAAAGTTTGATTGCAGGAAGAATTGGAAATCCTATGCTTACCAAAGAGGATTATGACCAAATTGACGCAAAAGAGCTTGATTTGATGGATATCAAGTGGTGTTTAGCCAGTGCAGTTAGAAGAGCAGAAAAGTTTACACAAGTTACTGGTAGAGATGATCTTCGTGATGTTGGTAAATCTCCATTAGGATTTGATAAATCAAAAGTTACATGTTTCCGGTGCAGAAAAAAAGGACATTTTAAGCGGGAATGTAACAATGAAGCCGGAAGACAAGATCAGAGTGAAAAGAACAATTATTATCAAAAGTCAACTTATCATCAACTTGTTCAACATCCACAAACTGCACATGCTCGGGGCATTGATGATGGAAAAAAAGAAAATGATCGAAGATGCAAATAAGAAAGCTTATTTGGGTATCATTGATCAAGATGATGAGAAAATGGCTGCAGGTTTTAGCTGGGATAAATACGTTCAAGAAAATCCATACTTAAGCTCAGTTTTTGTTGCTCGAATCTTGGAGGAAACATCTGTCAAATCTAAACCGAAAAGAATACCGATTTTTCCAGAATTAGGAGTTGATGCAGATACCGATGATGAAGAAGAATATATTGAAAAAGCTAGGAGAGGTTTAGATACTGATAGTTTTAATTTGTTTTTTGCAGAAAAGATCGAGATGTTGAAAGAAAAAAGAGTTGCTCGATTGAAAAGAGAATGGGAAGTGACAGAAGCAAGAAAAGTTGCAGAAGAAAAAGCAAAAGTAGAAGCTGAGAAAGCAGAAGTTGAAGAAAGTTCAACAAAGGAAGCTGAGGGATTGAAAGCTGAAATAGAATCTGAAGAACCAGTGGTTGAAAAGATTATAGAGAAAATTGTTGAAGTTGAGAAACTTGTTGAAGTTGAAAAGACTGTCGAGATTGAAAAGATAGTTGAAGTCGTTAAACCTTGTCTGAAATGTTTGGAGTCTTGCAAACATTGTGAGGAGAAAGACAAGAAGATCTGTGAACTGGAAGTGTTGAAAGAAAATTTGTTGTCTGATGTGAAGTATGTGAAAGAGTCATACGATGTGCTGAAGAGAACCGTTGATGGTCTGAAAAAGACAAACTCAGAAATTGATGTTGCTATGTCAAAAATGAGCTCAACATTAATGATGAAACAGAAGGTCATCAATGAGTATATTGAAGACTGTGTTAAGCTGAAGCAGGAGTTGGAACTTGAGAAAATTGAGAGTGAAAGGATTAAACGATTACCGTTGAGTTATACAACATGTGATTATTTGATTGATCGTGTGTATCCTACTGTTGCAGGTCTTGAAGCTTTCTAAGATAAAGAGAAGAAAGAGGACACTGGTAAGAAACAAAGTGTCAAGTATAACAAGTGTCCACCCCCGATCTATGAAAGTTATTCTCCCAGAAAGCCAAATGAGGAACGTGTAAATAAGGCTCTCAACATCAAGTTAAAGTCTGAAATCATTGATGAATTACCAGACAATATTGATGTCACATTCACAGTGTCTGACACTGATCATGAGTCTGAGTTGTTAAAGAAAGTGGTCGATCAGGTGTTGGATATGGATGAAGAGTCAAAACCGGAGTCTAAATCTGAAAGTTCGAGTTCGTCAGAAATGAGTCCGATTCACCAGTCAAGCGGGTTTATGATAAAGAATTCTTGTTATCAAAATCTAATTTGAATGATGGATCAATTAAAGTAGCTTATACTTTGAATGATTCAGACAAATTATATTTTGATAAGGAATTTCCAATTAGAAGTGTCAAAACTGAAATGATCAAACAGGTTTTCAAATTAACAGAAATTAATATTTCTGAAATAAAAGATTTAAATCTTGATGGAAAACCTAATAAGTACACTTCTTCAAGAATTCAACAAAGAGTAAACAGGAAAATGGGTTACGGTTCTAGTTATGTTTTTCAAAAGAGACCAAACCATAACAGTAATTTCAAAAAGAAAGGTTTAGGTTTTAGTTCTTCAGAAAATTATAAAAATGAGAAAAATTATAAACCAAAAACAATATTTGTTGCAGGAGGTAGTTCTGATGAAGAGCAGAAGAAACCATTCTGGAAACAGTCAAATAAAGAGTTTCTTGCTGAAATTAAGAAGAATGTGAAGAAATTTGCTCCAAGAGTTGACAGAAGAACCTGTTTTAAGTGTCAAAAAGCTGGACACATTGCTTGGAATTGCCACGAGACCACTTATTCAAAACAGGGAGTTTCTTCTAACGCTGAAATGAGAAGAAAATGTATTGGTAAATCAGAACAATCAAAAGAAAAAATCAAAATGTTTGATAATTCAACTTTTGAAGTTGGTGTAACTTCAAAACAGTTTTACAAAAGAAAAGCTGATGAAAACAAACAGAAATGGGTTGTTAAAAGTTCAGATAGTAGTTCTGACAATGAATCTGATTCCATAAAATCAGAGGAGTCATTTGTTGAGAAAAAGAATAAGAATTCTGTTCCAGAGATGAACGATGAAAACTTTCCTAAATTGTCAAAGGAAAATTTGAAACTAAAAGTGGATAAAACTGAAATTTCAGGTCAATTCTTTGCTGGTAAGAAAGAATTTGATGTTGAAAAGGTGTTTGATGGAAAAGTTAAACATCTATTCGGGAAAATGGTTGATGGAAAAGTAAAGGGTGCAAAAGAATTTTACCAATCGAAAAGATGGTGGGATAGGTGTGTACCAAAATCACCCAAGTGGGTGACAGCATTTCCTAATTAAAATCCTTACTTGCCGGAGCTCCCAAGTGGGTAATCGTGGAGCATGAATCAGCATCTTTCTTAAAAAGTTTGTTTTTGTGAAAAATCTGAACATTGTTAAAATTTTTTGTGTTAAGCATGACTTGCCGGAGCTCCCAGGTTGGTAAGTGAGGAGTAGGTATCGGCATCTTTCTTGAGAAATTCATTAATGAGATATTTCGACCTTCAAGATTAATCAGGGACATTAAATTGTACTTGATTAATCTTTCCTACAAGTGGTTAACGAAGAACAAGGTGATGAATTGAACCCCTAACCTACAAGTGGTTTATAAAATCAACAAAACTTATTTTCCGGAAAAACCATTTTGATTAAAAAAACTTAAGTGTTTTGAAATCTTAATGGGAAAATAGTTTGTTGTCAGGGGGAGTTCTGATTGTTTATGCCATGAGAATGGAGAATTGAAGCTGGAAACATCAGTTTGTCAAGTTTGTACAGTTTATTTTTAAAATTTTCCTCAGAAAAGCAAAATTGGAACATATTTTGATTTTAAGGGGAATAAAAATTTTAGAAAAATTTTGAAAATTTGAAAAATACAAAAACATGATAAAACCAGAAAAAGCCAAAAATATTAAAAAATTCAAAATGAGTTTGGTTGTAAAAAGAGGAAATGATAGTACATCAGTGGACTATCACAACACGCTAAAGATTTGGAAAGTCTAATAGTGATAAATGATCTCACTGAGGATATGTCAGTAGGTTTCTACTCATTTAATAGATTGTTTTCGAGATATAAACATAAAAATCAAATGCTTACTTATCTCGTGGGGAACATCGCTCGGATATATGGGTAATCCCTGAAATCTTGTTTGAAAGATTTTCTGTTTCTGACATACTAGGTCTTTGTGCGTGGTAATATCTGGGGTATTATACCAGGACTTCTGATTTTGCGGAAGCAATAGCCTATTCCTTGTATATTGCTTTGCATAAGCTTTAATTCTTAAAGCCAGCCCTCTGCTAAAAATTGAGAAATATCGAAAGATATGTATCAATGGCAGTTGAAGAAAAGATCCCCAAACGGGACACACCTAAAGTCGAGTCGTCATCTCTTTGCTGAACGAAAGTTCTGACCTGAGCTCTCACGGTCTCGTATTTACCCGTTTACAGATATCACTAGTGTACATTCACCTGTAAGACTATATATAGAAATCTGGATACGGGAGTATATTCTGAGGTGGGACACGCGAATAAGTTTAAGTGCTTAAAACATTAATCTCGTACCTCGAAACAACTGAACTTTGTGTGAAAATTTAAGTGGACCAATATACTGACAATCTAAGTGAATCATTTAGAACTTAAAATGTCTAAAGCTTAATGGTATTAGTGATATGTCTCAAAAACTGATATGATCCTCTTACACAAACTCACAAAAATAGTGTCTGTAAATATTTCTGTTTCTGCATTTCATATAGAAAAATCCAAAAAGAGTTTCAGTGTGTTTTAGCATAAATTTTTGAAAATACAAAAAGATTTTCGACAACTGATGATGAAAAGCTGATTTTCAAAATTACAAGAGCTAAACATGATGAACAGGTTTGGGAAGAGTTTGTTTGAAAGTTATACTTACAAGTGGTCATCGGATATTGATATATGTTAAATCATTTTGAGCGTTGCTTCTTCAAGTGGTAAGCAAAGAATAAAATTTTTCAAATTGTTAAATTTGTAAATCTTATTTTGAGGTAGAAGATGTGCAGGATAGCCTGGATTCTGTTTCTGAAGGAGAGCCAGGTCACGATCCTGATCATGTGAAAGCAAGACTACGATCCCAGCACAACTCAAGGGGGAGTCTGTAAGATAAAGAGAGAGTCTGAAGATGCAAGAGCTAGGAGTTTGATTCTGGACAATACAAGAGAGTGTTAGAGCAACATCTGAGGGGGAGGAGATTTCCTGAAGAAAGAATTAGAGTGAGATAAGAGCCAGAAATAGATTCTAGAAGCCCAAAGACTGATAAAGACTGAAGACGTTGAAGACTCGACACTTAAGACTCGTCAACATCCGAGGGGGAGTCTGTTGGTTCATACGTCTGTCGACTTCCTCCTGTATCGAGTCTTGTACTAAGAATGTTAGATCAGGGCACGTAGTTCGAGAAAATAGGTGTTTTAGGTAATTTCGCATGAAGAAGAGTAATTCCGCATGAAAGTGTTTCTCATGTAATTCTGTGCGGAATTAAGTTTCGCTTGAAAGTAATTCCGTTTGGGACTGTTCATGCGGAATTAGCACCACTATATAAACCCTCCATGCGAAATCATTTGTAACTTCCGTGATTCCGGTACCGAAGTGCTACCGACGTGTCGTGTGATCTGAAAAGCTGTTAAATCAATAAAACAAGACAATTAAGTGTGAAACAAGCTGTTTTTCAAGTCTGTTTCATTGTTTCTGCCTTTGAAACAGATAAGAACTCTTCTGATTGACTCGTTTGGGTCACAACTCGATCCTACAGATGTGATGTCATATTGGGTTCAGTTGTTGGGTGATGTGGGACAACAGATGTTCCTGCTAACAGACCAGAAGAAGACACACCCTGCTGTTGTGAATGCTTCAAGATGATCATAAGACCAATCCATGAATCCTTTACCAGATTTATAAAACAAATTTATGTCTGGATTTCCTCATTTCCTATAACTATATTTGTGGATGATTCTCCATGAGTTTTTGGGAAGAACAAATTTTCCTAAACAAGGTTTCCTTGATCAGGATTCCCATCTCCACCTGTTGTCATCTCATCATGTTCCTCTTTATCAGATTCAGAGTTCAGATATATGGAACTACCAAGTTTCTCTTCTATGTTCACATGGGATTTTCTAGCAGCAAATTCATAATTTACTTCAATAGAATCATCAGAATTTGATTCTGTTGAGTTCTCCACAAAGTTAATAGAGGAATTGGCATTTACACCTGATTCAATGATGTTTTCTGCATTTGTTTCTTGGTGATGTCCTTCTCCTGTCATTGTTGTATGCTCCACACTTGTTCCCATATTTTTTGGTAAGATATTGCTATCTGACTGAGGTTTTCTACTGCTGTTGATGGCTGAGTTGTTTCTTCTACATCTGAGGCTCTTGAAGCTTGATCATCATCAGGAGAAGAATTGCTATCAGGTAGCTCTTCGTTGTTGTATATCTGCTCATGCCTTTTTCTGTAATGAGAGTCTTGGGCTATCAGACATAACATGCTTTCTAGTAAAGATGGTACATCACTGGCTAAGGTCCAAGCTTTGTCAGCACACCATGGTGTCATTACTAGTGATTTCCATGTATCTTTAGCTATTGGCATTTCCATATTCCTTTCCTCAAAGGTTTCTACAATTATGATTGCCCAAAATCTGGGATATGGAAGATGAGTAGCAATTCTTCCAGACTTGGTAAAGACTGACTTTTTTTGTGAGATGAAAGATCTTGGTTCCATAATCAATGTTGTTCCCTGTTATGAGTCCATAAATGATTATCAGAATTGAGGTATTTATCTGATCAACTACACCAATCTTTGATGTCAGACATTTGTTCAATGTCTCCATGAGGACTTGCCAGAAGGTAGGCAATCCCTTCCTTTTAAAATCTCCAATCTTTTTTATTTTGTTCTATGTAACTAAGATTTTTGAAAGCTGGTAGTAGGCCTGCCTTTTCTGGCGCATTGAAGTACTGGCTTTTGATTGGTAATTCCAATAATTTCCTCTGATCTTTTTCGGAGTTATGGTCACAGATATGTTTCCCCAAAGATGAGCCTTCATCTCCTCTTGCTATTGTCATCTGTGTTTTGGAGAGTATAAACAAGCTGTTGCAAAATGATTCCAGGTACTTCTGCAGTCTTGGTCATGGCTTGTTTTAGAGGACAGTTCATCAAGTATTCGACTAATATTTGACATCTTTGATCGTATATTTGATGTTGTGTGTTCATCTAAAGGTTCGTATCGTTCAAGGCTAGCAATTCGTCATCTTTGACAAGTGGGACCTCATGTTCCACGACAGGAATCTTGAGATTGACTAAGGTTGGAGCAGATATCGCGATTTTGTGAGGAATTTTCTTTCAAAAACAAGAGTTTTAGGGCTTGTATATGGGTTTTGACTTTTCGGGTGAACGAACGTTCTCCTTGGTTTTGAAGAAGGTAATTATACAATGTGGAATCGTGGGTGGTTAGTATTTAAGTTGGTTTATGATATGTTAATTGATAATTAACTTATCTCTAAACACTTTTGAACTTTTAATATATCCTTTGAGTATTTTATAAGGATAATTAAAATCTCTGTTTTAATTGGTGAATACTAATGGCCAAGTTGTACATTTTTCTCTCAATGGACGTAGTTTTTAAAAGACTTAGTTTTGCTATTCAAAAAGGGGTAGCGTCGCAGCTTATTGCCTGCTTACCATCTATCTCGATGTAAATTCATAACATTTATTGAATGTTAATAATAAGGTCTATGACATTCCTTTTAAATCCTGAAACCTTTTACTTTTCTTCCCCCTTTTTGAAAGACAATTCCTTTTGTTTTTGTGAACCCGGAAATTTTCTGATGATGGTATTTTTATCAAAAAAATAATTTGATCTTTTGTATTTGATAAGATATTTCCAGATAACTTGTCTTCCTTCATGAGTTCTAATTTTTTGTTGTTTCTCTTGACTCGCCTTGGGCTTGTTTCTAATGAATTTGATTATCATAAATGTTTTGACTTAGTCGTTTAGTCATCAGAAAATCATCAGAATTATCAGTACGTCTTCTAATAAATCAGGTGCAATTTTTTTTGGATAAGGGGGAATGAGAATAGAATAGAATCTAGCACTTACAGTGTGTTTTTCTCATTGATTAGAATCTGCCGATGAAATATTGATGTCTCTACTTGTGATAATTTTCTCTTAGTCCTTTTTTTAAGTATCAGAAAACAAGTGGTTCCTCCATTTATTCAAAATCTTAAAGTTTTTTTGTTAAAACAGAAGAAAGAAAATTTTTCTTTTTCCGGAAATCATCAATTATCATCGGAAATAATTTCTTGAATTTTACAGATAACTTTTGTTTCATCAAAATTTATCAGAATTTTATTAAGTGTATTAAATGATTTTCTATTTGACATCTACAAAAAATTTCTGTTGACCGTCTCGTTTGACTTTCCATCAGAATTTATTAGTGACTTCTTTTTCTATTTGTTTGCTCATTGTTCTTCCCTCAGGATTTAGGCGGCCTGGAACTATAAGATATGGATCATTTACTATTCAGGTATCGCTCATTGTTGGTGCACTACGTCTGTCGACTACGTCTTGTATCGAGTCTTGTAGTGAACAGGATAGAATAGGGCACGGAAATCAGGAAACATGTGTTATATAGGGTTTCGCTCATGTGTCATCTTACTGGTTTCGCTCTTGTGTTAATTAGATGGTTTCACTTATTTGGTCATGGTGAGGTTTCGCTTATATGTCATGTCTGTATGAGCGAAACCTGCTCACCTATATATAGGTTGTAAGAGCGAAATCATTAGCAAAGTTGTAAGTGTGTTCTTCCGGTAAGCCACGAAGTGCTGCCGAAGTGTTGTCAGAGCTTGTAAATGCATTCGTGATCAATACAACAACAGTTTAAAGTGAATCTAGCTGAAATCGCACCAAAGCATTAGTTTCCGCCTCTTGTTTTGGATAGGAATTCTTCTGATCGACTCAATTAGGGCCGAAAACGATCCTACAAGTGGTATCAGAGCTCAGGAGGAAGAGTTCTTGCCATTTCAGCTGCATTTATTCTGATTTTCTACACTTTCTTCAAAATTTTAAAATTTTTCGCGGTAAAACCAGCTCAAATTCATACACAGCACTCGTAATCATGCATTAATAAATCCTTGAAAGTTTCATAACTAAAATCGACCTAAAACTTAGGATTTTTGAGGTTTCGCTCATAGGGACTCGTGCAAATTGTGACGTCATGCCTGATTTCGCTCTTAGAACATAGGTGATTTCACTCTTGTGAACCAGCAATTCAGTGATTTCGCTTATCTGATCATCTGATTTCGCTCATCTGATCAACCTGATTTCGCTCATCTGTACAACTCAGGGTTTCGCTTATAGTGACACTTAGGGTTTCGCTTATTAAGTCACTTTGGTTTCACTCATTGTGACACTCAGGGTTTCGCTCATAGTGACACTTAGGGTTTCGCTTATAGTGGCATCTTGTGGTTTCGCTTATTGTGACATCTAGAGTTTCGCTCCAAGGAACAAGTCTGATTTCGTCTTTGTGAAAATTTGGGATTTCGCTGCAAGGATCAATTTTGCCTAAGCCTGGAAATTTGTGAACTTGTGAACTTTGAACAATGGACACTGAATTTTATAATGCCTTTGCTAGCCCAATCACCATCACTCAGAATGCTTTGCTTGAGAATGAAACTGGAACGTCTCAGAAACCGCCTAAACTCATGGATATTGATGATTACAACGCATGGTCCGAACGGTTTTGGAATTGGGTTGAAGCTTATCATTTGGATGCTTGGGAACACACTGAAGAACCATATGTTAGACCCACAACAAATGGTGTGCAGCAAACAATTAGAGAAATGAGTATTGAAGATAAAAAGAAATATAGGGATGAGAAACTGATGGTGAGTCTGCTTCAGCAAGCGATAAAAGAAGATATTTTGATACTGCTTCAACATGATGGAACTGCTTATTCAATCTGGACAGAATTGGAAGCAAAATTTGTTCGGAGTGATGATATGCTCAAAAATAAAATGTCTCTCATGAAGAAAGAGTTTGATCTGTTTCGGGGATTAAAATCTGAAAACACCAAGAAAATTATTGAAAGATATTGTAACTTGGTGAGAAATATGTCGAAACTTGGTATTAAGAAAGATACTGATGAATTGATTGAAAAACTTGCAGATGCGCTACCACATGAAACATGGGGAACGTTTCTGATGATGCTGAAATCCAACAGAAAGGATTATAAAAATTTGACACTAGGAGACTTCATCAAACACCTGGAAGCTCAAGAGATGGATCAAAGGAAGATTGCCAGGATGAAGAACTACGATGGAGAACAAGATATCAGCTTGTATTACAAAGGTGGGGTCAACGAAAAGTCAAATTTTTCTCCAAAAGTCGAAACTGCTTACAGTGCAAAAGATTCTTCTGAAAAGAAATCATCCCAGGGATCAAGTAGCACAAGATTTTCATCATTTGATCCAAACATTTCAGTAACAAAGAATGGAAGAAAACTTCAGTGCAATATTGTTCTAAGTCTTGAAAATGATCAAGATTACACTGAAGAGGTTGCTAAAAATCAAATGTCGTTGTTGGGAATGATTTTAGAATCCTATAGTAGTTTTGTGGCTGATGGAGGTTGTGAAATCCGAGTGTTGAAGGGCATATCTTACGTGTTTTAGTTCATTTTACGTGACTGTGTGTGTTGAATGTGTTAAGTATGAAGGTTTGCGATTTTTCAGGTTAAACGCGTAATATGGTGAAGTTAGAGTAATTAGAGATGAAGCGGAACGGTCGAAGTCGATAAACATAGTGAATGGTGTTGTTCGGGATTGGTTTTGGGCCAAATGCTATAGCTTGGAGCTGCGAGAAACAAGAGATAACGGAATCCAGGGACTTATTAGTCATTTACTGGAAGTTGTAATGCGAAGTAATGGAAAAGTTACACTCCTGTCGTAGGCTACGCATGGAATACCGTAACCTACGGTTATGTTCTACAAATAAAAAGAAATCAAACAGAAACAGGGAACCGTAGCTGACGGTTTAAAATCGTAAGTTACGATGCATGAATTCATCGCAGATGTATTGTTTGTGGAAAAGCAATTAAAGGGTTTTAGAAAATAAACCTAAGGATATCACATGTATATATATAATTGGCAGCCAGTCTCTTGGATTGGGCCGATATCATCATATTGGACGCACATGGGCTGGTAACATCAAAAGGAATTAATAAGATCCATCATCCATCGTATTGTTATATACACACAACGAGAGTGGAGGTTTGGGGGTAGTAAAACAACATTATCATCACAATAGACAAATATTGAGAGAAGGCAGCCGCCACTTTTGGAGATCATCAATATAAAACATCATCATCATCACGGCAGTCGAGAGGAGGCCTCACTTAAATAATTTTTTTCATCATTCTTTTCTTATTATACTATAATCAAGATGGTGATTTTAATTATTATTCAAGCCAATGAAGATCATTCAACCATCATGAGCGGCTAATTTTTTCGTGGACACTTCGGGTAAATGATTCTCGTTAGACACTTTTAATTCTAGTTTTAGTTTTGTATTGAGATTTGGATTTGTGGTCGGGTGACAGCCGACTATTTACATGATTATATTATTTGTGTGACAGACAAATCCTGAGTGACAGTCAGAGTTATAATTATGTGTTGAATCCAATTATATGCTTTTGTTGATTGAATGATTCCTATGAATGTTTGTTTTAATATTTCTCTGATCAGTTAATATTAAGATTTTGAACTGCATAAGTAATTGGTAGATGTGACAGATTTACTATTCAATCAATAGCATCCAATAAAATGAGAACTAGGTTATTAGTAACTACAGAATCTGAATCCCGGAGTGACCACGTTTTTTTTCTATCATTGTTTTTACAATCTCAAAGTTATTGTTTATAGCTTTCTAGCAAGTTCTCAAAGTAATTCAAATATTTACAAACAAATAATAATTAGCATTAACCACAGACTCCTCTGGATTCGATACCCTGCTTACCCTAGCTACCTAGGTTAATTAGGTTTTTGCATGTCACTAACGACAGACATCAAAATGGCGCCGTTGCCGGGGAGTCGTGCGCTTAGTGCTAGTTTAGTTTAGTTTTGTTTGTTTGCTTTCGTTTTACATAAAAACTAAAAAATCTAAAAAGTATTTGCCTTTTCTAGTTAGTTTGTTGTTTTTTTTTTCTTTCACTTTTGTCTTTGTTTTCTTTTTGTTTGGTACTGCTTTTCGTTTGCTACTTGTGCAGGAAATATGAGCTGTGAATATAAAACATATGTTTCATGCACAAGGTGTGGGTGCCAAGGACATTGGGCATTCATATGCCCAATGTTCGAGAATAAGGCTGAACTTGATGAGTGGGTATGGTCCCAACGCATGCAAAGACAAGAAAATGCGGGTTACCAGGGTTATTCTAATCAAGATAGATATCAAGAAAAGATCAATATTATAGATTACCATCATGATCCAAATTGGGAGTACAGTGGTTATGAGATGGATGATGGTCACCGGTACAAGCCAGATTGGGGTTGTAATGGAAAATCAGAATATTTTGAGGACTCTGGTTATGGAGGCAATGGTCATTTTAATGAATATGACTCATCAAGTTACGCCCAAGACATCCCTGATATATATAAGATTTATGAAGATGTAGTCAAGCTAGGTGAATTCATAAATGCACTATGCAATGAACGGGTTAAAAGAGAGTCTGAGAGGTTAGGAAGCGACAATCAAGTGGACTCACAATCTCAAATATCCGAGTCAATCGCGGAGTCCCAAGATGAGGTTTGTATTGAAGAATCAGATGTAGAGGCGGGAACTCCTGCACGGGTAATAGTTGATGATAATTATTCACCCGACCGTTTAAATATGACCATTGGTGCAATCCGTTTGGTTGCAAGTGTTGAAGATGAAGAGGAGAATGTGCCTATGATCCCAGTCCAGTTGGGTGAGTTCAAGACTGAGAGGGCATTGGTGGATCATGGGGCAAGCATAAGCATATTGGCGGGTCGAGTGTTTGATGAATATAATTTTGGTGAGCTTGAAAAGGTGGACACCACGGTTGTGCTTGCAGACGGGTCAAGGAAACCATCTAGGGGGATGTTGAGAGGAATTGCTGTAAGAGTAGGGGATTGTTATTACCCCGAAGATTTCCTAGTTGTGGACCATACGCCATCCAATGTTGAAGGACAACCGCCAGTTATCTTAGGTCGGCCATTCTTGAAAACCGCGAAGGCTATCATTGATTGCAATGCAAATACGGTAAATATGGTCTTCAGGTCACGTAAGTTTTCCTTAAACTTTATGTCTCACACTTGTGCTTATTCTAATATTTCTAATAAGTGTCATCCTCCAATTAATGAGGATGTCCCAAAAGAGAGTGTTGCTATGATTGACAGGTCTAAAGATGAAAAGGTCGTGAAGGATAAAGTGGTCAAATCACCCTTGTGGCTCAAGATGAGAAACAAAAAGCGTTCAGTCAAGTTAGAAAAGGAGTCACCAAAGGATGCAACCGAATCCAAGAAGAGACCACTTGAGATGAATATGGGTGAGGTCTCACAGTTAAAGGAAAAGAAGAAGCCCACAAGGAAAATTAAGGGTGAATTCTTACAGTCGATAGATTTCGATAACCCGGATCATTTGGATGCCATATGGAGTGATGGATGGCAGTGGGATACTAACCATCTACCAGCACAAGTGTTCTTGGCACGAGAGATGCCATTTGAACCACCATGAGCTTAATCAGGTACGGTCTGGCTGAAGACCTATAAACTTAGCGCTCTCGGGAGGCAGCCCGAGGATGTAGAGGGTATTGTATTTTGGTTTGGTTTCGTTTTGGTGTGTTTGTATTTTGACAGGTTTCTATGTTCCATCTTCACGGATGCAATGAATCAAGTGTGGGGATGTTTGGCAACATCCCCGGTGAGATCTCAAAGAATCCATGAGGGGCGTATGTTCCGGTTAGATCACAACAGCTACACCACTACAAACACTCACTTGTTTTCTAATCAGGTGCATGTGTTTATCTGTCCTGCGTTTTATTTGTTTTTGTGTACTTGGTGGAGTGAATTCTTGTGTTGGGAGTGGTTTCGTTGTGTCGCGTCGAGTAGGTTGTTAGCCGTTCATGGTCTGTGGGTGATAGCTCTCGAGTTTAGATTATAAAGTGCACCATACATTGGGGACAATGTATCCCAAGTGTGGGGATGCGGTAACTCGAGAGAGGGTTGGTATGATTGTTGATCTTAAATGCTTGAAAGGGTTAAAATTGTGCTAAAAATTGAAAAATTTTGAAAATTTTTGTGTCCGAAGTATGCTTGAACTACATGAAAACCGACATTTTCAATCGCTAAAGGGTTCCTACTGTTATTAAACTAACATAGATCCCTAGTCATGGTTGTCCCTTTAAGTTTCATGAGAGTATTTCTGACAAGTTTTAGAAAATCATTTAGAAGAGATGCCTAACTAGGGGTAACATGCTTTAGGAATTACACATGCTATATGTCGGTAACCCATATTCCTTTTGTTCGGTGAGATATTTGAACCTACTAGATTGTTAGTTGAATTGCAATAATTGTTCAATTAATGAGTGTAGGCCATATGTTACTTTGTGTTAGAACTTGTGTGGTTTGATACGTGCCGAGACTGTGGTTTAGCGTATGCATATAAATGATAAAGGCATTAGGATCCTTTCATTGTGTTATTTGTTGATTGTTTATCCACCCCACCTTAGTAAACCATGTTGAGCCTTTTACCCTTCGTTTGATACACCTTGTTTGACCCGTTTGATTACCAACCATGAATGACAAGTACGTGTTAGATGTTTGTTGAAAAAAATAAATGAAAAGAAAAAAAATTGAAAAGAAAAAAAAAAGAGAAAAAAAAGAGAAAAGAAAAAAAAAGAAAAAAAAATCATTGTTATGTCGTGTTATATAAATGGGTTGAAAATAACCCAAAGTGTTAGTATTATTGTGAATAAGTTTTCATGGTTTGGTATGTTCATTTGTGCTCGCCATATAAACATTAAAATTAAAAAAAAATACATTCTTACCTTTATCATTAACCCAAAACCCAAAAAGTCCTTTTGATATGTGCTACGTTACTTGATACAGTGGAGGTATGATTGCTATACAAGCTTATGATTGCAAGGTAGCGTATTGGTTTTGAGTGAATTATATACTAGCACATTACACGCTAGTCTTGTTAAGCCGAGAGGAGTGATCATTGTGAGGGGCGTGCGGCATGTGTGTTGTAATATAAGCAAGTTAGTTCTAGTTAGACAAGTCTTAAATTGTTTTAAACACGTATCACTTATTTGTCAGATTGTCAATCTCGATTGTGTCAGTCTATGGGACGGGTATGACTTGAGATCTTAAATTGTTAATTCGGTAAGGGGTTTAATGGTGATTTGTTAATAAGGTGAGTAATGTGTATGATGGTTGCTTGAGGACAATCAATGTTAAGTGTGGGGATGTGATGGAGGTTGTGAAATCCGAGTGTTGAAGGGCATATCTTACGTGTTTTAGTTCATTTTACGTGACTGTGTGTGTTGAATGTGTTAAGTATGAAGGTTTGCGATTTTTCAGGTTAAACGCGTAATATGGTGAAGTTAGAGTAATTAGAGATGAAGCGGAACGGTCGAAGTCGATAAACATAGTGAATGGTGTTGTTCGGGATTGGTTTTGGGCCAAATGCTATAGCTTGGAGCTGCGAGAAACAAGAGATAACGGAATCCAGGGACTTATTAGTCATTTACTGGAAGTTGTAATGCGAAGTAATGGAAAAGTTACACTCCTGTCGTAGGCTACGCATGGAATACCGTAACCTACGGTTATGTTCTACAAATAAAAAGAAATCAAACAGAAACAGGGAACCGTAGCTGACGGTTTAAAATCGTAAGTTACGATGCATGAATTCATCGCAGATGTATTGTTTGTGGAAAAGCAATTAAAGGGTTTTAGAAAATAAACCTAAGGATATCACATGTATATATATAATTGGCAGCCAGTCTCTTGGATTGGGCCGATATCATCATATTGGACGCACATGGGCTGGTAACATCAAAAGGAATTAATAAGATCCATCATCCATCGTATTGTTATATACACACAACGAGAGTGGAGGTTTGGGGGTAGTAAAACAACATTATCATCACAATAGACAAATATTGAGAGAAGGCAGCCGCCACTTTTGGAGATCATCAATATAAAACATCATCATCATCACGGCAGTCGAGAGGAGGCCTCACTTAAATAATTTTTTTCATCATTCTTTTCTTATTATACTATAATCAAGATGGTGATTTTAATTATTATTCAAGCCAATGAAGATCATTCAACCATCATGAGCGGCTAATTTTTTCGTGGACACTTCGGGTAAATGATTCTCGTTAGACACTTTTAATTCTAGTTTTAGTTTTGTATTGAGATTTGGATTTGTGGTCGGGTGACAGCCGACTATTTACATGATTATATTATTTGTGTGACAGACAAATCCTGAGTGACAGTCAGAGTTATAATTATGTGTTGAATCCAATTATATGCTTTTGTTGATTGAATGATTCCTATGAATGTTTGTTTTAATATTTCTCTGATCAGTTAATATTAAGATTTTGAACTGCATAAGTAATTGGTAGATGTGACAGATTTACTATTCAATCAATAGCATCCAATAAAATGAGAACTAGGTTATTAGTAACTACAGAATCTGAATCCCGGAGTGACCACGTTTTTTTTCTATCATTGTTTTTACAATCTCAAAGTTATTGTTTATAGCTTTCTAGCAAGTTCTCAAAGTAATTCAAATATTTACAAACAAATAATAATTAGCATTAACCACAGACTCCTCTGGATTCGATACCCTGCTTACCCTAGCTACCTAGGTTAATTAGGTTTTTGCATGTCACTAACGACAGACATCAGTGGCCGGAAAGATCGGTAATCCAATGCTCACGAAAGAGGATTATGATTAAATCGATGCTGAGGAAATGGAATTGATGGACATTAAATGGTGCATGGCTAGTGTGTCCCACCACTTGCTTAGTAAACTGTGGATGTGTCAGTAGGTTTTCGCACATTTAGTAAACTGAGACGAGATATAAACATAAATTCAAACTTGCTTATTCTGTGGGTTAACAACTTCTTGGATATATAGGTAACCCCTGAAATCTTGTTTGAAAGGTCCCTTATTCTGAGATAATAGGTCTTTATGCTCAGTGATATCTAGGGTATTATCCCGGGACTTCTGCTGTATGGAATTACTGACCTAGTCCCCGGATAATGCTTTCCGCAAAAGCTTTGAAATATAAGCTCGCCCTCAGCAAGCTGATGAAACAATAAAATTGATAGTCGCTGCTGTTGTAATCAAAAGATCCTCTAAAGGGGACACACCGAAAGTCGAAGTCGTCATCTCTTTGCATATACGGAAGTATCGACCTGAGCTCTCACGGCCCTCGCACATAACCCCTTTACAGATATCAGCTGTGGTATACTCACCTGTAAGACTGAATATTTGGATCTGGATACGGGAGTATATTCAAGTGGTGGGACACGCGAATAAGTTTAAGTAATTAAGACACTAATTGTGTATCTCGAAACAGTTGAACTTTGTGTGAAATTTTAAGTGGACAAACATACTGACAATCTAGGTGAATTGTTTAGAACTTAAAATGTAATCGAGCTTAACGGTGTTGGTGATATGTCTCAAAACTGATATGATCTTCTTGCACGAACTCACAAAAATATTGTCTGTAAATATTTCATTTCTGCATTCTCGTGATTTTACAAGTGGTGTCAGTTATTATCTTTCAGAAAATCCAAAAAGATTTTAGTGTGTTTTAGCATAAATTTTTGAAACATTCAAAAAGATTTTCGACGACTGATGTTGAGAAGCTGATTTTCGAAATTTTTAGTGCTAAACATGAAAGAACAGGTTTGGGAAAGAGTGTGAAAATGTTTTGTATTCACAAGTGATTTTCAGAGATCAAATATTTTACAAAATGTCTGACATAGTTTCTAAATTGTTAAAAGATTTAATCTTTAAGAAACTTATGTGTTGGGTAGAGATTATGCAGGTATAAAGTTGAGCCAGGTGACGATTCTGTGCTGGAATAAGAGTCAGGTAATGATCTTGGAATGAATTTCGAAGATGTGAATTCTAGACTACGATCCCAGCAGATTGAAAGGGGGAGTCTGAAGACACCATGATATTCAACATGCGAGAGAGAGGAGTTTGTTGAAGTTAAAGATAGAGAATGAGAATTCTTGCAATGACAAATACTTCAGAGGAAGATTGAAGACTGATAAAGACTGTAGGCTGACAATCGAAGACTCGACACTGAAGACTCCGTCAACATCCGAGGGGGAGTTTGTTGGTGCACTACGTCTGTCGACTACGTCTTGTATCGAGTCTTGTAGTGAACAGGATAGAATAGGGCACGGAAATCAGGAAACATGTGTTATATAGGGTTTCGCTCATGTGTCATCTTACTGGTTTCGCTCTTGTGTCAATTAGATGGTTTCCCTTATTTGGTCATGGTGAGGTTTCGCTTATATGTCATGTCTGTATGAGCGAAACCTGCTCACCTATATATAGGTTGTAAGAGCGAAATCATTAGCATAGTTGTAAGTGTGTTCTTCCGGTAAGCCACGAAGTGCTGCCGAAGTGTTGTCAGAGCTTGTAAATGCATTCGTGATCAATACAACAACAGTTTAAAGTGAATCTAGCTGAAATCGCACCAAAGCGTTAGTTTCCGCATCTTGTTTTGGATAGGAATTCTTCTGATCGACTCAATTAGGGCCGAAAACGATCCTACACTCATTTTCTCTTTAAGCAATGATGAGTAAGCAATGAATGTGATGAGAGAAAATGGACATAAATTTAATTTTTGCTCAGATCATTTGCTTGATGATGTAAGCGAAGTCTCAAGAATGGTTTTTTAAGTGATTATATTCTACATTTGTATAAGCATATATATATATATATATATATATATATATATAGTGAAGACACGCTGAGAGAGTAACAAAAAAAACAATGTACAAGATAGTTTGCACGTATGATATGCAGGCATGAAAAAACAGTTGAAAATTTTCTCTTTCCGATGATTCACTAGATTTCTGTTGATACATACATATATATATATATATATATATATATATATATATATATATATATATAGGACAAAGATCCGTTAGGAACCACCCCTTATTGCGAGAACCGCGAGAACCAGTGTGAACACAAACAGTAATTCCTAAAAAAATCTAAAAAACACCCAAAAATTTTTTTTTATTTTTTTACTATTTTTTTTGAAAAAATCGCTATATTTTGTTAATAAAAAAAATTCAAAAAAAATAAAAAAAAAAAATTTCGAGTAACAGTTATCCATGCACATGTGCATATGTGTCGTTTCTTTGTCAAATTCCGTAATTCATTACAAATAATAGTCAATTGCACTTTCATTTACACTACTACGTGTAATACACTATCTTTTACATTACCAATGTTAGAAATGCACATGTGCATCTATATGTATCAACAGGAAATAAGTTGTTTTGGTACACTACTTTCTCTTTCATCTATCATTCCATCCATAATACACAAGCATGCACATGTGCATTTCTGTCATTTCTTTGACAAATTCCGTAATTCATTACATATATTAGACAATTGCACTTTCATTTACACTACCATATGTAATACACTACTTTTTACATTACCAATATTAGAAATGCACATGTGCATTATATGTATCAACATGAAATAAGGTGTTTCGGTACACCACTTTGAATACACTTTCCCTTTCATCTATCATACCATCCATAATACACTACCATTACCTCCTACCATCCATAATACAATACCATTACCTCCTACCATCCATAATACAATACCATTAACAATATTTTCACTTTATTACATGTATGTAAACACCATTTATACCATCCAATCAACATATTAAATAAAAAATTGACAGCTATAACCAAACCATCAACCACTAGATATAACTAACCAAAAAACATGCATATGGGTCTACTTCTCCATTCAAAATCACAAACTTTTTGTACCAAAACACGTTATATCATGGTTATACCTAATTATGCACATGTGCATTTTGAATATTGGTAATGTAAAAAGTAGTGTATTACTAATGGTATTGTAAATTAAAGTGCAATTGTCTATTCCTGATAATGTATTACCGAATTTGTTGAAGTAATGATACATATGCACATGTGCATGGATAACTGTTACTCGAAAAAAAAAAGTTTTTTTTTTTTTTATGGAACGAAATATAGCGATTTTTTGTTAAAAAATATTAAAAAAAATAAAAAAAATTTTTGAGTGCTTTTTTGATTTTTTTTAGATTTTATTTTGTGTTCACATTGGTTCTCGCGGTTCTCGCAATAAGGGTGGCTCGCATGAACCTTACCCTATATATATATATATAGGGTAAGGTTCATGCGAGAACCGCCCTTATTGCGAGAACCGCGAGAACCAATTTTTTGATTTTTTTTAGATTTTATTTTGTGTTCACATTGGTTCTCGCGGTTCTCGCAATAAGGGTGGTTCTCGCATGAACCTTACCCTATATATATATATATATATAGGGTAAGGTTCATGCGAGAACCACCCTTATTGCGAGAACCGCGAGAACCAATGTGAACACAAAATAAAATCTAAAAAAAATCAAAAAAGCACTCAAAAATTTTTTTTATTTTTTTTAATATTTTTTAACAAAAAATCGCTATATTTCGTTCCATTAAAAAAAAAAAAAAAAAAAAAAAAAAAAAAAAAACTTTTTTTTTCGAGTAACAGTTATCCATGCACATGTGCATATGTATCATTACTTCAACAAATTCGGTAATACATTATCAGGAATAGACAATTGTACTTTAATTTACAATACCATTAGTAATACACTACTTTTTACATTACCAATATTCAAAATGCACATGTGCATAATTAGGTATAACCATGATATAACGTGTTTTGGTACAAAAAGTTTGTGATTTTGAATGGAGAAGTAGACCCATATGCATGTTTTTTGGTTAGTTATATCTAGTGGTTGATGGTTTGGTTATAGTTGTCAATTTTTTATTTAATATGTTGATTGGATGGTATAAATGGTGTTTACATACATGTAATAAAGTGAAAATATTGTTAATGGTATTGTATTATGGATGGTAGGAGGTAATGGTATTGTATTATGGATGGTAGGAGGTAATGGTAGTGTATTATGGATGGTATGATAGATGAAAGGGAAAGTGTATTCAAAGTGGTGTACCGAAACACCTTATTTCATGTTGATACATATAATGCACATGTGCATTTCTAATATTGGTAATGTAAAAAGTAGTGTATTACATATGGTAGTGTAAATGAAAGTGCAATTGTCTAATATATGTAATGAATTACGGAATTTGTCAAAGAAATGACAGAAATGCACATGTGCATGCTTGTGTATTATGGATGGAATGATAGATGAAAAAGAAAGTAGTGTACCAAAACAACTTATTTCCTGTTGATACATATAGATGCACATGGGCATTTCTAACATTGGTAATGTAAAAGATAGTGTATTACACGTAGTAGTGTAAATGAAAGTGCAATTGACTATTATTTGTAATGAATTACGGAATTTGACAAAGAAACGACACATATGCACATGTGCATGGATAACTGTTACTCGAAATTTTTTTTTTTATTTTTTTTGAAATTTTTTTTTATTTTTTTTATTAACAAAATATAGCGATTTTTTCAAAAAAAATAGTAAAAAAATAAAAAAAAAATTTGGGTGTTTTTTAGATTTTTTTAGGAATTACTGTTTATGTTCACACTGGTTCTCGCGGTTCTCGCAATAAGGGGTGGTTCCTAACGGATCTTTGTCCTATATATATATATATATATATATATATATATATATATATATATATATATATATATATATATATATATTTATATATATATATATATATATAGGGGGCGGTTCCCCTAAGAAGCCTATTTTGCCTAAGTTGCCTAAGAAGCAATCTACACCATGTTTTTAAACAACCAATGGACCAGATTAAATCCCTAATATTAAACTAGATAAGTAAACAATTAAAACGCGCGGGGGTATTTTCGCCATAAACATAAAATAGTACTGGACAAAAAGAAAAGCAGTTATTGACGATTCAAAACAGTTCTTCTTCACTCTCTCTCAAAACTTCCCAATGGGTAAGAAACGTCCCCTAAAATCGACAATAAGAGAGACGAAAATCGAACAAACAACAACAAAAACAGCATCAACGATGGATTCAGAGAGTACGTTCCATTTTTTTTTGCATTTTGGTGTATTCGTTTCAATTTTGTACGGTTTTTCTAAGTTTCTTCGAAATCAAATCGATTACACAGGTTCTAAGAGATCTACAAGAAGCCAGAAGCATAAAGAAACAAAACCTGATGGCGATTTCGAAGGTTTGTTAAGGATCTGTAAACGAACAGATTTCTAGGGTTTTAATATGTCTAAACTGATTCATGTTCTGCATTTTATAAAACAGATCCATCGTTGTGTTTTAATGAAATAGTGCTGGTTTATTTTTTGTGCTGGTTTAACCTATGTGCTAGTTTAGTGTTTTAGAAATATCTAGCACAAAGTTGTGGTTGGTTTTCTGGTTTTGAAATCGGTGCTGGTTTAACTTCCGTGCTAGTTTAGTGTTTTTTAAGAAACTAGCACAAAGTTCTAGTTGGTTTTTTGGGTTCCAAATATGTGCTGGTTTACTATCTGTGCTAGTTTATTGCTTTAGAAGAAACTAGCACAAAGGGTTTAGTGTTTTCTAGTAAACTAGCACAAATTCTAGTTGCTTTACCGTCTGTGCTACTTTAGTGTTTTAGAAGAAACTAGCACAAGTGGTTTTTTGGGTTCCAAATCTGTGCTGGTTTACCGACTGTGCTACTTTTAAATTCAGGAGATAAGTAATATAAGTTTCAGTTGCTTTTTTGTGTGTGAAAACAGAGCTGTACAATCCCAAACCACTACAAATTGTACAACCAGGAGAACCAATCCCTACTTTTGATAATGAACCTTTGCATCCCATTCCACTAAAAGTTGTAAGACCAACAAAAAAGGAATATTATATGAGTCCGAAATTTTGGAATGAAGTAGCAATCTGGGGGCCAAGCTATACCAATAATCCTACTTCTGGTGGTGAACCTTCAGATCCCATAAAAGAAGAGATTGATGAGAAACCTGAAATCTCAGTTGTACAACCCAAAAAAGAAGAAGATGATGAAAAACAAAAGATCCCCATCCTACAACCTAAACATGAAGAAGATGAGGAAAAACCTATAATCTCAGTCAAGAATTTTGGAAGGAAGTAGCAATCTAGCCAGCTCCTGCTATGATCATCATGTTTATGTTGTTTGTTTTAGTTTGCTAATGTTATCAATGCTGTTATGCATTATGATCATGTTTTTCTGAACCTTATGTAACAATGATGTTTTGAATTATAAAAATCATGGTTTATTATGTATTAAATGATCAAAATGGTACTGGTTATTGTTTTTTTAATATATAGTACACTTTATAACTTGTGCTGGTTACTATGTTTCTTCTGAAATTACTTGCAGGCTCATCAGACAGTGACTTCGAACAACAGGAAAAGAAACAAAAAACAGCACTAAAAGCTGTTGCCACAAACGTTGAACCTATACGATCAACACTTTTCAAGGAATTTGATAAGAAAAAAAGAATTAGAATCAGGAACAGCCCAAAAAACCTTGCTGAATTCATGCAAGTGTTATCTGACGAACAGAAAGCAGAAGTAGATAACATGGGATTTGAAAGCATGAAGAACTTTGATATAACAAAAATACCAACTGATCTGGGATACTGGCTCACTAACAATTATGAACCTACAATCAACACACTGAATCTAGGTACACATAATGTAGTGATAACACCAAACCTAGTACAAGAAGTTCTTGGCATACCAATGGGTAAAGTGAAGGTTAAGGAGTTGAGTAAACCATCAATGAGTGATCCAGTTGTTGCAGAGTTTAGAAATCAATTTGAAATTGATGATGAACTGCCAAAAATGCATCATATTATTCATGTTGTGAAAGAACAGAAGGAGAGTGGAAGGCTATTTCAACTGAACTTTCTTGTAATGTTCAACTCAATAATGGCAGAGCTCACACACGGTGGCAACGTCAACATGAAATTCCTTACAACATTGCAACCTGATGTAGATATTAAGGATGTTGACTGGTGCAGCTACGTGATCGACTGCTTGAACAGAAAGACAACAAGCTGGTTCCAATCTAAAGCAGCACATTACATCGGACCGATAACATTTCTAGTGGTATGTTGTAGTTATCTAAAAATGATTTATATTTATTGTTTTTTATCAAACATAATAACAAAAACTAACTTGTAAATCAATCAGTTGGTTTATGCGCATGATACAT
The DNA here is from genome assembly GCF_002127325.2 of Helianthus annuus. NCBI lineage: Eukaryota > Viridiplantae > Streptophyta > Magnoliopsida > Asterales > Asteraceae > Helianthus > Helianthus annuus. The sequence goes on from NC_035448.2 coordinate 59,039,972, forward strand.
ACCAAAGAACAAATCCAACACAGAAGATGATACCAGCTGTAATGTATCATAAAAATGATACAATTAAAAAGCTTGGTCCGGTGGTGAAAAGCAATAAAAGAAAGAGAAGTGAAAAAGATGGGAAACCAGCACAGAAACTCACCTTGACAACACAAACACCTACTCAAAAGGTGGTGAAGAGTAAGAAGAAAACAAGTTTGAAAGCAGCAACAACTGGTGAAAAACGAAAGAATTTGAAGGTAAAACTGAAGATAAAGAAAAAAGCACCAGCTGAACAACCTCTATCCACATATCAACAAATCTCAAAGGAAACTGATGAAGCTAGAAATCATTACTTTAGTGACTTCCCAGAATCTCTAGACATTACACAAAGTTTGGACATTCCACAATCCCAGGAAAAACTCTCACAAATTCCACCTACAAATCCAACAAGTGGAGTGGTAATTTCTATTTTATTGTGTTTATTACTGAAAAAAGTGCTGGTTTAGATGGTTATTGTGAAATTGTGCTACTTTTATGACATTTAGTGTTTGGAATGTTAAATTGTGCTAGTTTATACCTAGTATATGTTAGTTTAATGTTAGAATTTGGAATGTGAAATTGTGCTGATTTATGTGCTAAAGTGTGCTGGTTTAAATGGATTATAAAACTGTGCTAGTTTGAAATGTGCTACTTTATTGTAAACTTTTATCATGTGCTGGTTTAAAAGAATGTGCTGGTTATCTTTTCAGGAATGGATTTGTCTGATAAAATCCAAAACAAAAGAGCTGGACATGCATGTCAAAGAAACACACGAAATGATTGCAGAATGTTTAACAAAGTACAAAGGTGAGGAGGTTGTGGATGCTGTGGATGAGTGGAGAAAAAGATTGGTAGTATATGGTGAAAAGTACAATTTCGAGAAGCAAAAATCAGAAGCAGGGAATGAAGAAAAGAAAAAAGGAGGAAGTGGAGAGAAGACAGAAGGAGGAAATGAAAAGGAAGAAGGGAATGAAGTTAAACTTACCCAATCACAAAAAAAAATGGTGGTCTCACAATTTGATTCAACTCCTTTCAGAATCACCAGTTCAATGTGGCCAGAGATTATAAAAGAAATAGAAAAGGCAGAACAGGTAGCAAGCAGCAAAAAAGATGGTGCTGATCATGGAGTTGGTGGTGAAGAAGAAAAGGATGCAGGTGGAGAAAAGGTTAAAGATGGTAAACCTGATGGGGAAACAACAAAGAAAGGAGGTGAAGATGCTAATGAACCACCAAAGAAAGAAGGAAATGAGGTTGCTGGTCAACCAGCACAGCAAGGAGAGGTTTTTAAAACACCAGAAAATGAAACCAAAAAAGACAGTGAAAAACAAGAATTCATAGGTGAAGAAGAAAAGGATGCAGGTGGAGAAAAGGTTAAAGATGGTAAACCTGATGGGGAAACAACAAAGAAAGGAGGTGAAGATGCTAATGAACCACCAAAGGGAGAAAGTGACACTGCTGGCCACCCAGCAAAGAAATAAGGAAATGAGGCTGCTGGTCAACCAGCACAGCAAGGAGAGGTTTTTAAAACACCAGAAAAGGAACCCAAAACAGACAGTGAAAAACAAGAATTCATAGGTGAAGACCTAAACGCCGGAGACCAGAAGAAAAGCAAACGTACAACTCACCCTGCCGAACCTTTATGTTCACCATATATGCAGCGAGTTGTACAAATAAAAACAAAAACTGAAAAAATTGAAGTAAGGATAGCCGAATGGATGTTCTCGACAGTTGACGACCCCTGGTAAGTATAAAAACCAACAAAATCTTAATTGGATAAAAATAAGTATTTAAACTAATGTGTAGGTATTACAACAATGCAGGGTGTTTATATTTGAGACAGCATTTAACACAAACCTTTCAAGGGTATGCCTGGAGTCGCTTCACCCGAACTTATACATACATGTCCAAGTCCTAACAGCTTGGTCATTGGTACTAAACAGTGAAGAGGTCTACAGAAGCAAAGGTTCGCCGGCAAGAGTTTTCTGCCCATGCAACATGCTGGTATGTTTTCTAATATGTGCTGGTTTTAATAACAGATTAGAAAAAGCACATTTAACAAAATGTGCTGGATTATTACACATTGTGCTGGTTTTGAAATATTAATGTTTTATTAATAGCTGGTTAGTCTAATAAATGAAATGCTATTATTGTGCTGGTTCATAACACATTGTGCTGGTGCTGGTTTATAACACATTGTGCTGGTTTCTGTGCAGGGAGAAAACAACTTCAAACCAAAACTGAACAAAAAGACCTGCACACAAAATTTCAGAGAAAACATTGCCGCGACATTGATGACTACCGAGTTTGGAACTATTAGGAAAGTGGACATGTTGTTCATTCCAATACTACAACACAAGCACTACTACATTGTATGTTTTGATTTCAAGGGAGAAGCCATCAAGATTATAGACAACATGAAAGGGAAAGCAAAAGCACAAAAAATGGCACGTGCTAAAAGAGTGGTAATATATTGATGCCCATTAATTCTGTGCTGTTTATTTTTATTATATTTGTGATGCTTAGGGATTTTGATTTTGAAAATTTTCAAATTACAGAAAGAAATTGTATGTGATTACCTTGAAGTTGAATACCCAACAATGCACACAAAGATGTCACCCTTGGAACCAGAAATAATGAAAATGTCGTGGCAAACGGAAAAGAACTTTGTAGATTGTGGTGTCTTTGCAATGAGACACATGGAGACATACACAGGGAATCATGTGAGCAAGAAGGAATGGGATAGTGGGCTGTCGAAAGAGTCACCGGAACAAGACAAAGAGTTGGTTGAACTGAGATACAAGTATTTAAGCAAAATACTTTTATCCGACATCAACTTAGCGAAAGGTGAAATGATGGAACTGTTAGAGAAGTATGAGAAGATGGAGCCTGAAAAGAAAGAGGAATGCAAGAAAAATGCGGAAACGAAAATCAATGACAGATTGAACCAGAAATATTGATTGTGTTGGTTGAACAATATAACATTAGTTTGGTAGTTGTCTGTAATATTTTGTGCTGGTTTAACAATTAACATGGTGCTGGTTTAACAATTACATTGTACTGCTTTAACAGTTATATTAGGAAAGTTAATTTTATGCTGGTTTTACAATTAATATTGTGCTGGTTTCACTATTACAATATGTGCTGGTTTCATAGAAGAATTTTAAAATTGTGCTGGTTTTAAAGAACAAAGTTTAAAATTGTGCTGGTTTCACTATGACAATATGTGATGGTTTCATAGAAGAAGTTTAAAATTGTGCTGGTTTTATAATTGTGCTGGTTTTAAAGAACAAAGTTTAAAATTGTGATGGTTTTAAAGAACAAAGTTTAAAATTGTGCTGGTTGAATGTTGTAAAGAAATCCAAGAAATCCAAACTGAAATGAAAAAAATAACAAATCCAAATATCATGATTTCCAAGACACACGACTAACTACTCTTCTGGGAATCAGCAACAGTAGTCTTCATCTTACAAGTACGACTATTATGTCCATGACCTCCACATATCAAACAACCTCTAGTTTTAGTTTTCTTTGATACTCTTGAAGATGATACCTCACGAAAAGACTTTAAGCGTTTGTTTGAACCACACCCCTTGTTTCTAATACCACTAGGTGGAAGAATGGTAGCAGAAGACGATGAACATGGCTGATCAGCATGAAGAATATTAGCTAATCTTGCATTCTTGTCAAGTGATTCTGCAGGAAGGTCAGCAGAATCAACCTTCAACTTCGACTCGATCACGTGGTCTCTATACAACGATAACAGGTCAATATTTGTAACAAGACGGTTAACAATATGTTCAGTTGCAGTCATTATCTCACGCACAATGCTGGAAGCACGTTCAACTTGATTACCAGCAGCATTTTGATCAAAACTCAAAACTTTTGTCTTTTTTGGAACAACATCTCTTGTCCAACGCCTCATAACATATTTTTTTAGGGAACTCCTTTATACCACAAAGACGAAGAACACAAAAGGCATGCCTACATAGCAAACCATACTGCTCATATCGGTTGCAGCTGCATTTAATTACCATATCCTTAGGAGTAAAAAGAACCTACACAAATAACAAATGCTTATATTGTGCTAGTTTATAACAAAAGTGTGCTGGTTTATATATGTAAAATTCTAATTGTAAATATAAATCACTGTGCTACTTAAAATGTATTGTAAAAAGCAGAACATGTTTGTGCTACTAAAGGTATAAATAAATACCTCATGAAGGCCAGGAAGATTGACCTGTAGAATATAAAACTTAATTGAATCACCAACTTCTTCTTCACGCCTGCACATACAATTCTTGCAAGCAAGTCGAATTTCTTCTTGAACATCAAAAAATATCCCCCGAGTATAAATCTTTGCAGCTTCCAGTTCCAATTCATAATTGGTTTTCATGCGAGGTTGTGTGTATCTGGTATCATGATCACGTTTGCTGCGCTTAAACCTCTGAGATTCCATTGCAGTATCAAAATGGCTCAAAAACTCAACTAATGACAATTTTGTGTTGGTTAATTGACCAAAAAAATGATTTTCACTCTCAGACCTAGATGTTGTACGCATAAGACCGGACATATGTTCATGACGATAGTATGCAGGAATCCAATCTGATCTGAGGTTGTACATATCAGACAGCCAGCTGTTACTAGTAAGGTTGTACTTAATCATTAAATCACACCATTGTGTCTCAAACTGTGCTGGTTCAAGAGCATCAGTCCATACAACATCACATATATCTTCTTTAAAAACCTCATCTTGTGATAGCTCAGTACCAACCTATAACAAAAAAAAATAATTAGTATATTAAAACAACAAACAAATACTAAAATGTGCTGGTTTATATGTTAAAGTGTGCTAGTTGATGTATAAACTTAAACTATGATGCTTAAACTGTGATGGTTTAAAGAAAGTGTGCTGGTTTAAAAGTGTGCTGAGTTATATGCCAAAGTGTGCTGGTTTAAAAGTGTGCTGGTTTATATGCTAAAGTGTGCTGGTTTAAATGGATTGTTTAAAGTGTGCTGGTTTATATGCTAAAAGTGTGCTGGTTTAAGAAAGTTACCTTTTCAGAAACTTTGATCATTATATGCCACATACACAAACGATGTCTGGTATCTGGGAAAACATCTCGGATGGCAATTTTCATTGCAGCGTCCTGATCAGTCACAACCACCTTAGGTGCAACACCAAAAGCCTTCAAAAAACTTTGAAGAAGCCATTTATATGATTCAGCAGTTTCAGATGCTAACAAAGAACCAGCAAACGTGACATTGTGATGATGATTATCGATTCCAGTGAACGGAACAAATACCAAGTCATACCTAAAAATTGAATTGATTATATTACAACTGCTTGCTGAATTGTGCTAGTTTAATAAAAATATGAATAAATGATCTACAAAAAGTGAATAAAATACCTGTTCGTACGGAACGTAGCATCAAAAGACATAACATCCCCAAAGACCTCATAATTCAGTTTCATTTCTTCATCAGCCCAAAATAATCCAGCAAGAGCACCTTTTTCATCACAATAAAATTCACAAGAAAAATTCGGCAAATACAGCTTCTTCTTCATAAGACGTTGGACAGCCATATCCACATCAAACTCTCCAATGAACAAATTAATATCTCTTTTAAAATTTTTACAATCAGTAGACGTCACTCCAACCTTATCAAATCCACCACGAATCTTTCTCATAAGGTTGAATGCCCTAACTGGACCAATATTCATCTCAGAAAAATCAGAAAGCAGTTGCTCTTCAGTGAATGTCAACTTTCTAGACGAAGCTAAAAGATGATAATCCTCTTCATCAACAAAAGAATGATTATGCTCCTCAAATACATGAGAAACTCTATAAGTATTTTTTGGAGTTAAAGACAAACGGATGTGTGCCTTACATCCGGTACGTTTAGAAGGTCTCCTCCTTCGGTCATTTAACTTTTTATCAGCACCAACACTATCATTTACCGTGTCAACGGCACAGGATGTCGCTGAACCCTCTTTCGCACAAACAAAGTACTTTCTAATCACAACACCATTTTTTGAAGATTGGGTATGCTTTCGAGCCTCAAACCCAGATAACTTAGCATACTTCTTATAGAAATTAAAGGCAGAATCAATTGACTGGAAATGCATACCAACTACAGGTTTGGAAGAATCTGGAACAATAGGAGTATAATACTGATTACCAGTAGTTGGACAGATACGAACTCCTGAACAAATCAAAAAACCAGAACAAATAAAAGATATCAGCACAAACTTTACAATAAACCAGCACAAAAAACAAGCACAACTTTACCAGACAAACTAGCACAAAATAAAGATATCAGCACAACTTTACAAACCTACACTTTAAAATATGATGTAATATAAAAAAACCAGCACAACTTCAAAAAACCAGCACAACTTCAGAACTACACTTTTAAATAAAAACCAGCACAACTTAGATCAAAACTAAAAACCTAAAAAGTAGATGAAATTAAAACTACAAGGTATTTTACCATCGACAGTAGTAGACATCATTAAAATAGACGAGGATAAATCAGCAAATCAATGAATGAACAGAGGAGCTAGGGTTCCAGCAAATCGATGAAAACGATGAACGATTCAGCAGGATTGATCTCAATCTCGCAGGTACCGGCAAATCGATGAAAACGATCAACGATTCAGCAGGATTGAGATTGAGATTTGCGATTGATTTAGATGAAAACGATCTCGATGAAATTGGTAAGCTCAATAAATGAATGAATGAAAAATATGAAAGAAGGAATGAAAATCGTGTGATTAAAACTAAGTACAGATCTGTTTGAAATTTGCATTTTCCAATATTACCCTTTCATCTAAATTAATGAGATTGCCACATGTAAGCTCAAGATTGCTTCTTAGGAAACTTAGGGAAGATTAAATTCTTAGTTGAACCTCTACCTATATATATATATATATATATATATATATATATATATATATATATATATATATATATATATATGAATAGTTCCATGATGTTTCAGAGTTTACTAACATGAGGTCCGAACTTAGGTTGTTAAGGGGGTCCGGCTTTGTGAGTTATATAGTCTGAATTTAGTGATGGATGATATTGTTTCAGGGTTTATTAAATTAAGAGGGGTCCGAACATGTGAAGGATTAAAAGGGACCGAACTTGTTAGCTTAAAGGGGTCAGACTTTATGTGTGTTATATGAAACTGACTTTAATAATTTCAATAAAGGCATGCAGAATTTAGAGGGAATTATAAGTATTAATTATAAAGCTTAATCAATTGATTTTGAACACAAAATTTTGCCGACGTTATCAGTGTGGGATTCTGAATGTGGGTTGAAGGTTGTCACACCCCCAAATTCCAGCTGCGGATAACACCCGCTTTGAGGGCGTGACTGACCAGGATCCAGCCACCAATTATACTAAGCATTGGTTATTAGTAAAGTAGATTGCTATCTTGAGTAGTGTAGCAACATCTTAGTTTAAGTTCGATAGTAAGTTTAAACAAAACAGCGGAAGCATAAACCAAATAGTTTTAAAAGACAGTTCATGGTTCAAGATAACTAAAACCCAACACACGGGTTTTGACGATCACTACACATTCCCAAGCAGCAGCTCCTCAGTCACTGGTTACCTGCAAAGCATGCAGTAAGGGGTCAACAATAATGCTGAGTGAGTTCACTAGTTGTCCAGTTTTAATTACCAAAAACTTGTTCACCAGTTAATTTATCCGTTTATACATGCCATGGGGAGCTACCCCAAAAGTTAGCGACTAAACTGTTTTTTTTTTCCAATACCGAACACTAGGTAACCGTTTGCGTTTCCGCAGGATGCCCCGATGTCAATGTTCTATCATCATTGACGGATGCCTGAGTACATTAGTTCACGACCGATCCCATACCATGGCACGGTGTGAGGTTGGTAAGACCTAAATAGCGCTATCAACTAATAACCCGTTCGCCTGGCCCCGGCGACTAATCGGTATTATGTAGTAGGGACTTGAGTGATAGAGTTTCGTTTAGTGCCGTTAGTTGCAATCCGTATAAACAGTAATTAACCAAAGGTTCCCAATAACAAGGGAAGAAAAGTAAGTTGTATCCCTCATAGGGGATAGTGTTGTTTGTAGTTCCGTTTCCCAAACCACCGGGAACGCATGCTTTAGGTTGTGAACTCACCTTGGGTTGCTCGGTAGATTAAATACCCGGTCAATCACGTTGGTCACCACGTCCTAGCATGGTCACCAAATATAGGTCAAGTTGGGGTACACGTAATCATGTATTAGTAACACGTATAAACACATTTAGCATACAAGCATACAAACAGTTGGGTTATTGGGCCTGCCTAACATCTACACAACAAACAGTAACAGATACACATGCAGTCCAGTCAACAGTTAGCCCAACAAGTCACGGCCCAATAACACTAAGGCAGCCCAGTCGAGACAAGGGCGGTTTCGACTCGTAATGCATGGTTTCGAGTCGCAACCGGGGGATTCCGACTCGCAACTCTGGTTTCGGCTTATCATGCCTTGGTCTCGAGTCGCAGCCAGAGGTTCCGACTCGCAACCTCGGTTGCGGTTCATCATGCCTGGTCTCGAGTGTGCTGCTTGCGAGTCGCAATCTCGAGTCGCAACTAGGAGATCTCGAGTTGTCATGCCTTGGTCTCGAGTCGCAACCAGAGGTTCCGACTCGCAACCGCAGTTACGTGCACAGAATCTTCTAGAACCTGTCGACAGTACTAACCAATAGAATTGCATTTTCATGAAATTTGTGTACTATCCCCACTAAACATGTTTCCTTGTCTGATTACAACCCAAAACAAATCAAACAAGCAGAATTTCAAATATTCATCATGTTCATAACATATTCAAATTGTTCATCAAAATCACCAAATGTTCATCATGTCTAGACTATCAATTAACCGACCCAAAACAAGTATTTTCCACTTTTCATTTGTAATATTATCGGCATTTCTAGCAGCCCTACGTTACAAACATCCAAAACATTCGAAACATGCCAAGTTACCCAACTAGATTTCATACTTGATCCTATTTCTAGCATGTAAGACACAAGAACATATAAACACATAATATTCACCCTCTTCGGCTTCACATCTATAATAGGAATGAAACTTATCACAATCAATAACATTTCTATTAAGCACATAACACTTATTTGGTTAACATAATTCATAAATCAACCAAGAAGTCATAGTAATCCTCAAAAATCCACTAACCGGTTGATGAAGGATAAGAGGGATGATCTTCCTAATGAGATGTTCGAGTTGATCCGAGGGCTTGGTGTTTCCGGTTTGTATCCGAGTATGAAGAGGATGAAGGTGAATGTTGGTGCTTGTAAGGTTTAGTGAGAGAGTGAGAGAGAGAGTGAGAGTGTTGTGAGAGGAGTGTTGTAAAAATGGTTAAGGGATGGGAGGGTTGGTTTATATAAGATCTCGAGTGGGCTTAGGGTGTTGCGACTTGGGCTTTCACATGGCCCAAACCAAACCGGCCCCTAATATGTCTTACTGTTCACTCGAGACCAAGGGGTCTCGAGTTGGGTCATGGTTTCGGCTCATCTCTCATACACCCACTATTATATATATATATATAAATACATATATACGTACAATTTCTCAACAATTAACACGTAACAATAAATCACCGATTTTCATTTAATAACAATATATAAATATATACAAGTTGATTAATTACAGAAATGGTTGTCCGGGAAAACCCGAAGTGTCACATTATCCCCAAGTTTTAGGAACTTTCGTCCCGAAAGTTAAGGCAGTCACTGTCAAGCTAGTATAAGTGAGAAAGTTTCAACGGGGTGTCACAAAGGTTATAGTTGGGCCAAGCACATGTGCACTAAAGGATTCAAGTGAATTTAATAAAATTGGACTTTGAACTTTTTGTATTATTAAACGTTCGGATTTTTAAGGAATGTATACTTATATTCCAAATTTACTATTTAACTCAATATCTATATAAGTGATTCATGTACTGAATAAACACATGGGTTGATCCGAGTTCCTGTTTAAATAATTAAATAAGAAGGGGGTCTCCAAGTTAATGGTAGAACCCGAATTTATATGAATGCACAATAGATCCGAGATTGTTAAGTGTTATTTTTTTGGTTCATGTTGTTTAATCCGAGCATATGAGTATCGTCGGGTTATGTTTTGAGCGTACCTCTCAATAACACAATGCATGTTACTAATAATGTCGCCAACTAGAGACATTCACTGTATGTGCCGTATGTTAAATTTGTTAACCTGTAATCAAGAAACACCTGTTGTTTGGGCATTAGGATATTGCATAGCCCTGCATACACACATACTTATATTTACTGTACATTAGGTCGCGTGTAACGGACCTACATATCATTAACGCGTAGAAGTACGTATCATATACCGAGCAAACTAAGGTGAGTTCACTACTCTTACACAAGCATGTGTCCCGGGGGACAAACAAACTAATATTCCTGGGAGGAATACTTTTAAATGTATTGGTTTAATTTCGATGTTAGTTAATAGATTCAACTCTATGACGAAAGTCCCTACTTACATACCGAGCTAGTTACCTGGGAGGCAACGGGGTATTAATTGATAGCGCTATTAGGTTTGACAAACCTCACACCGTGCTGGGAGTCGAGCGTGAACTAATGACCTTAAACCGTGTCACACCCCGACCACGTAGGACAACAAACCGTGGCGGAAACGTCGGGGAGTGTTGTAACAGAAGCTATCGTTTCACAACCATGGATACAAAAAGTGTTTTGTTTTATTGATATAATTAAACATTACATTGTTTTAACACATAGAACAACAAGTTTCATATCGACTATCATAGTTTTAAAGTCACTAAGGCCTCGTCCAGATCCTATGTGACGCATGCATCCTAGAAAATCACATTATTCAACCACACCTGAAACATATGTAAAAACAAAGTCAGCAAAGAAATTGCTGGCGAGTACATAGGTTTTATAAGGGTATTGGAATCATGGCTCGTTTATATGGTGCAATACTTTATTAGACTACAAGAGTCAAAATACAAACCTCGTTTTGAAAAGTGTATTGCAACATAGTTAACCAACTCAAATCAAGTTGATTACAGTTTATAAAATCTCGTAGCCATGATTCTTAACCCAAAAACATTTTGTTTTAGAAAAACATCTTGTAAAACATCTAGTAAAAACTCGTTAATAAAACATCGTTGTGTGACATCGTTTTAAAAATCGTTTACCCAAGTGAACTAAATAACGCCACGGTATGTAATATGTTGAAAACACTTATATATAGGAAGTACCAGCGGCGTATCCACCATGCTTTCAACATATTACACCCGTCTCGTTATCTAAACACTAACCAAAAACCAATCGTTTACCCAAATCGTTTAACTCGTTAAAATCGTTTCAAAATCGTTAACTCGTTTAAAATCGTTTAAATCATCCTCGTTTTAATTTGTGAAAAACTATATATGGTCGTCTCGCTAACAACATTCAAACCTTCGTGACTCGATCACCTCGCTTCTCGTATTAACAAACCACCAAAGGGTAAGTTAACAAACATCATATTCAGTCGCTACCCACAACCCCCACACATAACCATGGGTGTAGTAAAGTAACGGGATTTGTCAGATCCTATGGTACCATAACCTAATACTGGTCGGTCAGGCCAAAATTAATGAATGTCATTTGTTATGTAACTACAACCATCAAGTTTTGTTCACATCGTTGAAATCGTTATTAGTTTAGTAAAAATCGTTTTGATCGTTTTTGAAACCATCGTTTTAAACTTTGAAAACATTTCGTACATATGAATCACCCCAAAACATTTAAAAACAGTAAAATAGGGGAACTATGTACTCACATGAAGTGCAAAGTATCCTCAATCAATAGAACTTCAAACAACCTCAAGCAAACCAAAGGAATCAGGTAGCACCTAGTAATCGAACCACTAGTCAAACAATAGACGCCTAAATCGGACGATCGGACAGGATGAGGTCTTGTAAACCAAATGAGTGTTGGAACTCATGTGATATGATTTAACAAAGCCTACATCCTAAATTGAAACCTAACCTAAGTGCTTTCGACCCATCGCGACCCATTAAGGTAGCTTATGCTACTTTAACGCGTTGTGCGCGCAAATGCGCGTTCGAGACGTCTAACTAGTCCTATGACAAGTATTATATGCCAAAACATGTTTTAAATATGTTACAAAATCAGTTATGTGACAAAAGTTTAGGTTACATATGTTTAATTACCAATTACGCATGAAAAGGGTAGTTTGGTAATTTACTTAAGGCATATAAACTACTTATCACACAACTATTTAAACTAGGCGACCATAAGGTATAACCTCGGAAGGTTATTCCCTATGCTATTATGGTCACAAAACATGTTTGGTCGGATCCTAATGATCGACCAAACGGGTCGTGTTCGGAAGTCTAAGCGGGTGTTTAGTCCGCTTGACTTACGACTCTACACAAGCACTAAACTAAAAAGTGACGAGCTAAATATGTTGAAACATGTTTAGTTAAGTTAGAAAACAGATTAGGTATCAAAACAAACGGTTTTGACACCCTAAAAGTAGCTTGGTTACAAAATACGCGAGAAAACGCATTCTGGCCGAAGCTACGACTCGTCACTGAGCCTAGATAACGTGGTAATCAGTAGGTATAGTTACTAGGGACTATAACCATCGTGATTACGCTCACGTTATGAAGTTCAAACGAACTTCGCATTGACCATAAACTGGTCAAAGCAGAAAGTCAAACACAGTTTGACTTTAACGATAGAAACGAATGAAAAGAACGAAAGAATACTTACAGAAGGTCCCCGCAAGCTCTTGATCTGATTTACTCTCAGGTATGAAGCATAAACTTCAACTTAGAGAGCCAAAATCAGATTCAAGTGTGCTTTGGGAGTGAAATGGGTTTGGCTATTTATAGGAATTCAAGAACCGTTAAGATCGTTCGTCGAAAAACATGCTTTGATCTAGACCTTACATGTGGGCACATGGTTTTCAAAACCATGGGAATACTTAAAACCATCAAATGGTATTGCCAAACAAGGATCAAAACCACCCATGTGTGGCACATTGTTTTGAAATACCATGGGTGCCTAAAAAAATGGACCAAGTTCAATGTATCTACCAGAAATTTCAAAAATGGTCCCTGCACTTGTAAAAGTTGATTTTTTGGCACTTTTAAACCCCTTTAACCTCATTTCAAGGCTCTAAAATGATGTTAAAGTATAGGGAACTTAAAATATGCTCAAAGACATCACTGATGTCGGTTCGTTTGGCCGTACGGTTGCGTTATTCGGTTAATTACGACGGAAGTCGTAACGAACGCAAAAACGATCCAAATTACGCGAAGAATGGAATTTTATCATGCCAATCACTAAAATAAAATATTTTAATGATTTCATAAATCTTTTTGGAAGTCCGGATATATTCAGAATGTAAGATATGCGCGGAAATGCAAACTTATGCACTTTTTGACTTTTTTCTCCCTATTGATCAAATAAGTTTATTTTTCTCACTAAACACCTCAAAGCCTATTTCTAAGCTATGTAAAGGCTATTTAGGGTATGTTTAACTTATGATCAAGTTCCGGAATGTTCATTACTACACAAATCGGTATAGTTTCGCAGTTTGACATAAATAGTTCCTTCGATCGAACAAACTTGATTTCAACACACCAAACCATCCAAAACTTATTTCTAAGTTATGTGGAGGTTATTTAAGGTATGTTAAGCCTATTTCACTATTCCGGAGTGTTTGTTGCATTAAACTGGTTATATTTACGCATCGGCGCGCGTATAACCTTCCAAAAAGCGATTTAGAGCTTGAAATTGGAATCGAATCAAATTGAGAAATCACCAAACATAAATACACACATAATAACACAAAAACACATATAATAACACCAAAGCACATTGTTTTATTAATAAATAACATTGTTTTACATTGAACTACGATTATAGAACACAGTTGTCACAGTCTCCCCTACTTCAGGAAATTTCGTCCCGAAATTTTAACTTGTGGAAGCTTGTGAAAACAAATGTGGATATTTCGCCTTCATCTGGTCCTCACATTCCCAAGTAAACTCTGGGCCACGTTTGGACTCCCAACGAACTTTGACTAATTTAATCCGTTTGTTCTTCAATTGTTTGAAAGTACGGTCCACGATCTCCACGGGTTTCTCGACAAAGTGCATCGTTTCATCGATTTGGATCTCGTCAAGAGGAATGTGAAGATCAGCGTCAGCTAAACACTTTCGCAAATTGGACACATGAAAAGTCGGATGAATATTACCAAGCTCTGGAGGTAGCTCTAGTCAATAGGCAACCTTCCCAATTCTTTCCACAATCTTGAATGGTCCTACATATCGAGGTGCAAGTTTTCCTTTCTTTCCAAATCTCACGACTCCTTTCCAAGGTGAAACCTTGAGTAGGACACGATCTCTGACTTGGAATTCTAAGGGCTAGCGTCGCATATCCGCATAACTCTTTTGACGGCTTCGAGCTGTCAGAAGATTATCGCGGATTTTCTTGATTTTTGTCTGTTGTTTCAAGAACGAGCTCAGGTCTAGTAAGCGAAGCTTCACCGATCTCATTCCAACAGACAGGTGAACGACATTTTCGACCGTAGAGAGCTTTGAATGGTGACATATTAATGCTAGCATGATAACTATTGTTGTAAGAGAACTCGATCAATGGCAGATGAGAATCCCAATTACCACCAAAGTCTATCAAGCATGCTCTAAGCATATCCTCCAAAGTTTGAATCATTCTCTCAAATTGACCATCTGTTTGGGGATGATAAGCAGTGCTTAGATTCAGTTGGGTTCCCACAGCAGATTGCATGGTCTTCCAAAAATGAGATGAAAATCGGGCATCACGATCAGAGATGATATCCAGAGGAACACCATGTCGTGTCATAATCTCATCAACATAAACCTTTGCAAGTTTATCAGCAGATAGGTCCTCACGAATTGGAATAAAATGAGCTGATTTTGTTAATCGATTGATAACAACCCAAATAGCATCATGACCTTTAGACGTACGCGGTAACTTAGTGATGAGATCGATCGCAATGTTCTCCCACTTCCAAACCGGTATCTCTGGTTGTACAAGCAACCCAGAAGGTCGTTGATGTTCAGCCTTAACTTTGAGACAAGTTAGGCATTTCGATACGTACAAGGCAACATCCTTCTTCATACCAGGCCACCAGCACTGAGTACGAAGATCCTTATACATTTTATCAGCACCAGGATGGATAGAATATCGAGACTTATGAGATTCGTTCATTACCAAGGTGTGAAGATCATCTTGTTTCGGAATCCACAAACGATCCTTGAAATAGAGCAAACCATCTTCTTTCGCTTCAAGTTTAAGGTCAAGCTGACGTGGTAATTCCTTACCCATCAAATTTTGTGAAACACAAAATTGCTGAGCTTGAAGGACATGAGATTGATATCAGATAGAGTTCGAACAGAATGAAGCTTGACTCACTCCTTTCGACTAAGCGCATCGGCTACAACATTCGCCTTACCAGGGTGGTAGCAAATCTCGCAATCGTAATCGCTCAAGAGCTCGTCCCAACATCGTTGCCTCATGTTCAGCTCTTTCTGATTAAGAATATGCTGGAGACTTTTGTGGTCTGTAAAAACCACACACTTCGTTCCATAGAGGTAGTGTCTCCAGATTTTGAGCGCGAAAAACACAGCTCCTTACTCAAGATCATGAGTCGTGTAGTTCTTCTCATGAATTTTCAGCTGTCTAGATGCATATGCAATAACTTTACCTCGTTGCATGAGGACGCAACCAAGGCCTAAGTTGGACACATCGGAGTAGACAACGAAATCATCGCTTCCCTCGAGCAGAGATAGAACATGAGCATTACAAAGCTTCTGCTTCAGCGTTTGGAACGCATCTTCTTGCTTGGGTCCCTACTCAAAAGGCTTATTCTTCTGAGTCAAAGCAGTGAGTGGAACCGCAATCTTCGAGAAATTTGAAATGAATCGACGATAATAACCAGCAAGACCAAGAAAAGATCGAATCTCTGTCGGTGTTGTCGGTGTATTCCTCTCCTTAATAGCAGCAATCTTGGATGGATCCACATGAATACCCTGCTCGTTGACTATATGACCCAAGAATTGAACTTCTTTAAGCCAGAATTCACACTTAGAGAATTTAGCAAAAAGTTGTTCCTTCTTCAGGAGTTCCAAAGTCAAACGAAGGTATTGCTCGTGCTCGGCTCGAGACTTCGAATAGACAAGAATATCGTCGATGAACACAATAATGAGCTTGTCTAAATAAGGTTTACAGACCTATTCATTAAGTCCATGAAGATGGCTGGAGCATTTGTCAAACAAAAGGCATGACTGTAAACTCGTAATGGCTATATCTTGTGCGGAAAGCAGTTTTGGGAATATCTTCTTCGAGAACACGAAGTTGATGATACCCAGAACGCAGATCGATCTTGGAAAGGCATGAAGCACCTTGCAGCTGGTCGAAGAGATCATCAATTCGAGGTAGGAGATATCGATTCTTGATGGTAAGCTTATTCAGCTCACGATAATCGATACACATTCAAAAAGACCCATCTTTCTTTTTCACAAAGAGGACAGGAGCTCCCCAAGGTGAAAAGCTCGGTCGGATGAATCCTTTATCAGATAACTCTTGAAGCTGCTTCGATAATTCTTGCATCTCCGACGGTGCAAGTCGATAAGGCGCTTTTGCAATTAGGTTGGCATTGGTACGAGGCCAATATGAAACTCGACTTGACGAACTGGAGGCAAACCAGGCAGTTCATCAGGAAACACCTCTGGATAATCCCGAACAATCGGAATATCATGAATACTCTTGCTCTTGCTTTCTCCTCGGTGACATGTGTTAGAAAAGCGACATATCCTTTTCGTAAATACCTTTGGGCTTCCATACATGACATAAGCTTCAATCCACCTGAAGGTTTCTCGCCACGAACTTCCAAAACATCGCCAGAAGACAAAGGAATGTGAACGATCTTATCAAAACAATCCACCTCAGCATGATGTTTGGTTAACCAATCCATCCCCGCAATAATATTGAAACTCCCAAGTTGCATCGGCGTGCGGTCAATGGGAAAAAGATGGTTATCAAGGTTCAATTGACAACCACGAATAACAGAATCGAGAACAAGAGGTTTACTAGAAGCAACTTCGACAGATAAGGGTTTCCCCAGTTTAGTTCTAGGTATCGCAAGCAAAGGCTCAAAAGACAAAGAAACAAAACTTCTATCGACTCCAGAATCAAAAAAAAATAGATGCACGTCGATTGTTAACAAGAAACGTACCGTTCACTAGAAAGGTACCATCAACAATGAGGTGGTCAGCTCGGGCCTCATTTGCATTCAGATTGAATGCTCCTCCATGAGCGGGATCGACAATTGGAAAAACACAAGAGGCATCGACAAAACGCAAGAGAGGCGATCATTTGTTCGTTACCTCGAACAAACAAACGACACGCAGAGATTAATCAAAGTAAATGGGTTAATATAATGTATCACCGAAGACATGCTCGCCTATAAGTGGACACTCACCCCAAGAGTTCCCAGGTAAGAGTGACTGGTCCGATACTGCGGATTTGTACGAACACTCTAGCCTTAGACAGAAGACCCAGGGTACAGGCACCCACTCTTCCAGTTCGCACGTGTTCACACTATTTAGACCCAAACTTTAACGAGATTTTGAAAACTTAAAGGGTTCGAAACCTTATAACTAAGGGTTCAAAACCTAGTAATCAATCATCCTAGAACAGATGATTAGTTTTCAAAGCGGATTCGAATTTTGTGTTCTCATTATGGTTATCACCTAAGGATAGGTGACGGTATTGTTTTAAAATCTAAACGCAAGTAAACTTGTGTTAGGGTCAAAGCATTACTAATAACCTAATTCCCTATAGCCATTGGCTCTGATACCAACTTCTTCTGTCACACCCCGACCATGTAGGACAACAAACCGTGGCGGAAACGTCGGGGAGTGTTGTAACAGAAGCTATCGTTTCACAACCATGGATACAAAAAGTGTTTTGTTTTATTGATATAATTAAACATTACATTGTTTTAACACATAGAACAACAAGTTTCATATCGACTATCATAGTTTTAAAGTCACTAAGGCCTCGTCCAGATCCTATGTGACGCATGCATCCTAGAAAATCACATCATTCAACCACACCTGAAACATATGTAAAAACAAAGTCAGCAAAGAAATTGCTGGCGAGTACATAGGTTTTATAAGGGTATTGGAATCATGGCTCGTTTATATGGTGCAATACTTTATTAGACTACAAGAGTCAAAATACAAACCTCGTTTTGAAAAGTGTATTGCATCATAGTTAACCAACTCAAATCAAGTTGATTACAGTTTATAAAATCTCGTAGCCATGATTCTTAACCCAAAAACATTTTGTTTTAGAAAAACATCTTGTAAAACATCTAGTAAAAACTCGTTAATAAAACATCGTTGTGTGACATCGTTTTAAAAATCGTTTACCCAAGTGAACTAAATAACGCCACGGTATGTAATATGTTGAAAACACTTATATATAGGAAGTACCAGCGGCGTATCCACCATGCTTTCAACATATTACACCCGTCTCGTTATCTAAACACTAGCCAAAAACCAATCGTTTACCCAAATCGTTTAACTCGTTAAAATCGTTTCAAAATCGTTAACTCGTTTAAAATCGTTTAAATCATCCTCGTTTTAATTTGTGAAAATCTATATATGGTCGTCTCGCTAACAACATTCAAACCTTCGTGACTCGATCACCTCGCTTCTCGCTTCTCGTATTAACAAACCACCAAAGGGTAAGTTAACAAACATCATATTCAGTCGCTACCCACAACCCCCACACATAACCATGGGTGTAGTAAAGTAACGGGATTTGTCAGATCCTATGGTACCATAACCTAATACTGGTCGGTCGGGCCAAAATTAATGAATGTCATTTGTTATGTAACTACAACCATCAAGTTTTGTTCACATTGTTGAAATCGTTATTAGTTTAGTAAAAATCGTTTTGATCGTTTTTGAAACCATCGTTTTAAACTTTGAAAACATTTCGTACATATGAATCACCCCAAAACATTTAAAAACAGTAAAATAGGGGAACTATGTACTCACATGAAGTGCAAAGTATCCTCAATCAATAGAACTTCAAACAACCTCAAGCAAACCAAAGGAATCAGGTAGCACCTAGTAATCGAACCACTAGTCAAACAATAGACGCCTAAATCGGACGATCGGACAGGATGAGGTCTTGTAAACCAAATGAGTGTTGGAACTCATGTGATATGATTTAACAAAGCCTACATCCTAAATTGAAACCTAACCTAAGTGCTTTCGACCCATCGCGACCCATTAAGGTAGCTTATGCTACTTTAACGCGTCGTGCGCGCAAATGCGCGTTCGAGACGTCTAACTAGTCCTATGACAAGTATTATATGCCAAAACATGTTTTAAATATGTTACAAAATCAGTTATGTGACAAAAGTTTAGGTTACATATGTTTAATTACCAATTACGCATGAAAAGGGTAGTTTGGTAATTTACTTAAGGCATATAAACTACTTATCACACAACTATTTAAACTAGGCGACCATAAGGTATAACCTCGGAAGGTTATTCCCTATGCTATTATGGTCACAAAACATGTTTGGTCGGATCCTAATGATCGACCAAACGGGTCGTGTTCGGAAGTCTAAGCGGGTGTTTAGTCCGCTTGACTTACGACTCTACACAAGCACTAAACTAAAAAGTGACGAGCTAAATATGTTGAAACATGTTTAGTTAAGTTAGAAAACAGATTTGGTATCAAAACAAACGGTTTTGACACCCTAAAAGTAGCTTGGTTACAAAATACGCGAGAAAACGCATTCTGGCCGAAGCTACGACTCGTCACTGAGCCTAGATAACGTGGTAATCAGTAGGTATAGTTACTAGGGACTATAACCATCGTGATTACGCTCACGTTATGAAGTTCAAACGAACTTCGCGTTGACCATAAACTGGTCAAAGCAGAAAGTCAAACACAGTTTGACTTTAACGATAGAAACGAATGAAAAGAACGAAAGAATACTTACAGAAGGTCCCCGCAAGCTCTTGATCCGATTTACTCTTAGGTATGAAGCATAAACTTCAACTTAGAGAGCCAAAATCAGATTCAAGTGTGCTTTGGGAGTGAAATGGGTTTGGGTATTTATAGGAATTCAAGAACCGTTAAGATCGTTCGTCAAAAAACATGCTTTGATCTAGACCTTACATGTGGGCACATGGTTTTCAAAACCATGGGAATACTTAAAACCATCAAATGGTATTGCAAAACAAGGATCAAAACCACCCATGTGTGGCACATTGTTTTGAAATACCATGGGTGCCTAAAAAATGGACCAAGTTCAATGTATCTACCAGAAATTTCAAAAATGGTCCCTGCACTTGTAAAAGTTGATTTTTTGGCACTTTTAAACCCCTTTAACCTCATTTCAAGGCTCTAAAATGATGTTAAAGTATAGGGAACTTAAAATATGCTCAAAGACATCACTGATGTCGGTTCGTTTGGCCGTACGGTTGCGTTATTCGGTTAATTACGACGGAAGTCGTAACGAACGCAAAAACGATCCAAATTACGCGAAGAATGGAATTTTATCATGCCAATCACTAAAATAAAATATTTTAATGATTTCATAAATCTTTTTGGAAGTCCGGATATATTCAGAATGTAAGATATGCGCGGAAATGCAAACTTATGCACTTTTTGACTTTTTTCTCCCTATTGATCAAATAAGTTTATTTTTCTCACTAAACACCTCAAAGCCTATTTCTAAGCTATGTAAAGGCTATTTAGGGTATGTTTAACTTATGATCAAGTTCCGGAATGTTCATTACTACACAAATCGGTATAGTTTCGCAGTTTGACATAAATAGTTCCTTCGATCGAACAAACTTGATTTCAACACACCAAACCATCCAAAACTTATTTCTAAGTTATGTGGAGGTTATTTAAGGTATGTTAAGCCTATTTCACTATTCCGGAGTGTTTGTTGCATTAAACTGGTTATATTTACGCATCGGCGCGCGTATAACCTTCCAAAAAGCGATTTAGAGCTTGAAATTGGAATCGAATCAAATTGAGAAATCACCAAACATAAATACACACATAATAACACAAAAACACATATAATAACACCAAAGCACATTGTTTTATTAATAAATAACATTGTTTTACATTGAACTACGATTATAGAACACAGTTGTCACAGTCTCCCCTACTTCAGGAAATTTCGTCCCGAAATTTTAACTTGTGGAAGCTTGTGAAAACAAATGTGGATATTTCGCCTTCATCTGGTCCTCACATTCCCAAGTAAACTCTGGGCCACGTTTGGACTCCCAACGAACTTTGACTAATTTAATCCGTTTGTTCTTCAATTGTTTGAAAGTACGGTCCACGATCTCCACGGGTTTCTCGACAAAGTGCATCGTTTCATCGATTTGGATCTCGTCAAGAGGAATGTGAAGATCAGCGTCAGCTAAACACTTTCGCAAATTGGACACATGAAAAGTCGGATGAATATTACCAAGCTCTGGAGGTAGCTCTAGTCAATAGGCAACCTTCCCAATTCTTTCCACAATCTTGAATGGTCCTACATATCGAGGTGCAAGTTTTCCTTTCTTTCCAAATCTCACGACTCCTTTCCAAGGTGAAACCTTGAGTAGGACACGATCTCTGACTTGGAATTCTAAGGGCTAGCGTCGCATATCCGCATAACTCTTTTGACGGCTTCGAGCTGTCAGAAGATTATCGCGGATTTTCTTGATTTTTGTCTGTTGTTTCAAGAACGAGCTCAGGTCTAGTAAGCGAAGCTTCACCGATCTCATTCCAACAGACAGGTGAACGACATTTTCGACCGTAGAGAGCTTTGAATGGCGACATATTAATGCTAGCATGATAACTATTGTTGTAAGAGAACTCGATCAATGGCAGATGAGAATCCCAATTACCACCAAAGTCTATCAAGCATGCTCTAAGCATATCCTCCAAAGTTTGAATCATTCTCTCAAATTGACCATCTGTTTGGGGATGATAAGCAGTGCTTAGATTCAGTTGGGTTCCCACAGCAGATTGCATGGTCTTCCAAAAATGAGATGAAAATCGGGCATCACGATCAGAGATGATATCCAGAGGAACACCATGTCGTGTCATAATCTCATCAACATAAACCTTTGCAAGTTTATCAGCAGATAGGTCCTCACGAATTGGAATAAAATGAGCTGATTTTGTTAATCGATTGATAACAACCCAAATAGCATCATGACCTTTAGACGTACGCGGTAACTTAGTGATGAGATCGATCGCAATGTTCTCCCACTTCCAAACCGGTATCTCTGGTTGTACAAGCAACCCAGAAGGTCGTTGATGTTCAGCCTTAACTTTGAGACAAGTTAGGCATTTCGATACGTACAAGGCAACATCCTTCTTCATACCAGGCCACCAGCACTGAGTACGAAGATCCTTATACATTTTATCAGCACCAGGATGGATAGAATATCGAGACTTATGAGATTCGTTCATTACCAAGGTGTGAAGATCATCTTGTTTCGGAATCCACAAACGATCCTTGAAATAGAGCAAACCATCTTCTTTCGCTTCAAGTTTAAGGTCAAGCTGACGTGGTAATTCCTTACCCATCAAATTTTGTGAAACACAAAATTGCTGAGCTTGAAGGACATGAGATTGATATCAGATAGAGTTCGAACAGAATGAAGCTTGACTCACTCCTTTCGACTAAGCGCATCGGCTACAACATTCGCCTTACCAGGGTGGTAGCAAATCTCGCAATCGTAATCGCTCAAGAGCTCGTCCCAACATCGTTGCCTCATGTTCAGCTCTTTCTGATTAAGAATATGCTGGAGACTTTTGTGGTCTGTAAAAACCACACACTTCGTTCCATAGAGGTAGTGTCTCCAGATTTTGAGCGCGAAAAACACAGCTCCTTACTCAAGATCATGAGTCGTGTAGTTCTTCTCATGAATTTTCAGCTGTCTAGATGCATATGCAATAACTTTACCTCGTTGCATGAGGACGCAACCAAGGCCTAAGTTGGACACATCGGAGTAGACAACGAAATCATCGCTTCCCTCGAGCAGAGATAGAACATGAGCATTACAAAGCTTCTGCTTCAGCGTTTGGAACGCATCTTCTTGCTTGGGTCCCTACTCAAAAGGCTTATTCTTCTGAGTCAAAGCAGTGAGTGGAACCGCAATCTTCGAGAAATTTGAAATGAATCGACGATAATAACCAGCAAGACCAAGAAAAGATCGAATCTCTGTCGGTGTTGTCGGTGTATTCCTCTCCTTAATAGCAGCAATCTTGGATGGATCCACATGAATACCCTGCTCGTTGACTATATGACCCAAGAATTGAACTTCTTTAAGCCAGAATTCACACTTAGAGAATTTAGCAAAAAGTTGTTCCTTCTTCAGGAGTTCCAAAGTCAAACGAAGGTATTGCTCGTGCTCGGCTCGAGACTTCGAATAGACAAGAATATCGTCGATGAACACAATAATGAGCTTGTCTAAATAAGGTTTACAGACCCTATTCATTAAGTCCATGAAGATGGCTGGAGCATTTGTCAAACAAAAGGCATGACTGTAAACTCGTAATGGCTATATCTTGTGCGGAAAGCAGTTTTGGGAATATCTTCTTCGAGAACACGAAGTTGATGATACCCAGAACGCAGATCGATCTTGGAAAGGCATGAAGCACCTTGCAGCTGGTCGAAGAGATCATCAATTCGAGGTAGGAGATATCGATTCTTGATGGTAAGCTTATTCAGCTCACGATAATCGATACACATTCAAAAAGACCCATCTTTCTTTTTCACAAAGAGGACAGGAGCTCCCCAAGGTGAAAAGCTCGGTCGGATGAATCCTTTATCAGATAACTCTTGAAGCTGCTTCGATAATTCTTGCATCTCCGACGGTGCAAGTCGATAAGGCGCTTTTGCAATTGGGTTGGCATTGGTACGAGGCCAATATGAAACTCGACTTGACGAACTGGAGGCAAACCAGGCAGTTCATCAGGAAACACCTCTGGATAATCCCGAACAATCGGAATATCATGAATACTCTTGCTCTTGCTTTCTCCTCGGTGACATGTGTTAGAAAAGCGACATATCCTTTTCGTAAATACCTTTGGGCTTCCATACATGACATAAGCTTCAATCCACCTGAAGGTTTCTCGCCACGAACTTCCAAAACATCGCCAGAAGACAAAGGAATGTGAACGATCTTATCAAAACAATCCACCTCAGCATGATGTTTGGTTAACCAATCCATCCCCGCAATAATATTGAAACTCCCAAGTTGCATCGGCGTGCGGTCAATGGGAAAAAGATGGTTATCAAGGTTCAATTGACAACCACGAATAACAGAATCGAGAACAAGAGGTTTACTAGAAGCAACTTCGACAGATAAGGGTTTCCCCAGTTTAGTTCTAGGTATCGCAAGCAAAGGCTCAAAAGACAAAGAAACAAAACTTCTATCGACTCCAGAATCAAAAAAAAAAATAGATGCACGTCGATTGTTAACAAGAAACGTACCGTTCACCAGAAAGGTACCATCAACAATGAGGTGGTCAGCTCGGGCCTCATTTGCATTCAGATTGAATGCTCCTCCATGAGCGGGATCGACAATTGGAAAAACACAAGAGGCATCGACAAAACGCAAGAGAGGCGACCATTTGTTCGTTACCTCGAACAAACAAACGACACGCAGAGATTAATCAAAGTAAATGGGTTAATATAATGTATCGCCGAAGACATGCTCGCCTATAAGTGGACACTCACCCCAAGAGTTCCCAGGTAAGAGTGACTGGTCCGATACTGCGGATTTGTACGAACACTCTAGCCTTAGACAGAAGACCCAGGGTACAGGCACCCACTCTTCCAGTTCGCACGTGTTCACACTATTTAGACCCAAACTTTGACGAGATTTTGAAAACTTAAAGGGTTCGAAACCTTATAACTAAGGGTTCAAAACCTAGTAATCAATCATCCTAGAACAGATGATTAGTTTTCAAAGCGGATTCGAATTTTGTGTTCTCATTATGGTTATCACCTAAGGATAGGTGACGGTATTGTTTTAAAATCTAAACGCAAGTAAACTTGTGTTAGGGTCAAAGCATTACTAATAACCTAATTCCCTATAACCATTGGCTCTGATACCAACTTCTTCTGTCACACCCCGACCATGTAGGACAACAAACCGTGGCGGAAACGTCGGGGAGTGTTGTAACAGAAGCTATCGTTTCACAACCATGGATACAAAAAGTGTTTTGTTTTATTGATATAATTAAACATTACATTGTTTTAACACATAGAACAACAAGTTTCATATCGACTATCATAGTTTTAAAGTCACTAAGGCCTCGTCCAGATCCTATGTGACGCATGCATCCTAGAAAATCACATCATTCAACCACACCTGAAACATATGTAAAAACAAAGTCAGCAAAGAAATTGCTGGCGAGTACATAGGTTTTATAAGGGTATTGGAATCATGGCTCGTTTATATGGTGCAATACTTTATTAGACTACAAGAGTCAAAATACAAACCTCGTTTTGAAAAGTGTATTGCATCATAGTTAACCAACTCAAATCAAGTTGATTACAGTTTATAAAATCTCGTAGCCATGATTCTTAACCCAAAAACATTTTGTTTTAGAAAAACATCTTGTAAAACATCTAGTAAAAACTCGTTAATAAAACATCGTTGTGTGACATCGTTTTAAAAATCGTTTACCCAAGTGAACTAAATAACGCCACGGTATGTAATATGTTGAAAACACTTATATATAGGAAGTACCAGCGGCGTATCCACCATGCTTTCAACATATTACACCCGTCTCGTTATCTAAACACTAGCCAAAAACCAATCGTTTACCCAAATCGTTTAACTCGTTAAAATCGTTTCAAAATCGTTAACTCGTTTAAAATCGTTTAAATCATCCTCGTTTTAATTTGTGAAAATCTATATATGGTCGTCTCGCTAACAACATTCAAACCTTCGTGACTCGATCACCTCGCTTCTCGCTTCTCGTATTAACAAACCACCAAAGGGTAAGTTAACAAACATCATATTCAGTCGCTACCCACAACCCCCACACATAACCATGGGTGTAGTAAAGTAACGGGATTTGTCAGATCCTATGGTACCATAACCTAATACTGGTCGGTCGGGCCAAAATTAATGAATGTCATTTGTTATGTAACTACAACCATCAAGTTTTGTTCACATCGTTGAAATCGTTATTAGTTTAGTAAAAATCGTTTTGATCGTTTTTGAAACCATCGTTTTAAACTTTGAAAACATTTCGTACATATGAATCACCCCAAAACATTTAAAAACAGTAAAATAGGGGAACTATGTACTCACATGAAGTGCAAAGTATCCTCAATCAATAGAACTTCAAACAACCTCAAGCAAACTAAAGGAATCAGGTAGCACCTAGTAATCGAACCACTAGTCAAACAATAGACGCCTAAATCGGACGATCGGACAGGATGAGGTCTTGTAAACCAAATGAGTGTTGGAACTCATGTGATATGATTTAACAAAGCCTACATCCTAAATTGAAACCTAACCTAAGTGCTTTCGACCCATCGCGACCCATTAAGGTAGCTTATGCTACTTTAACGCGTCGTGCGCGCAAATGCGCGTTCGAGACGTCTAACTAGTCCTATGACAAGTATTATATGCCAAAACATGTTTTAAATATGTTACAAAATTAGTTATGTGACAAAAGTTTAGGTTACATATGTTTAATTACCAATTACGCATGAAAAGGGTAGTTTGGTAATTTACTTAAGGCATATAAACTACTTATCACACAACTATTTAAACTAGGCGACCATAAGGTATAACCTCGGAAGGTTATTCCCTATGCTATTATGGTCACAAAACATGTTTGGTCGGATCCTAATGATCGACCAAACGGGTCGTGTTCGGAAGTCTAAGCGGGTGTTTAGTCCGCTTGACTTACGACTCTACACAAGCACTAAACTAAAAAGTGACGAGCTAAATATGTTGAAACATGTTTAGTTAAGTTAGAAAACAGATTTGGTATCAAAACAAACGGTTTTGACACCCTAAAAGTAGCTTGGTTACAAAATACGCGAGAAAACGCATTCTGGCCGAAGCTACGACTCGTCACTGAGCCTAGATAACGTGGTAATCAGTAGGTATAGTTACTAGGGACTATAACCATCGTGATTACGCTCACGTTATGAAGTTCAAACGAACTTCGCGTTGACCATAAACTGGTCAAAGCAGAAAGTCAAACACAGTTTGACTTTAACGATAGAAACGAATGAAAAGAACGAAAGAATACTTACAGAAGGTCCCCGCAAGCTCTTGATCCGATTTACTCTTAGGTATGAAGCATAAACTTCAACTTAGAGAGCCAAAATCAGATTCAAGTGTGCTTTGGGAGTGAAATGGGTTTGGGTATTTATAGGAATTCAAGAACCGTTAAGATCGTTCGTCAAAAAACATGCTTTGATCTAGACCTTACATGTGGGCACATGGTTTTCAAAACCATGGGAATACTTAAAACCATCAAATGGTATTGCAAAACAAGGATCAAAACCACCCATGTGTGGCACATTGTTTTGAAATACCATGGGTGCCTAAAAAATGGACCAAGTTCAATGTATCTACCAGAAATTTCAAAAATGGTCCCTACACTTGTAAAAGTTGATTTTTTTGGCACTTTTAAACCCTTTTAACATTATTTCAAGGCTCTAAAATGATGCTAAAGTATAGGGAACTTAAAATATGCTCAAAGACATCACTGATGTCGGTTCGTTTGGCCGTACGGTTGCGTTATTCGGTTAATTACAACGGAAGTCGTAACGAACGCAAAAACGATCCAAATTACACGAAGAATGGAATTTTATCATGCCAATCACTAAAATAAAATATTTTAATGATTTCATAAATTTTTTTGGAAGTCCGGATATATTCAGAACGTAAGATATGCGCGAAAATGCAAACTTATGCACTTTTTGACGTTTTTTCTCCCTATTGATCAAATAAGTTTATTTTTGCTCACTAAACACCTCAAAGCCTATTTCTAAGCTATGTAAAGGTTATTTAGGGTATGTTTAACTTATGATCAAGTTCCGGAATGTTCGTTACTACACAAATCGGTATAGTTTCGCAGTTTGACATAAATAGTTCCTGCGATCGAACAAACTTGATTTCAACTCACCAAACCATCCAAAACTTATTTCTAAGTTATGTGGAGGTTATTTAAGGTATGTTAAGCCTATTTCACTATTCCGGAGTGTTTGTTGCATTAAACTGGTTATGTTTACGCATCAGCGCGCGTATAACCTTCCAAAAAGCGATTTAGAGCTTGAAATTGGAATCGAATCAAATTGAGAAATCACCAAACATAAATACACACATAATAACACAAAAAAACATATAATAACACCAAAGCACATTGTTTTATTAATAACTAACATTGTTTTACATTGAACCACGATTATAGAACACAGTTGTCACAAACACTTTGAGCAATGATGATAGACATTGATGGGGGCATCAAAAACAGAGCAGTCAATCGGTACTGAGTTTATTATTCGTAACATGTCTTTAAACTAAACACCTACTTGTTTTACGTTAAACAAAACTGTGAACTCGCCAACTTTTTGTTGACACACTTTTCTGGATGCTTGCAGGTTGTTAGATACATCGTGCTTTGGAACTTGCAGTCTGAGGAGCGAGGAGTGTCATGGGGCGTACTACTTGATGTAAACTATTAACATTATGCAATTTAAAATGATTTGGTTTTGATTAGATTGTAATAGTTACCATTGCTTCCGCTGAACACATGTTATGTTGAAATTTTATTTGGAATTACACTATTCATGTTGGACAGATATTTGTGTTCAATAATATTCTTACTATCAGTTCAACGTGATTAGTAGCTAGATCCTGGTACGTCACACTCCTCACGGTATAACTCCGTAGATGGTAATTTGGAGGTGTGACACAGTATATTTAAATACATAGTATGAAAAATAGTCAATGATACCAAGGTCCTTAACAACAAAAGCTTTGTAGAATAACTGAATAACACGATTAATAGCATGTGTGTTGCTTCCAATCACTATGATATCATCCACATAGACCAGTATATAGATAAGAGTTGTCCCACCTTTGTAGGTAAATAAAGAAAGATATGTTTTTGAGCCCAGAACCCCTAAGCTGTAGAAGGCCTATGACAGGTGATGAAACCAAGTTCGTGGAATTTGTTTGAGTCCGTAAAATGACTTGACCGACATACATGATTCGGATGATTGTGATCAACAAAACCTTGTTGTTATTTCAAATAGATCATCTTGGTGAGATACGCATGTAAGAAGGCATTCTTAACATCAAGTTGACAGAGTGGGATTGTTTTGTGACAACAAGTGAAATAACAACTCTAATTGTTGTGGACTTGATGACATGACGAAAGGTTCCATTGAAATCAATGCAAGGTTGTTGTGGAAAACCTTTTGCAACAAGTCATGCTTTGTAGCGTGTAACTACACTATCTTGATATTTCTTTATTATGTAAACTCACTTGTAATCAATAATGTTAGTGTTGGGAACATGATGTCACACCCCAAAAACGTCGCAGCGGAATATAAAACGTAGTGGTGACGGAAGCTGGTGCCCATTTATACCTTGTCGGATGATGCACTCTTTTGTCGGACATTTTGACATATTTTAAAACATAGATATTAAACATTACATTTTAAAAGTCATGACACAACCACATAAGTTAAGTTGTTATGATCCTCGCGGATCTTATTACAAACGTCCCAGGTAGTTTAAAAGTTGTCCAACATAATTAAACATAACAACATGCATCATCAACCACAAGATACGCCATGATTTTCCCGAAGCCGAACTCAAGCACCTGTAGAACATGTTAAAATCAAGTGTCAATACAAAGGAGGGTGAGTTCACTTATTCGTTTACTAACAGATTTTATTCTAAGGAAAACTTTCTGTTTAGGTGCTTATTTAAAAACATTCATTTAATTCTTAGAAAGTCTATTTTACTTTCTTATTAAAAATCCATGGGCCTTCCGTCGGTTCATTACTCCGACAACAGTAATACTACCCAGGTTTGGTATATTAAATTATTGTGTCAATTTTTAGACTCGTATGTTAGCTAGACGATACGAACTATATATTAACCATGAAGGGATAATCAATGCTAGACAATAAACAGAATATTAATTCATCGTTTGACATTGACACGGGGCGACCGGTCACGACGGGGTTGTCAACCCGATAGATCTACCAACAATTCATTGCGTGCGATACTTAACTGATTAAACGACATCATGGGCGCAGGGTTCTTTCTCGAAGAACAATATGATGTCTGCCTCACGTACAATATATATATCCTACTAATATGACAATTTAATACACAATGTGTACGAATCCCCTGAATCTCCGTCACTCGAGACCCAGGCCGGCATTCGTCCCCCAACCGTACGGTCTTGTATCACTTAAGAAATACCGTACATACAATATTCATTCATCAAAAACGTTTTACTTCGAAATGTATAACTTATCAAATCTCATATATTTTCAGCGAAAATATATATTTTATAGTAAAAGGTATGTTTTATTTCGAAAACATTATTAAACCCTTTCAACAACGTGTTCCACCCCCAAAATATATACAAAACAGTAAAAAGAGGGGTTTAGTGACACTCACCTTTGGGTGCGTATTTTAATACCGCAATCCCAGAGATTGATTTTTATATACGTCCTAATATAGGAACAATTCTAAATCAATATATATATTACACAAAAATCCTAAGTTTCTCCGTTTCTTAGAATTATCACATAACTTTGAGATTTTCTCGAAAAGTTGTCATTTTTTATTATGTTGGCACGTTAATATATATATGAGTCCATATATATATTTTTATGACTTTGCGACTTGAACGATTTTATTGGTGACCAATATTGTGTAAATCCGTTAACACTCCCGTTTATACGCGATATATCTACGATTTGCGCGTCGTAATATATATATATATATATATATATATATACATAAACGTTCACATAATTTAACACCGAAACACACGAATTCTTGTTAACTTATCTATTTTGTCATTTTTAGAGCAAATATACATAAAACATCTCATATGTACCAATTTCATGCTCGACAAACAAGTTACACATTTAACGAAATTTTACCGTTTCTACCGCACAAAACGTACAATATATACATGCACAATCCAATCTTTAAAATCATGTTAAAACTTAACATATTCTCACATTCGCATGTTTAAATCACATAACATATTATAACACATAAGGTTTACCCAAAATTTTACCCATACTAGTGTACTTAGAAAAATGCGTATTCTAGCGATTCGGTAACGTTTTCGGGCGTCGGAAGTCATGTATGACCCACCAAACACCAAGTAAACTTAAAATTAATTAAAATACTTATTTTTAAACTAAAAATATCAGTTTACTTACTGATTTAAATCAGTTTTATAAAAATTACTCGAAAAGCCGATTTTTGACCGTTTTAACGCATAGTTTTGCGTTAGACGTTATTATAACCATCTCAACTCGAAACGACTTGATATTTTAACACAATATATATTATTTACTGATTAAAATAGTGGTTATAATCAGATTAGTGCTGTTTTTTTATAAGTTACATAAATCATGCGATTTCACGTATTTTACAACTTTTAATGCACCAAGTACCACATGCAAAGCTAACAAACATTATGACAAAATTATATATCTTTAAACACTTCAAAATAACTTTATTTTAAGGTTTATAATCTGATCAAAATTAATTTTTAGCAAATCATGCTCAAATGATCATTTCATGCTTTCATATTAACATGCATGCCCACATATGTGCATCTAATGCATTCATACAACATTATCAACATTATTTATGTTCCAATCTTATTCTAAAACACATTAACATTATGTTTTTACAAAATATAGAACACATCATTTTAATCATCTAACCATTCAAAATCATTTATGTAATTATCCTTCACATTTAAGATTATATGACAATTTTTATATGCATGCATACATATATACATATATGTATATATATATATATATTATATATATATATATACGAAACACATACTCACATATAAACTTCCAAAAATTTACTTTTTAACATATCACTTTCAAATCTTAAATCACTTTAGAACATTCTTATATAACAACTAACACTTACTTTAATCATCCTATTTTTCAAGAAATCAATAATCAAGAAATCTTTCATCAAAAATTCAAAATACAATATACACATACACACACATCATTCTCTGCCATGTATACATACATGCACACACTCATTTTTATTCTATTTAAAACTCATTTGTATGAAATTTTCAAGTTTATGTTTAGATTCAAGAAGCAAGAGAAACTTTCATTATCTTTTTTGTTACTATGAATCAAAAACAATATTTAAAGAAAATATTTTATACCTTCAAGATTTTTAGTGGGTTTTTGATAAAGGTGATGATTTAGGGTCTTGTTCTTGCTTGAATCTACTTGAAATCACCTCCAAACCTTCTTATGAGCTTGAAATCACCTTAATTAGCCCTTGAATCTTCATGTTTTGATTTTGAAATTGAAATGTTGATGTGTTTAGGGGGGTTTCGGCCGAGATATTCAAGCGAGGAAGAGAGAGAGTGAAAAATTTTAAATTTGTTCTTGGAATTGTGAGTTTATGGAGACATGCACAAGCTTAATCATCATTCTAATATCTATAGGATGGACAAGTGTCCAAGTTCCCTCTTTCAAGAGAATTGTGGCAGCCCATAATGCCGCCCACTTGTTCCCCTCTCACAATTATATATATATACATACACATATTGTATGTAATTTGAGTTATAATAGGTATTTTACTGATTACCAGGTATTTTATCTAGCGTTTTAATCCCGTTTTAGTGCGTTTTAAATTATTTTTATCATTCTATAAAAATAAACCTGCCAAAATATTAAGGAACAATATTTTGTTTGCCTGGACTGGCTACGTCGCCGATATTAGGCGGTATGCGCGCTGTGCTGCGCAGTACGTGCTTAAAATTGCAAAAATAGGGATTTATGCGTTTTTATTTATTTTTATCATTCTAAATTGATAAACTCATCAAATTATTACTAAAATGATTATCAGTTGCCTTGACAAGCTGTGTTGACAATATTTTGTCGGTACACGCGCTGCATCGCGCAGTACGCGCTTAAATTCGAAAAATAGAGTTTCTTAACGTTTTAAATTATTTTCCACATGGATATGATTAAAATTATTATTCTAATCATAACAGACTATTTTTAGGATTTTAACACTGATCGGGTGGTCACCGACGTTTATTTCGCATTTTAACCGTTACGCGATAAGCGTTAGTTTTACCGTTGCCAACATAATTTTTATCAAAGTTTAATTTTACCAAATCATTAAATTTCACATATTAACATCATAACTAGTCACATATAGCCCTGTTACCTATTCACAACACGAGTTACAATTGTACGGTACGGCCTGAAAAGCCGGGTGTCACACATGAGGCACAAGAGTCCAAGTACCATTTTTTTACTAGGGCTGTAAATTCTTTAGCCATGGCCAAATGCCACTCCAATTGTTGATTAGCAATGGTTAAAGATGTGGGTTTGATATTGGATTGAGATGACATTGACACCTGATTGGTTGATTAGCTATAAGGAACATAACGTTTGTGTTACGAACACAAATGGTAATCAAGGCACAAGATCGATAAAGAGAAAGAAGAAACACAAAGAAGAAGAAGTTTATCTCAAATCCTCGATAGCCTCTATTCCATTCATAGTCTGTTTTTGTAAACAACCTAATTAACAACTAACTAAGAACATCCTATACAATACAACAATTACATTTTGGCCCCTCTACTTATTTTGACACATATCAATACTTCCCTCCTATAAAACTTTTGACCTC
Source organism: Helianthus annuus (assembly GCF_002127325.2). Classification (NCBI taxonomy): domain Eukaryota; kingdom Viridiplantae; phylum Streptophyta; class Magnoliopsida; order Asterales; family Asteraceae; genus Helianthus; species Helianthus annuus. The sequence goes on from NC_035448.2 coordinate 59,074,073, forward strand.
AAAAGTAAAACATAACAAACCAAACTCATTAATCAAAAGTGTCAAAAACAAAAGAGAAAGCTTGACCACCAAACCCCTGCTTTACTTCATGTTTGTGGCACCCAACCTCTGTTGACTCAAAAGCACCTTGGAGTCTAATTCCATCCAGCCCTCAAGAGGCTCAAACTCATGTTTCTTTGTAGTATAAGGATCAGGTAGGCATGATTGTTTATCATCCAGTCTCCCATTGATTTTAAAACCGCCACAAAATACTTCATAGCTTCTAGTTTCATGGTAATATTAGTTATAAGGGTTGATGCACTATTCTTCAGCAAAGACAAGCATATGTACTGCCTAATGTTGTCAGCATACTCACACCTAGAGACCCCTTGTTCTTTTTTATTGCAATCACACCATGAAAGTTCAGTATTTTTTTCTATGTAACAACAGCCCCTTATGATAACAATGAGAAACATTAGTTTTGCTTTCCATCTGTGCCATATGTACCCTTTTGCCTTCCCTTTCAAACAAAAACCATCCATGAACATAATGGAAAACAACCATTTAGATTTCCATTTGTGCCACGTATGCACCATTTTTTTCTTTTTTAATACAACCTGATCCATAACACATAATTTCTGTGAAAACCTGAATTCCTCCGTTCTATCAGCAATTTTACTTTCCCATTCAAAGACACTGAATGTCAAAAACCTATGCAGCCTGATGCAGTTATCTGATAGCCTTCTTACTCTACTACAACATAGTTCAACAATCTCTTTTCCAACCATGTAATTATCTCATGCGAAGTGGTGAGAAACATTTTCCTTCCCAAAGGTAAGTTGTTCCAATTGTAACTCTTGTTGGTAAGTCCCCGTCTTGATTTTATCACTCGCAGTTTATCCAAGATCAATACATATGAGTCTTGGTACATGCTTTTCTAGACTTGTTTCACTCACAATTGCAACGCCATTTATGTTGTCAGTTCTTAAGCTTTCAGTTTTTGGTTCGTCTGATACATCAGGTTCTTTTTTTATTATATCACGACCAACTAATTCCATATTGATACTCAAATTCTTGATGCCATTAGTTTCACTTTCAACAATGTGACTACGTGGAACTTTTGTACCTTCAATATCACTTGAATTCACCCTGTTATCATCATTACCCTTCAAAAGTTTTCCCCCAAGATCTTTATTCCTGTCTGCATTTGGAGTATCATCCAATAAATCAATAGATGGATCTAACTCAGGTAATTCATCGAATACATTGTAGGCGTCAAATAGAGAAGAATTTGGATCATAAGGAGAAAATGAATCTTTCAATTCATTCGCATCCAATTTCAAAGCTAGAGAAATGTAGTCTTTCACATTATGAAAACTATATTGATGCCATGTTATGAAACCATCTCTAATTTCTGGTTCAAGACCATCAATAAAGAGGTATATAGCATAACATTCACTAATTTCTTCAGAACTTTTAACCTGATTTAACAAAACTTCGAATTCCTCACAATAGTTCTTAACCGTACCTTCTTGCCTTTGTTCCATAATCTCTTCCACTGGAATTGCTAATTCCATCGTCAATTTGTTGCTGCTGCTCTGAATCATCAAATTTGATTAATGCCCGTTGTTCTCAAATCAATTGCTGAATTATCTTTTGTTCTTGAATCGTCGGTGAATTGCTGTTGATACGAATCACCGGTATATCTTGATTGTTGTTGTAAGGAATCCTTTTGTTGCCCTAACTTTGATTGTTGCTGAAGAAATTCGAACCCTAACCCACAGTCGAGAGGAAAGGAAACTCTGATACCATTGTTATGAACACAAATGGTAATCAAGGCACAAGATCGATAAAGAGAAATAAGAAACACAAAGAAGAAGAAGTTTATCTCAAATCATCGATAGCCTCTATTCCATTCATAATCTGTTTTTGTAAACAACCTAATTAACAACTAACTAAGAACACCCTATACTATACAACAATTACATTTTGGCCCCTCTACTTATTTTGACACGTATCAGTTTGATTGTGTGGTATTGATTATGTAATAATGTTTGCAACAAGGAGGGTTTATATAGAACACATACTTACACTATGATACCTCTAACTATATTTACATATCACCACCTCTATCTAGTCATAATTATACTTTGTCTAATATTGTCGATAATCATTTAATCAATTTGGTTTTAAAAACCTGACAAAATAATTTTATATTCATTATTTTAGGGTTTTCAAATTTTGGTATATTACATTAACATTTCTTTCTATCAATCTATAAAGAGTCTTTTGAAAACCTTGACAAGACCACAATGAAAAACTATTTGGAATACAAGATATGATCATAACTATCAATCAGTTTTATCAGCGTAAGAGCAACCAATCTTTATTTATAAATGGAAAACATATATGAATTAAAATTTTACATTGTAATAACTGAATAGTTTATCATACAATAAAAATATTACTTGAAAACAACAATTTATGCATAGTAAAACTTGCATTTGTTAGTTATGTCTGAATTTCATTTCTATAGAATAGATATCTTATAGAAGCCATTAAATTATATCCATCTATCAGGGATATGATGTTGTGAACCTCCAGCTTTGAACGAAGTAGGTAAACAACAGAAATCACAAGAGCTAAATCCAAAGAGATCCCACTAACAATAAACAGACCGCCTAAGCGATCAACATTCAGACTTTTGGGTACAACATTAACCTACAACCTTTGGGTCAGATATAAGACTGAAAGAGTGGTCATATTGGTTAATGCAACTATACAAAGCCTTACCAAAGCAAAGTTGAATGGGCATGTACAATAGTGAAAGTGAGCAAGTGAAAAGGTTACTTACAAAGCCAAAACCAGAAATAATAGGTTCAGATGAAACCATGGCATAGCTATCTGGGTACATACTAAGAAACATCTTGATGTAAGGAACTTCATCAACAATGGCATCAGCACTGTCAATATGCTTCCCACCTTTCGATAAAGCATGAGCATAACCTTCATACGAGTGATAATGCCTAAGTTTATGATCTTTGAAATCCAAGTTGTTCACAGTAACTACTCGCTCTCATAAAAGAGTTCCCGTGTATTCCATAAACTCCTTTATTTGATGCCAATTAATTCAAACTGCTCAACCATCAACATTGAAGCTAATGTTGCTGTGTAGCTCGTGATCAAGATCAGAACCACAATTAACCAAGTAAACATTACCAAACTTCACAAATTGCTTGACAGCTTCTTTTCTCCTACACAAAAAGTAAAACAAATCATCATGTCTTGGCATAACTATGTTCTATTAAAGAAGCATGAGAGGAAGAGAGGGAGAACTTTGAGCAGAACAAGGAATACTTTTTTTTCTAAGAAATGTTTCGTTATTCAATTCATAAATATGGATTATATAGCGAGTACATTGACCCAGACTAAAAACAGACACAGAAACACAAAACAAAGTAGTAACAACCTTCAGTTATTAAGCCACTGCTTAAAGACTCGCTCTACTAGATCGACTTCCAATACAAACATGAAGTTCATATTATTCTTCAACAACAACATGTTGGAAGCACAAATCTTTACGCTACAATGATACTGATATCATAATCGGGGTAATATGAAGTAGCCATTCATGACCTCAACCTGTTGCAGTAAAGATCAAACCCGAACCCTTGAACTTCTGAGCAGTGATTCCATCAATACGTTCTTTCATCTCCTTGGTCAAATAGTTTTTCCAATCTCCAATCACTCCTTTTCTGAAGAAATCTCGCTTCTCTATGTTCACCAGCCTACCAAACTTTTCGAAACCTTCCTTGTTTACCTCTAGATTACTCAAATTCTCAAAGCTACACAACTTAACTATCTCCCTCACCACCCCTTTCTCCTCTTCTTCCACCGTTATCGGCTTCCCCACAAAAGCTGCCAGTTTCTTCACTACTACCTCCGGCTCTTTCTTCATATCCTCGTACTTCAAGAACAAAATCTTGTCCGGATATTCCAAGCTAGCACTCCAGTATGACAGAACTTGTTCCCAGAATGGCCCATAGTCTGACACACCGAGGCAGAAAAGCTCAAACGCTTCATCCAACGAAAGAGGAGGTAGATCTTTGGATCTAATTTTGTTCATGAAATGCCACATGGAAATCAATACGTCTTTCGGGTCCCTACAGACGTAGACAAACTTGCAAGAGCTCATGCAAGCTGGTAACATAGTGCGGGTGAAATGGGTAGAGAAGACTCGAGGAGTCGATGAGTTAGTGAAGTCGGTAATAGGGTAGGATTCAGCGTCTAGTGGCGAAAAGGCGCTATGCGGGTTGTGCTTGTGAAGATAGTGGTCGGAGAAGGTGTAGCAGTGGCGGTTAAGGGTAGAGAACACAAGAGCTTTAAGCCAGGTGGTTCCGGACTTCATGAAGGAGGCCAAGAAGATGTCGGTAGGGTGTGATTTGAAATAGGTATGTAGAAGCAAGTTGGCTTTTAGGATATCAGGGCTTAACCAGAAGCCATTGTAGTTATGTAGGTGTGGTGTCCACCATCCATTGCATTTGGGTAGTGTTTCTATCAAGTGTTTGTGGTTCTCGCAGAGCTTTTTGTACTCTGCATCTTCTTCTGTTCTTGGTGCATTTGACATGATGATGAAGGATGTTAAAAACAAATGGAAGTAACATCCTTTTAATGTGTAATGCAATGTATTTAAATATGAAGAAATATCTTTTGTTTTTGAGATAAATGATACGGTTTACAATCAATAAGATTTGTAGAGATCTAAATTGTAATCCACTGCACGAAACTTCATAATATAATAAATCAACATCTACCCACTTCACATATAACATAATATTGTATTTGTACAATAAAATAATGTATTTTCTCCATTTGTGTGGGGTTTAGAGAAGATGGTTATATCATGTTTTCTCTATTTGTGTGAGTTTAGAATAAAGAAGATGGTTATATCATATTTAGTTCTTGAGTAAACGGCTAAAATGGTCTATGAGGTTTGATCACTTTTGCTACTTTAGTTGAAAACTCAAATTTTTTGAATCTATGTCCTCGTGGTTTCAATTTTATTGTCCATTTTCATCCAAAAGCAAAATCTAGTCTGATTTTTCAGTTAACAACCAACTTTTTTTTGCCTTTTTCCTCTCTTTTAAAGAAGGGCAAAATGGTCAGATTTTATTAGTTTGTTATAATAAAACGTTAAAAGACCATTTGTCCTTCGTTAAAAGAAAGGAAAAAGACAAAAACAGTTAGATGTTAACTGAAAAATCGGACCATATTTTGATTTTGGATGAAAATGGCAACAAAATTAAAACCATAGGAAACCAGATTTAAAAGATTTGAGTTTTGGACTAAAGTGCCAAAAATGACAAAACCTCAGGGACCATTTTGGCAGTTTACTCTTATTTCTTTCTCAATCATATAACCCTTTGGACATGATTTTTTTAGAGTAAACTGCCATTTTGGTCCCTGTGGTTTGGCCAGTTTTGCCATTTTAGTCCAAATCTCAAACTTTTTACATCTGGGTCTGTTACACCCTTGTTTTTATACTAGAATTTAATATCTATTTTATACCAAAAGCCATTAAAATTTACATAAGTTTCAAAAAAACTTTTACTGGTTAGCCTACTAAGAACAAAGTAGAACGTAATATAGTTGTTTAAGACTTTGATTACAACCAAAGAAACACTGTTTAACAAGTTTAACATAGCGGAAGCTTCGAAGTGGAGTGTTCGGTTCATTCATCTAAACGCTTGATCGCCATCCTTGACTTCTAAATACCTAAGAATCAACAATTAGATCGTTAGCTCTTGATGGTTAAGAATGATAAGGTTTAAAGTCTTAACTACCCACTAAAAAAAAATAAGAATATAAAAGTGTTCCAGGCTCCACCGTAATTTACGGTACCACCGTAAATTACGGTGAGTGCTGGAAATTCCTGATTGCACCGTAACACAGGAGCAAATCACCGTAAATCAAAACCCTCTACCGTAAATTACGGTGACACCGTAATTTACGGTAGCACCTGGGAATTCATGCTTTTGTTTGGTTTGAGCATTTCAACCAAAAATTTCAACTTTCGGGTTTCAACATCCTGCATTATCAAAGTAGCACAGGTCTAATATTTCTAGTACATCATACTATAACCACTACATACATCAATTTATCAAATTCGGAATATGGATCTTGTTTACTTGATTGTTTGACCCGTTTGGCTTGCCTACGGAATTCCCTTCCTTCTTGGCAACTACCAACGAGCTAAATTCATCATTCATACTAGTATTCAAATATGACAACGCCTTCGCTCCAATCCAATTTAACTAGAACTTTTATAATCCACTACCACGATCTAAAATTTACATAATGTAACGAGACATGTTACATACCTTAGCGCACGCCCTTCAAACGAGAATCACCACCGGCTTGTCCGCTCGATGTCCCGGTATCTTGTCCTATAGAGTTCAATTCAAGACCAATTTAGAACCCTTTTTAGACATCATTTCGCATAATATACCGGAACATCTTAGTTAGGCGTTTAAGCTTTAAATTTCTATTTATCAGCCCTCTTTGAGGCATTTCTACAAACACCTTGAGGGCAGAATTTTCATGTCATTCATATTCAAGTCCTTAACTCATTTTTTTTGCTAATTCACTATCAAAGAAATTCTCATAAAGCATGTAACATCATATTCTTATTATAAGTTATCTTCTATGATCAATTTACACTATGGTAGTCATCTAAAACCTAGTGTTCATCATTTTCATGTAAAACCCACAACCCACCTTCAAGGTGTTCATGGAGTTTCCTGAATTTGGTCATGTTTTCACATGGAATTGGTTGGGTCTTCACCCCTAAAACACCAAATCAGTTCTAAACTAGCCAAATAACACACATGCACATCAAATTTTCAGATTTCCCAATTTCATGAGAAATTCAAGTTATAGGATTTTCACTAAATTTTACATACCTTTTGATCCCTATGACGAGGTGATCACTAATTTGTGTTTGGAATTCGATTTGGGACTGAATTGGACCTCCAATTGCTCAATTTCTAGTGAACTAGGGTTCTTGAAGAGAACTTCTGATTTCCCTTGTGTTTTGATCGACCCAGGCATACACTTTTGTGTATGTTTGGTGTTTACTACAACATTAGTAAACAAGGTTTCAGTTTTGCTAAGTTTGGTCCCTTAACTTTGATCCATCCCTAAGTTTTAAGTGTTTTAACTCTATCATGAGTTATTTCAAGATTTGTAATTTTAACTAAATTAAAATTTCTAGTTGGTTAATTCTTGTTTATTAAATCTCTTTCATTTTAATATAAGGATTTATATTTTTGGGGTGTTACAAGTCTACCCCCTTTAAAAGGGGTTTCGTCCCCGAAACCGAATTACGTACCAAATAATGTGGGGTAGAGTCGTCGCATTTCTTCCTCAGACTCCCATGTAGTGTCCGAGCCCCTTCTATGCTCCCATTTGACTTTGACTTGACTTATTATCTTGTTCCTCAAACTTTTCTCCTTACGATCTAAAATCGCAATTGGTTTTACCGCATAGTTGAGGCTGTTATCCACCTCGATGTCATCGTAGTGGACATGAGCCGTTTCGTCGGCCAAACATTTTCGAAGATGTGATACGTGGAATGTGCTATGAATTCCACTCAACTCTTCAGGTAATTCAAGTCGATAAGCCACTTTACCGACCCGTTCAGTGATTCTAAATGGCCCAATAAATCTGGGGCTTAACTTCCCCCTTTTTCTGAATCTAATGATACCCTTCCATGGGGAAACCTTTAGCATGACCATATCGCCAACCTGAAACTCAATTGGCCTTTTTCTTTTATCTGCGTATGCCTTTTGCCGGTCTTGAGCCGCTTTCAAGTGTGCCCGAACTATATCAATTTTAGCGTTTGTAGCTCGGATTATATCGGTTGGCGCTAGCCCCCGCGGACCCACTTCTCCCCAACATACCGGAGTCCGACACTTTCTGCCATATAATAGCTCATACGGGGCCATTTTAATGCTCGCGTGATAGCTATTGTTATATGCGAATTCGACCAAAGGTAAATGAACATCCCAACTACCCCCAAAGTCGATAATGCAAGCCCGTAGCATATCACCCAATGTCTGTATTGTTCTCTCGCTCTGCCCATCCGTTTGTGGATGGTAAGCAGTGCTAAGGAACAATTTAGTTCCCATCTGTTCTTGGAATTCACGCCAGAATTTTGAAGTAAACCGGGTATCTCTGTCCGACACAATGGATATCGGTACCCCATGTCTTGCTATGATTTCGTTGGTGTAAACCTCCGACATTTTCTCCGATGTATAAGTTTCACGAATGGGAATAAAGTGAGCGCTTTTGGTTAACCTATCCACTACTACCCAAATAGCATCAAAACCTCGACTTGTTTTAGGCAGTTTGGTCAATAGGTCCATCGTAATTTGCTCCCATTTCCAAACCGGAATTTCTAACGGCTGAAGTTTACCATATGGTTTTTGGTGTTCTGCCTTGACTTGCAGACACGTCAAACATTTTTCCACGTATTTCACCGTGTCCCGCTTCATTCCGGGCCACCAATAGTTTTGCTTCAAGTCTTGATACATTTTGGTCGCTCCCGGATGAATGGAATAGCGGGATTTATGAGCTTCATCGAGTAGAAGCTTTTTAACCCCACACGTGTTAGGGACCCAGATTCTATTATAGCGAGTCTTCAGGCCGTGACCGCCCACCTCTAGATCCTTAACTTGGCCGATAATTCTTTCCTTTTTCCAGTTTTCTGCCTTTACAGCTTCATCTTGTGCTTCTCGAATTTGTTCAAGCAAGCTTGAAGTCACAACCAGTTGCATTGATCGTACCCGTATTGGGGTATAATCCGATTTGCGGCTCAGCGCATCGGCCACTACATTAGCCTTTCCCGGGTGATAACGTATTTCACAATCATAATCCTTCACCGTTTCTAGCCACCGCCTTTGTCGCATATTTAACTCCTTCTGATCGAAGAAGTATTTCAAACTCTTGTGGTCGGTGAATATGGTGCACTTTACTCCGTACAAGTAGTGCCTCCATATTTTTAATGCAAACACTACCGCCGCCAACTCGAGATCGTGCGTAGGATATTTCTGTTCGTGTACCTTTAATTGCCTCGAGGCATAGGCTATAACCTTGCCCCATTGCATCAATACACATCCGAGTCCCGATAATGAAGCATCCGAATAAACCTCCATGTCTTCAACCCCGTCCGGTAGTGTTAGTACCGGAGCTTGAGTTAACTTTTCTTTTAACGTTTGAAACACTTTCTCTTGTTCAACACCCCAGATGAATCTTTCTGTCTTTCGGGTCAGCTTGGTTAGTGGCGACGCAATCTTGGAGAAATCTTGAATAAATCTCCTATAGTATCCCGCAAGTCCCAAAAAGCTTCTAATTTCAGAAGGGTTCTTTGGGGAATTCCATTTTGACACCGCCTCGATCTTTGACGGATCCACCAGTACTCCGTCAGCACTTATAATGTGGCCAAGAAATTGTACCTCTCGTAACCAAAAGGCACATTTAGAGAATTTTGCGTATAGCTTCTCTCGTCTAAGGGCTTCTAACACTTCTTGTAGGTGATGTGCGTGTTCAGCTTCACTTCTCGAATATACCAATATGTCATCGATAAACACGATGACCGACTTATCCAGCATCGGTTTGCAAACCCGGTTCATGAGGTCCATGAAAGCCGCGGGCGCGTTTGTTAGTCCGAATGACATCACAAGGAATTCGTAATGTCCGTATCTCGTGCGGAAAGCCGTCTTCGGCACATCTTCTTCTTTGACCCTTAATTGGTGATACCCCGATCTAAGGTCAATTTTGGAAAACCAATTCGCACCTTGTAGTTGGTCGAATAAATCGTCTATTCTCGGGAGCGGGTATCGATTCTTTACCGTGAGTTTGTTTAACTCCCGGTAATCGATACACATGCGCATACTCCCGTCTTTCTTCCTCACGAACAATACCGGTGCGCCCCAAGGAGACACACTCGGTCTTATGAATCCTTTGTCAAGCAGGTCTTGGATTTGGGACATCAATTCTTGCAATTCTGATGGCGCAAGTCGATACGGGGCTTTTGCTACGGGTTTCGCGCCCGGAATCAATTCGATCCCGAACTCTACTTCCCGTTCGGGCGGTACCCCCGGCAATTCTTCCGGAAAAACATCTTCGTAATCTCGTACTACCGGTACATCTCCAATCTTTCGTGATTCTTTTTCGGGTTCATTTGCGTATATCATAAATGCTTTGCATCCTTGCTTCATTAGCTTGTGTGCTTTCAACATTGAGCATACAATGGGATTGCCTCTTTTCTCGCCATAGATAGTGACGTGTTTCCCGCTCGGAGATGTCAGTTTTATCTCTTTACGGAAACACACGACCTTTGCATGGTGTCGAGATAGCCAATCCATCCCAACGACGACTTGAAATTCTCCCATCGACATCGGGATTAGATTTATCAAATATTCTTCATCGTCAATGCTCAGTTTGCAATTTTCACATACATCGCAAACAATAAAACTTTTATTATTACCTATCTCTACTTCTAAGGGCACATGTAATTTAGTTAGAATAAATGAAGGATGTCGAATAAATCCATATGAAACAAAGGATTTATTCGCACCCGTATCAAATAACACACGTGCAGGAATCGAGTTTACAGTAAATATACCTGAGACCACGTAAGGTTCAATCTTGGCTTCTGCGGCGGTTAGTTGAAAAGATCTTACCTTTGCTTTAGGGGCTTCACCCTTCTGTTCCTGCCCACCCTTCTTTTCAACCAACTCCGGGCATTCAGATTTCTTATGACCCGTTCGATAACAATTGTAACAAACCGTTACCTTCTCCGGGCATGATAAGGCTATATGTCCCGTTTTCTTGCATATAGGACAAGGCTTATCCTTGTAATGACATTCGCCTTTATGGCCCTTCCTGCAAATTTTGCAACCCGGTGACCCGCCTTTCGTATCAGACTTCTTTGAGCTCTCACTTGTTCGTGCCTTTTTAGTAGGGCTGGGATTTACATCAGGTGCCCTCCGTTCACCCCTTTCGATACTCTTTTTCAGCTCTATTTCCCTTTCCCGAGCAGCATTTATAATCTCGGTAAGGGTCTCGTATTTGGAAGGGGTGATAAACTCCCTATACTCGGCACTCAACATGTTATGATAATAATATATCCTTTGTTCTTCGTTTGTTACAAGATCATCACAAAACTTCATTTTATCCATAAACGTTGCCGTGATCTTGTCTATGGTCTCGTTTTTGTGCCTGAGCTGCATGAATTCTTGCTTGATTTTATTCATAACCGCTTTGGGGCTATGATGCTTCAGAAATGGCGTCTTGAATTCATCCCAAGTCATGATCTTAACAGCCTCAGCACCGATCTCTCTCTTCTTGTTATCCCACCAATCTTTTGCTTGATTTCTTAGTTGACCCGTACCATAGGCCACATAGTCATTTACATCACAATGGGTTCTCTCGAATACCCCTTCGATATCACTTAGCCATCTTTGGCACACTATTGGGTCAACCTCCCCATTGTATACCGGTGGTTTACAAGCCATGAATTCCTTGTATGAACAAGGTTTTCTTCCTCCATATTTTTCCTTTTCAAGTTTTGAGTCGTCTTCTAATTTCTTGATTCTATCTTCTACCATTGATAGAACTGTGTTTTGAATTCTATCAATGAAGCCTACCAGACTGTTTTCGATTGCCTTTCCAACCTCTTCAGCAATCGCCTCCCTGACTTGTTCGGTGACTCTTGGCACCGCATCATCATTACCTTTATCAGTCATCTTCGTTTCTGAAATGTTTACACAAATTGTTAAAACATTTCATTTTTAATACATGCTGTTCTTGTTTGATTTTATCAAGTTCATAACTCGATTTGATCGTTCTTGCTGTTGGTTCAATCAAGTTCACAACTTGATTTGATTGTTCTTGCTGTTGGTTCAATCAAGTTCACAACTTGATTTGATTGTTCTTGCTGTTGGTTCAATCAAGTTCACAACTTGATTTGATTGTTCTTGCTGTTGGTTCAATCAAGTTCACAACTTGATTTGATTGTTCTTGCTGTTGGTTGAGCTTACTTGCTCTTTTCATGCATATCTGTTCATTTCTCGTTCTTTACGTAATATAAGATTTATTAACTAAGATTAGTTCTTACCGGATGGTCGATCAAGCTTGAACCGAACACTTATTGACAACCTGAGGCTCTGATTACCAACTTGTTACACCCTTGATTTTATACTAGAATTTAATATCTATTTTATACCAAAAGCCATTAAAATTTACATAAGTTTCAAAAAAACTTTTACTGGTTAGCCTACTAAGAACAAAAGTAGAACGTAATATAGTTGTTTAAGACTTTGATTACAACCAAAGAAACACTGTTTAACAAGTTTAACATAGCGGAAGCTTCGAAGTGGAGTGTTCGGTTCATTCATCTAAACGCTTGATCGCCATCCTTGACTTCTAAATACCTAGGAATCAACAATTAGATCGTTAGCTCTTGATGGTTAAGAATGATAAGGTTTAAAGTCTTAACTACCCACTAAAAAAAAATAAGAATATAAAAGTGTTCCAGGCTCCACCGTAATTTACGGTACCACCGTAAATTACGGTGAGTGCTGGAAATTCCTGATTGCACCGTAACACAGGAGCAAATCACCGTAAATCAAAACCCTCTACCGTAAATTACGGTGACACCGTAATTTACGGTAGCACCTGGGAATTCATGCTTTTGTTTGGTTTGAGCATTTCAACCAAAAATTTCAACTTTCGGGTTTCAACATCCTGCATTATCAAAGTAGCACAGGTCTAATATTTCTAGTACATCATACTATAACCACTACATACATCAATTTATCAAATTCGGAATATGGATCTTGTTTACTTGATTGTTTGACCCGTTTGGCTTGCCTACGGAATTCCCTTCCTTCTTGGCAACTACCAACGAGCTAAATTCATCATTCATACTAGTATTCAAATATGACAACGCCTTCGCTCCAATCCAATTTAACTAGAACTTTTATAATCCACTACCACGATCTAAAATTTACATAATGTAACGAGACATGTTACATACCTTAGCGCACGCCCTTCAAACGAGAATCACCACCGGCTTGTCCGCTCGACGTCCCGGTATCTTGTCCTATAGAGTTCAATTCAAGACCAATTTAGAACCCTTTTTAGACATCATTTCGCATAATATACCGGAACATCTTAGTTAGGCGTTTAAGCTTTAAATTTCTATTTATCAGCCCTCTTTGAGGCATTTCTACAAACACCTTGAGGGCAGAATTTTCATGTCATTCATATTCAAGTCCTTAACTCATTTTTTTTGCTAATTCACTATCAAAGAAATTCTCATAAAGCATGTAACATCATATTCTTATTATAAGTTATCTTCTATGATCAATTTACACTATGGTAGTCATCTAAAACCTAGTGTTCATCATTTTCATGTAAAACCCACAACCCACCTTCAAGGTGTTCATGGAGTTTCCTGAATTTGGTCATGTTTTCACATGGAATTGGTTGGGTCTTCACCCCTAAAACACCAAATCAGTTCTAAACTAGCCAAATAACACACATGCACATCAAATTTTCAGATTTCCCAATTTCATGAGAAATTCAAGTTATAGGATTTTCACTAAATTTTACATACCTTTTGATCCCTATGACGAGGTGATCACTAATTTGTGTTTGGAATTCGATTTGGGACTGAATTGGACCTCCAATTGCTCAATTTCTAGTGAACTAGGGTTCTTGAAGAGAACTTCTGATTTCCCTTGTGTTTTGATCGACCCAGGCATACACTTTTGTGTATGTTTGGTGTTTACTACAACATTAGTAAACAAGGTTTCAGTTTTGCTAAGTTTGGTCCCTTAACTTTGATCCATCCCTAAGTTTTAAGTGTTTTAACTCTATCATGAGTTATTTCAAGATTTGTAATTTTAACTAAATTAAAATTTCTAGTTGGTTAATTCTTGTTTATTAAATCTCTTTCATTTTAATATAAGGATTTATATTTTTGGGGTGTTACAGGGTCCCTGTGGTTTGCATTTTGTTGCCATTTTAGTCCAAAATTTAAAAACCCTATTTTTTTACTGTTGCAACCTCCTATTTTATCTTTTAGTTCAGGGGCATTTTGGTCATTTTGCTTTTCATTTAACATTTTCTTAATTCAAATATTAATATATATATATATATATACACACACACACACACATACATATACACTCTGCAGATCAACCACCACCACACATACAGATACACTCTGCTCTCTCTCTCTCTCTCTTCTCTGAACTACCACCACACCACCACCACCACCCCCACCACCGCATCATCCCCACCACCACCATCCCACTGCCGCCAACACCACCATCCCCGTGAACTCTCTCTTTAAAACCTGCACACACACACTATCTCTTTCTCTCTCCATGCACCCATCTCTCTCCTCTCTGTCGAACACCACCACCACCGTGAACTCCACCACCGCCACCACCACCACCACAAACTGCCAGAGCCCACCCCAGCCTGACTCAGCTCGTTTACAACCCTAAATTGACTTGTATACACCGAATTCAACAAGTATGGAGTCTAATTCCTATTTTATCCAACAAAAATTCAATCAAAACACATCATATTAACCACAAACATTACCGGAAGAGCAGAATCAGTCGCCTGAAACTTCCCAAGCCGTCGCTTAAAAACAGGATTAAGAGCAGCAGCCACAACCTTAACCAACACCTGGTCATCATTGACACTAGGATAAGTCTGCTGCTGAGTTTCTTTCTAGTTAGGGTTTTATTTGGGGATGATGATGATTAATTTGGGGAAACTTCGAACCTCCTTCATCAGCATCAATCAATCAGCTATTCATCTTCATCATCGACAACTTCAGCGATTCATCATCATAACCAAAAACCTCAGTCATCGACCATCATCAATTTCACCAACACTGTCGTCATAGCGGCGGAGCCGCCGTCATATGAGTTCCTTTCTCTCTCCTCTCTCTCTCTCTCTCTCTCTCTCTCTCTGATCTCTTGAACATACGTGTGTGTAGGCCTGAAATCGGAGTGTCGGCTGTCACCGGAAAACGGCGTTGGTCACCGGTAAACGAGGAAGGAGGTGTGGGTGTGACTGTTGGATGGGACGATGCCGGAGTGGCGGTGGTAAGAAGGGGGATAAGGTGGCGGTGGTAAAAAGGGGGATGAGGTGGCGGTGGCGGTGGTGGTGGTGGTGCTATAGAGAGAGAGAGAAGAGAGAGAGAAGGAGGAGGTGGCGGTGGTGGTGGTGCTATAGAGAGAGAGAGAGAAGAGAAAGAGCTGATTATTTTGATCTGGGTTTCATTTGGATCTGGGTCTTCATATTTACAACTAATGAAATTTAAAAAATGACCAAAATGCCCCTGCACTAAAGGACAAAATAATCAGTCTTCAACAGTCAAAATAGAGGGCTTTTGGATTTTGGACTAAAATGGCAACAAAATGCAAACCACAGGGACCCAGATGTAAAAAGTTTGAGATTTGGACTAAAATGACAAAACTGGCCAAACCACAGGGACCAAAATGGCAGTTTACTCTTTTTTTTATGTATAGTTTCATCTTTTTCAAATTTCTTTAATTAGTTAATTCTTTACGTTGCTCGGGTTCGTTTTCTATTTTTCATTTTAAGCAATTTTGTGATGGATTAAATTTTGAATATTGTATTTACTCATAAACAATCAAATTACTTATGAGTTGCTAGTTACTATGCATATCCTTTAAAAGTGCCTCCCAATAATTAGTCAGAGGTGTGCCATAAGCACTTGCACTTCTAGTAAACCGTTGATCGAAAGTTAGGTCTCATATCATAATGAGTCAATGACAATTAAAATAGTTATCAATGATCATAAACCAGGCAAATTGGTTGTTACTTCGGAATCTAAGAATACCACAGGAGTTTTGCATGAATATGTGACAAGTAGTATCAGAGCTTGTTCCGTGACACATTTGTGTGTCAAAATCACAACTCAAAAAGCTTTTTAAAGGTAGTAATAGTAATGGAAACAACTCAAGCTAGTGGGTAATCTTTCCTTTGGATCGTGTTCCTATCAAGTGGTTGTTCTTCTCGCATATCTTTTTGTACTCGACATTTATCTTCCTCTAATCTGGTGCACTTACTCATTGCGCCACCTTAGCCACATTACGCCACATCAATAACTAGTGCCCCTCTTTAACAACCAAGAAATAGGATAAAGCCCCTAAAAAGTCAATGGCGCCCCCGTTGTTGATATAAGTATCCATTTGGCCCACAAACAACTCGTTAACGCTCGTTATAGCGCCTAGGAAATGGAAAGGAGGGGGCACTATTCTTCTTTTTTAGCTGAGGTGGGGGGTGGCTAGACAATACCTTCCTGCCTTAGAAAACTTCACATGATGACGAAGGAAACTAAAAACAATTTCAAGAAAAACCCTTTTTACTGTGTGATGCAATCAATTGAAGGTTTGTAGGTGAACTTTTTGTATTAGTAGGTTGGTTTATGAGAACCGTCATCACTTACAAATAGATATGAAGGATTTTTTTAGGGGAGTGGATATATATATAGAGATAGAGTGAAAAGGAAGTAGGAATAAGATTTTGAGGTGTGAGAATAGAATCACCCATTTTTTTTGACATGAAGAAATCGATTTATAATTCGTGAAAGGATTTTTACATTGTTTTAAAATTGAAATCCAAATTACGAAACTTTATAATTTAATAAATTAAGATCTTCCAACTTCATAATTTAAAAATACATATATATTTTGTTTGCTCGATTTAGATGGGTCATAATTTAAAAATACATATATATATAATAAAAGAAACCATTTTTTGGACACTTATCATCATATTAGGCCATGACTTATGAATAATTATTATTTTAATTTAATCTTTTCTAATTGATTATAGATAATCCTCATACTAAATATTATTTAGTTTAATTATTACTTTTATATTTATCTATTTATTCAAATTCAAACTTAGTTATCTAATTTGATATTAGAGTAAATTACGATTTTGGCCCTTGTGGTTATATCACTTTTACCATTTTAGCCCAAAAAGAATTTTTTTAACATCTAAGCTCTCAACGTCTTTTTTTCTAACCCTTTTGAACCCAACGTCATTTTTTCTAACCCTTTTGGCATCTAAAAGTAAATGGATGGGGTTAGTGTTTGAGACCAAAAGGATTAGAAGAAAAGACGTTGGAGGCTCAAATGTTAAAAGATCGTATCGAGTATTATCCATTAGTATATTGAAAGATATGACTTTTTTATTATTGGTATATAAAATTAGATTTATTAAGCCCGTGTAATACACGTAGTTTTTTAAAGATATACCTTTTTTATTATTTACTATACAAAATTACATTTATTCGACCCGTGTAATACATGAGGTTTTTTTAAGATATAACTTTTTATTATTTGATATATAAAATTAGATTTATTCAATTCGTATAATACACGGGGTTTTTAAAGATATATATTTTTATTATTTAGTATAGAAAATTACATTAATTCAACCCGTGTAATACACATATTTTTAAGGATGTAACTTTTTATTATTTGGTATATAAAATTACATTTGTTCAACCCGTCTAATAAATTAGCTTTTTAAAGATGTATTATTTTATTATTTGGTAAACAATATTACATTTATTCAACCCGTGTAATACACATGGTTTTAAAGATATAACTTTTTTATTTGGTATATAAAATTATATTTATTCAACCCGTACAATATGGTTCTTATAGATATAACTTTTTATTATCTACTATATAAAATTATATTTATTCAACCCGTGCACTAAATGAGGTTTTTAAGATATATTGTTTTATTATTTAGTATATAAAATTCATTTATTCGACCCGTGTAATACACGGGGTTATAACCTAGTACATATATATATATATATATATATACTAGGTTATAACCCCGTGTATTACACGGGGTTGAATAAATAAATTTTATATATTAATTAATAAAACAATATATCTTTAAAAACCTCATTTATTGTACGGGTTGAATAAATATAATTTTATACATTAATTAATAAAAAGATATATCTATAAGAACTATATTGTACGGGTTGAATAAATATAATTTTATATACCAAATAAAAAAGTTATATCTTTAAAACCACGTGTATTACACGGATTGAATAAATGTAATATTGTTTACCAAATAGTAAAATAATACATCTTTACATGAGGTTTTTTAATACATAACTTTTTATCATTTGATATATAAAATTAGATTTATTCAATTTGTACAATACACGAGGTTTTTAAGAATATATTTTTTTTATTATTTAGTACAGAAAATTACATTTATTCAAACCGTGTAATGCACATATTTTTAAAGATGTAATTTTTATATAATTTTATAAATTAAATAATAAAAAGATATATTGTACGGGTTGAATAAATGTAGTTTTATATACCAAATAAAAAAGTTATATCTTTAAAACCACGTGTATTACACGGATTGAATAAATGTAATATTGTTTACCAAATAATAAAATAATACATCTTTAAAAAACCTCGTTTATAACACGGATTGAATAAATGTAATTTTATATACCAAATAATAAAAAAATTACATCCTTAAAAATATGCGCTTTACACGGTTTGAATAAATGCAATTTTCTGTACTAAATAATAAAAAATATATCCTTAAAAAAGCCCGTGTATTGTGCAAATTTAATAAATCTAATTTTATATATCAAATAATAGAAAGTTATATCTTAAAAAAGCTCATGTATTGCATGGGTCGAGTAAATGTAATTTTGTATAGTGAAAATAAAAATATTTAATATATTAATACAAAGTTTGGTTTTCGTGATAAAAATAGATTATTCTGTTATTGCAAAATTTGTTAATGAAGTCTCAATAAATTTAACCCTTTATTTAAAACTCTGTAAATGTATAAATGATAAATAATATTAGTTAATTTTATTTTAAGTTTCGTAAAATCTATTTGATACCAAACTAAACAAAACGTTCAAATATAATTAATTCAAATAAATAATATTATAAATGAGAAGGAGATTAAATTAAATAATAATTATCCATAAGATATTAAACTAATAATATTTAGTAGGAGGATTATCTATAATATAAGATATTAAACTAAATAATATTTAGTAGGAGGGTTATTTATAATTAATTAGAAGATATTAAACTAAAATTATAATTATCTATAAGAGATAGTCTAATACGATGACAAGTGTCCCAAAAGTGGATTCAAATAAATAATATTATAAATGAGAAGGAGATTAAATTAAATAATAATTATCCATAAGATATTAAACTAATAATATTTAGTAGGAGGATTATCTATAATATAAGATATTAAACTAAATAATATTTAGTAGGAGAGTTATTTATAATTAATTAGAAGATATTAAACTAAAATTATAATTATCTATAAGAGATTGTCTAATACGATGACAAGTGTCCAAAAAATGGTTTCTTTTATTATATAGTATAGATATATATTTTGTTTGCTCGATTTAGATGGGCTTAGACAAATAAAGCTGGTTGTATCATATATCTTATTTTCTCCATCATTATCTCCTGTGAACATTCGAAAATTCATCCTTATAGTAAAATCACCCTCTTTATTTACATTTACATTAGAGTAAATAACACAAGTTGCGCCTTTGTTTCCAAAAGGTTTAAACACTGTTCGTTATGACTAAGTTTTACTCATTCTTTGTCCTTTACACTAACTAACTGATGTTAACTTTATTGGAAAATAATCATCTCGCCCAAATGACTTAATTTGTGATTTAATCAAAGTTCTTTTCTATATTTTACTTGTTTTCTTTTTGTTCTTTTTATTTTATTAATTCTATTATTATTGTTTTATGGATTACCTAAAAAATTTCTTAATTAATTAGTTAACATATTTCTTATAAAAATATGTGTGTTAGTATAATTTATTTATTTTTATTTGTTTGATTAAATTATTTAAATTTTTCTCATTTTATAATTACGGCTAATTTTTTATACTACGTTTTTACAAAAACCATTGGTGTGATCAAGTTATTTTTTTATCACTTTTCGAATAATTATTATAAGTTATTCGAACAAAATTTACACTGAAACATGGATAAAGTTAAGCACGTTGGTCGCGCATTAAAACATGTGGTTTAAACATAAATACAAAAAGCATGTCGCAATAATGTATTCTGATAAATAGAGCGTTCCTAGGTACCACTAGAGAATTTTGTAATACATCTTCCAAAGGCAGTTTTGGAACCGAAAAGAAGATGCGTCACCGATAGATTAATATTTTATAACCATTAAAAATATGTCATTTATAAAATCTTAATCCATATTTTCACATCCTTTTAGTTTTGGAACCGAAAAGAAGATGCGTCACCGATAGATTAATATTTTATAACCATTAAAAATATGTCATTTATAAAATCTTAATCCATATTTTCACATCCTTTTAGGGGTTGTTTGGCTGAGCTTTTCAAAACAGCTTATTTGCTTATTTGCTTTTCTGAAAAGCAAATAAGTTAATAGCTCTTTTGAAAAGCTTTAAAATGGAGCTTTTCAAAACAGCTTATTGACTTATTTGCTTTTCAGAAAGCAAACAAATAAGCAAATAAGCTCTTTTGAAAAGCTAAGCCCCCTTAGAGTCTTTGCATCGTCTTTTCAGTTCCAAAATCACCTGTTGCAGCGTCGTTTTTTTTTAATATGATATGATCCACATAGACTAGTATATAGATCAGAGTTGTCCCACCTTTGTAGGTAAATACAGAAAAATATGTTTTTGAGCCCAGAACCCCTAAGTTGTAGACGGCATGTAACAAATGATGAAACCAAGCTCGTGGACCTTGTTTGAGTCCGTAAAATTACTTGTGCAACCGACATACATGATTCAGATGATTGGGATCAACAAAACCTTGTGGTTATTTCAAATAGACTATCTCTGTGAGATCCCCATGTAAGAAAGCATTCTTAACATCAAGTTGACAGGGTGGCCGTTGTTTTGTGACAACAAGTGAAATAACAACTCTAGTTGTTGTCAACTTGACGACATGACGAAAGGTTTCATTAAAATCAATGCAAGGTTGTTGTGGAAAAGCTTTTGCAACAATTCGTGCTTTGTAGCGTGTAACTACATCATGTTGATCTTTCTTTATCTTGTAAACTCACTTGCAATCAAAAAGTTAGTGTTGGGAACAAGAGGCACAAGAGTCCAAGTACCATTTTTTTACTAAGGCTGTAAATTCTTTAGCCATGGCCAGACGCAGGAGGAGTGAAATAAAGCAAAAGTTTTAGGCCTCCATTTTCTAGGGCCTCAAATTCTAAGAAAATATATTATATATTGGTAATTTTGGCTTTGAGATTATTAACATTGAGTTTATGATCTATAATTATGCATATACCAAGATGATATATGAATAATAGGATTCATAGCAATTTTTTCGTTTACAAAAGGGCCCCAATTTTGCTATCCGCTTTGGGCCTAGAAAAATTTAGAAAAATTTGAGCCGGCCCTGGCCAGATGCCACTCCTATTGTTGATTAGCAATGGTAAAAGATGTGTGTTTGATATTGGATTGAGATGACATGGAAGCCTGATTGGTTGATTGGCTATAAGGAACATGAGGTTTGATTGTGTAGTATTAATTGTGTAGTAATTTTTACAAAGAAGAGGATTTATATAGAACCCATACTTACACTCTGATACCTCAAACTATATTTACATATCACCACCTCTATCTAGTCATAATTATACTTTGTCTAGTAGTGTCGATAATCATTTAATCAGTATGATGTTTTAATTTCGTTTTAAAAACCTGACAGTTTATGCATTGTAAAAAATTGTTAGTTATGTATGAATTACATTTCTATAGAATAGATATCTAATAGAAGCCATTAAATTATGTCCATCTATCTGTGATAAGATAATATGATATTGTGAACCTCCAGCTTTTGAACGAAGTAGGTACACAACAGAAATTACAAGAGCTAAAGCCAAAGAGATCCCACTAACAATAAATAGACCACCTAACCGATCAATGTTCAGACTTTTGGTTACAACTAAAGAGCCTTGGGATGCAAAAGGAATCGGACATTCGAACCACTTTTTCTCGAGATCCTTCAGAGTTCCATCTAATCTCATTTTGGCAATTTCGGACACATCAGCTCCCAAACGTGAACCTTTTGGGAAGATCTGTATGAGATTGAAAAAAAAAGAGGTGCTAGAAGGTCTAGCTAGATACTTTAAAAGACTGGTTGTCACTTTTACAAGGCAGACTATCTATTAAACCAATATGTCAATTGACCTACAACCTTGAAATTTTTGCAGAAATAGGTGTTTTGAACCATAAAAGAGTGCTTCTAGCTAGTCTTAAATTCTCTGAGTGAAGATAGGTAAGTGTAAGACCCAAACACGTTTTAACAAAAGAGACGCAGCGGAAATACAGACCCAAAAATTCTTTCTTTATTAACTATTTGACATACTTGAAGGGTCATTTATAAAATGTCGAACGCTTCCTTATAAGGGATTACAACATTCATTCTAAATTAACGAATCAAATGTAACATATAAATACAAACTACGTGATTGCCCTTCCCGTACAATCATTGCTCTTTGACTCGATCTACACCCGCTTATCCATGATGGTGATAGAGAAATCTGTGCAATTCCTGCGGTCACCGTATAGAACTAACCCATTAGTAACTGATAACATCATAACAAACTAAATACATATATTTAAAGACCGCATAGCATTCTAACTACATAATTCTATTTCATTCGATTATCCTCTCGAATTCACTTGATCCAAATTCGACATCAATTCCTCAAGAGCCCAATGTTTTCATACCTGCATGCACATCTTTCTCAACGGAACACGATTAGTAACACAATATCTCGATATAATGAAAATTCACATCTTCACGTAAACATGTATCATTGGCGTACATTCATTCAACTACAGCACGTGTATACAATTTCCTAAAACAATTGCATGCAAACCAATCCCATTCATATATCACATATATAAGTTTACATTACTTACGTCCACTATGATTACATATCTACAACACATGTACAAGTCCCGATTGACTTATTTACATTCGATTATCATACTTATTCATACATACATCTATCCACCTATAACATTCCTATGAACAAGTTCTATGCCTTCATGTGTGTAATACATACTAACGCATTGATCAACAAGGTTCAAATCACATATGTGTGTGTGTGTATCCCACGCATACAAGCTCACATTCATTATTTTTTTCCTAATCGTACTTGCATACTAATTATATTCCTTACTAGCACCTCGATGCGTGATCGAAAACCGATGTTTCACATGTCTAATGAAGCTTAAGAAGCTCCTCGGGAACCTTAAGGATCATCGAGTCGAAACTGGGATCAACCGGATATGCGAAACGAAGAAATAGAGAAATCAGGTTTTAGTCCCAGACCCCGCCGTAACCTACGGCTCTCGGCCGAAAGTTATGTCAGGCACATGCTGTTTTCTTCAGTTTGCTTGGTCGTAAGTTACGGCCAAGCCACCGTAACTTACGGCGGGTTCTTCAATTCCATTTCCCTTTCTTTTTAACTTTCACAAACAACCTACTACAACCTTTCTTACCCCATTTACTTACAT
Source organism: Helianthus annuus (assembly GCF_002127325.2). NCBI lineage: Eukaryota > Viridiplantae > Streptophyta > Magnoliopsida > Asterales > Asteraceae > Helianthus > Helianthus annuus. The sequence continues at coordinate 59,097,740 of NC_035448.2, forward strand.
TTCATACCCATTACTACATGACTCCCAACATTCACACAAATAAACTTCATTTATATACTAAGAAGTGAGTTTCGAAATTCACTTAAGTTAAGCGTCCGTTTCGTACATGCTTCCTCGCATCCTTCCCGTTAGCTATCCATGCTTCCACCCACCTTGACACAATCCTACACTTTCACATCATTATGGTTACCACATTATTAGTATAAACACACGTTCTAAATTACATTTATTTCACATTCATGTATTGACCTTTACTAGTCAAATACCAACAACACAATGCATAAGCTAGAAATTCATATCTTTTCATTCCACATAATTCTTTATGTCGTCACATATAAAACTTATTGATATAGCATGTACCTTACGATTTCCTTAACATTACATTTGTGGCAAATGTTTTACTATGCTATTTATGCACAGTTGACTTTTCAGAAAGTCAACTGTCCATTTTATGAATTATCACTTAAGTTCATACATCCTCAAGTAGATTATACTATGGACATCACACACATTTCATACTCATGTAGTAACACGCATATAACTACATGGTCACTTAGTGACACATATACACATGAATAATCATTTTCATTCACACTAGCACTTTCCATGATTCTTCAATTATCAAATGACCCATATTTAGCTATTGCAACATCATTTCTTTCTAGAATCTTATGTGCCTCGCATTCTCTTCTTAATCAAAATTAGGCAATTACTCAAACATATGGTAAGCATCATACCATTCCAACACAAGGTACAAGTTCTTAGTGTGTCATACTAATAAATCTCAATTTCCACATGAACTTCATCTAATTATACATTCCTCATGTTAGTTTACTACCAAATACACCATTATCACCTTCTATGCATATCTATCCACTACTTATGTACACTTTCACATATTAATGCCATATAGACATTTCATCAGACACTTGGTGGGCGTACTACTTTTTAAGCATGTAGTACAAGTATTTCATGCTTATATTCCAATTTCTTGCTTTCTGTCACACCCCAACCGATGGCGGAATCATCGGGGCATGGCACTGAGCGAAACAGATTGTCCAGAAGTTTCCAATACAACTATCATTACTATTCAGTTTAAATAATACGTCCCATACCGAATCCCAAATAGTAAAACAAATTATTACAGATAACAACTAGTCAAGTATATTGTTCCGACAACTCAGATTTAAATAGAATACAACAATTGTTTATCTGCTTCTAGAGACCCCTAGCTTGACCATTACAGACAACTATTTGTTGGGCTCTAGAGCTTTATTCTAGCCTCGCTTCCCTAGCAAGTAAGCATCTTAAACACCTGTCACATACGTTAAAATAAAGTCAATACATAAAATGTAAAGGTGAGCATACAAGTTTGATAATAGCATATAGAGTTCGAAATAGATTACGCATAACCTGCACGTACACAGAGGAAAACGATGCATGTTAATTATCGACATGGATCTATCGATACCAATGACTGCGGGTTGACTGCCCGAGGCAGTTCGCAATACATGATTACCACCGTAATCCATGCAAGTAATTGTCCTTAACAACCCCAGTGTGAACGGGTGCTGAGTCCAAACTATAGTGTTATCGTCGTTAAGGCAAGTAGACAGCATTCCACGTGTAAACATAACAACAAGCACTCATTTAGTCACGTAATATATGCAGAACGGTTAGCGTTAAAATGATTGAGTAGTGTGTTCGATTGTGATTTAGATAAGTAACGTATGTAACACCCAAAAGTGCTAAAGCAAAAAGGGTTCGAGTATACTCACAGCGGTTGATGGATTGAAGGGAGCGCTTGAGAGTAGGGTTAGCCTGAATAGTTCGATAGCATAACGATGAGTAACGCGTAAAACGGATACTAGTGTTGATGGGTCGAACAGCCTGGTCGATCGGACGGTAGGTTCGATCGAACGGCTTGTTCGTTCGATTTGACAATCCGTTCGGACAGCCTGTTCGGTCGGCCGGTAGGCTCGATCGGTTGGGCTGTTCGAGTGGATTGTTTATTCCTTTGAGTAGGATGTGTTTGTGTATGATGGCTTGTCCTTTTGAAGTTTTCGTTGTAGTATCTGACAACATTGAAGTGTCCTTACCTTTCGGGTCGATCGATCGAACAGGCCGTTCTATCGGCCGGCTTAACCGATCGGTTAGGTACTTCAGTAATAAGTCCTCAGCAGGATATCACCTGATCGGACGGCATGTTCGATCGGGTGGCACTCAAATACGTCAAACGAGTTGAAATTCGATTAAGTGTTGAAGCGTAGTATCTCATGATCCGAAGAGTAATCCAAATCAAACCGTAGTTAGATCGAACAGCACTTCGTTCAATACTAGACTTCATGAAATTGTTAAAGTATGGGGCCATGTGCTAGCCGATCGGCTGGCCTGGTCGATCGGCTGACATGTCCGATCGGTTGGGATGTTCGTTCGAACAGCCTGTCCGATCGGTCAGCTTCCTGACCTGGTCGGCCTGTTCGTCTAACACTTGGCTGTTCTAATTTTTTGACGTTATATCGAAGTATTTTGACAACGAGCTGAACCATGGAACCTTCATCCTTACTTGTTTCCCCTGCTCGGACAGGAATCAACCAAGTCCAGTCGGTGAACGGTTCAGAACGGAGTTTAAAGTTTAACCCGACATCGGTGAACCTCGTAGATAGAATCCGAATCTTGAACCACACAACTATTAGAATGATTAGTGAGTTGGCTCAAGCTCCGTTTCTACCGGTTTGAAGGCATTGAGTGTAAAAGAGTTGAAAGAAAGTTGGAAAATCCATCTTTCAATCCTTTACATCGTGTAAATGTTTAGATCTAGGATAGATCTTTGTTTGTTTATGTGGAAATCAGTTAAATCCAAGTTATTCTTAGTGGATTGAGGCCAAAACATGAAGTTCTTCAAGAACAACATGATGACATCATCGTAGAACACTTAGATCTTGATGATTTCACAGTTAGAAAACAAGATTCGAAAGGTAGAAAGGTGTAGGAGTGTGCATAGATCAAGAAAGTACAAGGTTTAGGATGAAATCTTACCGGGATTGAGAGAAATCTGAGAAATAGTGAAGAACACGAGCTGGTCAGTCAGAGAGTTTCCAAAAGTGGAAAGAATGACAATGACAGGGCTATTTATAGGCTTCCCAAAGAGGAAAGGGCTGGCCGATCGGTCAGGCATCCCGATCGGACAGCCTGTTCGATCGGACGGTCTTTCTGATCGGCTGGGCTGTTCGATCGGCTGAAATCCTGATCGATCAACAGCCAGTTTTGAGCGTTCGGTGCAACGATTTCTAATATTTCGATTTCGATTGAAGACGATACGAATACGATAGAATTTCCTATTCAAATTACTTTTAATCCCAACCACTATATCTACATACAAGCATCTATATCTCGCACTATCTTTTCGCCACCATTTATCATAATTCGATTTCGATTGAGTTTCGAGTTTCGATTCGGTTGATCACCACACATGACATAAATTAAACACGCACAGGTAACACATAAGGCACACACACACGCGTATAATAACACTAGAGCTGCGTAATTCGTGTTTCGAGTTCGATGATGAATTGATTGGCTTGATTATTGATTGATTGACTTTATCGCATTGTTACATCCTACTATTTAAAGTCGTAAAACGTTTCGCGTCGATTAAACATTCGATTACTTCGATTTCTTTAATTAATAACACTTACTCCACATAATGCAACTAATAAAATATAAAATAGACTAATTACAGTCAAAGAAGTCAAACTTGACTTTGACTTTGACTTTTGAAAACACGGGGTGTTACAGCCTCCCCTTGTTTAGGGAATTTCGTCCGAAATTAGGCTGAAAGCTGTACAGCACCGTGAATCACCTTGCCAATTCCTCTAGACTTTCACTTGAAAAACTGCGGGTACTTCGCCTTCATGTCGCTTTCGAGTTCCCAAGTGAACTCTGCGCCTCGTTTTCCTTCCCATCGGACTTTCACGAAAGGTATGCGCGAGCGCCTGAGTTGCTTGGTTTGGCAATCCATGATTTCGACAGGCTTCTCCATGAAGTGTATCATTTCGTTGACTTGAAGGTCATCGAGGGGTACAATCAGATCATGATCAGCTAGGCATTTTCGGAGGTTTGACACATGGAAAGTCGGGTGGACATTACTATGTTCCTCCGGTAGTTCGAGTCTGTAGGCGACTTTTCCGATCCTTTCCAGAATCTTAAAAGGTCCAACATATCGAGGCGCTAGTTTCCCTTTCTTGCCGAATCTGACCACACCCTTCCAAGGTGATACCTTTAGGAGTACGTAGTCGCCAACGCCAAATTCAAGGGGCTTGCGTCTTCTATCGGCGTAACTTTTCTGTCTATCCCGGGCTTTTGACAAGTTGTCTCGGATCTGGAGGATTTTGTCAGTGGTTTCTTGTAGTAACTCGGGACCGGTTAGTTGCGAGTGGCCGATCTTGTGCCATACAATTGGCGATCGACATCTTCTTCCATATAAAGCCTCGAATGGTGCCATTTGGATGCTGGCATGATAACTGTTGTTGTACAAGAATTTGACTAATGGCAGGTAATTGTTCCAACTACCACCGAAGTCTATGACACACGCACGGAGCATGTCTTCAAGAGTACGGATCGTTCTTTCAGTCTGTCCGTCGGTTTAAGGATGGAATGCGGTACTTAAGTTAAGCGTCGTACCAAGAGCTGCTTGAAATGTTTCCCACAATCGTGAGGTAAACCGAGCATCACGGTCAGAGATGATGTCGCGAGGCGTACCATGATTACAAATGATCTCGTCGGTGTAGATTCGGGATAGTCGTTCTACCTTGTAGTCTTCCCGTATTGGCAAAAAGTGGGCTGATTTGGTCAGACGATCAACTATAACCCAAATGCTGTCGTGACCTGATGGCGTGGGTGGAAGTTTGGTTATGAAATCCATAGCTATACTCTCCCACTTCCATATAGGGATTGGTGGTTGTTCGAGTAAGCCAGAAGGTCTTTGATGTTCAGCCTTGACTCTTGCACACGTCAGGCAACTTCCGACATAAAGACCGATATCCCTTTTCATGCCCGGCCACCAGTACTTGTAGCGAAGGTCCTGGTACATTTTATCGGCATCGGGATGAACAGAATATCAGGATTTGTGGGCTTCATCCATTAGAATCTTTCGCAAATCGGTCTGCTTAAGGATCCAAATTCGGTCTAGATAATAGAAGATCCCATTCGATTTGCTTACAAGCTGGGCTCCATCGTGATAGATTCTCTCCTTCTTCAAAGTGCGTTCATTAAAACACGCATGCTGGGCTTCGCGGATGAGGGTTTCGAGGTCGTGCTGGGCTCGGGTATTGCGAATACTGAGCACATAACTCCGTCTACTGAGCGCGTTGGCAACAACATTTGCCTTGTCTGGGTGATAATGAATCTCACAGTCGTAATCGTTAAGAAGTTCTACCCATCGGCGTTGACGCATATTAAGTTCTTTCTGATCAAAGATGTGTTGTAAACTCCTGTGGTCGGTGAAGATCGTACACTTGGTACCATACAGGTAGTGTCGCCATATCTTTAACCCAAAAACAACTGTGCCTAGCTCGAGATCATGGGTTGTATAGTTCTTTTCATGGATTTTGAGCTGACGAGATGCGTACGCTATAACCTTGTCTCGCTGCATGAGAACACAACCAAGACCAAGGTTGGAAGCATCACAATAGACAATGAAATCATTGTTTCAATCGGGCAACGTGAGAACAGGAGCGTTGCAAAGCATATGCTTGAGGGTTCGAAAAGCAGACTCTTGTTCGGCTCCCCAAACAAAAGACCTGTCTTTATGCGTAAGGGCGGTAAGCGGCACAGCGATCTTTGAGAATCTTTCGATAAATCGTCGATAATAGCCTGCTAGTCCGAGAAAAGAACGAACTTCAGACGGGTTCTTAGGCGTAATCCAGCTCTTAACTGCTTCAATCTTCGCAGGATCGACATGTATACCTTGACTATTAACGATGTGACCCAGAAACTGAACCTCCTCCAGCCAGAATTCACACTTGGAGAACTTGGCATAGAGTTGATTCCCCTGGAGTAGCTCGAGAACCAAACGTAGATGTTGCGTGTGTTCGGCTTTCGACTTGGAATAGATCAAGACATCGTCGATGAACATGATGACGAAACGGTCTAGAAATGGCTTACACACGCGATTCATCATATCCATGAAAACCGCGGGTGCGTTGGTTAAACCAAAAGGCATAACAACGAACTCGTAATGGACGTAGCGAGTGCGGAAAGCGGTTTTGGGTATATCTTCTTCCTGAATGCGCAATTGATGATAGCCTGAACGTAGATCGATCTTCGAGAAACACGTAGCACCTTGTAACTGATCAAATAAGTCATCGATTCAAGGCAGAGGGTAACGGTTCTTGATGGTTAGCTTATTCAATTCCCGGTAGTCGATGCACATCCTGAACGACCCATCCTTCTTTTTAACGAAAAGGACTGGCGCGCCCCAAGGAGAGGTGCTCGGGCGAATGAAGCCTTTTTCAAGCAATTCCTGGAGTTGGTTTGAGAGTTCCCTCATTTCGGATGGCGCGAGTCGATAAGGGGCTTTGGCAACAGGGTTAGCTCCAGGAATAAGGTCGATACGAAAGTCGATATCGCGACTTGGCGGGAGTCCAGGAAGATCATCAGGGAACACCTGAGGAAATTCACGAACCACTGGAACGTCTTTAACTTCGGCCTTCTTTTTCTTTTCCTTCTCCGCTACTACAATGTTGGCCAAGAAAGCTCTGTATTCCTTGCGGAGATACTTGCTAGCTTGGACGCACGACATGAGCTTGAGACCTTTCAAAGCACTTTCACCGTACACACATAGTAGATCGCCGTTCGCGAGCGAGAAACGAATCATTTTATCAAAGCACACCACTTCAGCATGGTTTTCGCGAAGAAAGTCCATGCCTACTATGACGTCGAAGCTTCCGAGCTGCATCGGAATAAGGTCGATTGGGAAAATGTGATTGTTGAGCTCGAGAGTACAATCACGGAGAACAGAGTTAACGGCGACTGTTCTTCCAGTAGCGACTTCGACTTCGAATGACGAGGGGAGATAAGAGCGCTTACGACTAAGGAGCTTCTCGAATTCAAACGACACAAAGCAGTTATCGGCTCCAGTATCAAACAAACACGATGCATAAATACCATTCACAAGGAACGTACCATTAAGCACATTGTTGTCAGCCTGGGCTTGACGAGCATTGATGTTGAAGGTTCTGGCACGTGCTGCTTGTTGCTGCTGCTGAGGCTGCTGCTGCTGTTGGGGCTCTTGCTTCACAACCCTGTTCGGGCACATGTTTGCAAGGTGGCTAGGGTCTCCACATGTAAAGTAGACTTGAGCATTGACCGCGGGCGCTTGAGCTGCGTGTTGGCCTTGAGGGGCTGGGAGTAGAGCTTTATGAGCAGTGGCAGGAGCTGCGGTGTTACGGGGACCACAGCGACAGTTTGCAGTAAAATGACCGTAGAGGTTGCAGTGAGCGCAGAAGCGACAGGCGAGTCCCACTGGATGATGATATGAGCATGTCGGGCAGAGCGGGTGGGGACCTGTGTAAGCACGCTTTGCTGGCGGCGCTTGAGTAACTGGTGCTGGTCGATGGTGAGACTGCTGCTAAGCAGGTACGGCTTGCAGAGGAGCAGCAGTGGTAGTGACAGCACAGTTCTTGTTGCTGGAGCTGTTGTTGTTGTGCTTCTTCCTTCGGCGTGATGACTTGGATGGTTGAGCTGAGGTGGTGTCGGCGGTTGCTGCAGTAGTAGCTTGATGCAGAGACTTGGATGGCTTATCCCAGAAACCAGATTTTACCCGCTTGTCGTTAATCTCGGCGGCAAGCAAGTAAGTCTCCTCAATTGATGATGTCTTGGCGGCGTGAACAAAGTCGGCAACACAGTCGGGTAGAGCTCGAATGTACTTCTTGATGGCCATGTCTGGCGTCTTGACTTGATCGGGACAGATAATGCTAAGCTGCTTGAAGCGAGCAGTCAATGCAGCGTTGTCTCCGTCCTTCTGCTTGATGTTCCAAAACTCGTCCTCCAGCTTTTGGCGTTCATGGGGAGGGCAAAATTCGTCCATCATGATGGCTTTCAGCTCTTCCCAAGTCAGCTCATAAGCTGCATCATTCCCGCGTTTGTTTCGTTCGGCCGTCCACTAGTCTAGAGCTCAGGACTGGAAGACGCCGGTCACATTTAGGGTACGGAGATTTTCCGGATAGCCGCTTTGGCGCAGAGTGACTTCGACCGAATCAAACCATTGAAACATGGCGGTAGGGCCATCTTCTCCGGTGAATTCTTTTGGTCCGCATGCCTTGAACTGTTTGAAGCTGAAAACAGTCTTGTTAGCATCTTTAGGAGCTTCAGTTCGCGACTCCTCAGACGATTTGTTGACGTTTTCATACACCTCGCTCACAGCTTTTGGCACTTGCTTGGCGATGATAGCAGCAAGACGACGGTCTCTCTTTTCTTGGCGGGTAAGAGGGGTTCGGTGTCCAGATGACGACATGGTCTGCAACAGACATCGTCGTAGGTCTCAGACACAACAAATCGAATCTCACCTCACACGTCTACTACTTACTAAAGCTCAGGAACACGATAAGCACGAATCACATAAACACATAAGCACCAAAATCGCATAGTCACAGAAGCACATAAGCACGTAAGGCACAGAATCACAGAAACACTTAAGCACATACGCATTTAATCACAGATGCAGTCAGAATACAGAAACCTATCATTCAAAGCTCGCGTGTCGTTCGTATGTTCGGTCGCGATTAACATATCGAGTAGCATCGTATAGTCGTATAGCATGTCGAGTAGTATAGTATAATCGTGTATCATAGCATAATATTGTCTAAAATTGCAGCGACTTGTTAGCGTCTTGAGATAGAAGAGCGATGCGAGTTGTATGTGTCGATCGAAGTGATAGCAAAAATCGAATAATCCTCTAAGAATTTAAACACGTAAACACATAAAGCACATAAAATCGACGAATAATCAGAGTCGGCAGTTGCGGGCTCAGAATTGAAACACATAAAATCGAGAAGTAGATTGTCTGCGGCTATTAGACATCGACTACCCAAAGCGATTCGACTATTCACAATAGACTTGTCGTCACATTTCGACTTTCAGGATCGTGTTTCTGCCTCGATTCTTGGGCATTCAACACGCTTTCCCTAGGTCATACTAGTGAGTTCAGGTCGTTGGAGTCCGTCGAGGCTTTGGTGAGATAAATAAAATCCGGAACAGGTTGTCAAGGTTAGGGTTTCGCCCCTAGCTTAGCAACTTCTTCCTTGTTTTAGCAAAATTGAGGAGATTATTCATCAAAATATGGATTTCACTCCTGATTTGGTATTATTCTCCTCGTTCGTTATTGAAAATAATGAGGAAATCATTGATAAATTGATAAAATCAGCATTGACCAAGCAATTTAGTTGAGAGTTTACGGTTTTCACACCTAATCCCGTTTAAATCGCTTGACTCTAGTTGAAAATTCGAGTGCAGTGATAGCGAGAAATAGCTGGGTATAGCACTTAAGCTTGGTCTGTTTGGTTCCTAACTATAGTCTAGGTCTCCAAGACAGCGACCCGGACTAGGTCGTATCAAGCCTAATTCCCTATAGTTATGGCTCTGATACCAATCTGTCACACCCCAACCGATGGCGGAATCATCGGGGCATGGCACTGAGCGAAACAGATTGTCTAGAAGTTTCCACAACAACTATCATTACTATTCAGTTTAAATAATACGTCCCATACCGTATCCCAAATAGTAAAACAAATTATTACAGAAAACAACTAGTCAAGTATACTGTTCCGACAACTCAGATTTAAATAGAATACAGCAATTGTTTATCTGCTTCTAGAGATCCCTAGCTTGACCACTACAGACAACTATTTGTTGGGCCCTAGAGCTTTATTCTAGCCTCGCTTCCCTAGCAAGTAAGCATCTTAAACACCTGTCACATACGTTAAAATAAAGTCAATACATAAAATGTAAAGGTGAGCATACAAGTTTGATAATAGCATATAGAGTTCGAAATAGATTACGCATAACCAGCACGTACACAGAGGAAAACGATGCATGTTAATTATCGACATGGATCTATCGATACCAATGACTGCGGGTTGACTGCCCGAGGCAGTTCGCAATACATGATTACCACCGTAATCCACGCAAGTAATTGTCCTTAACAACCCCCGTGTGAACGGGTGCTGAATCCAAACTATAGTACTATCATCGTTAAGGTAGGTAGACAGCATTCCATGTGTAAACATAACAACAAGCATTCATTTAGTCACGTAATACATGCAGAACGGTTAGCGTTAAAATGATTGAGTAGTGTGTTCGATTGTGATTTAGATAAGTAACGTATGTAACACCCAAAAGTGCTAAAGCAAAAAGGGTTCGAGTATACTCACAGCGGTTGATGGATTGAAGGGAGCGCTTGAGAGTAGGGTTAGCCTGAATAGTTCGATAGCATAACGATGAGTAACGCGTAAAACGAATACTAGTGTTGATGGGTCGAACAGCCTGGTCGATCGGACGGTAGGTTCGATCGAACGGCTTGTTCGTTCGATTTGACAATCCGTTCGGACAGCCTGTTTGGTCGGCCGGTAGGCTCGATTGGTTGGGCTGTTCGAGTGGATTGTTTCTTCCTTTGAGTAGGATGTGTTTGTGTATGATGGCTTGTCCTTTTGAAGTTTTCATTGTAGTATCTGAGAACATTGAAGTGTCCTTACCTTTCGGGTCGATCGATCGAACAGGCCGTTCTATCGACCGGCTTAACCGATCGGTTAGGTACTTCAGTAATAAGTCCTCAGCAGGATGTCACCTGATCGGACGGCATGTTCGATCGGGTGGCACTCCAATACGTCGAACGAGTTGGAATTCGATTAAGTGTTGAAGCGTAGTATCTCATGATCCGAAGAGTAATTCAAATCAAACCGTAGTTAGATCGAACAGCACTTCGTTCAATACTAGACTTCATGAAATTGTTAAAGTGTGGGGCCATGTGCTAGCCGATCGGCTGGCCTGGTCGATCGACTGACATGTCCGATCGGTTAGGCTGTTCGTTCGAACAGCCTGTCCGATCGGTCAGCATCCTGACCTGGTCGGCCTGTTCGTCTAACACTTGGCTATTCTGATTGTTTGACGTTATATCGAGGTATTTTGAGAACGAGCTGAACCATGGAACCTTCGTCCTTACTTGTTTCCCCTGCTCGGACAGGAATCACCCAAGTCCGGCCAGTGAACGGTTCAGAACGGAGTTTAAAGTTTAACCCGAAATCGGTGAACCTCGTAGATAGAATCCGAATCTTGAACCACGCAACTATTAGAATGATTAGTGAGTTGGCTCAAGCTCCGTTTCTACCGGTTTGAAGGCATTGAGTGTAAAAGAGTTGAAAGAAAGTCGGAAAATCCATCTTTCAATCCTTTACATCGTGTAAATGTTTAGATCTAGGATAGATCTTTGTTTGTTTATGTGGAAATCGGTTAGATCCAAGTTATTCTTGGTGGATTGAGGCCAAAACATGAAGTTCTTCAAGAACACCATGATAACATCATCCTAGAACACTTAGATCTTGATGATTTCACGGTTAGAAATCAAGATTCGAAAGGTAGAAAGGTGTAGGAGTGTGCATAGATCAAGAAAGTATAAGGTTTAGGATGAAATCTTACCGGGATTGAGAGAAATCTGAGAAATAGTGAAGAACACGAGCTGGTCGGTCAGAGAGTTTCCAAAAGTGGAAAGAATGACAATGACAGGGCTATTTATAGGCTTCCCAAAGAGGAAAGGGCTGGCCGATCGGTCAGGCATCCCGATCGGACAGCCTGTTTGATCGGACGGTCTGTCCGATCGGTTGGGCTGTTCGATCGACTGAAAGCCTGATCGATCAACAGCCTGTTTTGAGCGTTTGGTGCGACGGTTTCTGATATTTCGATTTCGATTGAAGACGATACGAATACGATAGAATTTCCTATTCAAATTACTTTTAATCCCAACCACTATATCTAAACATTCATTAATTTCATATCATAATCAACTTGTCTAATAATAATTCATCACATGAAACATACTACATCAAAAATTACACAAATATTGAACATGGATGATTCACCCATAACATCATCCTTACTACTATAAGTGGGTTTCACCCAAAACATCAAATGACATCAAAATCTTGTATCATTCATGTTACATATGGTGATTTTAACATGTATTCATGCTCAATTCATACTAATTCGTGACTTCATCATAACCCACTTCATACAAAATTTACCAAATTAAATCGTACAACTTACCAAGTGATTATTAGTGCAGGCTAAATGATGTTATTTCTTCATTCATGCAAGAGATTACGAGAAAATGTGTAGGAGGGGTTGGGATTTGTATAGAGGATATAAGAACTAATGATGTTCTACCCCTTGTTTTGCCCAATTGGGGTACCTAATTTTCCATATCAAAACTCATAGTTCATCAAATGGGTCATGCGCGTTTAATAATATATAGCAAAGAACCCATATCATTCATTGAACTTACCTTGTGTTCTTCTAGGGTGCACATTATAACGGGATAATTCTCCATAGATCCAGCCATTGCACAATCTATACCAATTCAAATTGTGACATTTGTGACTTTTAAACATTGTACAACTCTGAACAATTCAATTATCAATGAAATATTGTGTTTTTATCCCAAGATTTGTTTTATTATGTTTGATATTTGCACATTTTAATTCTTATTCGATTTTGGACCCTCCAAAGCTTATCTGGAAAGTTATATGCAAACTGTTACATAAACGTAATCAGTTTAACGCGACGTACACTCCAGAACAATGACATAAGCTAAACATACCCTAAATACACTTTACATAACTTAGAAATAAGTTTCGAGGGGTTCGATACGACAAAAACAAATTTATTCAATCACAGGGACTATTTGTGACAAACTGTGAAAGTCTGCCAATTCTCGTAGTGACGTACACTCCAGAATAGTGACATAAGCTAAACATACCCTAAATACCCTTTACATAACTTAGAAATAAGTTTTGAGGGGCCCGGTATGTGAAAATATGCTTGTTTAATCACAAGGACTAAAAGCGTCAAAACTGCGAAAGTATGTCCATTCACGTATATTCTGCATTCAGACCATATGGCACATCCAAAAAATTTTGTAATCATTAAAATATTGTATTTTAGTGATGGGAATGCAAAAATACCTTTCGTTTCGCAATTTGGATTGTTTTCGCGTTCGTTACAACTTTCGTCGTAATTAACCGAAAAACGCAATCGTACAGCCAAAGGAACCGACATCCATGAAATTTTTTAGCATAATTCAAGTTAAATATACTTTAACTTCCTTATGGAGCTTATAATGGGCTTAACGGGTGTTAGAAGTGTCAAAACGCGACAAAACAAGTTCAGGGACCAAAGTTGTCAAAAATGAAACTTTTATCCTTGCTGCAGCCCTTACGGTCCTCAAACAGACCTGTATGTGGTCCGTAAACAGCCCCCAGCAATAGCAAATTGTAACAGCCCCTTGTTTTAAGTGAGTTGGCCAAGTTTGGTTGTTTCCCAAGCATTAAACTTGATTCTTACACTTGTAATCATCCTATAAATCCTTGGAGAACACTCCAATACACTTGGCATGATCTTGAGCATCCTAAACAACTATAAATAGCACCCTCATTTGCTCATTTTCCTTGCTCAATTCTTTTCTTTCTCTCTATAACTCAAAGTTGGAGTTGCTACCTTATTACGAGGCCTCCCATCTGAGTTTTCTAGTTATTTCTTCATCCTAGAACACAAGTAAGTGTTCTTCCTAGTCTTGTTTGTTTATTTTAGCTATTTCAAGCTAAAAGTCAAACAGTGTTTGACTTTCAGTTTATACCATGAATTGGTCAAGACAAAGTTCAATTGAACTTTGCAACGTGATCGTAATCACGATGGTTATAATCCCTTGCGATTATACCTACTGATTACCACATTTACTAATCGAAGTGACGAGTCACAGTTTCGGTCAAAATGCACGATTATGTGCATTTTACGACGGAACTATTTTCGGGTATCAAAACACTTTGTTTTGATACCAAATCAGTTTTTCAACTTAGTTAAACATGTTTAACTCGTCACTTCTAGTTTACTGCTTATTTAGGGTCGTAAGTCGAGCGGTCTTGACCACCGCTTTGACTTTCAAACCCGACCCGTTTGGTCGATCTTAGGATCCGACCAAACACATATTTGTGACCATAGTTGTATAGGGAATAACCTACTGAGGTTATACCTTATGATCACTTCGTTTTGTTAGTTATTTATTAACTCGCTTATATGCCCTTTAAAAATGACCAAAATGCCCTTTTGTGCATAAAATCATTTTAAGCTTATGTAATCAAACTTTTGACATCTAAACTGATATGATAACATTTTTAAATGTGTTTGGGCATATAGGACTTATCATATGACATATATAACCATCCGACCTTATATTTACTCAAACGACACGTTAAAGTAGCGTAAACTACCTTAACGAGTCGTAACGGGTCAAAAGCACTTAGGATTACTTTCTAATCAGAATGTTAGGTTCATTAAATCATTCATATGAGTTCCAACACTCATTTGGTTTATGAAACCTCATTCTATCTGATCCTTCGGTTTAGGACCCGATTATTAACATAGTTATCCATATTAGGTGTCGTTTGATTCCTTGATTCCTCAAGCTCTATTTGATCTTTATTTCAAGACTTATACGAATCCAAAGTGAGTACATAGTCCCCTCTTTTACTTTTTGCAAATATTTTGGGGTGATTCACACGTGCTTATTGTTACTTTCATGCTTTTCATGACATATACATGCTATGTTCATCTAGTACACATATAGTACATGATTTCAATTATGTTTTGCTTCATATGTCGACTTAGCATGCCTAGCACATTGATTTCAAGGATACTTTTGCTACATATGTTGACTTAGAATATCCAGCACATTGATTTAAATTGCATCTTTGTTTCGTATGTTGTCTTAGCATGCTTAGCACATTGATTTTAAACATACTTTTGCTATAATATGTTGACCTAGCATATTTAGCACATTGATTTTATGGACATTATACTTTGTATGTTGACTTAGCATACTTAGTACATGGTTCTAAAGACATTTTACATGACATGCTTACATTGATCATGACATTTGGTATGTTTAACGGGACAAGATACATTCATTGACATTGATCACGTCGACCGGTAGTATGTAATGGTACATAGACTTGACAAATCCCGTTCCCGCTTCCAAGGTTTGTTTGGAAGTAGGGAATGACATAATCCGATTACATTTTGATAAACCTTTGACTTGATAAGGGTTTATCCGACAGTCTAAAGGCTTGAATGTATACGATAAACAAACCCTATAAATGTTTATAGCAATAAAAACAATGATTTTTAAAACATAACTTTTGATTTAAAGTTATGTCTATTCAAAGACATTGTTTTGTACACGACATTTGATTACACATGACATTTGGTTATACATGACATTATTACTTATGGTTTAAGTAAAGACTTTTTACTTACCATACAAGACATTGGTTATTACTCGACATTTGTTATATAAGACATGGTTTATACTTGACATTAGACATTGTTATACCTGACATTTGACATTGGTTTAAACAAGACATTTTTGGTGGTTTATTGGTAAGTGATTTAAATAACGAGACGTGTGTAATATGATAAAAGTATGGTGGATACGCCGCTGGTACTTCCTATATATAAGTACTTTTATTATATTACATATCGTGGCGTTATCTAAACCACTTCGACAATGACAAGACATGAGATTTTTATACAAAACATGACAACTTTTACACAAGACATGATATTTTATTTCAAGACAAGACATATTTTATACAATTCATTTTCATTTGGTTATTTTTTAACCATGTATCATTTCTTTTATATCATTTGATTTTCATATGATTTTATAAAAGAAAACATTCTATAAAATGCATGACTACTTTTTTGTTAAACACTTCTTTTAACTTACAAGTCATGAATCCTCAACAACAAAACCTATGTATCTCACGGGCATTTTTATGCTGACGTACCTATTTGCACATGTGTTTCAGGAGCTAATGTTTGATGATGATCATGCTACACTTAGGCGGACTTGGGCCTTAGTGACTTAAACTATGAAAGACAGTCAAATTTATGTTATGTTTCCGTTTATTCCAAGACAATATAATCACGTTATCTAATAAAACTAAAATTTAATTACCATGTGTTATGAAACAATAATTCTGTTACTCAACTCCCCGGCGTTTTCGCCGCGGTTTGTTGTTTTACGCGGTCGGGGTGTGACAAAAGAGTTGGTATCAGAACTCATGGTTATAGGGATAAGGTTATTAGTAATGCTTTGACCTAGACTATAACCTTTCTAGGACCCTAACACAAGTTATCTTGTGTTTAGATCTTAAGACAATAAACATCACCTATCCTTAGGTGATTACCAAAACAAGAACACAAATTTCCAAAACGATTTTGAACCCCTTACAGTCTGTAATGGGTACCTTACGGTCCGTAAGGGACCTCCAGAGATGGAATTTTGGCATTTTTTTCATTTGAGTTGTTTTAGTCCCTCTCCTTCCACATAGTTGGGATTAGTTGGAGATTTGGGGTACGTATTGTCACATAGTTGGACGAAAATTTTCGGGGTGTTGCATTACGCTTCTGCTTATATACAAGGTAAAGACAAGTTTGAACCATGGGTCGCTTGTATGTTTATTGGTTATCCTTTTAGGAAGAAAGGTTATAAGCTTACTACTCATAAAGTCATTGATTCTCATGATTTCATTTTCCATGAACTCATTTTTCCATCCTTACATTCTTCTGATTCTTCCTTCGTCTTTCCATCTCTTAACAACATTTTTTAGTCATTTGATTCTCAAGATCCTATTGTTGATCCTTCATCTTATTCTTTTGTTCCCCATTTCATTCCTCCTGACACATTCCTTTAGAAACTTCCTCTTCTCATTCATTTCCTCATATGGAGGTCAAAAGGTCCACCCGAACTTCTGTTCCTCCTTTTTATCTACATGATTATGTATCTAATTCTGCATCTACTTCTTATTCTCTTGACTCCTCTTAATAATCTCACTAAAGTATACAATGCTATTGGTTTATCATTCTTGTTGATTTGTCTAAGGACTCTTAGCTGCTTATTCTTAGTCTTGACAAAATCGAAGAACCTTCTACTCATTAAGTCGCTACTAGACACCCTACTTGACAAGACCCATGTCTAAAGAATTTCCAGCCTTGGAAAGTAATTAGACCTAGGAGGTTATGCTTTTACCTAAGGGTAAATAGTTATCAAGTGTAAATAGGTGTGTACACTCAAATACAATGATGATGACATTGTTGAGCGATGTAAAGCTAGATTGGTGGTTCAAGAGGACACACAAAAGGCTGGTACTTATTATAATGGGACTTTCTCTCCTGTTGTTAAAGTAACCACCATCTGAGTTGGATATCAATAATGCTTTCTTGCATGACGATCTTGGTGAGGACATTATGATTCCTTAAAGTATGCCTTTATCTTCTCCTGATCGAGTTTTGTAGCTCAAGAAATCTCTTTATGGTTTTAGCAAGTTTCTAGGCAATGGTATGGAAGTTATCTATTGCTTTGAAACTAAAGATTACATGCACTTTGCCAATCGATATTCTTTGTTTTCTAAACAATGGTTGCTTTTATTGTTTATGTGGTCATCTATGTGGATGGTTTTGCCCGTTTGGGTCGGAGGTGTCTTTTAATGAAGTTCAATTTTCAAAAAAAAAAAATCTATGTGGATGGTATTCTTTTGACTGGCAACGATGAAAAGGAAATGTCTACTTTGTAAGCTTTCTTACATTCCACATTCCAAATCAAGGATCTTGGTTATCTTAACTATTTCTTGGGGATTGAAGTTTTAAAGACTAATTACAGAGTGATCATGACTCAAAGAAAGCTTTCCAAAGCTCTTTTGACTGACTTTAATGTTGCAGAAAATACACCTATCAATTCCCCTCTGCCATTGCATTTAGAGCTCAAAACTAGTGAAGGTTAGCTTCTTCTTGATGAACCTCTAGATTATCGAAGGCTTATAGGGAGGTTGAATTACTTAACCCATACTAGAACTAATGTGTCATTTGCTATTTAATTTCCCAGTCAGTTCATGAGTGATCCATGTATTCCTCATTGAGACGCTACCTGGCATACTCTTCGCTATGTGAGGGGTACTTATTCACATGGTTTATTTTTCAATATGCTCTTGATTTCAATCTGTCTATTTAAAAGTATTCTTGTTGAAGGGTGGAGATACAATAGGAAGTTTATTTGGCTAAGAAGGCTAGGAAGTGATCATGACCATCCATTTAGTTAATCAAGGGCTAAGATTAAACGATGGAAATTGAAGAGAAGAAAAGAGCCGCGTGAGTTTGTTTAGGGGCATTCTAGTCAATCCAAGGCAATAGTTTCTCTCTCCTCCAAATCCCCCCGCCCTTTTTTTTAAACGTTAATAACTCTTTCATACGACATTACTTTTTTATAAAAATTGCACCAAAAAACGAGCGTTTTTTATCTTTAAAACGAGTATACTATTGCTATGTTTTCGAAAACAAATTTTGAAAACCCAGTTGCGTAAAACGCAATGGAAAAAACCCAGTTGCGTAAAACGCAATGGAAAAAAAAAACCTAAAAAATGACATTTTTCTAAAACGCAATGCACCAAAAACACAAAAAAAATGTCTTATTTGTAAAACGCAATGACCAGAAAACACAAAGAAATGTGTTATTTCTAAAACGCAATAGCCTAAAAACTCAAAAGAAAGTGTAGTTTCTAAACCGCAATAGACTGAAAACACATAAAAATGTGTTTTACCTAAAACACAATGCACCAAAAACACAAACACATGTCTTATTTATAAAACGCAATGGCCAGAAAACACTTAAAATGTCTGTTTTATAAAATGCAATGGACTGAAAACACATAAAAATGTGTTTTACCTAAAACGTAATGCACAAAAAACACAAAGAAATGTCTTATTTATAAAACGCAATGGCCAGAAAACACTTAAAAATGTCTCATTTCTAAAACGCAATGGCCTAAAAAAACAAAAGAAAGTGTTCTCTGTAAAACGCAATGGACTGAAAACACCTAAAAATGTGTTTTACCTAAAACGCAATGACTAAAAACACTTCAAAAATGTGTTTTTCTAAAACGCAATGGCCAGAAAACACATAAAAATGTCTTAGTTCTAAAACGCAATTGCCTTAAAACACCAAAGAAAGTGTTCTCTCTAAAACACATTGAACCAGGACAATAGTTTTGTTTGTGCTGTGAACTGTCTGAACCAATGCAGTTTACGAATGCAGTTTCCAGAGGCAATTTACAGAAAATTAATTTTTCTGATACATTTTTATTACAGCAATTTAATCGAAAAAGAAAATTTTCAACCCCAGCCATGGGCTCTGCCCCTTGGACCCCGCCAGGGGCTGCCGCCCCTGGGACCCTGCTACCAGGGGCTGCCGCCCCCAGACCCCCGCCAAGATCGTAAAACGCAATGACTAAATCAAAAACCCAGATCATGAAAATGAAATTAAAGAATTTCTTACATGGATCGAAGTCGATTTCTTCACCGATTGACGAAATTTGAATGATAGAAACACTTATCAGCGATTGAATCGAACAGATCGAGTGATTATCTTCAAAATCACGGGAAAAAAACGAGATTTTGAATGAAATTAAACTGGGTTTTCTTCCAAAAAAGCTGAAGAACACGTTGATCGGGTGTTTGAATCATTGATTGATGACGAAAATCGCACTATAATGTAGTGATTATTGAGATAGTAACTGAAGAAAAGGTTGGAGATTGTGGGTTTTGAAAATGGTGGGTTTTAAAGTAACTGGGGAGAAGAAGGAAGAAGAAAGGATGGGATTGACTAAAATACCCTTTCTCTTTATTTTTAAATTTGTCACATGTCATAATCCTATTGCTTCCTATCCTTCCTAGCCAAAATAAACTTCCTATTTGATCTTTTCCCTCTTGTTGAAACTAAAAATATTATTTTTATAAGTTGATTTGTGTGTATATATATAAAGTAAACAATAAATTTTACACTTACACATAATTATTAGGGATGTTCAAATTCGGATACAAAGTTTGGATATTTGGGGTTTTGGATATCCGAAATTTCAGATTTGAATATTGATACGGACATCCAAATTCTCAAAAAATGTTGATCGTTTAACAATTAAAGAAAGTAATTGGTTAAAATATTAGTTTGGATATTAGAAATATGAAATCTATACTCTATAATAAAAGAAACCAACTTTGGGACACTTGTCATCATTCTAGAGCATCCTTAATTGTAAATAATTATTATTTAATTTAAATTATTAAATACCAATTAAATTAATATAAATCTTATCAACCCTGAATTATTGGTATAAACTTAACTTCAAATCATAAACCTTATCCTTCACATTGAGTATAAAATATTCAATTCAATATACTAAAGTCGCTTATATACTTTTTTTTCAACAAAATCTCTAACGTTTCTTTTTTTTTTTGAATATAAAATATTAAATTTAATTAATATTAAAAGATTTCATAAGACACACGACATAATTAATTTTTGATTTTTATTTATTGTTTGTTAGTTTAATTTAAGAAACTGTATACATAATTAGGTTCTTAGTTTTTTTTTTTTTCATTTTCTTAAATAATAGGCTATAATCTTGTGTATTGTACGGATGAAATCAGTAATAAAAAACTGTTTATTTACGTTTTTTAAAACAACAGATAATCATGTTTAAATTGTAAAGTAATTTAAAGATATAATCATCATTATAAATCTAATATAACACTTTCGTAAAATCTATCTTTGGAAAGGTTTAAATAACAAATATCATTGGAACTTAAAAATTAAAATGTTTAAGGTAAAAGTTGATTTTGTAGGAAGGTTTAGGATACCTAATCTAACAAAAAGATATTGGTTAGTTTAACATATATATTTAGAGGTCGAAAATTAAGGTAACTATTCTAAAATAAGAAATGTTGATAGTAACTAAATAAAATTTTATACCTTATTCTATTTTATTTTATTTCGGGTAGCTAAGACTTGAGGTTTAGTTATCGGAAGAAGTTATGTCTCAAGTGAAGTCATCTGGTGGCAATCCTCGCCTCATAACAAGTAATGTCGACAGTATCCATAGAAGGATAGAGATGTTCCAGAAGCAGTCTTAAGGAAAGTTAGGGGTTGTTTGGCAACTTCTGAATGATTAAGTGTTGAATCAGTAAAAGGTCTGAACCATTAAGAGTCAGTATAATGTTTAACCGTTCAGAGGCAAATATCAGACCAATTCAAATTAGTGGTCTTAACTATTCAGACTATGTATAATGCTTAACCATTCAGACATCTATTCACAAAACAAACAGTCGAACCATTAAGTTATGAACCAGTAAGAGGTAAGAGGTCTGAACCATTAAGAGCTCATTAAGAGCTAAACAAACCACCCTTTAGCCTGTTTATGCCAAGGCAGGGGAGTAACTGGTTGGCAATGAGTAAGAGAACGAATTCCCCGCCGAGTCAGTTGACGAGAAAGTTTCTTAACTGTTTATTATTTTCTTTATAATATTTAATGTATGAATATTTCTTTTCTTTAGTATTTCCTTTTCAATGTTTTAATTATTTTTTTGCTTATTTAATAATTTAATATTTTATTGACTTAATCCCGTGTAATACACAGGGTTCTAACCTAGTTTTTTATAAAGTCTACCGAAACATTCTAAATTTTTAATATTTAATATTTAGTGAATTTTAAAGGTGTTTTGGGTAATTCAGGTATCTAATTTTCAGATATATTGACTTTGGAATTTCAGATAATTTAAGTTTGGTTTTGTATTTAGGTCTTTTTACACATTATATAATTAAAGAAACTATACATTATATTTATATTTATTTGGTCTTACAGATACTACTTAAGAGTTTAAATGAAAAGAAATTATAAATTAAGAATAAAAAGAATAAAGGATAGAAAGATTATTTGAACAAATCACTTAATGAGTCTATTATTTATATTTGTTATTCAAATTAATGAACTCTAATCATTTAATGAGTCTATCTTATAAAATAGTTGCGCACCTTACACAATAAAAATAATCATACACATGATCTCACATATTCAACGTCTTCTACACTATTAAAACAATGTTTTGGTGCAGGGTAGAGAATGTGTAGGACTCCAATTAGTGTAGGATTCAACACATTAATGGTGGTGAAGGAGAAAATTATGGTGTCATTAATGAGAGTTAGTAACTCTTTAAAATATTTATATATATATATATATATATATATATATATATATATATATATATATATATATATATATATATATATATAGGATAGGAGTTGGCCAGAAAGTCCAAATTTCCTAAAAAGTGTAAAAAGTCATAAAACACCATAATGTCAACCATAAAACACACCAAAAACCCACAAATAATATGATGAAGATTACTAAAACATCATGTATGTGGGTTTTGTGTTGTGTTTTAGATGTTAAGGCTCTGATTGTGGAATGACAAATATTATTGTGTTTTATGTTGTTTAGCATTGTGTGTTTTATATTCATAGTTCTACGATGGTGTGTTTGAAGTTTTTATAGACTATTAGAGTTTGAATATGGTGTTTTAGTAATATTCATTCTATTATTTGTGAGTTTTAGGTGTGTTTTATGCCTGAAATTATTGTGTTTTATGACTTTTTACACTTTTTAGGAAAAACACACTTTCCGTAGGATCCCCACTCATATATATATATATATATATATATATACATATATAAATGAGATGGATTTGGGCTAGGTGGAATTTGTATTTGGCCATCTTGGCTGATGTGGCAATTTAGTTTAGGAGGGAAATCACACAAATTCACAATGGACACGGGATACAGAAAGCATCAGGTCGGACTTTTGGATTTGGATCAATCATGATGGATCCTTTATATATGTCTTTTTTTTTCTAATTCTTCTTCCATACTCTTCAACAATCTCCACAACCCTAAAACCAAACCCTAGATCAACTCAACCTTTCTGGACGTCACAGCGATTTCTCATCTCTCTAATCAGATCTTCTTCCGCTATTGAAGGTATGTGGTTTTACCCTTCAATCTATTTTTCTTAGCGTAGATTTTAATTTTATTCTTTTGATTTCTCTTTCTGATGTTAGTTTGTTTCTTCACATATAATCTACCTCACATCTTTGTCGTTGTTGTTCCATAACAGATTCATGTTAGCAAGAAGTATTTTGATGATAAGCACCGAAAAAATTCTACCTGCACGTCTTTTTTCTAGGGCTTGAAGGACTATATTCATTTGATGGTGTCTGAACGTGGGATGCTTTTGGTCGGACAACTGAGGTTTGTCTTTTTTTTTTGTCTATTAAAAAGTTTTGATTTAGTTTTTTGTGTTCAGATTTATCAAGATTTGATCAAATTCAAAGGTAAATCTACCAAATCAAAGCTAAATATGGTTTCTTTGTGTTATTCGATTATATAGATGTTGATTTTTTTTACAAACAGATTCGATTGATACTAAGTTTGTCATTGTTCTTATTTTTTTTGTAGATCCGTAAACATAAGTTGCAGGTATGTTAATCCGATTCGATGCTCTCTTTGTTTCCACCGTTTTCTAGAAGCATCATCATGTTGGTCTATCAAGATTTGATTACTGGTAATCTTTTCCTTTCAATCTCACATATATTTTGCATTTACGAATTTAGGCTTATTATCTCTTTGATTGCGAATCTTATCGTTTTTGGTTATTGATTAGGTTTAATTTGGCTGTAATCGTCTAGATCTATGTGTTACATAATCTATTAGGTTATTGTTTGATGTGAAGTTTTTTAGATCTGAAGATTGGTTTCTAGGTTTATTTTTTCATGTGAATCCGTAATCTGTGATAAAAATCGGACTCCGATAATTCCACAAACAAAAGAGGTTAGTTAAATTTTATATTTTTTTAATCTTTTTTAAGTTTGTAACATTTAATTTTATCCTTTCTGTTCAATATTTTTTTTAAATTAGTAATATATGTTCTGAATGATTTATGGTTTGTATTTTCCCATGGTTAACCGTCAATCTTTTGTGAAATTCGTACTCGGAATGTTCGTCTACCAAAACAGGTTAGTTAAATGTTGTTGATATTGTTTGTTTTTTTGATGTATAGTCTTTCTTATTTCTTATTAAATTTTGTGTCACTATTTTTTTTAAATTAGTAATATATGTTCTGAATGATTTATTGTTTGTATTTTCCCATGGTGAACCCTCAATCTTTTTTGAAATTCGCACTCGGAATGTTCGTCTACCAAAACAAGTTAGCTAAATGTTGTTGGTATTGTTTGTCTTTTGATATGTATACTCTTTCTTATTTCTTATTAAATTTTCTGTTTAGGCATAATTTTGAAACTTTATGTCATTATCTTTTGAAGTTCATATTGTTAGTTTTGTCAGTTATGAGTTTTTCTATTTAGGCTTAAAGATACCTTTAATTTCTTTCTAAAGATGTTTTTGTTTCCATAAACACATTACTGTTTTTAAGGTTAATTTTTGTATTCTCAATTATAACTCGGTTTCTGTAATTAGACATTGCTTCTATAAATAAGTTACCGTTATATTTTTTTAGAAAATTCCTTATTTCCTTTGTAGTTATGGATCCTAAAAACAACGCTCCTTCGTTTTTAAAGTTGATTGATGCCTATGATCCTATATTTTTGGTATGTTTCTTTGGTTTTCATTTTATCAACAGAAAATAAGTTATTTAAGCTTATATGTTTTTTGTTTCGATTCATAGGAAATACTGTATGATTTTGCAAGCTTATTGTGGGGAGGAAAAGTTCCATATGGTCAATGTTTTGAACTTATTGATGATGACTTATCCTGGGTCGTTAGACTTAAAAGAAATGTTCCGGGACCTGTCTTAGGTGATGGATTCACCAAATTCGTTAAAGATTCTGGTCTCAAAAAGAATGATTATCTATTGGTCAAGGCTATTGGAACATCGACATTTTATGTTTCTGTATTTAAATCATGTGTTTTCGAGAACTCCTTCATCTCTAAGGTTGCTCCTGATGATACCTTTATTGTAAGTCATATTTATAATATAATAAGTCTGTTTTAGAATTTTTGTTTTGTTTTTTTACGGTTTGTTTATGTTATTTTGTAAATAATTTTCAGTTCCTGGCTGACAAATTCTGGAAAGATTTTTACGGGGAAAGGTTTAAAGGTGGAGAGGCAACTCTGTATGTTGGAAAAAGGTATTGGAATGTTAAGATGGAGGGATGGCCCGACATAAGTGCCTTCACTGATGGTTTCTCTAAGCTGATTGACGATATTTCGTTAGATACCCGCTCTACTATGTTGTTTACGAGTGTTGGATATAAAACTTTCGAGATATCTATTTTTAATCACTTAACATTTACTGAAATATATTTCAAGAAAGTTGAAGTTGTTGTTTTGGACGATTCTATTTATGGAGATGAAGGATTTGATTTATTGACTGTATATAATTTATTATTAATTATTTATTAATACTATCTTAGTAGTTGAACTTTATTTTAACATTGTTATTAATGTGGATTTTTTATATGTAGTCTAAACACAAGGAGAAACATGATACTAACGAAAGTCATGTTGAACAAGACCTTTCTGGTGATAGTGTTGGTGACTTTCAACTTTCAAATTTTGAGTCTATTTTTAATGTATGTAACTATTTTTTTAATATATACTAACAAACTTTAACAATCAGTACATTGTTGTATTCTTATTTTTTTTATATTTATGGTGTCATTTTTTTAGGACACTGAAGACTCCAAGTTTGATCGACATATAGCTGCTCAAATTGAGATGGAAGATGCTAAGAACCTGGTAAGTGTATAAGTTCAAATTAGTAACAGATCTTATTATATCTATTAGATACGTATACTATTTAATTGTGCTACTATTTTATTTTATGTAGTTCAAGGATGGTTGGAATACAAAGAATGATGTTTTGAATCAAGATCAAAGGTAAATACATCAAGTCGAACATGAATCTTTGTTATTATATGTTCTGAATGAAGATCGGATGTTGATTTTATGTTATTCCGTACACCAAATCGAACTTAAATCTTTGTTATTATATGTTCTGAATGAAGATCTGATGTTGAATTTATGTTATTCCTTTGTATTTAAAGGTATGTTGAATCTTTGTTCTTTCTACTTATATTAACTTTTTTTTTTATTTTTGTAAATCCGCCTATATATCTTGAAGGTATGTTGTTTTACTCTGTTGTTTATGTAGTATTCATCTTTAATCTAAGCGATTGAACATGTTTAATTTTTTTTTAACTCTATTAACTTCTTTTTTTTCTGATTTAGTAGATCCGACCATAAATCTTGAAGGTATGTTGTTTTACTCTGTTGTTTATGTAGTATACATCTTTAATCTAAGAGATTGAACATGTTTATTTTTTTCTTAAACCAAAATCTACATCAAATTTTTTTGTTGATTTTTGTTATGTATAAAATCAAGTTTCCGGGTTTTTCTTAATCATCTATTCCACATTTATCGCAGTTAATGATTTTGGTTGTTGTATTTTTTCATGTGATTCCTTACATCCGTTATAACAATCTGAATCCCACCATTCGTCAAGCAACAGAGGTCAGTTTATCTTATTTTTTAAATGTTTTTGGTATTGTTTTTTTTTTTTTGATATATATAGTGTGTTTTATTCTTATTAAATTATCAATGTTTTGAAGTTCATATTCTTTGATTTTTCAGTTATCATTTGTTCAATTTAGCTTTAAAGAAACATTTAATTTCTTTTTAAAATTTATTTTTTTCCTATAAATAGACTATTGTTTTTAAGGTTAATTTTTGAAATTTGAATTATAAGTCTGTTTCTTTAATTAGACATTGTTTCTATAAATAGGTTACGGTTATATTTTTTTTTTTTAAATTGCTTACTTCCTTTGCAGTTATTTATCCTAAAAACAACTCTCCTTCGTTTTTAAGGTTGATTGATGAACATCATCCTATATTTTTTGTATTTTTCTTTGGTTTTTGTTTTTTCAACATAAAATAAGTTATTTAACCTTCTATGTTTTTTGTTTTATTTCATAGGAAATACCTTATGATTTTTCAAGCTTATTGTAGGGAGGAAAAGTTCCATATGATCAATGTATTGAACTTATTGATGATGACTTATCATGGGTCGTTACACTTAAAAGAAATGTTTCGGGACCTGTCTTAGGTGATGGATTCACCAAATTTGTTAAAGATTCTGGTATCAAAAAGGATGATTATCTATTGGTGAAGGCTATTGGAAGATCGACATTTTATGTTTCTCTATTTAAATCATGCGTTTTTTAGAACTCCTTCATCTCTAATGTTTCTCCTGATGATACCTCTACTGTAAGTCATATGTATAATCTATTAAATATGCTTTATAAAATTTTCCTTTTTTAATTTCTGTTTGTTTATGTTGTTTTGTAAATAATTTTCAGCATATGGCGGACAAATTCTAGAATGATTTTTACGGGAAAAGTTTTAAAGGTGGTGAGGCAACTCTGTATGTTGGAAATAGGTATTGGAATGTTAAGATGGAGGGATGGCCCGACAGGAGTGCCTTTACTGATGGTTTCTCTGAGCTGATTCACAATCTTTCGTTAGATACTCGCGCTACTATGTTGTTTACAAGTATTTGATATAAAACTTTCGAGATATCTATTTTTAATCAGTTGATTGGTGCTGAAATATATTTCAAGAAAGTTGAAGTTGTTGTTTTGGACGATTCTATTTATGGAGACGAAGGATTTGATTTATTGACTGCGGTTAGTGTTATATAATTTATTATTCATTATTTGTTAGTACTATCTTTTTAGTCTTACATTATGTGGAATGTTTGTATGTAGTCTAAACAAAAGGAGAATCAAGAGACTAATGAAAGTCATGTTGAAGAATGTCTTTCTGGTTATAGTGTTGGTGACTTTCAACTTCCAAATTTTGAGGCTATTTTTAACGTATGTAACTATTTTTTAATATATACTAACAAACTTTAACAACCACGTCATTTTTGAATTATTTTTTTTTATTCTTATAATGTCATTTGTTAGGATACTGACGACTCCAAATTTGATCGACTCATACCTGCCCAAATTGAGATGGAAGAAGCTAAGAAGCTGGTAAGTAAATAACTTCAAATTATTAACAGATTTTATTATATGTATTATATATGTATACTATTTAATTGTGCTACTATTTTATTTTATTTTATTTAGTTCAAGGATGGTTGGAATACAAAGAATGATGCTTTAAAAAATACTCCGTCTGCTACCTCTGAATGTGATGTAATATTTTTTTATAAGTTTGTTTATATATTGTATAGATTCTATTAATTACTTCATGACGCTTATTTTTTATGTTATTCATTTTTTTTTGAAGTTTGACACGAAAGGGAAGTCAAAGGTTGTTTGTGGTGATCAAACTGTTCATCCAAAGGTTTATATCAAATAATAACATAATTTAGTATATTTTTTAAATATGTAAATTTTATTTTGTATCATATAATGTATTTTACTTTATCAAGAAGTTGTTAATTTGTTTTAGGTGTTAACCAATGTTGATATGGATCTCAATAATATCGCCTATCGTACGCGTTCAAACTTTCCTATCAACAATGACTGTGTTGACATTGATATGACGAAGCCTTCTGAAAACATTTCTGTAAGTACATGTTGTTTAATGTTTATTAATAAATTATTCATGAAATTAGTATAGTTCTTTTTAACTACTAAACTTATTTTATATATTTTAAATATATAGGTTAAATCAAAGCGTAAGGCTTGCAGATCCACCACGTCCCCGTCTAATGTTTGCCCGAAACGTAAAGTCAAAAGGTCGAAAAACAATTCAGTTTTAGAGTTCACAAAAGTTGCTGAAACCAGACTGGTATACCTTCTGATGTGTTTATAATAATTTTTTTATTAACTGTCTACAAATTCTTTGATTAATAAATTTAATAATTAATCTGTTCTCTTTGTTTCTCAGCGTTTACCTGTTGATGTTTCATATGATCTTTGTCTATCTGTTGACAACTTGCGTGACGTTAGTATCCAGAACCTAAGTTGTGAGCTAAGTAATATGAAAACAAGAGCCGAGAAGTCTGGTGATGGTTACAGGTATGGTTTTACCAAGTGGTCATCGTTCTTGAAATCAAATCACATCCCGTTCGGTGCCACTCTTTTCTTTAAGTACATCAAGTCTTTGCAGCTTTTGGTGTTGACGAACGTTGTACACAAGACTATAAAGAAAAGAGCTCGTGCGTGACTCTTGGCATTTGTGGTTTTTTTGCTTCGTTTTGGCAGAACAGTTAATGTAGTAGGTTGTTTTAGTTTTTTGATCTGTGGTGGGTATTAGTCAAGTACGGTTAGACGGTTATGTTTGTAGTATGTAGTGGTTGACATGGTTGAAGGTGGATAGTTGTATATGTTATCCTTTGAACTGTTGTTACTTAAACAAAGCTTTTTTTTTTTTTTTGTGAAAAATCTGATAAATACCTATTAATCTTGGTTTGAATGCATAACACCATTTTGTTATTACATTCCTTTTCATATTTGTGTCTTTCTTTCCATATCAAAAACTTTTTTTGGTTATGATATTGATTCCTACAGTCAACCATTTGAACTGATACTGTAGCCGTTAACATGTCATATACAACATTTCTTCACCTATTCCAAACCGATACTGAAATAATGTTAATTGCTTTACGTAATCTTTTTTATTTTGAATTAGGTTTTTAAATGTATATAGACTTTTAAAATAATATTTTTTTCGAAAATGTCTTATATTTCAAACGAAAAAGAAAATAATAATAATTAATTTACATACATATATTTTGTTATTTTTCCTACCTTTATTTACAACAAAAATATGGTAAAATTTTTCTAACTTTTGACTATATATATAATAAAAACTATGATACATAATTTGATTTCCTTACTAATTTACAAGCAATTTTACCTAATATGGATTCTAAATTTTGTAGACTAATAATTTTAATGTATATTGCATGTTTAAAATTATTTTAATCTTTACATGTATATTCTTATAGTTTATAGATATAGATTTTAAATTTCCGTATTTTTCCTCATTTTATATTTTACATATTATATATATTTTTTATATATCTATATAAATATAGAAAATATGTAAAATATATAAAAATTTAATAATCGTATGTTTTGCCATGACTATTAACAAAAGTCAAGGACAGTCTCTTTCCAGAGTTGATCTGTACCTAAGAGACCCCGTTTTCTCACATGGTCAGCTTTATGTTGCGTTGTCGAGAGTAAAGACCAGATATGGCATGAAGCTTTTAATATTTGACAAAGATGGAAGGCCAGCGAATACAACTTCAAATGTTGTTTACAAAGAAATATTTTGAAAATTGTAGTTGAAAAATTAAAGTTTAATTTCAAATTTTTAGTTTTGAATTTATTTTTGTATATAAATTGTTGATTTGATTTTACATCTTGATTTATTATAATTGTAATTCACTTTTAAATTAAATTATTTAAGTATAACTACCATATTTTTGAATCGTTTAAACAATTTGTAATTTTTTTTTGAAATATAAATATTACAATTTATAAACTATTGGTAAAGTACTATTTTATCGTAAGTTGTTAGTTAAATTGATTTTGTAAAGTTTTGTAACTATTAGAGATCTATAAGGGGTGAATTTGTAATTATATTTTATTTACTTCAAAATTGGTGCAACTCAAAACAAAACCATCATATCACCTGCAACATCATTACCCATCAAGATCACTTTCACCTCCTCTCTCGGTTATCCCTTCTCACCGCCATTGTTGGTTAGGGTTTCAAGAAGCCATTACTCTCATCTTCTACACTACAATCAACAGAAGAAGGTATGTTCTTCATCTTTAATCCGGCTATTGAGAGGTTTTCGTCCTATTGTTTTGCAATGTTCCGATTTTGATGTTATATTTAGAAGATTTTCCAATGTTCGGTTGTTTAATCAACTGTTATACACAATTTTCTTTAATAACAATCCGATTCCGATTTTGATGTTATCTTTACAACAATTTCCCACTTTTTTATGTTTCTTAATTTCCTTTTTCATGGTAAACCGTAATTATTTTGATAATAATGTGATTAAAATTTACGTTCACAGAAAATAGGGTAGTCAAATTTGGTTATTGTTTCTACTATTGATTTATATATATACTTTCTTTATTTATCAGTAATATTTTTCCATCTTTAGTCGTTGTTAATTGGAAGAATAAAATATTTTATTTATTTTGAATGTGTTTATTTTGTAATGTTATCATTTTATTTCTTGCTCTAAAAATGTTGATAATAATTTTACAGATATGGATCAAAAGAGAAGTAGTTGTTCTTTCTTGAAGTTAGTCGATGTTCATCATCCTACAAAAGTGGTATGTACTTTTTGTTATTATGTTTACAAAAAAATATGTTGATACTTATATGTCTTATGTTTCAGATTATAGGAAATACCGAATGATTTTGCTACATTACTGTGGGGAGAACAATTCCCATATGGTGATCGTATTAAAATTTTTGCTGCTGACAACTTATGGATTGTTGAAATTGAAAAATATGGGTTGGGTCCTGTTTTAGGTGATGGGTTTGGTAAAGTCGTTACGGACAGTGGTTTACAAAAAAAAAATGATTATCTGTTGTTCAACAGTCTTGGACCATCTACATGGTATCTCGATGTCTTTAAGTCATGTGTTTTGGATAACTCTTTTATCATTTCCATTAGAGTTGATGATGATTTCATTGTAAGTACTATATATAAAATAATTACTTTTTTTATGTCAATTTTTTTTGTGCATATTTTGTTTAACATAATTGTTAACAAATTTATAGCTCATGGCGGACAAATTCTGGGGACAGTTTTATGGCAGCAGTTATAAAGGTGGATCAGCAACTCTTTATCTCGGTGATAGGTTTTGGAATGTGAAGATGGAAGCGTTGTCCGACATATGTGCTTTCACTGATGGATGGTCTAAGTTGATTAGGGATCTTGAATTAGATTCCCGGACTACTTTTATTTTTACAATGGCTGGATATGAGACTTTTGAGTTGTCCGTTTTTAATCATGAAACTGGTACTCAAATGTATTTCAAGAAGGTTGACGTTGTTGTGTTGGATAATCCTATTTACGGAGATGATGGATTTGATTTACTGCTTGCGGTTAGTGTTATTATGCTTACAATATATTTTTTTTCATAATATCAAGTAATTAGTTATTCTTGAAGTTAACATTGTTGGTTTTTTGAATATTATTTTTTTGTAGTCGGAACACAAAGAGAAGGTGATTACCAACGAAAGTGATGTTGATGAAGATCTTGGTGGTCATATAGTTGGTGAATCTAACCGCCTTTCATATTCCTTTGATTTGTATCGGTCTAATGTAAGTGATTCACAATGTGCCTTATATATATATATATATATATATATATATATATATATATATATATATATATATATATATATATATATAATGCTTCTAATTACTTTCTTCTATACTTATATGTTTATCATTCATTTTTATTATGTAGAATGACCCAAAAGGAAAGTCAAAGATTGTTTTTGGTCACGAGACTGTATCTGCAAAGGTTGTTTGTTATATACTAATTTAATTTAATAGTTAATTTTAGTACATATAATAAACTTTTTATTCTATTTGGTGTATTTGTTTTCAATTATGTAATCCTTTTAATGAATTTTTTTTAAATGTAATAAGATAAATCTTTTATGGTTTTGTAGGTTCATTCTAAGCTCAAATCAAAGTTTTATGTTGGAGATAAAGGGCTTTCGACAAAGGTTGTTTATGATTAGATAATATAGTTTGATGTTTTTTTTCTATATAGAAAAATAATATTTTCAAGTTTCGTTTTTGTTAATGTGAAAACCCAGTTTGATGTTGTTTAGAAATCTTTTTTCATACCAAACAACACATTACATGTATAAAAACATGCTTAATTAGTATATAATTCATTTAATTATTTCCTTCTATATGAATATGTTAATTGTTTTATTTTCTTTAGGTTGAACGAAAAGGAAAATCAGCTGATTATGTTTCTGAGCAAAATCTGTCTTCTCACGTTGTCTCTCAAGTAAGATACCGTAACCATGAATTATTACTTTTATTATTTAGAGGACCGTGTATTTTATTGTTGTAAAATTTTATGTATATTATGTTTACATTTATTGTGTCTTATTCAATTATGTAGGCTAAAGTAAAGTCTAAGTCATTCAGATCCACAACATCAACCGCCCTTCAAGTTGGCCGTAAATGCTCTACATCAAAAAAGTTAAAACAAATTGATGTTATTAAATTCACCAAGAAAGCCGAAAGCAGATTGGTATACTTTATAATTTTTTGTTTCCTTCTAATAGCACATAATACAGTTCAGCTCTATTCTTTTTTTTTAATCAATAAGGTAATTAATCCTTTTATATTTTTCTCAGCGTTTACCGACTGATGTTTCAAGCCATCTGTGTTTTTCTCTTCACAACTTGCACCATGTTACAGTTCAGAACGAAAAATGTGAACTACTTAAGTTGGGCACAAGAGGCGAGAAGTCTGGGAAGGGTTTCAGGTATGGTTTTAAAAAGTGGCCAGCTTTCTTGAAATTGAATTACATCGACTTCGGTTCTACTCTTTTCTTTACGTACGTCAAGCCTTCTAAGCGTTTGATGTTGACCAAAGTCGTACCCAAGATCACAAAGAAAAGAGGGCGTTCGTGAATGTTGGTTATTATGTTATGTTAGATGGTTAAGTATGAATATTAGATGTGGTTTTATCGTTGCTTTGTTTTGATACTTTGGGATAGTACTTATGGTTTATTAGACATGTCTTTTGGTAATATGTATATGTTGTTAATATGCTTATGATGTGGGTATGTGAAATTCAGGTTATGTTAGCATATAACCTAAATAATAAAAAAATTAATAAATTAAACCTAAATATATATCGATGACTATGAAGAAATCTCTTTTTGTAATTAATAACATTTGACTTTTATCATGGTTCTTCAAGAATGATTTTATTTTCGTAATGATATTTTATTTTTAGAAACTTCCATCTAATTCTAACAAATTATAATGGAATAATTACAATTGATTTCTATCTATACATATTTGGAAATATGTATCTTCATTTGTTATATAAAATTTCAAAAGATATGTAATAACATTGAATTTTTATATGTTACTAGATGTCTCCTATATATATATATATATATTCTGAAATTTGTTTTTGTGTATAATAACAAAAGAGTTTGTTTATATATCTAAGTTGTCCGAATCAAAATCAACTCAGCTGGTCTTGATCGTGGATTAAATCTACAAGGTAAGATAATTAAATTGTGTATGTTTATTAAACCTATTAATGTATAAGAAACTTTTATTTTTACATCTTTATGACATTGTTGTTTATGTAACTAATCACCATGGATTATGTAATATGTTTTGAAACTAATAAGCCTATATTATCACATGCTTGATAACATTTGGGTATGTGTTTTAATTTATGTTTTTTAAGTAATAATATATTATCACATGGTTGATAAGAATATATAATCTCAATTCATTTTATTTCATATATCATATATGTTTTTGAAGTAATCAGAATATATTATGACTGAAATTAAAAAATAATTTAATTGTTTTCATAATATACATATTGTTAATTGTTTTTTCTACGTTACATGTGTTTGTAGCTTTTAAATATGGCTGAAAGTTCTTCCAGGTATTTGTTTTTCTTTTTAATGTTAGACTTTGTTGTGCATTATACCCATTAACAAGTTATATTTTATTAATATCTTATGTTTTCAATCAGTATTAGAGAACCTTTCTTTTGTAGACACATGAATCGAGCGAACGAAGTTTTACTGGTATTTTCTAAATTCAGACATTTATTATATTTTTTTATTTGTTATCATGAAATACAATTTAAAATTATCTTATGGTTTATAATTTACAATTATAATTATAATTATAATTTATTTTGGATTCCTTGCTTTATTAGGCGATTCCTTTAGACGCTGCATCCAAATTGTGGGGTAACGATAAAGCACCAAAAAATGTTATGATACAAACTCAAGATGGTCGAAAATTTAATGTTACTTTAAGCAAAGCCAAAGGAAAACATTTCTTTTTCCATGGTTGGTCAAATGTTGTGAAACATTTAAAACTCAAAAAAGGATGTTTGGTGCTCTTCAATTCTGTCGATTTATCTATATTCAAACTAACACGTTTCATTGATGGTGTGTTTCAAAGCTCTTTCTGGACATCTCTGTTACCTACAACATCTAACTTTATTGTAAGATTAGTTTTTCTTTCATTTTATTTATGTTAATATATTTAGGTTTTATGAACTGATTACAAAAGTAACATTTTTTTAAATTATTTATACAGGTAATTCCTGAGTGTATACTGCCTAATTTCTATGATTATACTTCAGATGATATAATTTCCATTATAGATGTAGGCAACAAAATCCTTCACGTCAAGATTGAAACGCTTTTTGGTAAAGTTGGTTTCTCCATTGGTTTTGATGTTATTGTTAATTTGTTTCAATTGGAGGCCGGTTGTTATCTAATATTTACAAGAGGTTTTGCAAATTGTTTCCATTTAAGAATTCTTGGAAAAAAATGGTGTTGAAATTAATTATGCTGATGTACAACTTGATGAGGTAAGTATACATTTGCTTGGTTCTTTATATATTTAATTACTATATTGTTATTATAATAATTGTTGTATGTTATTTTCAGACTGTAGTTGCACCTATTGATGTAGTTGACGAGCCAGCTATTGATGAACACCAAAATGTTCGTGTTTATAAGTTTAGGCGTATGGCTTCTAAAGATTTTGTAAGTTTTAATATTATTTTAGCAAGTACTATATAATAAAAATTATATATTTTTTTAGTCACATAGAAATACATTATTATTTTTATATTCTTCTTCTTATTAATTTTGATTTTATAAACAATACAGCAACTGCCTGATAAGGTTTCAAGTATGGCTAAACTTGGTGCTGATTTAAAACCTATGACCGTTAGACTTTTGCATCTGCCTGAGCAAGACGAGTTTACCAACCGTACCAGACGTGAAAAGAGAGGAGAAAGTTGGCGTTATGCGTTATGCAAATGGTCCAGATTCATGAAACGTGCTCGCATTAACGAGCGTGATACAATTCAGTTTTCTTTTGATGAAACTCATCAAGTGTTGAATGTTGAGTTGGTTGTACCTCACAAAAAAAAATAGTGATTAATTGTTTTACATTTAAGTTTTGGATATTTGGTTTTTGTATGACATACATTTACTTTGTTATGTTTAATAGTTTTTAAAATGTTTATTCATACACCTTATTCATCATAGAATTTTTCGTTTATTAATATATATGTATATATTTATTTGGTTACAAAGATAGATTGTCAACCCGTGAGTATTCACGGGTTATAACCTAGTTAGTATTATACATCAAATTGTCTATGCTATTCTTAGTAATTAAAACACTAATTAAAAGTGGACAAAAATAATATCTTAATTCCCAACTATTGATAAAAAAAAATACAGGGTTTAAATTAATTTTTTTTTTTTTCGAAAAAAATTTTTCTCAAATGAACTTCCGTAAAGAAATTATACATTATATTTATATTTATTTGATCTATTTATTCTAAGAAAAAAAAAAGAGGGAAGAAGACGCACGAGAGAAGAAACATAGCAAGCCGCGGGTAACGTGGGATTCGAATTTAATGGGTATTCTTATTAATTTAAAATTTTTACCGGTAAAATCGCACTAATTTTTTCAATTGCAAGCAAAGGTGCTCTTTAGTCTTTTCTATTCAGCCTCCACTTCCTTTTTGACATCTAAAGTCAACGTTACTTTTCATTCATTCATTCATTCTCTCTAGCTATATAAATACGTATATATATTATAAAAACAAGATTCTGCATATTATTTATTGATCTTTGAATCAGTTTCAACTAAAAACCCCGTGTTCTCTGGACCTCTGCAAGCTAATCATACATATGAAGAACACTTATGTAAGTTGCTCATATGTTTTCATCTCGGATTGCAAGATTTTGCATTAATGGGTTTCTTCTTTTTGTTAGTGAATGCCATTTGAATAACAGTTTTGCATCCAATAATTTAAAAGTGTTTTGCTCATGAACTACTTTGAAACTTTCACTTCTGTTTTAATATTTTTTTTTTTTTTTCAAATTTGATCATCTTGCAACCATTTCACATTCTAGTTCCAACTTATTACTGATATACTAGTGTAATTTATCAGGTCAATTTGCCTAGAAAGAGGCCAACATCAGTACTTTGTATCATTCTTTTTGGCGCTATATTAGTTTCGTCGACTTTCTTTATAGCAGGCGCAATCATCGGTGTAAATCATAAACAGGTACACGCACTTTTCAAATATCTTATCATTGTCTAAACTAGTTGTTTCTGAACATGAACCACTAGCTAGTAAGCCTTGATGCCCTTAATTATAAACAATCCATTCATGTTACTCATCTTGTATACATTGATGTTATTAGTTACAACAGCTACGGGCAATCGTGGTTCAAAAGTTTCCAGAACTACAAAAGCCTGAGGTTACACCAACAAACGTATGCCAGGTTCGACCTGTTCTTCTGAATAATCTTCAAGTTTTTTTTTTTTTTTTTTTGAACGGCAAATTTGCACACTGGAGTATGATCGTGCCACCAGCGGAACCACCCGATCATATCCATCTCCACAAGGCATAATGCCTATACACCAATTCAGGAGGAAACCCAATAAATATAGGAAAACCCCCCTTGTGAGAATCGAAGGACCTATTGGTCCCAAAGCCTTATCCCACCCCCAAGATGCCACTAGACTATAAAGTCATAGGCAATCTTCAATTTTCTTGATCTATAAAAATCAATCTTTAAGTTTCTTGATCTATAAAGATAAAAGTTGACCTTTTTACAATGGTTTTCTTAAAGAATCAATGCAGTCCTGATGGAAGTGAAGCTTTACCTAAAGGTATTGTAGCGAAAACATCTGATCTAGAGATGCGGCCATTATGGGGACCACGTAAGAAACGGGTGCGCACCACTTTATCTTTTTAAGGAAAAAAGTCGAAGTGAAGTATTTTGTATAACTAGTTTTATCATTTATGTCGTGTATCAGAAGAATCCGAAAGCACCAATGAGCTTGTTGGCTATGGCAGTTGGAAAGAAGCAAAAAGCAAATGTGAATGAAATGATTAAGAAGGTATTTCATCAACAGTTTCTTGTCTAACCATAAATTCTACAGAAAAAGACATGTTTTTAAGCGAGGTAAGCCGTATGCCATAAGCAGATTCATCTTATGTTGTTTCCTACAGTTCCCATCGGATGATTTTGTGATCATGCTCTTCCATTATGACGGGATTGTCGATGATTGGAAGGATCTAGAATGGAGTAGTCGCGCCATACATCTTTCGGCTATTAGTCAAACAAAGTGGTTAGTTCTCGGTTTTTGTTCTTTACATATGTTGTTGTTTGTTCTTACTATGGTCTATGGATGGTTCAGGTGGTTCGCTAAGAGGTTCTTGCACCCAGATGTTGTTTCCGAGTATGCTTACATTTTCCTTTGGGATGAAGATCTTGGTGTCCAAAATTTTGATGCCGGAAGGTTATTCGTCTGTTTGACTTTTTCGGTTTTTGGAAAGTCAATTGTAAACAGCAAAGGAATGTGATTTTGTTTTGGTAATATCGATGATGCAGATATGTATCGATAATTAGAAACGAAGGGCTTCATATCTCACAGCCTGCACTCGATCCTGAGAAATCAGAGGTGCATCATGAAATGACAACACGAGAAAAAGGGTCAACAGTACACAGGTAAACAATTAATCTCGAAGCTTGTTTGAATTTTAAGTTTCGTCAAACCTGTCTCATGACTGTTTTCTGATGTAACGACAACAGAAGGATTGAAAGAATGAGTCGTTCGAAAAAGAACTGCTATAGAAACAGTACAGATCCTCCATGTACAGGGTAAGTAAAAGATTCATTCGTTTCATTTACCACCAATTAGCATCAAAATGAAGCTCCCTTTTTTTAAATTTGTGGAACAATTTGATGTGTTAACTTAGGTGGGTCGAAATGATGGCTCCCGTGTTCTCAAAAGAAGCATGGCGGTGTGTATGGTATATGATTCAGGTAAACCACACATGCACACGCGCATATACATACAACGCAGTCAGTTTTCTTGAAACTAGTCTTGTTCTCACAAGGACCATTTGATTTTAATTTGTGGCAGAATGACTTGATTCACGCGTGGGGGTTAGACATGCAACTGGGCTATTGTGCACAAGGTAATAGAACACAATATATTGGGATTGTTGACTCGGAGTATGTTGTTCACTATGGTCTTCCTACACTCGGCGGTTCAGAAAACAAGGTTTGTTCGTTTTATCATTTACATATTACAGCATATTCTGGACTAATTCGATGTCCCAAATCAAGTTTTTGAACCATTTTACATTATTTTTCTTGTGAAAATGAAAAAAATATATATAAATAAAATCTTAGACAAACAATGAGCAAGTTTGAAGAATTCATTCATGTTTGATTGAAGTAAGATGGTTTAAAAAGTCAATTTCGTAAGAATGGTTGACTGATGCACATGGGTTGATTTTTGGAGCATGAGTATGAAGAAAGGAATGACTGCACATGTGATCATGTGAATTAATTAATTCTTTATGCAGACAAATAGTGAATCACCCAAACAGCCTACACAAGATACGGTCTCATTGGAATCCAATCACATTGATATAAGAACTGAGGTAGGTTCTTGGTTCTGCATTTTTATTTACTTCATATAATTGGACTTATATATATATATATATATATATATATATATATATATATATACACCTTTCAGTTTGAACTTTAGGATTCTACTTTAATGATTTCATAATCACTATAGGTTAGAAAGCAGTCATTTAACGAACTAGAAACATTCAAGAGAAGATGGCGAAAAGCAGTTGAAGAAGATGACTGTTGGGTTGATCCATACAACCATCAGTAACACAAACTTATTATCACACAAAATCCCTTTGTTTCCATTATTTTTAAAGATACAATAATTTAACAAATATACATCTTTTCAAATTCATATGTATTTTACAGATAACAAGAAATAATCACATATATACCATTTCTTTTTAATCATCCTCACATGAAAAAAGGTAACTTGGATAAAGAATGAGACCAAGATATCAAATTCGGACCTTTCTGCTAATGAGTCCAGCGAGAATGCTTCCAAGTTCTTCACCAGAGTCCTCTTGTACATGATGCCCTGCCTGCAAACCAAATTTTGCCACAAAATTGTTTAGTTACAAAAAAATTTCTAGTGTTTGTATGGAGGTGACACTTTGACTCATCACTTATGAATGGCTCATTTGGGTTATTTTTTATTTCTAGTGTTGTTGACTTGTTTTCTAATTGGTTAGATAGTAAATACCAGAAAAATTAGCTAAAAAGTAAACGAGTCAAATGACCAAAGTGTATTTCTTTAAGGAAACAATCAATTAGATCGCTTTATTTAAAAAAATAGATAACTATTGTAATAACATATTATTTTAATCATGCTTGAGATGCAAAATTATTTAGAAAAAAACTAATAAAAAATGACTAACGGGTGTTACGTGCCAACCCGAACTGATCCAACCCATAACGGAAATTGCCAATGTTGACCTGTTACCCATATGCCTAACCCGTCCATTACTCCCCTTCTATCTGTAAACATATTTGATTAGTACCATTGGAAGTTCGACTAGTCGATGTTTTGCAGCCTTGCAGAAATCTTCAACTCCGTCAAAGTCTAGCCAGCGGTCTCTTTGTCCCCAACATATTGAAGTTTTAACTTTCCAATCATCGTCCATCAGAATCTTTCTCATTTCTTCAACATATTTCTGTCCATAATTAATATTCCAAACAAATGAGGAATATCTTAAATGATTTGTTAAGTGATTATCTTTTCTCAAAGAAAGAGACGAGCAGGTACTCATAACCAAAAACGAGGTGGTAGTTTCAGCCCCTTTATTTGTGATTGTGACTGAATCAATTTGGGTTATATTTTGACCCA
Source organism: Helianthus annuus (assembly GCF_002127325.2). Lineage (NCBI taxonomy): Eukaryota > Viridiplantae > Streptophyta > Magnoliopsida > Asterales > Asteraceae > Helianthus > Helianthus annuus. The sequence goes on from NC_035448.2 coordinate 59,138,992, forward strand.
AAAAGACATGTTCAAAAAATTTAGCCCGTTTAGGGTAAATTGCATTTTACATCCTTTAAGTTTCAGCAAAATTTCAGGTGTTGTCCTTTAACTAACAAAATTACAGCGGATGTCCTTTATGTTCTAATTTCTTTATAGGCGGTGTCCTTTCTCCCTAAAAAGATTACAAAAATAAAGGACGTCCGCTATAAAGAAATTAAAACATAAAGGACATCTGCTGTAAAGAAATTAAAACATAAAAGACACCCGTTGTAATTTCGTTAGTTAAAGGACGGCGCCTGAAATTTTGCTGAAACTTAAAGGACGTAAACTGCAATTTACCCACCCGTTTATGTACAAAGACGAAAACAACACCTTAAGTTCCTTTTTCATTGAACGACTAATTGCATTTAGAGCAAAGCCAGAGGAACCAGAGGTAAGATATGGTCTCCTATACACCATAGCATCGTCTTCTTTCATTTTGTAAGGCCCACAGCTTGTCAACGCCTTATCACTTGCCCTAAGAGGATCCTGATTGGTACAAGATTAAAATATGAAATCATTCATTTAATCTTCTATAGGGAATTCCAACAGAAAGGTCACATGAAATTATTACATGTGCTAGTATGGTGTATACCTGTGAGAATATTTCACCCAACAAAAAGTTGCTGAATATGGACAACGTTGAAGGCAGGTTCGCATGCTTGGCTGTTAGCTACAGTCAATAACCAAAATTTACAAACAATTAGGCTTTGATCGCTTTTGAGTGTTTAACCAATAATCTTAAAGAAAGAATTGCATACAGGAGGATTAATCAGTATGAGATCATTCAACTTCTCCTGATGATTGCTTGCGTATTTAACAACAATGGGCGCAAAATACCCCTGCAATATTAAAACCTCCATTTTTCAATTTCACCTTCTAGATCTCGTTTCTGATATATTAAGAAGTTGAAGTGGGTACAAAGATATACCTGAACAACCAGGGAAACCTTATTGACACCAAGCTCGTCAATAACAGATTCCAAAGCCGACACAAATTCTGCATAGCAACAAAAACTTCATAAGGCGAACTCACGTATGCTCTAAATTTAAAACAGTTCATGTTTTTCCTAGAGGAGTAATTACCATCTAAGGTGTAATCGAACCCATATTTGGGTTGAGGCTTGTCCGAATATCCAAAACCTGTTAAAAGAAAAAAGATAACTCATTATAACTTGAAATCAGCTAACAAAAGTCAGCCTAGTCAAAGTTACTGACACGTCAGCCGCACGTCATCATTTTGACTGTCAAACCAGGTCAAGTTATCGTAGACTAAAATATATGAGAAGTTCAAGCCTTCTTATCAAACAAACGGAAAGATTGCACCTTTTATATGGATGCAAACAAAGTGTGTTATCCGGCCAAAGTCCATTAAAATCGTTGTAATTTTAACAAAATGAGAGTTGTTTCGATTTTGATGCGAGGAAGTAGGTCTTGCCATTATAAATTATCGGTTTCTGTAACATAATGTAATAGGTGACAGTGAATTCATCTCACTTATGCCTGAATGTATTTGTATTACGTGTCATCAAATGACAAGTTATCAAGTGCAATTAAAAAAAAGTTGTTACAAGATGTAATGACTCACCTAACCAATCAAAAGCAATAGCATGATAGTCCTTGGATAGCAGTGGAAGTACCTTGCGGTACGAATAAGCCTATTACGCACCAAATTAAATATATTATCTATGCGGGGTTTGATTAAACAACACAAGAATATTTGTCACGATAAATTAAAAATGAGTTATTAGTCTTTTTATCCTATTTAACATCTGAAAAATAAAACTCACCTGTGAAGGGAATCCGTGAATCAATAAAACTGAAGGTTTATCAACGTTTCCACTTTCTACACAAAACCATCTAGTGCAAAATTTATATATATAGAGCATGTTTCAATCGGTAAGCCCTGCAAATAGCCCACCTTCAATTACTGAATTACAATCACCTAACCCTAACCCACACACTTTTTGACCCTCCATCCAATGTAAATTGCGTTTTTAACTCAACATGAAGTTCAGTAAAAAACTGATTTATAGCAAAGATGAACAAATCAATACTGTTAACTTGGAAGATTTTATGTAATGAAAACGTTGTAACCCTTAATTTACATCCCAAAGAGTTATTGTTGTAAATTTCACTGGATGGGGAAGTAGTTATAAAGAATAATACTTTAAAGAGTACCTGAAGACATCCGTTGAGGCTTGAGAACTACCACCCATTGCAAGACCAAAAATTGGATCCTTGGCCTTTTCACCAGTGCCATAAACAGGATGTGCTTTCATCTGAAGATTTAAATTGTTAGATTAAACAACACAAACTAGTCAGCGCTTCTAATTCATATCGTTCAATCCTTATAAAACTATAAAAGCAGCAAAAGCATTCTAGATTGTGTCAAAATTCAACGGAAGTATGTTGGAGATAAGAAAAGATTGATGGCATGTATGATTTGAAGGACATGTTATCTTAAAAATCCGATTGATATGTTATAGCAAAGGGAGAAACCAAGAAAAAGGTAAAAAGATTTTGAGAGAAATCAAGCAGGAAAATTCCATCTGCAGAAAGCAAGAATTCAACGAGAAATCTCAAGGGAAAATGGCAAAAATCCTAGCCGGCTATCATTTTTAATCATTGACTTAAGGCGCTCCGAGGCATGAGGCGAGAGCTTCACGTACGCTAGGCGCTATGTATTATATAATCTTTATATACCATAGAACATGATAATAAAAAAGTTGACAAAATTTAATAACTCAACAACTACCGAACACGCTCATGTACCATCAATTAAGCTATATGTACTCAAAATAAAAAGCTTCATTGAATCGTTTGACTCGCCACAGGTGAGGCCTATTTCCAACCGCGTTGAGCACCTCACGCCTCAGAGCACTCTCTTTAAAACCATGATCAATTAACAAACATAACGTGGCTGAAACGGTGAAAACCTATAGCTAATGTCACATGTATCTCATTGCAAATTGCCACAAAATCTATTCCGGTCACGCCATAAGTTAAGTTAAATTCAAGACATATTCAACACCACTATCATTTCTCCTTTTAAATAACACAACACTAGCTCACTTCTTTGTAAATCAAAACAGCATGTTAAATTAGGGTTTCAAAAAAGAGAAACTTACATATCTTCCTTGCTTAAACCATTCATCAGCCGGATTCGGTCCATCCGAATACTTTCCTGCCGAAAACAATCCAATAAACCCTAGAAACCACAAAAATTCACAAGCAAACACAACTAAACGAAATTAACAAAACCTCCACTAAACGAGAAGCCATCTCCAGCAGAAACAGGTGCGTCCAACAAATAACCCTAATTCAACACACACACATGTCAACAACGAATTCACACAAAAAAAAATAAGAAATTAGGGTTAAACTTAAAGCATACGTCATCGCCATCATCAGTGAGGGATTTGCAGGTGAATGCGATCGATCTCTTGCTTGTTTGTTGGAGAACGTGATGAGTGGATCTGAGGGCGGTGCTGCGGCGGCGATACGGCGGCAATGGGGTGAGGGAGTGGAGGAGGACGGAGGACATTTTGGGGGTGGGATTTGGCGCGAGTGGAGAGGAGTGGAGTGGAAATTGGCCGTTGTGTTCGTTTTTGAATGGTTAAATGAAGATAAGTGATCTTTGGTTGTTATTCGTTATTCTTCACAATGTTATGGATAAGACCCTTTTGAACCCATGTTTAATGTTGTTTTTAATTATTAACATGTTAATAATAAGATAGATATTTTTAAGTTAAACTATACGAAATAAGCTAAGCTAAAATAGATATTTTAAGTTATAGAGATAGCAATAAAACCCAAACACGATGGATAAACTCGAAACCTAACAAATTTAGTGTGGGGTAATCAGGTTTTGGATTAGTTTTAACTTATTTTGCGGGTTTGGGACATGTTTGGGCCATTTACCTGACCTGATTACCCGATAAAGCGTACCAGTTTCAGAGGCGGAACCATAGTGTAACGAGGTGTAGCCCGTAGTGTTTATTTTTTGGTTCTTTACAAAGGATACCCCTAAAAAATACGAGGGTATCTTTAACCAAAAAATAGGATACTTGATATTACTAAAATCCCATTTTTTATAAACTCAAACATTTTACAACCCTAAAACCTATAGAATAATTAAGCATGAATGATAAAATAAGCCCAATTTAACAATAACTAGGATTGCGACCCGCCGCAATGCGGCGGGAATTCTTTAGTTTTAACTAAGTCAATCTAAGACCTGCACGTTATGTTAAACCTGTCAAACGGGGAAAAAATACATGATGTAAAGACGTTCACCCACACACGCACGTTGCGTCGTGTTAAATCGCAAAATTTAGAACGAAACGTAAAAACGTTAAACCAAAGACGCACGTTGCGATGTGTTAAGTCACAAAATTTAAAACTAAGCATAAAGCGAAAAATTTACGGAAAATGAAAACTATAAAGGACCAAAATTGAAAGTAAAAAAAGTTATGAGGATTGATTGCAAAAGATAAAAAGTTTTGGGTTAAAAGTAAAAAAAAAAAACAAAAAAAAGTTATGAAAGTAAAAAAAAAAAGGCAAATTGGATTTAAATAATCCCAACTCACTGTTATTGGCCAATAATAATCCCAACTCATTCAATCACCAATAATAATCCGAACTATTCACTTTTGTTTGTAAAATACTCCCAGTTAAAAAAAACACTAACTAGGTTAAAAATTTGCTGATGTGGCTTGCCACGTCACCTGCCACATCAGTTGCCACGTCATCAAAAACGCCACATCAACTACCACGTCATCAAAAATGCCACGTAGACTGCCACATCAGCTGCCACATCGTCAAAAAATGCAACATCAACTGCCACGTCATATGACACATCATCTAAAAGGGCCACATCAGATGCCACATCAGCAAATTTTAAACCTAGTTAGTGTTTTTTTAACTGGGAGTATTTTACAAACAAAAGTGAATAGTTCGGATTATTATTGGTGATTAAATGAGTTGAGATTATTATTGGCCAATAACAGTGAGTTGGGATTATTTAAATCCAATTTGCCAAAAAAAATCATTTTTTTTTGAAAACCCCCAAAGCCAACGTTACGACAACCATAATACCATATGCATAACCATTTTTTCTTTAAAAATCTCCCAAAGCACACCCCGCGTTGCGGCGGGGAGTAAAACGGTGTCAAATAGTACTAATGGAACCGTCATCGACCACCAACACTGACTCGACCTAGGATATGCGTGTTGCGACGAACCTGACATGGAAAAATAAAGGTAAAAACGTTGAACCACACATGCACGTTGCGTTGTATTAACTCGAAAAATTTAGAACTGTACATAAAATGAAAATTTACGAAAGGTGAAAGAAGTTAAATTGCAAATAATGAAAAGTTTTGGGTTAAAGTTAAAAAACAAATTATGTAGGGTTAAAATTGTAAAAGGTAAAAACATTTGGGTTAAAAATAAAAAATCAAATTTTTTTTTTTTGAAAAACACACAAAGCACAATGTACAAGTGATGATGCACAAAAATGTTGCAAACTTATATATGGATTAATATAATTGAAATGATGCCCTAAATATAATTGATAAAGTTGGCCCAAGACCCAAAACAATATTATAATTGAATAAGTGATCTTGCTCTTCTTATGGTGAAAACCAAAACACATAGTTCTTATCCTTTGCTTTATCGAGTAGTGAAGCTAGTTTTAATTTTACCGGTTGCAACCACAACCGTTGAAAGATATTTTTCTAAATTATATGGGCACGGAATATTTGAACAATGTTATGGTTTGTGAGGTCGAAAAAGAAATTTTTCATAAAGTAAAAGACGACGATGTGATGGAACGATTTCAAACTATGAAAAAAGAAGCAAACAAATCTATTTGATATTTGTTTTACTTTATTGGATTATCATTTTTTATTATTGTATGATTGCACGGTAATATTTTTCGGGATACCCCTAAATTAATGGGCTAGATTCGCCACTAACCCATTTACTTGAATTGAGAAATGTGAGAAGCATTCTAGACCACACATTTTTACTAAACAAGACAAATTGCTTCTAATCGCACGTGTTTAAGAGGGTTTTTTGGAATTATACATTTGTGTATATTGTCAATTTTTAACTATACACTTGTGTATACTATCAATTTTTAAAGGGTTATTAGATTTTATCACCCTCAACTATCGGCCTTTGGCCGTTGCCACCCGCAACTAACACTTTGACACCCGGCACCCCCAACTTGACTTTGTGTTTGCACTGGCACCACTCAGTTAAATATGCTCTAACTTGGTTAGTAATTTGTCCGACGTGGCACCATTTGGCTGATGTGTAAATGCTGATGTGGAAGATGAGGTGTTATGTCTCATTTATCCCTCTCGTTTATAACACAGACATCCCCAAAAAAACCCTAATATCCATTTCTTCAATTCATCCCACAAAATCACAGTAATAACTTCGATTCATCCCACAAAATCACAGTAATCACTTCGATTCATCCCACAGAAACCCTAATCGAGATGAGTTCATCTTCCAATTCTTCGTGGAGTGTGAACCGAACCGCTAAATTGTTCAAGGTTGATTTGGATGGAAACTTGTATTGTCATCATGAAATTGTTGCTGTTTTTCGCATCGCTGGTCCTAGAAGTGTTCGACATGGTGATCAATTTTATGGTTGCCCTCAATGGCCTGTAAGTTGTTTAATTATGGATTGAACTTAAATTCTTGTTGAAACTGAAGTTGGAATATTGTTTTGTAGTTATCCGATTGCAAGTTCTTTATGTGGAAACAAGATTTCGACAAATTTTTCGAAGGTCATTCAAACTGTAGTTCAAGTCCAGTAAGTTATCAAGAATTGAAGAATGAGAACTTGCAATTGCAGAACAAGTTGCTGCTCGAAGAGAACACGATGCTGAAAAGACAAATTCTTGGCAAAAAGTCCAAGTGGAAGCAACCATTTGTGTTTACTATGTGTTTTGTCATTGCCATATGGATGTACATTTTGAACAAGTGATTTAATTAGGTTGTACAATATTGAACTTATTAATGAAAACAAGTTGATAGTTGTTTAGTATGTTTATTGGCCAATTGATAGTTGATTTTGCATTGTACAGTCTTGACTTTTGCATCAGTTGGTCTGTTTTGACCCATTTGGATGATTTGCTAATGACCAAACCAAAGTGCAACCAACAGTGGTCTGTTTTGACCCATTTTGGATGATTTGGTAATGACCAAACATAAGTCAGCAGCCAACAGTGGTCTGTTTTGGCCCATTCGGATGATTTGGTAATGACCAAACATAGATAAATGACCAATACTAGTCTGTTTTGACCCATTTGTCATGATTTGGTATTGACCAAACCAAAGTGCAGCCAACAGTGTTCTATTTTGACCCATATTAGTGAATACTGGTCTGTTTTGACCCATTTGGATGATATGGTAATGACCAAACATAAGTTAATGACCAATAGTGGGCATGACCGCACCTTGTGATCATATGCATACTTGTGTAGCACCTTGTGATCATTTGCATACTTGTGCAACACACAGCTGTTTTGACACATTTCTTAAACAACTGTCATATACACACAGCTGACATATATATACCACAGCTGGCAAATGACCAATATACCCCTGCAAGATTTAAAGGTTATATAACCCACTGTTATATACACACCACAACTGTCAAATGACCAGTTTCCCCTGCAAGCTTTGAAACTTATATAACCCACTGCAATATACACACCACAGCTGTCAAATGACCAATTTACCCCTGCATGCTTAAAAACTTATATAACCCACTGCAATATACACACCACACCTGTAAAATGACCAAATTACCCCTGCAAGCTTTAAAGCTTATATAACCCACTGACATATACATACCACACCTGTAAAATGACCAAATTACCCCTACATCATTAACATTAACAAACCAAAACATTACATACTACATTAAGTCATTACATTACATAGATTCATTACTTAACATTAAGCCTACATGATTCTTGTCCAAAACAGGCATTACAAAACATTAAATTGTCCAAACATAAGTCAAACATTCACCAACTAAGTACATCCTTCTCTGTTGCCCTTCCCTCTTGGTCTTCCTCTTTTAGCTGACAGTTTGCTCCCTCTTTGACTGGTTGGTTGGCTGTTGAGTTGACTTGTCTGTTGAGTTGACTGCTGTGTTGACTGTTGGGTTGACCTTTAAGTGGACTTTCTCTTCCTTATGTTCCCCTTTTGTCTCTTTGATCCAGGTTCAGCTGTGAGCAATAAATTCACAGTAGTTAGCATAATTAGAGATCTACAACAAATGAAATAAAACACTAAATTTCCACCTGTATTAATGTTCCCTTTTTAACCACATTTTCTCTTGTTATGACCTCTTGCTCCACAAATACCACATGTCATTATAACCCCATGCTTAGTTAGTTTTCCTGGCTTTTTAGGATCCTCGTGAGGGTCTGTCTTTCTGTTCTTCTTAGGCCTACCAAGAGCAACTTTTATTGGAGGTGGATCCATTGGATAATCAACCTTTGGCCAAATCATCATCAGGATTATCTTACATTCAAACAACAAATGAGAAACTTCAAAACTGTGAATGGTCAAGGCCATCAAAGTAAGGATGATCCAAAGCAGCTTTAGCTGAAATCCTTTTATTAAGGTCATATATTAGCATTTTTTGAAACAACAAATCATGGAATTAACACATCAATGTTTAACAAAACTCAAATTACTACTAAACAAAAAGCATTATGTTTATGGAGGATACCGTGAGAAGGTCAACGCCATTGATTCCCAATGATGGAATAATGTGTGACAAATTCTTACGTTCATACAGAGGAAATGTTTTAGGCCAGTACTTTAGAGTGCTTACCCCTGGCCACACGGCTTCAGTTGGTGTCCCAAGCAAACTACAATTTTGAGTGATATCACAAATGATGCAATGGTGTACCGTTAAATATATACAGTCAGCAACAAACAAATACATGAAGAATCAACTGGTTTTGTTGAAATTCCAATTATTAGGTCTAGTTAGTCTTAGTTAACCCTTTCACATAAAAAAATCCCAAGATAGCATGGCCCTTTGTTTTATAAAGCGTAACGCGCTTCGAGGTGTTTAAGTCTAGAAAACCAAGATGGGAGCAAGAGCTTCAGGTACAACCAAATAATTTATGTACACCCAAAAGCCGCATCTCTCGCATCTATTATACATGCAAACCATTCATGATCTCTTAATCATGTTGATGGTTTTTACATATATGCCTCCACAGGACCCTATGTTGAAAAGTTTTGACTCACGTTTGCAAAAAGAGTTATAATGATGTAAATTGTGCTAAACCAATGCCAAAGCTTTATGTTGCCTACTTGAATGTTAAAATAAAACATGTCATTTCATCATGTTAAGTTGTAGAAAAACCTGAATATATGCTGCAAATGCGAGATCTCAGAATCACCATGAAACAAAGGCCATCCTATTGACATTTCAGCTGTGCAAAATTACAATCCAAATTAGTAACACTAAAATCAAACACTTTAGGAGGAACAATGGTTAAACATTTTTTCCTAACCCCTATACATAACAGCTTGAAAAGCCAACCTAAACCCTATCCACATCGTGGAGTAGGGATGAGCATTTGGTATTGGGTACCGGTGCCCACTTTTTATCATTTTTAGTACCGGTAAAATGCCGAATTTTACCTTCAAATACCGGCACAATACCGAATATTTCAGTACCGGTACCCAGTTTTGACAATTTTCGATACCGCTATTTTTGGTACCAGTTCGATACGGTACCATGCTCATCCCTATTGAGAAGCACATATAACCCAAATGCGCATATCACCACAAAATCTAGCTCTTAAAAACTTTATGTTGGCCTATTAATAACCCAAGTCATATCCCTCCTATTGGTTGAAGCCTTGCACAACTAGTCTTGTTTTTTTTCTAACAATCACCCCACGGTCATCTTTCTTACATTTAAACAACCACTTCATATTTATCTTCTTGTCATTATCCAGTAGATCAGCTAACTTTCACACGCCAAGCTTTTCAAATTGCATTAATGTAGATCCCAAAACGTATCCGGATCACAGTGGTTGGTTGTTTTAGTCCAAAACACCTATTGATTAAGTGTTTGAACTATGACTAGTCAAGAAATATCAAGAATGAAGATGAAGGTGAAGCTAATGGATTGAGGAATACAACTAGTGTTGTATTGAATCCAAACAGAATGATATAACAATAAACAACCTTGGAAATCAGATCAAAGCTCAATAAGAATGTAAACAACACTTGATTCCACCAAGAGCCAAAAGCTTGAATGTGTTACAATGCTTGGGGTATTTATACTAGCATCCTGACTAACCAGCAAATTTATAAATTTGCTGGAATCTTAACTACACTAGGTCAGGAATATTACTTCTAGATAATTACAAAACAACCCCCTAAACATTCAAAAGGCATACAAACTACAACTAAACTAATCCAGTACAAGTACCAACGATCTCACATGCTCTAACAATATCCCCCCTAGATCGTTGCGTGCTTGTCTTCTCATTCTTCCGTGGTGACCACTGGATCTTCTGTTGTAACCACTGGATCTTCCGTAGTTTGCTTTTCTGGCTCGATTGGATTTTCTTCCATAACGATCGTTTCTGGTGGTGCGACAGTCTCCGTTGGTGCTACCGGAGGTTCCTGATTAACATTGGCTTCACTTGATTTTGGGTCCTCCTTAGCGGCCTCATATGTGGATGAGGCCGGAGGTGTTGGTGTGACTTGAGAGTCGGTGGTGGTTGGATCTGCAGTTGCAGTAGCGCTTCCTTCCACTGTTGTCTCATGTTTCTTTTTCTTTCGAGCTTCTCTCTTTTTCTGCTCTTTCTCTTTTCGCTTCTCTATTTTGTCTACCATGTCGAGCATCTCCCTTTTTAATTTCCAGGCACGTTCCACTGCTCGCTGAAACAGTGCTGCCTCTTCAAGATTTGCATTTCCAGCTCCGACATTGATACGACTCGCATTCAGCATGGTGAGATCAGACAGCCCGAACTGAAACACGTCCATAGGGTCCAGTATTCGAATATCAACATTGTCGTTCGACCTTATTACAGCTTCACCGGTTTGACTATCGTAGAACCATTTCTTGAAATCCTTAAGTGCCACAGGGATTTCTTCCGGAAGCTTGACTCTGGTGACTACTTTAGCAGGGTTAATAACCCACGTCACCTTTCCCTTGCCTGTTACTGGATCGAAAGAAGTTTTGGACACTCGGCGTCTTGGGCGCTGTGGGGCATGATTCGGGAAGTTCTTGTCGCATTCACTTGTAATTAGACGTTCAAAGTCTCTTCCGATGCCTCTGTCACCATGATTGAGCAAATTCATACGCCCAAGCTCTCTTAAATCCCACCTTGGGAGCGAGAAAAGATCAAATCCTGTTGCGAAATATTGTATCACACCACCCCGTCTCTTTACTACAAACATGCCCCTGAGGTTATCATACATCCAGCTAATTATTTTCTCAGTTTCCTCAGATTTAACGACCTTTATCACTTGATGAAGATCAGGGAGCTTTTCTCGTTCTTTTCTGAACCACTCGGGATGTTCAGGAGCAAATGTCTTGCCGTCTTCTTGCTCATATAAGACCTCGTCTTCTAGCCCCCACTCAACAAAGGTTGGTGGCATGACTTCTCGATCTGCTTCCTCTTCTTCGCTTTCGTTTCCCTCCAATGCCTTGTCAACCGACTCTAATCTCTTTTTCTTTGCTTCGGCTTCCTTTTCTTTGCGAGCCGTTTCTTCTTGAATGAAAGCTTCAAAATCGAAGATTTCATCAAATGTAAACATCGGCTCAATGTTCGCTTTTTCACATATTCCCCGCATCATCCTGTAGAGCTTCTCCAAACTGGCTTGCTGAAATCTGACAAACTTGGCTTGCTTGGCCATGTATGCCGTCATTTCCTTGTTCTTCTTTCTCTGATCCTTAAGTTTCTCTCTCAGGATGTTTGTATCATTGACTTGATTCTTTAACAAGCAAATTTCTTTCGCCACGGAAGGCCCGGTGTCCTTTATCAATCGATCGAACAAGTCTTGAAATGGTCGTAGCCTTTGTGGAACAACGGGTGGTTTTGAGATTCTGGTGGGTTTGACTGGGGAAACCTTTGAAGTACCTTCGCCTGCTTGTGCCTCGTCAGGATCAACAAGAATTTGATCAACGAAATCATTGAGGTCTTGAACTTCTTCAGGAACTACTTCGGGCATCTCGGAAGAAGATATTTCTTTACGTTTCAGGCTCTTTTCTCGTTTCTCTTTCTCCTGCATTACATGAATGGCTTTCAGATCTTGAATATTTTTGCGTTGCTCTTCAGTTTGTGCCGCCCTGATTGCAGAACTCATCAAACGTTCAGAACCTCCTGTTGTCTTTTTCTTCTTAGGAGGTTCTTCATCTGCAGGTTGCTTGCCCTTTCGTTTTTCTTTGCTACTTCCTTCTTTGGCGGCTGCTTCGGCCTGTGCTTGTGCTGCTTTCTGTTGTTTAGCTTTGACCCATTCTTTGTACCTCTGATATGCAGCTTTCACGATGGGTAGTCTTTCAGCTCTGTACATCCAGTCGTGCAACAAAACCCATTCGTTGGTTTTGATTTCAGTATATTGTCTACTTGTGGGCACGTGGAATTTGTAGGTATTTCCGTCATTGGGGAGGTCTTTGTGCTGATCATTTATGAGCATTTGAATAAATCTCGGATACATCGCCCAAGTCGCTCCATTTGCATTTTCTCTCATATAATTGAAAATTAATCCAGAGAGATTGAATTTTTGATTTGTGCATAGGCTCAGCATAGCTGCAGACCATTCCAAATTTAAGCCATCAAACCCGCCTTTTCGATGCGCTAGACTTGTCGAAATTACATAAACAATAAACCTCCAATCCTGAGTTAGACCGCCCCTTTTAATCTCCTTCTTATTTCTAAAATCCCCTGCGTATCCCATTCCTTTGAAACCGTCAAGAATATCGTCTTGACTCATGCTTTGTGGTTCATTACTGTTGTCTTTGAGCTTCAGAACTTTACGTACCCTTTCCTCTGTCACTTCCACTCTTTTGTTGCGTACTGTTGAAGAGATTCCTGGTTTGTTGTTTATTGACTCCAGCTTTACGTTCTCCCAGAATTCTCGAATGTGAAGAGGATAGACAGGAACAGAAGTCTCTACTTCATGACCAATTCTGCTATTGCGAACCCATTTCGATACATCTTCGAAGTCAGTTGGTACTTGATCGAGATTTATGCTCTGGTTATGCTTGAGGGTTTTATCCCATTCGAGTACTTTCACCATACTGCACAGAAAACGAGGCAAGTTAGAGTGTGCGGATACCAGATAGACTATGTACAAAAATTGAATTTACATAAGACATATACAATTTAAACATGAAAATAAATAAAAAAAATTGAATATATAACAACTTCGCTGCCAGATCAGATATTTTCTTCGCTAATGTTGGCCATAGACACAGATTACCGGATAGATAAGTTAAATCCGCTAGCGAATTTAACGAAAACATGGTTTTGGCACGGAACTGATTTTGTCAGCGGAGATCACGATCTATCTCGCCATCCGGGCGGATTAGATCAAATGACTCGGTGCTTGAACTCGCGTTCAAGACTTGATATCTTCGCTGACTTCGCCAACACATCTGATCTCAGTAACTATCGACAAATTCGCTATGTTCGCTGGTGGATCAGTCATGATTTCAAGTAAATCTTCGCTAGCGAACTTAGCGAAGACATCGTTTCATTACCGGAAATGGTTGATCAGCGAAGATAGCGATTTAGATCACTATCCGAGCGAATTAGATCGCTCGCTGATCGCTCGAACTCGCGTTCGAGACTTTTGGAGTTCCCCTAAATATTTTCGCTGACTTCGCTGGCACCATAATAATTTCGCCATATTCAACCGTTTCTTACAAAACCCCTTTAAAACCCTTAACCTGTTCATATTCAAACGATCCCCTTTTTGATCTTTTAGCCTAATCTATACGTTATGAACTCAAATGATATCGGAATAAACACTGATGCGAACATGAACATGATTAAAGATTTCTAATACAAACCCAATAAACAATCCAACAAACAAATCCCCAATAAACAACCCAAACCCTCAAACAAAAGCAACACAATGATATCCGCCATGACTAAGGATTTAAACAGATAACTACCAATTTGATGAACGATAACTATACAAACAAGCATACCTTGATATCTTTGATTGAAAGTGAACTTGTGTTGATGATAATAATCAGATCAGAGATGAAGAGATGAAGAAGATAAAGTGACCGGCGATGAAATGGGTTAAAGTGAAATTTTGAAAATTTTAACAGTTGTAAAAATATATATATATATGTACGGTTAAAGATAACCAGCGAACTTGTAAGTTCGCTGGTATCTTAAATTCGCCGCCCTTGTTGCCTTGTCAAACAGTTTTTGATTTCGCGTGTTGATTTCAAACTTTCTCGAAAAACGTGCCCATTTTTGTTTAAAACCTTGTTTATTTCAGAATATTCACAGTAATGCTAAAATTTGGGCCATTTTGACTCCGAACTTCAAATTTCTTGCTTTGCGAGGATTCATTTAACTCAGAATTTCCTGAAATGTCTGACACTTACCGAACTTACCTGCAGAGGATCATACTGCCAACACTTGCCACATTCTTTATATATTATTACTATTATATTACTAACCAGGGCACAAGAAAAACTGTCAGTATGTTTGTCCGCTTAAATCCATGCATCCTTCTTTCAACGTACCTTCGGAGAGCGTGTTTTTATCATGTTTTCGGTAATTTTGACAAGTCTTCGATGGCCCCCACACAAGCTATTGAAAATAGAATCATTACGCCCTCGTGAGTCCCACATCAGGACATACCCCCACGATCAAGGTATGCACAAAGATTCCTCATAACGGGTGAGTATATTAGATTCATTCTCTTCAACGATAGAACGGAGATCAGGTCTGTACTTTCGTACAACAGAGATTCCAGGAACTATCGAGGGTTAAGATAGATGGTTCGGCGAACAGGTCAGTACTACCGTACAGCAGAGTTGCCTACTGATCTATCAGAGAATTTGGCCAAAGATGGCACTTATTATGGATTTTGGCCAATAATGGTGCTTATTATACAGGGTTTGGCCTTTTTTTTTTTTTTTTAAGGCACTTATTAATAAGAGAATATCATAGCATCGCGTCTAGGTCAGTACCACCGTACAGCAGAAGAGCAACTATGATATCCTCCGAATGACATTCCAATATAAAGACCCGAAATCTCAGACTTTGGCAATCCGTCAACGCAAGATTCAAGACCATTAAGCCATATGCCGCAACGTGTTACCCACTGAGGTACGTAATGCCTGAGAAAAGCCAGAATTCTTGTGTAGATATTATGTTCGGCTCCCTACCAGCAGTTTACTCGTCGGTGTTGCTGAATCTACCGACACGTCGTTGCTTGGTACCCTGATTGTATATTGTATTCTGTTCAAAGAGATGACAAAGTGTTAGCAATTTTCTATCACTTCTTCTAACAGGAGTCTGACATAAGCATCTGTTTCAAGGATTTTCTAAATATCCCCCCTAAAATTTTCATTTTCGTAAGTCCATTAGCCCGAAAATAAAATTTTAACAAGAAAATCTTTTTGGTGGGCGACATTTTTCAATACTAGTTTTATTTTCAACAAGCAAAAGCTTTATTATATTGATTTTAATTAAATTTTTTTTTTTTTTTAATCAACACAAGATTCATTTCCAATCAAGGAAATTAACCATTTCTAACCAGGTTACCAACTGGTTAAAACGGGTTTTGTCAAAAGCTTTCGTAAAGATGTCGGCACGTTGCTGTGTCGTATCCACTGGCACCACTTGAATGTAACCCTTTTCGTAAGCGTCTCGAATTGCATGAATGCGAATTTCGATGTGCTTGGTTCTGGAGTGGTGCACGGGATTCTTCACAATTCCCAGACAAGCCTCATTGTCGATGAATATCGGAGTCTTCATGATGTTGATTCCGTAATCCAACAACTGATTCTGTATCCAGAGAACTTGTGAACAGCAACTGTATGCCGCAGTGTATTCCGCTTGAGCTGTTGACGTGGACACTGTTGTTTGCTTCTTGCTTTGCCATGAAATCAGCCGGTTTCCCAGAAATTGGCATCCTCCTGAAACCGACCTGCGATCCACTTTGCAACCTGCATGATCGCTGTCAGAGTAAGCAATTAAGTCAAAATTACTATCTTTAGGATACCAAAGCCCTAGTTTTGGTGTTCCTTTCAGATAGCGGAAGATGCGCTTTACGGCAATCTCATGGGATTCCTTGGGATTTGTCTGGAAACGAGCGCAAAGACAAACTGCCCACATGATATCAGGTCTGCTTGCTGTCAGATACATCAAGGATCCGATCATTGAGCGATAGAAAGATTTGTTCACTGACTTTCCCTGAGGATCCAAAGTGAGCTCTGTTTGGGTGGCGAATGGCGTGCTTGCCACTTTGCAGTCATTCATGTTATATTTCGAGAGAATGTCCCGAATATACTTAGCTTGATGAATCAGAATTCCATCCTCCCTTTGCTTCACTTCTAAACCCAGAAAGAAATTCAGTTCTCCCATCATGCTCATTTCGAATTTTGCCTTCATGATCGATTCAAACTCTCTGCACAAGGCCTCATTGGTTGACCCGAATATGATATCGTCCACATAGATTTGGACTAGCATAACATCTTCCCCTACCTTCTTGGTGAAGAGTGTCATGTCAATCGTCCCTCTGGAATAACCACAATCCAGAAGGTATGTGGACAGAGTTTCATACCAGGCGCGTGGAGCTTGATGAAGGCCATAAAGTGCTTTATCCAATTTGAAATAACGGCCCGGAAAATGAGGATCTTCGAACCCTGGAGGTTGACACACGTAAACTTCTTCCTTGACTTTCCCGTACAGAAACGCACTTTTGACATCCATTTGAAAGACCTTGAAGTTTCTATAAGAGGCATACGCCAGGAATATTCTGATTGCTTCCAATCTTGCAACTGGAGCAAAAACCTCTTCGTAGTCAATCCCCTCTTCTTGTCGAAAACCCTGCACCACCAATCGAGCCTTGTTCTTGATAACCACCCCACGATCATCCATCTTGTTTCGAAAGACCCATTTAGTGCCGATAGGAAACTTTCCTTCAGGTAGATCTACAAGTTCCCACACTTTGAGTTTCCTGAATTGGGATAATTCTTCTTGCATTGCCTGAACCCAGCTGGAGTCTTGAATAGCGTCTTCGATGTCACGTGGAACTGATTGTGATAGAAAAGCTGCGAAGAGACCTTTGTTGATGCTTGCTGACTGCCCTCTAGTGCGTACTCCTTCTTCTACTGCGCCAATGACATTTTCAAGAGGATGATTTTTATTTGTCTTGTAACCTGCATTTGTCAGAGATTCGATTTGCTGCGGAAGGTTGGTGAAATGTTCGTCGACATAAATTATTGGTGGATCATCGTCTTGAGTTGGCTCATTCACATTTGCCTGTGAAGAAGAAGCACCATTTTCTTGGGTGTTCTCAGGCGAAGTGTGACCAGTTGATTCATTTACAGCCATAATCGGATCAGCAGATGATGGAGATAATCGAGTGGTGAAAGGAGTGAAACCAATGTCAGACGAGTCAAACAAGGGTTCAACTTGAACGTCTTCGACTGGCTCAGGGTCAGACGCAGTTTCCGGAATTTCAAAGTTATTGAAGATCACACTCACATCATAGAACCAGTCAGGAGTGCTTCCAGTGTTGGTGTAATTTCCTTCTTGAAAGTCCACATAGTACGATTCGATCACCATCTTTGTTCGTTTGTTGTAAACACGGTAAGCCTTCTGAGTGGATGAATACCCCATGAAGTAGCAGATATCACCCACAGCTTCAAACTTGACGAGATTTTCTTGAGTGTTCAACAGAGTGCACGAACATCCGAATGGCCTGAAGAAATCTATAAGAGGCTTTCTTTTGAAGAGAAGCTCGTATGCTGTCTTTCCATGAGGTTTCACGATGAGCACCCTGTTCAGAACGTAGCATGCTGTATTAACTGCTTCAGCCCAGAAGATAATTGGAAGCTTGGAGTCCACCAGCATGGTTCTTGCAGCTTCAATCAATGTTTTGTTCTTGCGTTCAGCGACTCCATTTTGCTGAGGAGTTCTGGCTGCACTGTATTGAAGATGAATCCCTTTTTCTGCGCAGAATGATATGAATGTCTGATTTTTGAATTCAGACCCGTTGTCGCTTCTTATGGACTTCACTTTCCGTTTGATTACGTTCTCTATTAAGGGAATGAATGCTTTTAAGACTTCAGCAGTCTCGCTCTTTGCTTCAAGAAAATATACCCATGAAAATCGAGAGAAATCATCTGTTACAACCAAACAATAAGAGCTTTTAGCGAGACTTTTAACACTGATAGGACCAAAAAGATCCATGTGCAGTAACTGAAGTGGTGCAGAAATCGTGTTCACTGCTTTGGTCTTGTGAGGTTTCTTATGCTGTTTTCCCTGGGCGCATGCAATACATTTTTCAGAAAATGGAAATTCTTTAATCGGAAGACCTCTAACTAAGTTTAACTTAGATAGTTTATTCATATTTTTGAAATTGACATGGCCCAGTCGTCTATGCCAAAGCAGTGACTCCGATTCTGAAGCTTTAGAGATAAGGCATGTTAGATTGTCATTTGTCTTTGCATTCTTCATGTTGAGCACATATGTGTTGTTCTGTCTTGGAGCAGTAAGCATGATCATTTCTGCAGGAACAACATAACCCGGCTTCAGGAACAGGCATTCCATGTCATTGAACAGCACTGAGATTCCTTTATCACACACTTGAGAGACGCTCATGAGATTATAGCATAACTCTGGAACATAGTTGACATTTTCCAGCGTGAGAGCTTCGGATACTACATCGCCTACTCCAACAATCTTCCCTCCCTTTTCGTCTCCGGCAAAGGACACGAAGTCGCCATCAATAAAGCGGAAGTTCTTCAATAGTTCTTTTAACCCCGTCATGTGTCTTGAGCATCCGCTGTCGACGTGCCAGATGTATTCCATGAGCATTCGAAGCCATTTCTGGAGCTTATTCTGATATATACAAATATACAAATATACAGATTAGTTTGATTTAGGAACCCAAATCTGTTTCATTTCAAATCTATCGTGGTTTTGACCCACTTTGACCTCTTTTTGTTTCCAAAGATACGCAGTTGAATCAACCAGATTTTTAACAGATTTCTTAAGATAATTTAGTTGCTGCGTGACGTTTGTAATAAAATCATGTTCTGGTCTAGGAAACTTTTTGGTTTTACAATGTTTTGCTGTATGTCCTAAATGACCACAGCGAAAACATCTTTTATGTCTGGGTCTTTTGGTGTGAGAAGATGATGTATGTGATGAGAATCTTGAGCTTTTTGCTTTCTTCATTTTCTTGTCCACTCTGCTTTCATCTTCGGGAAATTCTTCATCACTGTCTGAATCGAGTGAGCTTTCAGACGTGTTGTCCTTGCTTGAATTTTGTTCTTCACTTGCTTCACAACTTGAACATTCGAAGCTTTCATCACTTGTTGCTTGATCTTCAGTTGAGATTTCTGAATGCGAACTTTCTGATGTCTGTTCGTCTTCTGTGGTAATGGCGCTTGATTCTACATTATCTTGATCTTCAGTAGCTTTCTTTTCTGATTCTGTCATACCTGTTCTGGAAGGAATAAATTCGGGAATTTCCTTTGTAAGGAATTTTCCAAAGCTATTCCTTTTTAATTCTGGCACAAATACAGGAGATTCACAAGCAACATTATCATCACGACACGCATAATTCAAACCATGACATTCAGACACATAAGGTTCATGATCACGGGTCTCAAATGTAGGCACATGGCCCTTACAGTCATCCACAGATTTAGTTTTAGGCACTTGGCCATTACAGTCATCCATCCTACTTAAACTATTACATTCATCCTTAACATTGTTTTTAGAACAATTCCAGACGAACCAGTTAACGGTGGAATAACTGTCGCCTGAATAACCAATTCCTATTTTTGACCCTCCGCAGTCTCCATCATCATCGCACACATCTTCTTTACACTCAATGGAATCTGCATTGCTTTTAGAACAGTTAGCAGTTGTCTCATTTTCATAAAATTCATTTTGTTCAACTGAGGCCTTTTCATTTATGAGATCATTTTCGGGATGAGGAGTAGGCATAGGCACGTAGTTTTTGCTGTGAGGCGGAAAGAAAAGTTTTCTTTCATTTCCGTGCCTATCATTATAACCAATCCCGTCTTTCACAAACGTTGGTCGTTGGCAATTTTTGATGTCAGTAAAGGCCTTTTGACTGACATTCCATTTATCTATTATAATCTGGAGTTTGTTCTTTTCATTTAACGCTTTTTCTAACCTTTCAGTAAGATCATTTATCATAAAATCTTTTCTAAACACAAATTCTTTAAGAGTTTGCATTTCAGCCAAAGTTGAGTTCAACTTTCTCTGATATGCAGCCTCATTTTGTTTAAGCTCATTATTAATTTTCAAAGCTTTGTCCTTTTGCCTTTCAAACTCCAGATTCAGGAATTTATAATGTGCCACGACATCAACGCATGCTTCGGAGCATAACTTCTCCTTGAAACTAAGTGGAATACTATTTACCAAGTCTTTGTCAGCCTTCTCTTTTGATGCATCTGCTTTCATGGCTGTAGCTTGAACTTTATCCTTTCCTTTCTCAGCATCTTTTTCAGCTTTATCACCAGACTCCACTGAAGGCAGAATACCTTTCAATCCCTGGTCAGCATCATTGTTTCCAGTTGGGATTCCCGTTGTCTGCTTCTCAAAGTGCTTTGCAGATGATTCACTAGAGATTTTGGCCATCAGTGCTTTGTTGACTTGTTCCTTAGCTTCAGTGATCTCTTCGCTCCAGTCATAGTCTTCAACAACCAAAGCCTTTGGCGTGCTGGGAGAAGCGTTGCTTTTGTTCTCTTCGGCAGTGATCTGTTTAGCAGCATGAGTAGCTTCACTGTTTCCCTCTTTCAACATCGGACAGTCACGCTTGAAGTGTCCAAGATTCTTACAGTTGTAGCACCTCAGCTTAGACTTGTCAAAACCAGCTTTTCCAAGACCTAATCGCTTGCCTGTCTTGTCTTGAAACTTCTTCAATCTCAGAGTGATCATGGCCATTTGCCATTTCAGATCCATTTCTTCCATATCATCTGGATCAACCTGATACATGTCTTCGGCAGTAAACATCTCCTTCTTCAATTCCCCAGACATTAGGGCTTCATAGCTGCTTAGGAAAGTGTTGAAGAGTGCCACATTCTCGGTTGAAACTTTCAGTGCTTGAGTATCGACAGTGATCGTTTTCTCAACAAGTTGTGGGGCTTTAGATGCGCTTGCGGAAGCATTTGCATAAATTAGATCAGAAGCTTGTGGAGTAATGCCCCCTGAAGCGAGAAACGCTACATTCTTCAGTCCTGCTGAAGGTTGAGTTGCTTTAGGTTGATATCCAGCAGTGTTCATCTCTCTCTTGTTTACGTCCATTTCAAATGCCCTTAGAGTGTTGATCAGATCTGTCAGAGTAACAGGATTAGGATTGTTGAGGAATTCCTTCTTGATCATCATACACTGCAGGCTCCATTCCTTGGGGAGCGAGTCAAGCAATTTCTTTATTGCAGCACGATTGGTTACAGGATTTCCAGCTTTCTTCATTTTGGTCATCATGTTTTGGTGGGCGAGTTGTGGTTCCAGTTTCAAGTTCCGCTTGAGCGATTGGACTTAGTTGATTTAGCGACATTTTTCTTTGTTTTTGACAAACGTGTGCTGAAACAGGCTTAAATTCGCTGACAAATCTTTAATTTCGCCGGCGAACGATGTTGACTGATGATCTCCGCTAACTTGTTCGCTATCTTCGCTGACACGATGTTGGATCCTGCACGAACACCAATTTATCTTCGCTGACAAATCAAACACCAAACGAAGTTAGGTTATAATTGCCGGAAACCGTGATAGGAACGCTGTGATTCGCTAGCACGGTTCTCGAAGTCGCCTTCGATAAATTCGCTAATGGGTCAAATGATACTGTTTCGCTGATGATCAGCAAATTTGCTCGAACGTTAGTCGGCTAATTTGCTGATTATGCGACGGAACACTCAGCGATTCAGACAATATCGCTATGTTCGCTACGTTCAAAATATATATTCGCTGTATTCAAAATTATCTTCGTTGTATTCAAAATTATCTTCGCTGTATTCAAAAACTCATCGCTGCATTCAAGTTATCTTCGCTAACCAGAGGGTTTATCACGAACTAAAACCCTCTAATCACTCAAAAACAGCCCAAAAACCATGTTTTGATGCACCAAAATGACCAAAATGACTCCTTAACCAAGTATTAACAACAACCTATCAATTAAACACACCAAATCAATCCATTTTAAGCCCAAAAATTTGAAAAACCTTGAAACTTTGAAAAACCTTCAAAACAATGAAAAATCTTAACAAGAACACAACAACCAAGAGCACAAAGGCTCTGATACCAAATTGTAGATCCCAAAACGTATCCGGATCACAGTGGTTGGTTGTTTTAGTCCAAAACACCTATTGATTAAGTGTTTGAACTATGACTAGTCAAGAAATATCAAGAATGAAGATGAAGGTGAAGCTAATGGATTGAGGAATACAACTAGTGTTGTATTGAATCCAAACAGAATGATATAACAATAAACAACCTTGGAAATCAGATCAAAGCTCAATAAGAATGTAAACAACACTTGATTCCACCAAGAGCCAAAAGCTTGAATGTGTTACAATGCTTGGGGTATTTATACTAGCATCCTGACTAACCAGCAAATTTATAAATTTGCTGGAATCTTAACTACACTAGGTCAGGAATATTACTTCTAGATAATTACAAAACAACCCCCTAAACATTCAAAAGGCATACAAACTACAACTAAACTAATCCAGTACAAGTACCAACGATCTCACATGCTCTAACAATTAATTCCTCTTGCATAGCATTCACCCAAGAGTCTTCCATTAATGCTTCTTTGTACGTTTTAGGTTCGATCTGAGAAATGAAGCACGAACAAGAAAATTAATTCTTCTTGCTTGCCACCTCAAAATAAAAACAACTTAATGCGCTTTGAATTTAACTTCACGTTTGAACACCGTTTCCCAGATTACCAAGAATATTCTCATGTGGATGTAAGATAGAGTTTGGGGAATGTTTGTATCTAGAGCATTCACCACTGAATCTAAATTATTCATGTTTTGCATGGCTACTTCTTCATTAATTGGTGCATTAGCCTGAACCAACTGAGGTACTGTAACTCGATTCTTGACCTCATTGTTTGAATCTTCGTCTTAAATTGACAACAATTTGTCATTGTTTGCATCTGCAAACTCGGAATCATCTGACATAGCGACATTATTTGGAATCAGGTCTTGAATGTTTTGCACAATTTGGGATGAACTAGAAACCCCAGCAAAATTAGATCCACCAAATACTGTCGGTCTGACAATAAACGGTCTTGGTATAGATGGTTGAGAAATACTCTATCGCTGATAATACAATGCAGCAAGTTCCTCTTCTGTTGGCTTTGGGGGAAGATTAAACGACTTCCACATATTGCCATAATCAAACATCTAATCATCATCGTTATTGGCTTTCGGCATTGTATACATATACAATCCACATGTTGCCATTCAACCACTTAATTCATACTCGGTAAGTGATGTGTGCATGGTGCTATATATTTTAGGTGTATATTTTAAGCCCTTTTACACTTTTTAGCCAAGTTTTAAATTTATAAAACATGATATTTACTAACACTAAACACACATATGGGCAAGTGCACCCATCGTGGACGTAGTATAGTGTTGGTAAGATACCGAGGTCGTCCAAGGACACAAGAGCTTTTAGTACCAGTTTATCCTCAACGTCTAATCAAATCAAAAGTTAGAAAAAGGTTTTTAAACTAGAAAAATAAAACTAACTAAAATGCTGAAAAATAAAATAAAAGTAAAACAGATAGACAAGATGAATCACTTGGATCCGACTTGTGTGTAGTGTAACCTTTGATTATTTCCGCATTTTGCCACTGTTTAAGAGATTATCTTAGTTATTGTAGTAGGCCCCTCTTTTGAAGGTGACGTTACCCTCAACCTAGTAGTTTGAGTCAGCAAGGATACAATCCTAAAGGGTCGGTTATTGAAAGATAATTAATTAAGTTATTAATGCATAATGTGGTAGGCCCCTCTTTTGAAGGTGACGTTACCCTCGGCTAAGTAGTCTGAGTCAGCAGGGATACAGTCCTAAGTAGCTGGGTTAAAGTTTTAATAGTAGTTTAACTTATGAGGGGATCAAAGAGTTTGGACCCCCGCCATCCAATACCGGTGGGTATTGAAGGAGGTCCTACTAAATTTGACCCAGGTCCTTTGCAGGATCTATACACTGAACAATAGCAAGACTCTTACCAAACCGTTCCCTTAACCCCCGACCAGGTAGCCAACATATCTCCATATAGACCGTGGAGATATGAATGGTGAAAATCTTTTATTTTATATAGACAGTAAAATAATGCCAAGACACCATGGACAAACGATAAGGAAGAATCACATTCAACATAAGAAACTAGTTATTATAGTCATTAATACATAACCAAATAAAAAGTGCGAAAAGATTAAAAATAAAAAGTATTACACTAAACACTTGTCTTCACCAAGTGATGTAAGAGACTTAGGCAAACATGGCATTTGATTGTCAAGAACTCTTACGATCAATCTTGGATCCCGAGACGACTCACACACTCTATGATGGACAATGGATGATGGTGGTGGATGATGGTGGTGTATGATGGTGTTGTGATGGTGGTGGGTGGTGGGTGAAGTGTGAGAGAGGTGGCGTGCCAAGGGATGAGTTGCAAGTGATCCAAGCACTCCTATTTATAGGCTGAACAGGAGCTCGGGCATGGCCCCGTGTCCATTGGGCACGGCCCCGTGTCCATCCTTCTCTCTTTCTTCATTAATTGCAGTTTGTCTGCATTAGTTGACCACGCCCCCGTGTCCGCTGGGCACGACCCCGTGTGCAGAAGCGTATCTGTACTATCAAGATTTCCCTAGATCCTGCGAATCTTAGAGTTAACCACGGCCCCATGTCCGCTGGGCACGGCCCCGTGGGGCGATAGAAGCTTCTACAGCTTTGTCTTTTCTGCAGACACTTGGGCACGCCCCCGTGCTCATTGAGCACGGGGCGTGTTCAGCCTTCTGTTCTCTTGTTTTGCTTGGGAAGATGTTGTCGGGGAGGCCGGGCATGCCACGTTTGTTCCTTTTCTTGTATTTATGTTACATTTAGCTACCTTTTTTTCTTCTTTTGTTTATTTGAGCTCATTTAATCCTGAGAATACAAAAGGAAGACAAAAACACACTTTTTCTAACATTAGTACTAAAAAGGGTTAGTTTTATGCCACAATTGATGTAATTTATATGTTGCATTTTGTGCACATCAAATACCCCCACACTTGAATCTTTGCTTGTCCTCAAGCAAACTCTTTATAATGTGGCTTTACACTCCCAAATGGAATGGGTAGAAGAGAAGGTTTTGGGCTTGTCATAGAATGTCGGGATTTCCAAGATTCTTTATTAAGTTTTATTTTTGTTTATTTACAATCCTATTCGTAATGATTTATTAAAAACGTTTCATAAGATAAATTATTTATTAGGGCATAACATGCCTTTTTAAAATTCCATTTATATACATGTTCACATACCTCACGGGGGAATCACTCAACACTCGGCCGAAGATATATTTTTAGTGAATCATTCAAGAGCGGCATGGAACTTACTCCTACCTTAAGCTTGCCAAGCAATCAATCCTTCTTCTTTTTAACTATACACCTTTGTAAATATCAAGAGGACTTTTGGGGTGAAGGGTTAGGCTTGGGCTAAAGGTGGGTGGTTGGGTTAGTGGTTAGTAAAAGGGCGAAAAGCGTAAAAAGCGTCGGTTTTCATAAGACTCGTTATTTTTCAAAACTTTTTATTTTGATGAAGCATTTCTTTCAAACAAAGTTGTTTTTGATAAACTTGTTTGTTTATTTCTTTAGGCTACATCATATATATATATATATATATATATATATATATATATATATATATATATATATATATATATATATATATATATATATATATATTTATTTATTTTTTTGAGTCATAAGAAAAACCGAGCTTGTTACTAAAACAAAGGGTTTAAAATTAAAAAGGGTTTTGGTGGGTAAAAGGGGTTTTTGGTTTGGGTTATGAAATGAAAAGGTTTAGGCTAAAAGGGGTTAACTAGGGGGATTTTGGGTAGGTGGTAAAAGAAAAAGAAAAATAATGGTGTAGAAATAAAAAGGGTTAGTCCTAATGCCTCCATCATTTACTTACTCGGGTTTAAGTTGGTAAGGACCGGGAATGTATCGTCGTGGCAAGTTCTAGAGTCGTAAGAACCAAGCGGCTATTCACACAAGAAACGAAAGATGAGCATTTAGTTTAAAGGTATGTATTTGTATGCTCAATAAAGGCTCAAAACTCACTTTTGTGGGAATGGGTTTTTATGTGATCAAGTATATATAATCAAATTTTAACTAAGCTTGTCATGTCGTTTCATAATTTTCTTATGTTGGTTCTTTTTATCACGACGCTATCGGTTGTAAATTTGTAAAAATATAATCTTTTTAGAACTTGAATTTCCAAACTTAAACTTAGACAAGTAAAAAAAAATGAAAATTTTTTGAAAAAAAAAATTGGGGTGATTAGCGGTTCCAATAGAGTTTTGTGTAAGGCTTGTATTCAGGACTTGCAAGATTCAAGGTTTTAGCATCCCCCCCCATACTTAAATTACACATTGTCCTCAATGTGTCCCAAAAATAAGTTTTTAGGTTGATTAAATGTGTAAAAAGGTGTTAAAAAACAAAGTTTTATGTTACTGGGCGTCTGGACACGGCCCGGTGGTGTCCGGGCATGGCCCCGTGTTCAGATCGCCAGTAATAAAAGTTTGTAAAAAGAAACAGAAGCCTGGGCACGGGGGGGTGTTCAGTGAGCACGCCCCGTGTCCAGTTACCTGAACTGGGCATTTTCTGCAGACTGTGCAGCATGGGGCCGTGTTGGGCGGGCACGGCCCGTGCTGAACTTGCTGTAATGAAGAAAAATTTGTCGGATGGCCTATTTCGTGCATGGGTTGCTGGTGCAAGTTTCCCTTGTTATCCTTCACCATCCCGAGTGTGTTTTATTCCTGAAAATTAAAACTAAACTAGAAAACATAAAAATTAATCTAAACTAAACTAAGGACAGTTCTGCGGAATACCTCCGTGGTGCGCCACGTTTATAAGGGTCCTTGGCTAGACCCAAAGCCTGGTCATATGTTACCCAAGTGGGATGTTTTGCATCCCATGCTACACCGTCGGAGAGCATCATCCAAGCTTGAGTCGATGACCTTCATGTAGTTGACCGGATCTTCGTCTTCTACTCTTTTTCCAACCCCAAACTTCACTTCCTCTTCCCTAAACTTCAATGTTAGTGTTCCGTCATTCATGTCTACCACTGCTTGTGCTGTGGCTAGAAACGGCCTCCCTAGGATGAGAGGGACTTCGGCGTCTTCTTCCATGTCTAGTATGACAAAGTCGGCCGGGAAGACGAAATTTTCGACTTTGACCAATAGATTTTCAGCGACACCTTGTGGATATTTGACGGATTGGTCGGCAAGTTGTATGCTCATCTTTGTAGGGCTCGTTTTTCCTTGGACGAGTCGTTTAAACATTGAGGCGGGCGAGGTTTATGCTAGCCCCAAGATCGGCTAGTGCATTGCGAATGGGGGATTCCCCAATTAAGCAAGGAATCGTAAAGCTTCCAGGATCAATCTTCTTTTGCGGGAGTTTGTTGAGTAGTAAGGCGGAGCATTCTTCGCCTAAGTTAACTTGCAATGATTCAATTTTCCTTTTATGAGTGAGGAAGTCACTCATAAATTTTGAATATTTAGGCATTTGAGTTAGGACTTCGATAAATGGAATATTAACATGCAATTGTTTTAATAAATTTTTAGACTTTGCGAATTGCTCATCGGTCTTTTGACGAATTAACCGACCGGGGTATGGAACCGGAGGAGCCTTAGTAGGCTCTTGAATTGGTGGAGAAGCCTTCTCTTGTTGGGGCGGAGTGGTGCTTCTTTCAGTTGGCGGTGATGGAGCCTCTTCGGAACCCACGGTACGGTTTCTCAATGTTATGAGATGGACTTGTGCTTTCGGGTTGGTTTCGGTATTACTTGGTAACGCGCCTTGTGGTCTCTTGGAGAAATTCTGAGCTATTTGATTTAATTGTTTTTCAATGTTTTGTATACTAGCTTGTTGATTTCTAAAATTTGATTCCAATTATTGAAATCGATCCGAGTTTTTCTTTTCGGTGTCGGAGATGAGGCGAGATACAGTATCTTCAAGCCTTTCTCGTCCACCTTGTTGTTGAGAGAAATTTTGTGACTCGTTTCTTGGTTGTTGAAAGTTTGTTCATTGGTTTAGATTTTGTTGGTTACTACTATTGCCGGATTCTCTCCAACCAAGGTTAGGGTGGTTACGCCATCCTCGGTTGTAGGTACCCGTTAGAGGACCCGACGGCCTAGGTCTATTATCAATGTAGTTTACCGACTCTGTTTGATCATCTACTTCTTTCATACAACTCCAATTTTCATGTGGCCCACCACACCCTTCACAAGCCATAACCGAGACCGTTTTTGCCATTTCTAACTTTTTTATCTTTGAAGAAAGGGCCTCGATTTGGGCTTGTAAAGAAGTGCTTTCGTCAACCTTATAGGCGTCCAGGGCAATAGATTTATTGCCTCGGGGAGTGTGCCACTGAAAATTGGTTTGAGCAATTTCCTCAATTTGATTGTAGATTTCATTTGAGCGACGATTACCTAAAAGTCCCTCGGAGCTAGAGTCAAGTGTTTGTCTTGTGTGTGGCAACAACCCATTGTAGAAAGTGGATACTTGTTGCCACACCGCAAGACCGTGATGAGGACGCTTTCTTAGTAGCTCCTTGAACTTTCCCAAGTTTCATATAAGGATTCCCCGTCCTCTTGTGAATATGTATTAATTTCAGTCATTAATTTAGCCGTTTTAGCAGGAGGGAAATACTTATATAGAAACTTTTGGGCTAGTTCATCCCAGGTGTTTACCGAGCCAACTGGGAGGGCGTTGAGCCAAGCCTTAGCTCGGTCTTTCAGTGAAAATGGAAACATTCGAAGGCGGATGGCGTCGTTTGATGCTCCATTGATCCGAAAGGTATCACATATTTCTAAGAAATTAGTAATATGTAGATGGGGATCCTCGTCCGCAAGCCCATGGAAGGTTACGGAGTTTTGAAGCATCTGTATCAAATGTAAACAAAGTTCGAAGTTATTGGCTTCGACATTCGGCGCATTGATAGCGGCGCCTAGATTACCTACGGTGGGGCGTAAGTAATCCATGAGAGTACGTTGATCCGCCATTGGGAGTGGGTCCCCCGAAACTTTCTCTTGGTTTTTAGCTTTAAGTCTTTTTCTGAGAAAGCGTTCGGGTTCTTCTAGAGGTTCTTTTATGTCTCTAATAGAACTGGAGCTCATACACTACGTAGAAAGTCCAGATGTGGTGCCTGGGTTCCAAATCCTGCAATAAAAACAGAAAAGAACGTTGGTCAGAAGGTTCACCACGGCCCCGTGCTCAGATGAACACGGCCTGTGGTCGGAGATACAATGATTATTTTCCGGATCCCTGTTACTGGGGAGTTGGACACGGCCCCGTGCTCAGCTCTCTGTAACTTGGAAAATAAAAACTGCCAGTGACAATGCTGGGCATGGCCCGTGTCCGACCAGGCACGACCCGTGTTGAGCTCTGAAGAAACTGAAAAATTAAGAAAATCCTAAAAAAAACAGAAAATTTAGAAAAAACGATTAGGCCGTTGATTCCTAACTTTCTTAAAATCCCTGTGTCCCCGGCAACGGCGCCAAAAACTTGATGTGTGCGTGGTGCTATATATTTTAGGTGTATATTTTAAGCCCTTTTACACTTTTTAGCCAAATTTTAAATTTATAAAACACGATATTTACTAACACTAAACACACATATGGGCAAGTGCACCCATCGTGGACGTAGTATAGTGTTGGTAAGATATCGAGGTCGTCCAAGGACACAAGAGCTTTTAGTACCGGTTTATCCTCAACGTCTAATCAAATCAAAAGTTAGAAAAAGGTTTTTAAACTAGAAAAATAAAACTAACTAAAATGCTGAAAAATAAAATAAAAGTAAAAACAGATAGACAAGATGAATCACTTGGATCCGACTTGTGTGTAGTGTAACCTTTGATTATTTCCGCACTTTTGCACTGTTTAAGAGATTATCTTAGTTATTGTAGTAGGCCCCTCTTTTGAAGGTGACGTTACCCTCAACCCGGTAGTTTGAGTCAGCAAGGATACAATCCTAAAGGGTCGGATTATTGAAAGATAATTAATTAAGTTATTAATGCATAGTGTGGTAGGCCCCTCTTTTGAAGGTGACGTTACCCTCGGCTAAGTAGTCTGAGTCAGCAGGGATACAGTCCTAAGTAGCCGGGTTAAAGTTTTAATAGTAGTTTAACTTATGAGGGGATCAAAGAGTTTGGACCCCCGCCATCCAATGCCGGTGGGTATTGAAGGAGGTCCTACTAAATTTGACCCAGGTCCTTTGCAGGATCTATACACTGAACAATGGCAAGACTCTTACCAAACCGTTCCCTTAACCCCCGACCAGGTGGCCAACATATCTCCATATAGATCGTGGAGATATGAATGGTGAAAATCTTTTATTTTATATAGACAGTAAAATAATGCCAAGACACCACGGACAAACGATAAGGAAGAATCACCTTCAACATAAAAACCTAGTTATTAAAGTCATTAATACATAACCAAATAAAAAGTGCGAAAAGATTAAAAATAAAAAGTATTACACTAAACACTTGTCTTCACCAAGTGATGTAAGAGACTTAGGCAAAGATGGCCTTTGATTGTCAAGAACTCTTACGATCAATCTTGGATCCCGAGACGACTCACACACTCTATGATGGACAATGGATGATGGTGGTGGATGATGGTGTTGTGATGGTGGAAGGTGGTGGGTGAAGTGTGAGAGAGGTGGTGTGCCAAGGGATGAGTTGCAAGTGATCCAAGCACTCCTATTTATAGGCTGAACAGGAGCTCGGGTGTAACACCCCGTGTTACCGAATGTCAAAGTCAAAG
Organism: Helianthus annuus; assembly: GCF_002127325.2. Lineage (NCBI taxonomy): Eukaryota > Viridiplantae > Streptophyta > Magnoliopsida > Asterales > Asteraceae > Helianthus > Helianthus annuus. The sequence continues at coordinate 59,170,307 of NC_035448.2, forward strand.
TCAAAGTCAAGTTTGACTTCTTTGACTGTAATTAGTCTATTTTATGTTTTATTGTATTATGTGGAGTAAGTGTTGTTAATCAAAGAATCAAAGTAATCGAATGTTAATCGACGGGAAACGCTTTACGGCTGTGAATAGTAGGAAGTAACAATGCGATAAAGTTAATCAATCAATAATCAAGCTAATCAAATCATTGAACTCGAAACTCGAATTATGCGAATTTGGTATTATAATACGTGTGTGTGTGTCTTACTTGTTACCTATGCGTGCTTACTTTATGTTATGAATGGTGATCAATCGAATCGAAACTCAAAACTCAATCGAACTCAATCGAAATCGAATTATGATGAATGGTAGCGAAAGGAGAGTGTGAAATATAGATGCTTGTATGTAGATATAGTGGTTGGGACTAAAAGAAATCTGAATAGGAAACTCTATCGTATTCGTATCGTCTTCAATCGAAATCGAAATATCAGAAATCGTCGCACCGAATGCTCAAAGCAGGCTGTGGATCGATCAGGCTCCTAGCCGATCGAACAGCCCAGCCGATCGCACGGACTGTCCGATCGAGCAGGCTGTCCGATCGGGATGCCTGGCCGATCGACCAGCTCTTTCCTCTTTTGGAAGCCTATAAATAGGCCTGTCATTGTCATTCTTTCCACTTTTGGAAACCTTCTGACCGACCAGCTCGTGTTCCTCACTATTTCTCAGATTTCTTTCGATCCCGGTAAGATTTCATCCTAAATCTTGTACGTTTTTGATCTATGCACACTCCTACACCTTTCTATCTTCCAAATCTTGAATTCTAACCGTGAAATCATCAAGATCTAAGTGTTCTAGGATGATGTCATCATGGTGTTCTTCAAGAACTTCATGTTTTGGCCTCAATCCACCAAGAATCACTTGGATCTAGCCGATTTCCACATAAACAAACTAAGATCTATCACAGATCTGGACATTTACATGATGTGAAGGATTGAAAGAAAGATTTCCAACTTCCTTTCAACTATTTTACACTCAATGCCTTCAAACCGGTAGAAACGGAGCTTGAGCCAACTCACTAATCATTCTAATGGTTGTGTGGTTCAAGATTCGGATTCTATCTACGAGGTTCACCGATTTCGGGTTAAACGTTAAACTACCGTTCTGAACCGTTCACCGGCCGAACTTGGGTGATTCCTGTCCGAGCAGGGGAAACAAGTAAGAACGAAGGCGCCATGGTTCAGCTCGTTGTCAAAATACCTTGATATAACGTCAAACAATCAGAACAGCCAAGTGTTAGACAAACAGGCCAACCAGGTCAGGATGCTTACCGATCGAACAGGCTATTCGAACGAACAGCCCAACTGATCGGACATATCAGCCGATCGGCTAGCACATGGTCCCACACTTTGACAATTTCATGAAGTCTAGTATTGAACGAAGTGCTGTTCGATCAAACTACGGTTTGGGTTGAATTACTCTTCGGATCATGAGATACTATGCTTCAACACTTAATCGATTTTCAACTTGTTCGATGTATTGGAGTGCCACCCGATCGAACATGTTGTCCGATCAGGTGACATCCTACTGAGGACTTACTACTGAAGTGTCTAATCGATCGGTTAAGCCGACCGATCGAACAGATCGTTCGATCGATCGACCTGAAGAGTAGGAACACTTTAATGTTCTCAAATACTACAACGAAAACTTCAAAAGGACAAGCCATCATGCACAAACACATCTTACTCAAAGGAAGAAACAATCCACTCGAACAGTCCAACCGATCGAGCCTACCGGCCGATCGAACAGGCTGCCCGAACGGGCTGACCTACCGATCGAGCCTACCGGCTAATCGAACAGGCTGTCCGAACGGACTGTCTAACCGAACGAACAACCCGTTCGATCGACCAGGCTGTTCGACCCATCATCACTTGTTTCCATTTAACGCGTCACTCATCGTTATACTATCAAACTATTCAGGCTAACCCTACTCTCAAGCGCTCCCTTCAATCCATCAATCAATCGCTGTGAGTATACTCGAACCCTTTTTGCTTTAGCACTTTTGGGTGTTACATACGTTACTTATTGAAAATCACAAACGAACACACTACTCAATTATTTAAACGCTAACCGATCTGCATGTATTACGTGACTAAATGAATGCTTGTTGTTATGTTTACACGTGGAATGCTGTCTACCTGCCTTAACGACATAGTACTATAGTTTGGACTCAGCACCCGTTCACACGGGGGTTGTTAAGGACAATTACTTGCATGGATTACGGTAGTAATCATGTATTGCGAACTGTCTCGGACAGTCAACCCGCAGTCATTGGTATCGATAGCTCCAGGTCGATAATTAACATGCTTCGTTTTCCTCTGTGTACGTGCTGGTTATGCGTAAACTATTTCGAACTCTATATGCTATTATCAAACTTGTATGCTCACCTTTACATTTTATGTATTGACATTATTTTAACGTATGTGGCAGGCAATTAGGATGCTTATCTGCTAGGAAGGCGAGCTTAGAATAAGCGTCTAGAGCATAGTTATCTGTAGATCTTGTAGATCGAGTCTCTAGAAGCATTTAAACAATTTTTATATTTAAATCTGAGTTGTCGGAACAGATTAGTTGACTTGATGTTATCTGTAATAATGGCGCGTAAAACAAAAAGATACGCTGATGGGGGACGGGCATACTATGTGTAATGTGTTTCCTATTTGAGGTACGGTATGAGACGTATTATATAAATTGAATAGTGATAATAATTGTTATGCCATGCCACGATGATTCCGCCATCGGTTGGGGTGTGACAGATTGGTATCAGAGCCATAACTATAGGGAATTAGGCTAGACACGACCTAGTCCGGGTCGCTGTCTTAGAGACCTAGACTATAGTTAGGAACCAACAGACCAAGCTTATGTGTTGTATCCTGCATCTCTTCGCTATCACTGCACTCGAATTTTCAAATAGAATCAAGCGATTTAGTCAGGATTAGGTGTGAGAACCGCAAACTCTCGACTAAATTGCTTGGTCAATGCTGATTTCATCAATTTATCAATGATTTCCTCATTATTTTCAATAACGAACGAGGAGAATTATACCAAATCAGGAGTAAAATCCATATTTTGATGAATAATCTCCTCAATTTTTCTAAAACAAGGAAGAAGTTGCTAAGCTAGGGGTGAAACCCTAACCTTGACAACTTGTTCCGGATTTTTATTTATCTCACCAAAGCCTCGACGGACTCCAACGACCTGAACTCACAAGTATGACCTAGGGAATACGTGTTGAATGCCCAAGAATCGAGGTAGCAACGCGAGCCCGAAAGTCAAAAAGTAACGACAAGTCCACTGCGAATAGTCGAAACGCTTTGGGTAGTCGATGTCTAGTAGCCACAGACAATCTATCCCTCGATTTTATGTGTTTCAATTCTGAACTCGCAACTGCCAACTCTGATAACTCGTTGATTTTACGTGCTTTAAGTGTGCTTGTCTGTTTACGTGTTTTAATTTCTCGATTTTTGCTATCACTTCGATCGACACACATGACTCGTATTGCTATCCTATCTCAAGACACTAGCAAGTCGCTGCAGTTTTAGACGATATTATGCTATGATACGCAATTATACTATACTACTCGACACGCTATACGACTATACGATACTACTCGATATACTAAGCGAACGACACGCGAACTTGGAAGGATAGGTTTCTGTATTCTGACTGCATCTGTGACTAAATGCGTAGGTGTTTATGTGTTTATGTGCTTCTGTGCTCTATGTGCTTCTATGCTTCTGTGATTACGTGAATCTATGATTTTGTGCCTATGTGTTTATGTGATTCATGCCTTATCGTGTCCCTAAGCTTTAGTAAGTAGTAGACGTGTGAGGTGAGATTCGATTTGTCGTGTCTGAGACCCACGGCAATGTCTGTTGCAGACCATGTCGTCATCTGGACATCGAACCCCTCTTACCCGCCAAGAAAAGAGAGACAAGCATCTCGCTGCTATCATCTCCAAGCAAGTGGCAAAAGCTGTGAGCGAGGTGTATGAAAACGTCAGCAAATCGTCTGAGGAATCGCGAACCGATGTTCCTAAAGATGCTAACAAGACCGTTTTCAGCTTCAAACAGTTTAAGGCATGCGGACCAAAAGAGTTTACCGGATAAGATGGCCCTACCGCCATGTTTCAATGGTTTGATTCGGTTGAAGTCACTCTGCGCCAAAGCGGTTGTCCTGAAAATCTCCGTACCCTAAATGCAACCGGCGTTTTCCAGTCCCGAGCTTTAGACTGGTGGACGGCCGAACGAAACAAACGCGGGAACGATGCAGCTTATGAGCTGACTTGGGAAGAGCTGAAGGCCATTATGATGGACGAGTTCTACCCTCCCCATGAACGCCAAAAGCTGGAGGACGAGTTTTGGAACATCAAGCAGAAGGACGGAGACAACGCTGCTTTAACTGCTTGCTTCAAGCAGCTTAGCATTATCTGTCCGATCAAGTCAAGACGCCAGACATGGCCATCAAGAAGTACATTCGAGCTCTACCCGATTGTGTTGCCGACTTTGTTCACGCCGCCAAGACATCATCAATTGAGGAGACTTACTTGCTTGCCGCCGAGATCAATGACAAGCGGGTAAAATCTGGTTTCTGGGATAAGCCATCCAAGTCTCTGCATCAAGTTACCACTACAGCAACCGCCGACTCCACTGCTCAGCCATCCAAGGCATCACGCCGAAAGAAGAAGCACAACAACAGCTCCAGCAACAAGAACTGTGCTGTCACAACAACTGCTGCCCCTCTGCAAGCCGTACAGGCCCAGCAGCAGTCTCATCACTGACCAACTCCAATGACTAATGCACCGCCAGCAAAGCGTGCTTACACAGGTCCCCACCCGCTCTGCCCGACATGCTCATATCATCATCCGGTGGGAATCGCCAGTCGTTTCTGCGCTCACTGCAAACTCTACAGTCATTTCAATGCGAACTGTTGCTATGGTCCTCGTCAAGCCCCAGTTCAAGCCGCCGCTCATCAAGCTCTACTCCCAGCCCCTCAAGGCCAACCCGCAGCTCCAGCACCCGCGGTCAATGCTCGAGTATGCTTTGCATGTGGTGATCCTAACCATTTTGCAAACATGTGCCCAAACAGGATGGTAAAACAAGAACCCCAGCAGCAGCAGCAGCCTCAACAGCAGCAACAAGCAGCCCGTGCCAGAACTTTCAATATCAATGCTCGTCAAGCCCAGGCTGACAACAACGTGGTTAATGGTACGTTCCTTGTGAATGGTATTTATGCATCATGTTTGTTTGATACTGGAGCCGATAACTGCTTTGTGTCGTTTGAATTCGAGAAGCTCCTTAGTCGTAAGCGCTCTTATCTCCCCTCGTCATTCAAAGTCGAAGTCGCTACTAGAAGAACTATCGCCGTTAATTCTGTTCTCCGTGATTGTACCCTCGAGCTCAACAATCACATCTTCCCTATCGACCTTATTCCAATGCAGCTCGAAAGCTTTGATATCATAGTAGGCATGGACTTCCTTCGCGAAAACCATGCTGAAGTTGTGTGCTTTGATAAAATGATTCGATTCTCACTCGCGAATGGTGATCTACTATGTGTATACGGTGAAACAGCTTCGAAAGGTCTCAAGCTCATGTCATGCATCCAAGCTAGCAAGTATCTCCGCAAGGAATACAGAGCTTTCTTGGCCAACATTGTAGTAGCGGAGAAGGAAAAGAAAAGGAAGGCCAAAGTCGAAGACGTTCCAGTGGTTCATGAATTTCCTCAGGTGTTCCCTGATGACCTTCCCGGATTACCGCCAAGTCGTGATATCGACTTTCGTATCGACCTGATTCCTGGAGCTAATCCTGTAGCCAAAGCCCCTTATCGACTCGCGCCATCCGAAATGCGGGAACTTTCGAACCAACTCCAGGAATTACTTGAAAAAGGCTTTATTCGCCCGAGCACTTCTCCTTGGGGCGCACCAGTCCTTTTCGTTAAAAAGAAGGATGGGTCGTTCAGGATGTGCATCGACTATCGGGAGTTGAATAAGTTAACCATCAAGAACCGTTACCCTTTGCCTCGAATCGATGACTTATTTGACGAGCTGCAAGGTGCCAAGTGTTTCTCGAAGATCGATTTATGTTCAGGTTATCATCAATTGCGCATTCAAGAGGAAGACATACCTAAAACCGCTTTTCGAACTCGATACGGCCATTATGAATTCGTTGTTATGCCTTTTGGTTTAACTAACGCACCCGCGGTTTTCATGGATCTGATGAATCGCGTGTGTAAGCCATTTCTAGACCGTTTCGTCATCGTGTTCATCGACGATCTCTTGATCTATTCTAAGTCGAAAACCGAACACGCGCAACATCTACGTTTGGTTCTCGAGCTACTCCAGGGGAATCAACTCTACGCCAAGTTCTCCAAGTGCGAATTCTGGCTGGAGGAGGTTCAATTTCTGGGTCACATTGTTAATAGTCAAGGTATTCATGTCGATCCCGCGAAGATTGAAGCAGTTAAGAGCTGGATTATGCCCAAGAACCCGTCCGAAGTTCGTTCTTTTCTCGGACTAGCGGGCTATTATCGTCGATTTATCGAAGGATTCTCTAAGATCGTTGTGCCGCTTACCGCCCTTACTCATAAAGACAAGCCTTTTGTTTGGGGAACCAAACAAGAGTCTGCTTTCCAAACCCTCAAGCATATGCATTGCAATGCTCCTATTCTCACGTTGCCCGATGGAAACAACGATTTCATTGTCTATTGTGATGCTTCCAACCTTGGTCTTGGCTGTGTCCTCCTGCAACGGGACAAGGTTATAGCTTACGCATATCGTCAGCTCAAAATCCACGAGAAGAAATATACAACCCATGATCTCGAGCTAGCCGCAGTTGTTTTTGCATTGAAGATTTGGCGACACTACCTGTATGGTACCAAGTGTACGATCTTCACCGATCACAGGAGTTTACAACACATCTTTAATCAGAAAGAACTTAACATGCGTCAACGCTGATGGGTAGAACTTCTTAACGATTACGACTGTGAGATTCGTTATCACCCAGGCAAGGCAAATGTTGTTGCCGACGCGCTCAGCAGACGGAGTTATTTGCTCAGTATTCGCAATACCCAAGCCCAGCATTATCTCGAAACCCTCATCCGTGAAGCCCAACATGCTTGTTTTAATGAACGCACTTTGAAGAAAGAGAGGATCTATCACGATGGAGCTCAGCTGGTAAGCAAAGCAAATGGGATCTTCTATTATCTGGACCGAATCTGGATCCCTAAGCGGACCGAATTGCGAAAGATTATAATGGATGAAGCCCACAAATCCTGGTATTCTATTCATCCCGGTGCCGATAAAATGTACCAGGACCTTCGCTACAAGTACTGGTGGCCGGGCATGAAACGGGATATCGCTCTTTATGTTGGAAGTTGCCTGACCTATGCGAGAGTTAAGGCTGAACATCAACGACCTTCTGGCTTACTCGAACAACCTCCAATCCCCATATGGAAGTGGGAGATATAGCTATGGATTTCATAACCAAACTTCCGCCCACGCCATCAGGTCACGACAGCATTTGGGTGATAGTTGATCGTCTGACAAAATCCGCCCACTTTTTGCCAATACGGGAAGACTACAAGGTAGAACGACTAGCCCGAATCTACACCGACGAGATCATTTGTAATCATGGTATGCCTTGTCACACCCCCAAAATCCACCTGCGGAGTATCACCGCTTGGGAGCGTGACTGGCCAGGATCAAGCCACCAATCATATAGAACAATATTTATAGTAAAAGTAATTGCCATTAAACCAAACCAAATCCATATGAAAGGTGTTCCAAAACATAAGTAAGTTATCGTTGTTTAGCGGAAGCGTATAATTAAAACCCAACACAATAAAGTATCAAATGTCGTAAGTGTTTAACAAGACAATCACGATCCAAGCCCACAACGACCAGCTCCTCCCTGTGCAAGCTCCATGTATCTAACGACCTGCAAGGCATGTAACAGAGGATCAACAACTAGTTGAGCGAGTTCACAGAAAGTAAATGCGTAATAGTAAGTTCGTTTGTAACATGTGGCTCTACTGGGCCGATAGTACGTTCTATTGGTGGGGGATTCCCATGTTGTATAACCACTAGACTATTCGTAATCATAAGTGTTCTTCACAACCGAGAACAGTAGTACGTACAAGCTTTACGTAGGTTTACGTAAGTATCCTTCACAACCGAGGATAGTAGTAAGTATAAATACACGTAGGTTTTACGTGAGTATCCTTCACAACCGAGGATAGTAGTAAGTATAATTATACGTAGATTTTACGTAGGGGTCCTGCACAACCGAGGACAGTAAGAAGCATATGCATATGTGGGCTTTACGCATGTGTCCTGCACAACCGAGGACAGTAAGTAGTATAAGCATACGTAGGTTTACGTATGTGTCCTGCACAACCGAGGACGCTGGTATGGTAGTCTAGTGGTAGTGTCAGTATGAATCTATTCAATCTCATTCCTTCAATCCCAATTCCCGTGCCCTGGGAATCCCATGCCTTAGTAAGAGTGTGAACTCACCTTGGTTTGCTCGGTATGTTATTGCTTCTAGGGTTTATTAAATGTCTAAGTCCGTTACACACGACCTAGGATACATTGCACATGATACGATGTGAGTGTTTGCATCAACTTAGGGTTTACAAATCCTTGATATTCAAGCAACTGTGTTTTGTGTGTTTATGGTGTACATGATGATATCACATAGAATGTTCACGCATGCAAGATCATACAGTTGCATTCAGTATCATACGATCATATATAGAATCATACGTCACGTAAACAGTTAATCGTTTTCACGTAATTCACGCGTCGCGTCTTGAACTTCACAGTTTAGTCTAACGTGAATATTAACCTATTGGCCACCGTTAACATTCTTAACATATTAACATCGTTAATGAGCTTAACAATTTAACAGAGTTTGACTTTAATTTCATCATTCATTCCTTAACAGATCAACATGCTTTTATCTTACAACTTGGCTTCAATTTAAATCACACACAAGTAGGACAAGGCCATACTCTTCTTAAAACTCAGACAAGTGTTGGGGGGGGGGGGGGGCTTCCCCTGTTTAAAAGTCGGATCATGCAACAAGGGATTAAAACTCAGACAACAAAAGGTGTGGGGTTAAAAGTCGGACCATGGGTTAGGGTTTGGGGGTTCAAAACTCGGACCAAAGGGGTATGGGGTTAAAAGTCGGACCCCCTTGTTCCCATGCCACAAATTCGGACCACACCCCATGTTTAAAGGTCGGACTATGTGATGCACATAAAAGTCGGACATCATCCCCCTTGTAAAGCTCGGACCCTTGTTACTAGGGTTTAAACGTCGGACACTAGATCTCATGAAATTCGGACCATATGTGATGTAAAACTCGGACCATTACATCTTATAAAACTCGGATATGATGTGTTATGTACAAACTCGAACATCAATGCCTACATAACATCATAACATCCTCGGACACTATGCAATATAGTAAAAGTTCGGATCACATTAACTAGTTTAAAGATCGGACCGCATTCTCATTACTAAAGATCGGACCTCCAAAGCTTAACAAAAGTCGGACCACTTACAACTTCCAAAATTCAGACTATAGAGCATATGAAACTCAGACAATTACATTCATTCACAAACCTCAGACAAACATTCATTCACGCGTTCTCTGTGATTGCAGCAGTTACACTTTATACATACCACAGTTACGTACTATAATTCATACGATCTGGAAACCCTAATTCGTACATTACATGTCAGAAATCAATTCAACAATTAACATCATCATACAAACAGACGATTTCACGACCAATCATCATCATAGCACAATAATCAAGCATCAATCAAAGCACAAAACCATCATATGAAAGCTAGGGTTTACAAGTCTCACAATAATCAAGAATTGATACAATCAGACTATCAATTAGGGTTTACAAGTATTAAACAATTACCTTGAAGGATTCTAGAGAAAGAGAGGAATCAAAAGTGATGAATGTCTTGTGCCAATGATGGTGGTGATGATGATTGCTAGGGGATTAGAGAATACAGTGCTTTGGTTTTTTTTGTGAAAATGATTAGTGAAAAGGGATTAGGGTTAAGTATCATATAAGTTTCACTAATCACTCTACACACCCTTAATTATTACACTTTACACAAGCACACCATCTCACAACAATTTCACAGTTTCACCACTAAGTTTATGCATTTGGCAAGTCTTTCACAATTAACACATAACCATGTATAATCACATAATACCGTTCATTGTATTAAAACGTATACAATTCCATAGCAACTAATTGTGCAAACACAACTAAACAATAAATGAACGTGCAATAACTGCGAAATAGAAATCTTGGAAATTCGATTTGTCACATTATCCCCAACTTAAAAGAAATTTCGTCCCGAAATTTAGCATGCGGTTACTGAGGAAGCTAGGTAAGTTATATCGTTTACTGGTTTTCCTGGGGTGTCACATCATCCCCCCGTTGATTTGGAATTTCGTCCCGAAATTCCGCAGTAGTAGCTGCAGTCTCAGTAGTGGTTGCATTGGTTCCGAATAACTGGGGGTAGTTTTCTGTCATCTGGTCTTCGCGTTCCCAGGTGTACTCTGGGCCACGTCGGGAGTTCCAACGAACTCGAACAAGAGGGATTCTCTTGCTTTTGAGGACCTTAACATCCTGGTCCGTGATTTCTACAGGTTCCTCGACGAAGTGCAACTGCTCGTCGATAGTGAGTTCCTTAAAAGGAACTATGAGGGTCTCATCTGACAGACACTTCTTCAGATTCGACACATGGAATACGTTGTGAACTGCACCGAGTTCAGCTGGTAGGTTTAGTCTGTAGGCTACTTTGCCTATTCCTTTCAGTGATTTCGAATGATCCAACCTACCGTGAATTGAGCTTGCCTCGTTTACCAAATCTAACCACACCCTTCCAGGGTGAAACTTTGAGTAAAACCCGGTCCCCGACCTGAAATTCCAATGGCTTCCTACGCTTATCCGCGTAGCTTTTCTGGCGATCGCGAGCTGCCGCCATGCGTTGCTATTCGTTCAGTAGCGTCAACTACCATTTCTGGACCTGTAATCTGACTATCTCCCACCTCTGCCCAACAGAGAGGTGACCGGCATTTACGTCCGTACAATGCCTCGAATGGAGCGGCTTGTGTGCTGGTGTGGTAACTGTTATTGTACGAAAACTCCACTAACGGGAGGTGCTTTTCCCAGCTGTTGCCGAAATCGATAACACATGCTCGAAGCATGTCTTCTAAGGTTTGAATAGTGCGTTCAGACTGCCCATCCGTCTGAGGGTGATAAGCTGTACTCATGTCTAATCGAGATCCAAAAGCTTTGTGCATTGCTTGCCATAATTCTGAAGTGAATCGTGCATCCCGATCCGAAATAATAGAGGTTGGCACTCCGTGCCTCGAAACAACTTCTTTCATGTAGATGTCTGCTAATGTAGAGAACTTATCCGTTTCTTTGATAGCCAAGAAATGAGCAGACTTTGTGAGTCGATCTACGATCACCCAAATAGTATCATTCCCACACTGGGATCTAGGTAGGCCAGTGACAAAATCCATGGAAATTTCTTCCCATTTCCATTGTGGTATCCTGGGTTGCTGAAGTAGGCCTGAGGGTTTCTGATACTCCACTTTGACTTTTGCACATGTCAAACACTTGCCGACGTAAGTCGCGATGTGGGCTTTCATGCTAGGCCACCAATATGTAGTTCTGATGTCGTGATACATTTTATCCGAACCTGGATGTACCGAGTAGCGAGACTTATGAGCTTCATCCATCACAAGTTCTCGTAAACCGCCGTATAGTGGTACCCAAATACGCCCTGTTACATAGTAGGCGCCGTCTCCCTTTTGTTCTAATCGTTTCCTTGAGCCGCGTAAAGCTTCAGCCTTTACGTTTTCTGGTTTCAATGCTCCCACCTGAGCATCTCGTATTTGTGCAGGAAGATCAGACTGAATAGTGAGCTGCAAAGCTCGTACACGCCTAGGTAGAGTGTCCTTTCGACTGAGAGTGTCAGCCACAACATTGGCCTTGCCTGGATGGTACTTGATGGCGCATTCGTAATCATTAAGCAGCTCGACCCATCGTCGTTGACGCATGTTCAATTCCTTCTGCTTGAAGATATGCTGAGACTCCTGTGATCGGTGTAAATTGTGCACTTGGTACCGTACAGGTAGTGTCGCCATATCTTGAGCGCGAAAACAACAGCTCCCAGCTCTAAATCGTGCATCGTGTAGTTCCGTTCATAAACTTTGAGTTGACGAGAAGCGTAGGCAATAACTTTATCACGCTGCATCAATACACAACCAAGACCCTGTATCGACGCGTCACAATAAATCACAAAATCATCCGTGCCCTCTGGCAATGAGAGAATAGGTGCGCTGCAAAGCCTATTCTTTAGGCATTGGAAAGCAGTTTCCTGATTGTTGCCCCAGCGGTAGGTGACACCCTTCTGTGTCAGTAGTGTAAGTGGCTGAGCAATCTTTTGAGAAATCTTTGATAAACCGTCTGTAGTAACCCGCCAAACCCAAGAATTGGTGTATTTCCGATGGTGTACGTGGTGCAGGCCAGTTCCTGATCGAATCTACCTTGGATGGATCAATATGGATCCCGTCCTTATTTACTACGTGGCCTAGAAAGTGGACTTTACGAAGCCAGAAGTCACATTTCGAAAACTTAGCGTACAGCTGTTCCTTTCGAAGGAGTTCCAAAATAAGTCGTAGATGCTGTTCGTGCTCCTCCTGACTCTTGCAGTAGATCAGGATGTCGTCAATAAACACTATCACAAATTTGTCTAGGTAGGGTTTGCACACCCTGTTCACAAGATCCATAAATACGGCAGGCGCGTTCGTTAACCCGAACGGCATGACAAGAGACTCGTAGTGGCCGTAGCGAGTTCTGAATGCGGTTTTGGAGACGTCCTCGTCCCGGACTCCCAGCTGATGGTAATCTGACCTCAAGTCTATCTTGGAGTAGTAGCACGACCCTTGCAACTGGTCGAATAAGTTGTCACTTCGTGGAAGAGGATAACGATTCTTCACCGTCACCTTGTTGAGTTCCCGGTAGTCTATGCACATCCTGAAGGTACCGTCCTTCTTTTTCACAAATAACACTGGAGCTCCCCAGGCGAAGAGCTAGGTCGAATAAAGCCCTTTTCCAAGAGCTCTTGTAGCTGCTTTGACAGTTCTTCCAGTTCAGTTGGAGTGAAACGATACGGTGCGCGAGCTATAGGTGCTGTCCAGAACTATAGGAATGAGGTGGATAGGAAGCGTCTGACCAGCGAGGATAAGATTACAACCCTGAACTATGTGTGGCCTCTAGACTTTTACCATTAGCTAATACTACGACAGGTTTGGTGTTCAAGGTAGTTGGCGCACATTTTAACATCTGACTAACTTTCAAGGACATATAATTGGTATCCACACCCGAATCAAACAAGACAGTAACATAAAAGTCGTCGAGAAGAAACTTACCCATTATTACGATAAGATTGTTCCTTGCGTCACCCTGACCAATCATGTACACGCTGCCCCGGCGTCATGGTTTCCATTGCTTCCCCCAACGCTATCCCCGTTGTCGTCCCTGTTTCCATGGTCGTGGTTCTGAGTCTGGTCCTGGTTTAATTGAGGGCAATCGCGTTTAAAATGACCTTCAGCCCCACACTGGAAACATCCCCGGTTTCCACGCTGTGGCTGCTGCTGTGTGTTCTGTGGAGCTGGTAGTTGCAGTTGCTGGTTCTGTGAAGATTGAGGCGGTCGTTGTTGTTCTTGAGTTACAGGACGTGAGTTTCGACAATCCTTAGCTTCATGACCAATCTTGAGACACCGCTGGCAACGACCCTTGTTGCACTGGCCACCGTGGTGTCTGTTACAATTGTTGCACCAAGGGTGAATTCCTCGATATCTCTTCTGCCCATGACTACTAGAAAACTGCTGTCTGGGGCTCTGGTAGTCATCTATTTCTTGCTGCTGCGTCAGAGGCTGGACCAAAATTAATCCCTTGCTCAGGTTTTCATCCCACTTGCGTTTGTTATCACTAGAAGCACATGTAGTATCAGCTTTAACACGTTTCGGTAGTTTGTTTTGTTCTACTTCCTGGTCTGTGAGACGATGAGCAACACGAGTGACTTGCTGGATAGTACCAAGGTTAACTGCGGTCAAATGACTCTGAATTTCGGGCACCAGACCCTTGAGATACAGTTCGATGCGTTTGGTGGGAGGGTCTACCATAGTAGAACAAAATGTGGCTAATTCATTCGATCTCTTCGTATAAGCTTCAATTTCAGACCCCACCATCTGTAGGTTGAGGAACTCTACCTCTAGTTTGTGGATGTCTTCTCGACTGCAAAACTCTTCCTTAATTAGGTCCTTGAACTCGTTCCAGGGAGTGGCATTAGCAGCCGCCAGTCCTAACATTTGAACCTGTGCTTTCCACCAAGTTAATGCAGCACCTTCGAGTGTTCCAGTAGCAAACTTTACTCTACGTGACTCAGGGCAATCATGCACCTCGAAGTCAGTTTCGAGCCTCTCGAACCAATGGAGGAGGCCTACAACTCCCTCAGTTCCACTGAAGGTACTAGGTCGACAATCCTTGAGATTTTTGAAGGTGTAAACAGGTGGCTGAGCGTGTTGACCTCCTGCTGGTATGGCTGCAAGTGCCGCAGCAATTCATTCGTTAATGAGAGCCGTCAACTGGGCTTGTGTCATGTTGATATATCCGGCCATGATCTTCATAGCAAATGCAACGTAAGTGAGAATGGTTCGCGAGTAGTACGATGACAGAAGAGTGTAAGCACATAAGTGTTCTCAAGCAATAACATATAGTGAGCAATGTGATCTAAGCATACCACGAGCAAAGTTCTATGTAATTCTAGCATGTAGGCAATAAACATAAACCTTATTACCTAGGATGTTGAGTCTTGCACGTGGAGCGAAGCGTCGTTGTGGATCGTTGAGAGCACTGTTCTGGTTATAGTCTGGTTTTAATAAAAACGTTTTCCCATATTAAAACCAAGTTCTCTATAACCAATGGCTCTGATACCAATCTGTCACACCCCCAAAATCCACCTGCGGAGTATCACCGGTTGGGAGCGTGACTGACCAGGATCAAGCCACCAATCATATAGAACAATATTTATAGTAAAAGTAATTGCCATTAAACCAAACCAAATCCATATGAAAGGTGTTCCAAAACATAAGTAAGTTATCGTTGTTTAGCGGAAGCGTATAATTAAAACCCAACACAATAAAGTATCAAATGTCGTAAGTGTTTAACAAGACAATCACGATCCAAGCCCACAACGACCAGCTCCTCCCTGTGCAAGCTCCATGTATCTAACGACCTGCAAGGCATGTAACAGAGGATCAACAACTAGTTGAGCGAGTTCACAGAAAGTAAATGCGTAATGGTAAGTTCGTTTGTAACATGTGGCTCTACTGGGCCGATAGTACGTTCTATTGGTGGGGGCTTCCCATGTTGTATAACCACTAGACTATTCGTAATCATAAGTGTTCTTCACAACCGAGAATAGTAGTACGTACAAGCTTTACGTAGGTTTACGTAAGTATCCTTCACAACCGAGGATAGTAGTAAGTATAAATACACGTAGGTTTTACGTGAGTATCCTTCACAACCGAGGATAGTAGTAAGTATAAGTATACGTAGATTTTACGTAGGGGTCCTGCACAACCGAGGACAGTAAGAAGCATATGCATATGTGGGCTTTACGCATGTGTCCTGCACAACCGAGGACAGTAAGTAGTATAAGCATACATAGGTTTACGTATGTGTCCTGCACAACCGAGGACGCTGGTATGGTAGTCTAGTGGTAGTGTCCGTATGAATCTATTCAATCTCATTCCTTCAATCCCAATTCCCGTGCCCTGGGAATCCCATGCCTTAGTAAGAGTGTGAACTCACCTTGGTTTGCTCGGTATGTTATTGCTTCTAGGGTTTATTAAATGTCTAAGTCCGTTACACACGACCTAGGATACATTGCACATGATACGATGTGAGTGTTTGCATCAACTTAGGGTTTACAAATCCTTGATATTCAAGCAACTGTGTTTTGTGTGTTTATGGTGTACATGATGATATCACATAGAATGTTCACGCATGCAAGATCATACAGTTGCATTCAGTATCATACGATCATATATAGAATCATACGTCACGTAAACAGTTAATCGTTTTCACGTAATTCACGCGTCGCGTCTTGAACTTCACAGTTTAGTCTAACGTGAATATTAACCTATTGGCCACCGTTAACATTCTTAACATATTAACATCGTTAATGAGCTTAACAATTTAACAGAGTTTGACTTTAATTTCATCATTCATTCCTTAACAGATCAACATGCTTTTATCTTACAACTTGGCTTCAATTTAAATCACACACAAGTAGGACAGGGCCATACTCTTCTTAAAACTCAGACAAGTGTTGGGGGGGGGGGCTTCCCCTGTTTAAAAGTCGGATCATGCAACAAGGGATTAAAACTCAGACAACAAAAGGTGTGGGGTTAAAAGTCGGACCATGGGTTAGGGTTTGGGGGTTCAAAACTCGGACCAAAGGGGTATGGGGTTAAAAGTCGGACCCCCTTGTTCCCATGCCACAAATTCGGACCACACCCCATGTTTAAAGGTCGGACTATGTGATGCACATAAAAGTCGGACATCATCCCCCTTGTAAAGCTCGGACCCTTGTTACTAGGGTTTAAACGTCGGACACTAGATCTCATGAAATTCGGACCATATGTGATGTAAAACTCGGACCATTACATCTTATAAAACTCGGATATGATGTGTTATGTACAAACTCGAACATCAATGCCTACATAACATCATAACATCCTCGGACACTATGCAATATAGTAAAAGTTCGGATCACATTAACTAGTTTAAAGATCGGACCGCATTCTCATTACTAAAGATCGGACCTCCAAAGCTTAACAAAAGTCGGACCACTTACAACTTCCAAAATTCAGACTATAGAGCATATGAAACTCAGACAATTACATTCATTCACAAACCTCAGACAAACATTCATTCACGCGTTCTCTGTGATTGCAGCAGTTACACTTTATACATACCACAGTTACGTACTATAATTAATACGATCTGGAAACCCTAATTCGTACATTACATGTCAGAAATCAATTCAACAATTAACATCATCATACAAACAGACGATTTCACGACCAATCATCATCATAACACAATAATCAAGCATCAATCAAAGCACAAAACCATCATATGAAAGCTAGGGTTTACAAGTCTCACAATAATCAAGAATTGATACAATCAGACTATCAATTAGGGTTTACAAGTATTAAACAATTACCTTGAAGGATTCTAGAGAAAGAGAGGAATCAAAAGTGATGAATGTCTTGTGCCAATGATGGTGGTGATGATGATTGCTAGGGGATTAGAGAATACAGTGCTTTGGTTTTTTTTTTTTTTTGTGAAAATGATTAGTGAAAAGGGATTAGGGTTAAGTATCATATAAGTTTCACTAATCACTCTACACACCCTTAATTATTACACTTTACACAAGCACACCATCTCACAACAATTTCACAGTTTCACCACCAAGTTTATGCATTTGGCAAGTCTTTCACAATTAACACATAACCATGTATAATCACATAATACCGTTCATTGTATTAGAACGTATACAATTCCATAGCAACTAATTGTGCAAACACAACTAAACAATAAATGAACGTGCAATAACTGCGAAATAGAAATCTTGGAAATTCGAGTTGTCACATGCCTCGTGACATCATTTCGAACCGTGATGCTCGGTTTACTTCGCGATTGTGGGAAACATTTCAAGCAGCTCTTGGTACGACGCTTAACCTGAGTACCGCATTCCATCCTCAAACCGACGGACAGACTGAAAGAACGATCCATACTCTTGAAGACATGCTCCGTGCGTGTGTCATAGACTTCGGTGGTAGTTGGAACAAATACCTACCGTTAGTCGAATTCTCGTACAACAACAGCTATCATGCCAGCATACAAATGGCACCATTTGAGGCTTTATATGGAAGAAGATGTCGCTCGCCTATTGTGTGGCACGAGATCGGTCACTCGCAATTAACCAGTCCCGAGTTACTACAAGAAACGACTGACAAAACCCTCCAGATTCGAGACAACTTGTCGAAAGCCAGGGATAGACAGAAAAGTTACACCGATAGAAGACGCAAGCCCCTTGAATTTGAAGTTGGCGACTACGTACTCCTAAAGGTATCACCTTGGAAGGGTGTGGTCAGATTCGGCAAGAAAGGGAAACTAGCGCCTCGATATGTTGGACCTTTTAAGATTCTGGAAAGGATCGGCAAAGTCGCCTACATACTCGAACTACCGGAGGAACTTAGTAACATCCACCCTACTTTCCATGTGTCAAACCTCTGAAAATGCCTAGCTGATCATGATCTGATTGTACCTCTCGACGACCTTCAAGTCAACGAAACGCTACACTTCGTGGAAAAGCCTGTCGAAATCATGGATCGCCAAACCAAGCAACTCAGACGCTCGCGCATCCCTATCATGAAAGACCGATGGGAAGGCAAACGAGGCGCGGAGTTTACTTGGGAACTCGAAAGCGACATGAAGGCTAAGTATCTGCAGTTGTTTAAATGAAGATCTGAAGCGAGAAATTGGTAAAACATTCGCGGTGCTGTGCAGCTTTCAGCCTAATTTCGGGACGAAATTCCCTAAACAAGGGGAGACTGTAACACCCCGTGTTACCGAATGTCAAAGTCAAAGTCAAAGTCAAGTTTGACTTCTTTGACTGTAATTAGTCTATTTTATGTTTTATTGTATTACGTGGAGTAAGTGTTGTTAATCAAAGAATCGAAGTAATCGAATGTTAATCGACGCGAAACGCTTTACGACTGTGAATAGTAGGAAGTAACAATGCGATAAAGTTAATCAATCAATAATCAAGCTAATCAAATCATCGAACTCGAAACTCGAATTATGCGAATTTGGTATTATAATACATGTGTGTGTGTCTTACGTGTTACCTGTGCGTGCTTACTTTATGTTATGAATGGTGATCAATCGAATCAAAACTCGAAACTCAATCGAACTCAATCGAAATCGAATTATGATGAATGGTAGCGAAAGGAGAGTGTGAAATATAGATGCTTATATGTAGATATAGTGGTTGGGACAAAGTAATCTGAATAGGAAACTCTATCGTATTCGTATCGTCTTCAATCGAAATTGAAATATCAGAAATTGTCGCACCGAACGCTCAAAGCAGGCTGTGGATCGATCAGGCTCCTAGCCGATCAAACAGCCCAGCCGATCGGACGGACCGTCCGATCGAGCAGGCTGTCCGATCGGGATGCCTGGCCGATCGGCCAGCTCTTTCCTCTTTTGGAAGCCTATAAATAGGCCTGTCATTGTCATTATTTCCACTTTTGGAAACCTTCTAACCGACCTGCTCGTGTTCCTCACTATTTCTCATATTTCTCTCGATCCCAGTAAGATTTCATCCTAAATCTTGTAAGTTTTTGATCTATGCACACTCCTACACCTTTCTATCTTCCAAATCTTGAATTCTAACCGTGAAATCATCAAGATCTAAGTGTTCTAGGATGATGTCATCATGGTGTTCTTCAAGAACTTCATGTTTTGGCCTCAATCCACCAAGAATCACTTGGATCTAGCCGATTTCCACATAAACAAACTAAGATCTATCACAGATCTGGACATTTACATGATGTGAAGGATTGAAAGAAAGATTTCCAACTTCCTTTCAACTCTTTTACACTCAATGCCTTCAAACCGGTAGAAACGGAGCTTGAGCCAACTCACTAATCATTCTAATGGTTGTGTGGTTCAAGATTTGGATTCTATCTACGAGGTTCACCGATTTCGGGTTAAACGTTAAACTACCGTTCTGAACCGTTCACTGGCCGGACTTGGGTGATTCCTGTCCGAACCGTTCAGCTCGTTGTCAAAATACCTCGATATAACGTCAAACAATCAGAACAGCCAAGTGTTAGACGAACAGGCCGACCAGGTCAGGATGCTGACCGATCGAACAGGCTGTTCGAACGAACAGCCCAACCGATCGGACATGTCATCCGATCGGCTAGCACATGGTCCCACACTTTGACAATTTCATGAAGTCTAGTATTGAACGAAGTGTTGTTCGATCGAACTACGGTTTGGGTTGAATTACTTTTTGATTCATGAGATACTATGCTTCAACACTTAATCGATTTTCAACTCGTTCGATGTATTGGAGTGCCACCCGATCGAACATGTTGTCCGATCAGGTGACATCCTACTGAGGACTTACTACTGAAGTGTCTAACCGATCGGTTAAGCCGACCGATCGAACAGACCGTTCGATCGATCGACCTGAAGGGTAGGAACACTTCAATGTTCTCAAATACTACAACGAAAACTTCAAAAGGACAAGCCATCATACACAAACACATCTTACTCAAAGGAAGAAACAATCCACTCGAACAGTCCAACCGATCGAGCCTACCGGCCGATCGAACAGGCTGCCCGAACGGGCTGACCTACCGATCGAGCCTACCGGCCGATCGAACAGGCTGTCCGAACGGACTGTCTAACCGAACGAACAACCCGTTCGATCGAACCTACAGTTCGATCGACCAGGCTGTTCGACCCATCATCACTTGTTTCCATTTAACGCGTCACTCATCGTTATACTATCAAACTATTCAGGCTAACCCTACTCTCAAGCGCTCCCTTCAATCCATCAATCAATCGCTGTGAGTATACTCGAACCCTTTTTGCTTTAGCACTTTTGGGTGTTACATACGTTACTTATCGAAAATCACAAACGAACACACTACTCAATTATTTAAACGCTAACCGATCTGCATGTATTACGTGACTAAATGAATGCTTGTTGTTATGTTCACACGTGGAATGCTGTCTACCTGCCTTAACGACGTAGTACTATAGTTTGGACTCAGCACCCGTTCACACGGGGGTTGTTAAGGACAATTACTTGCATGGATTACGGTGGTAATCATGTATTGCGAACTGTCTCGGACAGTCAACCCGCAGTCATTGGTATCGATAGATCCATGTCGATAATTAACATGCTTCGTTTTCCTCTGTGTACGTGTTGGTTATACGTAAACTATTTCGAACTCGATATGCTATTATCAAACTTCTATGCTCACCTTTACATTTTATGTATTGACATTATTTTAACGTATGTGGCAGGCAATTAGGATGCTTATCTGCTAGGAAGGCGAGCTTAGAATAAGCGTCTAGAGCATAGTTGTCTGTAGATCTTGCAGATCGAGTCTCTAGAAGCATTTAAACAATTTTATATTTAAATCTGAGTTGTCGGAACAGAATATTTGACTTGATGTTATCTGTAATAATTTATTTGCTATTTGAGGTACGGTATGGGACGTATTATATAAATTGAATAGTGATAATAATTGTTATGGAAACTTCTGGACAATCTGTTTCCCTCAGTGCCATGCCCCGATGATTCCGCCATCGGTTGGGGTGTGACATCGGGCACAGCCCCGTGTCCATCCTTCTCTCTTTCTTCATTAATTGCAGTTTGTCTGCATTAGTTGACCACGCCCCCGTGTCCGCTGGGCACGACCCTATGTGCAGAAGTGTATCTGTACTATCAAGATTTCCCTAGATCCTGCGAATCTTAGAGTTGACCACGGCCCCGTGTCCGCTGGGCACGGCCCCGTGGTGGGCGATAGAAGCTCTACAGCTTTGTCTTTTCTGCAGACACTTGGGCACGCCCCCGTGCTCATTGAGCACGGGGCGTGTTCAGCCTTCTGTTCTCTTGTTTTGCTTGGGAAGATGTTGACGGGGAGGCCGGGCATGCCACGTTTGTTCCTTTTCTTGTCTTTATGTTAGATTTAGCTGCCTTTTTTTCTTCTTTTGTTTATTTGAGCTCATTTAATCCTGAAAATACAAAAGGAAGACAAAAACACACTTTTTTCCAACATTAGTACTAAAAAAGGGTTAGTTTTATGCCACAATTGATGTAACTTATATGTTGCATTTTGTGCACATCAGTAAGTAAACAAGCATTAATGGACTAACATACCCAACGAAACCCACAGGTATACCCGATATCCGATGGGTATTTACCCGATAGAAATACAATAGGTTTTTAGACGGTTTGGGACAAGCTTATTGATGTGTGCGAGGTGTTATATATTTTTGATATATATTTTAAGCCCTTTTTACACTTTTTAGCCAAGTTTTAAATTTATAAAACACGATATTTACTAACACTAAACACACATATGGGCAAGTGCACCCATCGTGGACGTAGTATAGTGTTGGTAAGATACCGAGGTCGTCCAAGGACATAAGAGCTTTTAGTACCGGTTTATCCTCAACGTCTAATCAAATCAAAATGTTAGAAAAGATTTTTAAACTAAGAAAATAAAACTAACTAAATGCTGAAAAATAAAATAAAAATAAAAGCAGATAGACAAGATGAATCATTTGGATCCGACTCGTGTATTAGTATAACCTTTGATTATTTTCGCACTTTTGCACTTGTTTAAGAGATTATCTTAGTTATTGTAGTAGGCCCCTCTTTTGAAGGCGACGTTACCCTCAACCTAGTAGTTTGAGTCAGCAAGGATACAATCCTAAAGGGTCGGATTATTGAAAGATAATGAATTAAGTTATTAATGCAAATTATGGTAGGCCCCTCTTTTGGAGGTGACGTTACCCTCGACTAAGTAGTCTGAGTCAGCAGGGATACAGTCCTAAATAGCCGGGTTATAGTATTAATAGTAGTTAACTTATGAGGGGGTCAAAGAGTTTGGATCCCCGCCATCCAATACCTTTGGGTATTGAAGGAGATCCTACTAAATTTGACTCAGGTCCCTTGCAGGACCTCTAAACGCTGAACAAGGGCAAGACCCTTACCAAACCGTTCCCTTAACCCCCGACCAGGTAGCCAACATACCTCCATATAGACCGTGGAGATATGAATGGTGAAAATCTTTTATTTTATATAGACAGTAAAATAATGCCAAGACACCACGGACAAACGATAAGGAAAAGTCACCTTCAACATAAGCAACTAGTTATTAAAGTCATTAATACAAAACCAAATAAAAAGTGCAAAAGATTAAAAATAAAAATTATTATACTAAACACTTGTCTTCACCAAGTGATGTAATAGACTTAGCCAAACATGGCCTTGATTGTCAAGAACTCTTACGATCAATCTTGGATCCCGAGACGACTCACACACTCTATGATGGACAATGGATGATGGTGGTGGATGATGGTGTTGTGATGGTGGTGGGTGGTGGATGAAGTGTGAGAGAGGTGGTGTGCCAAGGGATGAGTTGCAATGAAGCCAAGCACTTCTATTTCTAGGCTGAACAGAGGCCTGGGCATGGCCCCGTGTCCGCTGGGCACGGCCCCGTGCCTGTCTGACACTATCTCTCCTCATTAATTGTAATTCGCAATTACAATTAATGCGCCTGCAGTACTTTGGGCACGCCCCCGTGGTGAGCAATAGAAGCTTCTACAGGTTTGTCTTTTCTGCTGCTTCTTGGGCACGGCGCTGAGCACGGGGCGTGTTCAGTCTTCTGCCTTCTCTGTTTTGCTTGGGAGGATGCTGTCGAGGGGTCGGGCAATCCACTTTTGTTCCTTTTCTTGTATTTATGTTAGATTTAGCTGCCTTTTTGCTTCATTTGTTAATTTGAGCTTATTTAATCCTGAAAATACAAAAGGAAGACAAAAACATACTTTTTCCAACATTAGTACTTAAAAAGTGTTAGTTTTATGCCTCATTTGATGTAATTTATATGTTGCACTTTACACACATCACTTATCTAATCGGGTTTGGGGTTGAGATTATCTAAACCTGTCTCGTTGCCAACCCTAGTGATTAAGCTCAAGCCCAAATAAGTCATTTGGACGAGCCAATGTGCTAGAGCCAATTCGTAAGAGGCAAAAAGCGAGTTGCGAGACACATGATATTTGAGGGAAAAGCGTCATTTATACTTGTAGATAATATCTTTTTTTCATATCTCTTTATGGAGTAAGGGGATGTTTGGGTATTTTTAAATTTAGGGTTTATAATTAGGTTATTGTACCATAAGCTAATCCAAACACCCCATAAAGTTTGACATAGAAATTTAAAGAATTCAAGTATAATGATGAATGTCAATTATATCATAGAAACTAGATGATCAAGTTTTAAGAAAATATGTGCGTTATTTGATACAGAGTAACTTTCTGACTCACATGTGACGTTAGATCAAGATATGTGAGCTATCGGACATGAAGTTACTTTTTTAGTTCGCGTGCGACCTTAGATCAAGATCTAAGCCTTGTCGACTTGATATCGTTGGGTTTTAGTAGCGGAAGTCTTGAAAGGGAACGCTGATCACAAATAAAGCGCTTGTAATACTTAAATACAAATATACAAGTAAAGGACTTTGTATTACTCAAGCAAGTTTATAAAGGTGTTGGATGTTTACAAGTTCAAAGGAATGTCTCAAATCAGACCCCAGGCCACCTATTTATACTAGTTGGTTACATATCTAGAGTGTTCTAAACTATGGCTGTTCAACGAATCGAATATCGAATTTTCAAATTGCTCGAATCGAATTTTTTGAATAACTTATTTTTTTCTTGAATTCGTATTTGGTTCGAATTCGGTTAAGAACCAGCCAATTCGATTCGAATTCATATTCGAATTAAAATCCCCATTTGTATTCGATTAAAAATTCGAATTCGAATCGAATTCGTTTTGATTCAAATCAGTTAGAATATGTAATAAATTCATTTAAGGTATGAGTTTTGTAATGGATTTGGTAATGGGCTATTTTTATATTTAGAATAAATTTAGAGATTAATTTATGTTATAGCCTAATAAAAGTTATATATATATTATATGTAAAAATAATAAATAAATAAATATGCGTAGTTCTAATACGAATTTCAAATCTAATCGAATTTAAAATTATAAATTCGTATTCGATTTACAGGATTTGAATTGAATCGAATTTGGATTCGAATTTTTTAAATCGAAACAAATTCTTGATAATCAAATCGAATTTCGAATTCTGAACACCCCTATTCTAAACCTAGAACACTCCATACAAAATCTATTATGTGTATCCTAGAATTTTCTATGTAAATATTTATATATTTATGCCTAAAGTTTGTTTTAATCAACCCTTGTCTAGGCCTTTCTTTGCTAGATCTTGACCCTTCCATGTCTTTCAAGATGGTTGGAATTTTGTAGGTTGTTCCGGAGTCTTCTGGATCGCTCTTAAGGTGCCTAGATTGTCCCAGAAAGCTCTGGAACCAGAAAAAAAAGTGTGACGAGTTTTTGCAGAGCGTGACATATTGTTTATTTTAAATTAGATGTACAGTATCCTATTTATGTCTCAAGTTAGTATTGCGATAATTACTTCCAAAATACTTTTAAAGACCTTTATTTACCGAACACTCTAGATGATCATCTTTTGACAGGATTTGGAGATTTTGAGAACTATTAACCATGATCCATTGATTGCATGGAAAACAGTAAGATTGAACATTAGGATGACATAGATAATTTAAAACCATAAGTAAATTATGTATATAACATATTTTATCACAACTCCGAATGTTATTAGATATTGTTAAAAAAAATAATAGTCACTTCACTCAGTATGAGTGGCAAGAAGGACGTGTAAGGTTGTGTAACAAGTCAAATGTGTTTGAGTTAAACGCAAAAAAAATCAAATTGGTCTAGATCAAAACGATTTGGGTTAAAACAAGTGCAATTTGTTTTTAGAGTAAAGTACAGTTTCAGTCCCTGGGCTTTACACCCAATCATATGTTCAACCCTCATTTAAAAAAAAATTCAACAATCTGGTCCCTGTGGTTGTCAATTGCTAGCAATAAAGCCCTTATTGGAAGTCACAGTTAGTTGACTGTTAAAGACTTTGACGTTAACAAGGGTATAGTTGTAAATTCACCTAAACTAATCCCAATGTGAATCGTATCACTCATCCATCTTCTCTTATAAGCTACACTTCAATCCCTCCTTCCCCCAAACATCTCCGGCTCCCAATTACATGCTCCGATCACCCACAAGATACCTGTTTTCAAGTCCGATCAAGCACAGCATGTTGTCACGCCGTGATTATGCGATGAGAGGAAGTAACAGGTACGACATTTCCTGAATTTCACTTAGCAATCAAGTATCAAGTTGATACAGTTCAATGAAGATGTTAATCTTTGAACTTATAGTTGGTTTAAAGGTCCAATGTTGGAACCATCTGGTAAGGATCATGTCTGAGTGGTTGTTCGGGGTGTAGGGAGTGCTAGTATCGACGTGGTGGTGAACAGGGGTCGTGTCAGAACCAGGATCAAGCTTGTATAGTAATGAAGTGTTGGTGTTCTTTAGGGAGACCAAAACCCCCTATTTATGATGTATACTTAGAAACTACATTTAACTGTGGTAATGGATTTTTTAGTTTGATCGTTTTTTGTGTCACACCCCTTTCTGCGGCGGAAGCACGAGGTGTGATCATGAAAGGATCTCATTGCATACGAAAGGTAAATATACTATATGCTCATGAAAATAACTTCAAATACCATAATTTGAAACATACGCTTAGCGTTTACATCGCTAGGTCACATAAAACATTGTCTTAAAAGTTTACAACTTTATTTAAAGATAAACATAAGCGACATCCAAGAGCATAAGTAAGACCACGCGCACATCCATCCTAGTTACCTGAAATACATGTGAGTTTTGGAAAAAAACGTCAACATAATGTTGGTGTGAATTCATGCAGTTTTGTATTTCACGTTTGTATACTTTGTATGAAAACATAGTTTGTGAATAAATCAAGTTTTCATATATATAAATCCAGTTTCATGTGTACACCACGTACTCATGTATAATTCAAATTCTTCTTGAGTACCCCACGTACTCAAGTATAATTCCCATTTTCTTGAGTACCCCACGTACTCAAGTATTCATCAAGTTTTAGTATGGTATGAAATTTTATGTAAATAAGGTATTCCTGTAAGTATCAGGATTGTTAATGGGTTGCAAAGCCATTAACATGTGACACGACATAGGAAGTCACCAAACCTTAGGCATTTAATTGGTATATTCTGAGACACAAAAGCACTACTCGGTACTCGCCCTCACCGAGAGTGTGGTTGCCCGGCACCCGTTAGATCTAACCTTTTGTTCTGCGGTCTAGGTATATTGTTGATTAATGGTGCTTCTGTACCCTATTCGTGACACGATTCCTCGCATCATTTTTCATAGCGCATCCTACTTGGTACTCGTTTCTCACCAAGCGCGCTTCCCGTATTCTTATATCACATCACACTTGGTACTCGTTTCTCACCAAGTGTGTTTCTTGTATTCTTATATCGCTACACACTTGGTACTCGTTCTCACCAAGTGTGCTTTTTATTATCATACCATTTGTTAAACATAAAAATATTTGTAACATGTATTTCACCCCCGAAGTTATAAAACTGAAAACAGCTAAGAGAAAAGGGGGAGCATGAACTCACAACTTTGCGTTCCTGTGCGTCGTAAACTTCACCGGATTTGCTTAATTAACGTCGTAACCTATACGCGTTTTCTTAACGTTAGTCACTAGACTTGCATCGCACAAGTACAGTCACTCTCTTTTGTGTATATATTCTTGTGTTAAAAATATTTTATATTTTTAACTAAGTATCTTACTTATATTATTTTCTCTAAAATTAATATAAGTATCTTGTGTTTTGCACTTTGCACCCGAATTATGTATCTTGTATGATGTATGTGTATTTTTAAGTCTTAATACGCTAGCACGTATAACACATACTATATCCACTTAGCACAAAAGTTGGTGATAAAATAATATATATTTTTCTCTCAAAAATATACATACTTATATCCATTTTTATTTTTGAAGAAATCCTCATTTCTTATCACCAAAAATTAGGGAAACCTTGGTAATACTCTTAAATACATTTTTAGGGAATAAGTTCTTCAAAAACTTATATTTTTTTCTAAGTGTCAAAATTTATAAAAATTTTGACAGAGTTTCCCCTAAAAATGGAGGTTTCCCATGTTTCCAAAACATGTGTTTATTTTCTTTTAAATCGTCAACAATCAACATCAACAATTATCAACACTAATCATCAACAACATTCACTAATTACTCCATTTCATGAACTTGAATATTTACAAAAATGTGTAGTAATTTACTAGCACATTTAGTAAGTCTTGTTATCTTTATAAATAAGTTTAATTTCTTAAAAACCTTATTTTTAAAGAATATGAAGTTCACAACTTCTAGTCGGTTTTTATGAAAATTATTTCTTTGTTAAAACTTTTGTTACACAAGTGTCCACACACTTGTTTGTTCACAAAAACACCTCTAGTTCATGAAAGGTTCGGTTTTAAAACATGGTTTCGTCTTACAGTTGGTCTTTCGAAAATACCACTTGTAGATCTTTAGATCTAATAGTTTAGAACTTCATTTTACAAGAAAAATTCCTTTTTACACAAGTTCATGATTCATGTGTAGTAGAGTTTCACCCTTTAACCCTTGTTTCTTTCAAAACATCCTTATGTCATGATCCATGATCATGACCAACCCGGGTTAAATGATGATCCGAGCTACCACAACATAGATCGGGTCCAAATAACCACACAAATCAAAAACTACAACATTTACACAACATATGAGCTTTTAACCATCATTATTAGTGTTTTTAGTAGACTTTAATGCATCAATTTGTAAGATTTCGAGTTTTAACCGTTACATATCATATTAACCACTTCAAAATAGTTCAAGAATGTGATTTAAGCAACATACCACTAGCTCGAGGCTAGGGAAGAATCTAGACGCAAATAGGGTGGATAAAAGCAAGAGAATGAGGTCTTTCGCTTTCCGTTTGCACCAAGCCTCCTTATACGGGATTCTTGATACTTGTATGGACTTGGGATGTGGTGATCAAAACCGAAAAATTGATGATTGAGAGGGGGTGTTTGGCCGTAGCTTTTCTAGAGAGAGAGGGAGAGAGTGGAAGTGTGGTGATGAGGAAGATGGAGTGATGGAATGGTGGTATTTATAGACCTTCCATATAGCATATTCCTAGCATATTCCTGGTATATTCCTGGTATATTCCTGGCATATTCCTGGCATATTCCTGGCATATTCCTGGCATATTCCTGGTATATTCCTGGTATATTCCTGGCATATTCCTGGCATATTCCTGGTATATTCCTGGCATATTCCTGGCATATTCCTGGGTTTTCTGCGCTGTCTGCGTTTTGCAGTGTAAGCACTGTGTCGCGTAGGAACTCACGGTACGCGCTTAAACTTGAAAAATAACGTTTTTAAGCGTTTTAATTTATTTTTCAACACGAACCTGATTAAAATAAAATTTTAATCATAACAGAATATTTGTGGGATTAAATATTATCCGGGCGGCCACCAACGTTCGTTTCGCAGTTTTGTCGTAATTAGTTCTGCACTTAAAGTGTGTTTCGGGTGCCTTTTAGTGCGTGTTTTAGCTTTTGTAACGACCATAAATTAAACCCTGATATGTACTCTTGGGTTTTAATGTACCTTTGTCGTAGGACCTACACCTAGGCCTCAATTCTAATGTCTGACTGCTTTCTGCAGTTCCGTTGACACAGTGTGTCTTACCGGTGAGTTTACTAATATTTCTGACGCAGCGCTCTCGATTGCATGAAGCAATATTTTGTAGTATACAACGTGCATGAATTCACTTGCTTAGCATCTAATTAGTCAATGTTGACATTTAAGCACATAATTGCAGTCATTAAATAATAATTAAAGTGTACGGAAGTTACGGTTTTGTGCCAGTTGTCACAGTCTCCCCCCGTTAAAAGAATTTCGTCCCGAAATTCAGGATGAACTAACCCTCGCAGGAGTCTCTTTGAATAGGTGGGGATACTTTTCCTTGAACTGGTCTTCGCGTTCCCATGTGTATTCAGGCACATGCTTAGAGTTCCAACATACTTTGACAAGTTTCACACTGCTCCTCCTGGTCTTGTTGACTTTCCAGTCAGTAACCTCGACGGGTTGTTCTGTAAATCGGAGGGCGTCATCAATATGCACTTCATCCGCAGGGATGATCACGTTTTCTTGTGTTGGACTCTTCTTTAGGTTGGACACATGAAATGTATCATGTACTCCATTAAGTTCTTCCGGTAACTCTAACTTGTACGCCACGGTACCAATTCTCTCCAAGATTCCGAATGGTCCGATGTATCGTGGATTCAGCTTCCCACGCTTTCCGAATCTGGCTACGCCCTTCCATGGTGAGACTTTTAACAACACATTGTCTCCCACCTCGAATTCTAAGGGTTTTCGTTTTTGATCAGCGTAACTCTTCTGTCGATCTCGAGCCGCCTTAATGCGCTCTCAGATCTGCGCAATCTTGTCGGTTGTCTCTTGTACTAGTTCAGGACCAACCATACGCTTGTCACCGGCGTCTGCCCAACATAGGGGCGATCGGCACTTGCGGCCATACAGAGCTTCGAACGGCGCGGCCTTTATGCTTGTATGATAACTGTTATTGTAGGAAAACTCAACCAAGGGTAGGTGAGTATCCCAGCTGCCGCCTAGATCCATGACACATGCGCGAAGCATATCTTCCAATGTTTGTATAGTCCGTTCGCTCTGGCCGTCTGTCTGAGGGTGAAATGTCGTGCTTAGATCTAGTTGAGATCCAAAGGCTTCCTGAAATGATTGCCAGATCCTTGAGACAAAGCGTCCATCTCTGTCTGAAATAATAGAAATAGGCACTCCATGACATGTCACAATTTCTTTCAGGTATATTTCAGCAAGCTTTCCAGTGCTATCCTTCTCACGGATTGGTAGGAAATGCGCAGACTTCGTCAATCGATCAACTATTACCCATATCATATCGTGCCCTCTTGGGGTCCTGGGTAACTTTGTTATGAAGTCCATCGAGATTTGCTCCCACATCCACATGGGAATCTCTGGTTGTTGTAGTAGGCCAGACGGTTTCTGATATTCAGCCTTAACCTTAGCATACGTTAGGCATTTACCAACATAAACAACAACGTCGCTCTTGAGTCTCGGCCACCAATAGTATTCTTTTAAGTCTTGATACATCTTGTCCGATCCGGGATGGATCGAGTATCTTGACTTGTGCGCTTCATCAAGGATGACTTCTCGTAGGCCACCATAGAGCGGAACCCAAATACGCTTTTTAAAGTATAAGGCTCCATCTTCATTTGGCGCCATGTACTTCAATGCACCTCGGAGGTATTCAGCTTTGCGGTTTTCCACCTTAAGGGCTTCTTGTTGTGCGTCACGAATACGTGAAGTGAGGTTCGATCGGATAGTCATTTCCAATGCTCGAACCCGTAGGGTCTTAACTCTTTCCTTTCGGCTCAACGCGTCCGCTACAACGTTTGCCTTTCCTGGGTGGTACTTAATCTCACAGTCGTAATCATTTAGCAGCTCGACCCATCGCCGCTGGCGCATATTCAATTCCTTCTGATCAAATATATGTTGCAGGCTTTTGTGATCTGTGAAGATTGTACATCGAGTACCATATAGATAGTGTCGCCAGATTTTCAAGGCGAATATGTAACAACTCTCATTAAAGTCAATAATTAGGATGATAATTAATCAATAAGGAAACCATAATTAAGACACCTAGGCATGTCAAGCAGGTAGGTAGGCATGTCAAGCAGGTAGGTAGGCATGTCAAGCAGGTAGGTAGGCATGTCAAGCAGGTAGGTAGGCATGTCAAGCAGGTAGGTAGGCATGTCAATCAAGCAAGTAGGTAGGCATGTCAAGCAGGTAGGTAGGCATGTCAAGCAGGTAGGTAGGCATGTCAATCAAGCAAGTAGGTAGGCATGTCAAGCAAGTAGGTAGGCATGTCAAGCAGGTAGGTAGGCATGTCAATCAAGCAAGTAGGTAGGCATGTCAAGCAGGTAGGTAGGCATGTCAAGCAGGTAGGTAGGCATGTCAATCAAGCAAGTAGGTAGGCATGTCAAGCAGGTAGGTAAGCATGTCCCAAAAATTAGTATAAATAGAGGACACTGGGACTTGATTTTGGGCACTGAAACGACGATAAAACTCCAAATACACACGGAGATATCGCCTGTATACTATTAAAACACACACAGATCTCGAATCGCTGCCGCAATCAGGGTAATAACTCGATCGCTATTACGATTCAACGTCCGATCGATTATAACTATCCAACAATTGTCCGAGTGCTGCTCAAATTGAGCTTGTACTTTGATTATTCATCGTGATTTCGACTTGAATACTTGAGTGCTGTTCGAATTCGAACTATGCTCTGTTATTCGTTGTGAATCCGATTAAATTATTAAGTATCGCACTTGTTAATCGATGTGAGGGTTTGATCTCGTGAATTGACGTAACTGCTGAATTAGTTACTAACCCGTTTGTGTGTGTGTATTATTATTTAAATTAGGTTAATCACAGGCAAATCAGTAGGCTTATATCTTGCTCGTTAAATCTGCAATGTGAGTCATTCCCCTTTTACAAACTCTTTTCTCACAGTTTGTGAGTCATTCTTTTTTTCTCAAATTGTTTTACAATACCTCAAAGTATTTTCAAAAAGTTATAATTACAGGGACTAAGTCGTGGATATCTTGATTTATTGGTTAGTGGGGTATTGTGCACATTACTATTTCTCCCAGTTAGGTTCATTGACCTACTAGGGAGGAACGTCACTATTAGAGTTCATTGACCTAATAGTGGTATGACCATCGTCACCATTGTGACTTGTCACCATTGTGGCAGAAAAGCCAGATAAAGATAAGATGTGAACCATTGTAATCGCTCTTATGCTGTAATTTATAACTAAGAGTCATTTCATAAAACCTGAATGAACTCACTCAGTATTTCCCCGCTGACAAAACCTTTTTAAAACACGTTTCAGGTAATTACAGTAGATTGGAATGAAAGATGGATAACGGCACTGAAAGGCATCAAGAAGTGGCTTATTTTATTTATTAAAATCAAATTAAGAAATATTGTTTTATATAATAAAATTTATCTTTATTAAAGCTACCATTGTAAAACATGGGTTTATCCCATCTATTTAAATAAAATCCGGTGTTTTCTAAACTCGGATATTTTTCCTAACTCACGGTCCTGATGAAATTTCCGCTGCAACGTTTTTAAAATAATCACCGGTACCACTGGGCTGTTCGCGGCTCCCGATTTCGTCCAGGGTGGGGTCGGGGGTCGTGACAGAAATAAGGTGGTATCAGAGCCACTTCTCAAGCCACTGCTTTAAGCCTATAAGTGTTGTGATAATAATACTTAAGCTTAAATAAAAGAGTTAGGAAATTGCTATTAACTGGTAGCACAACTGATAATATTTAGACTTGAACATAAGAAAGAATGCCTTATTATAAGCTAAGCCATTTGTTTAAACAATTAGATATTATAATAATACATAAAATTTTAAACGACGAATTAGGTACTTAATATTATCGGGTAACACTCAGGATAATATTTAGACTTGAACTTAAGAATTTTGCCTTAATATAAGTTTCAAGAGAAAATTACTTATATAAGTATAATGTAATGAATATTTAGACAACGTTTACACAAAAAGTATTATCTGACTCTGGTGCAAACCAAAGTTTTATAAATACTTCATTCTGTCAAGATCTTAACTTACCTTTAACCAGCATTAGACAAATCTTTACAGTCGAAACGGCAAGCGGAAATACCCTCATCTATTTTAATAAATCTCGAGGACGAGATTTTTCTTAAGGTGGGGAGGATGTAACAACTCTCATTAAAGTCAATAATTAGGATGATAATTAATCAATAAGGAAACCATAATTAAGACACCTAGGCATGTCAAGCAGGTAGGTAGGCATGTCAAGCAGGTAGGTAGGCATGTCAAGCAGGTAGGTAGGCATGTCAAGCAGGTAGGTAGGCATGTCAAGCAGGTAGGTAGGCATGTCAAGCAGGTAGGTAGGCATGTCAATCAAGCAAGTAGGTAGGCATGTCAAGCAGGTAGGTAGGCATGTCAAGCAGGTAGGTAGGCATGTCAATCAAGCAAGTAGGTAGGCATGTCAAGCAAGTAGGTAGGCATGTCAAGCAGGTAGGTAGGCATGTCAATCAAGCAAGTAGGTAGGCATGTCAAGCAGGTAGGTAGGCATGTCAAGCAGGTAGGTAGGCATGTCAATCAAGCAAGTAGGTAGGCATGTCAAGCAGGTAGGTAAGCATGTCCCAAAAATTAGTATAAATAGAGGACACTGGGACTTGATTTTGGGCACTGAAACGACGATAAAACTCCAAATACACACGAAGATATCGCCTGTATACTATTAAAACACACACAGATCTCGAATCGCTGCCGCAATCAGGGTAATAACTCGATCGCTATTACGATTCAACGTCTGATCGATTATAACTATCCAACAATTGTCCGAGTGCTGCTCAAATTGAGCTTGTACTTTGATTATTCATCGTGATTTCGACTTGAATACTTGAGTGCTGTTCGAATTCGAACTATGCTCTGTTATTCGTTGTGAATCCGATTAAATTATCAAGTATCGCACTTGTTAATCGATGTGAGGGTTTGATCTCGTGAATTGACGTAACTGCTGAATTAGTTACTAACCCGTTTGTGTGTGTGTATTATTATTTAAATTAGGTTAATCACAGGCAAATCAGTAGGCTTATATCTTGCTCGTTAAATCTGCAATGTGAGTCATTCCCCTTTTACAAACTCTTTTCTCACAGTTTGTGAGTCATTCTCTTTTTCTCAAACTGTTTTACAATACCTCAAAGTATTTTCAAAAAGTTATAATTACAGGGACTAAGTCGTGGATATCTTGATTTATTGGTTAGTGGGGTATTGTGCACATTACTATTTCTCCCAGTTAGGTTCATTGACCTACTAGGGAGGAACGTCACTATTAGAGTTCATTGACCTAATAGTGGTATGACCATCGTCACCATTGTGACTTGTCACCATTGTGGCAGAAAAGCCAGATAAAGATAAGATGTGAACCATTGTAATCGCTCTTATGCTGTAATTTATAACTAAGAGTCATTTCATAAAACCTGAATGAACTCACTCAGTATTTCCCCGCTGACAAAACCTTTTTAAAACACGTTTCAGGTAATTACAGTAGATTGGAATGAAAGATGGATACGGCACTGAAAGGCATCAAGAAGTGGCTTATTTTATTTATTAAAATCAAATTAAGAAATATTGTTTTATATAATAAAATTTATCTTTATTAAAGCTACCATTGTAAAACATGGGTTTATCCCATCTATTTAAATAAAATCCGGTGTTTTCTAAACTCTGATATTTTTCCTAACTCACGGTCCTGATGAAATTTCCGCTGCAATGTTTTTAAAATAATCACCGGTACCACTGGGCTGTTCGCGGCTCCCGATTCCGTGCAGGGTGGGGTCGGGGGTCGTGACAGAATACCACTGCGCCCAGTTCCAGGTCGTGAGTGGTATAGTTTCTTTCGTGTACCTTCAATTGCCTTGAAGCGTAAGCGATGACCTTTTGGCGTTGCATGAGCACGCAACCTAGTCCTTGTCGCGAGGCGTCACAGTATACCACGAAGCCTTCCGAGCCTTCGGGTAGTGACAACATTGGTGCATCGCATAGCTTGCTTTTGAGTAGCTAAAAAGCTTCTTCTTGTTTAACACCCCAGTCATACTTCTTGTCTTTCTGCGTAAGAGCAGTTAGCGGCTGAGCTATTTTCGAGAAATTCTCGATGAATCGCCTATAGTAGCCCGCTAAGCCCAAAAATTGCCGAACTTCAGTCGGGGTTTTGGGAGCTTCCCCAATTCTTTATGGCTTCAATCTTGGACGGGTCTACATGAATGCCCTTCTCATTCACCACGTGACCAAGAAATTGTACTTCACGAATCCAGAATTCGCACTTTGAGAACTTTGCGAATAGTTTCTCTTTCTTCAGTAGCTCTAGAATGGTCCTGAGGTGTTGCCCATGCTCTTCTTTCGTCCGAGAGTAGATCAGGATATCGTCGATAAATACAATCACGAATTTATCGAGATATGGTTTGCATACGCGGTTCATCAGATCCATAAAGACCGCTGGTGCATTCGTCAGCCCGAATGGCATCACAAGAAACTCGTAATGTTCATAGCGTGTTCTGAATGCAGTCTTTGGTACGCTTTCTTCTTGTATCCTTAACTGATGATATCCAGATCGAAGGTCGATCTTGGAATAGTAGCTTGATCCTTGCAACTGATCAAATAAGTCATCAATCCTCGGTAGTGGGTACCGATTCTTGATAGTGAGTTTGTTCAGTTCTCTGTAATCGATGCACATTCGTAGAGTTCCATCCTTCTTCTTCACGAACAATACTGGAGCTCCCCAAGGCGAGAAGCTTGGCCTTATGAATCCTTTATCCAACAACTCCTGAAGTTGTGTAGATAATTCTTGCATCTCGGATGGTGCAAGTCGATAGGGTGCCTTGGCTACAGGTGCGGCTCCTGGAACCAAGTCTATACGGAATTCGACTTGTCGTTGCGGAGGTAGTCCTGACAGGTCTTCGGGAAAAACATCCGGGAATTCCTTCACCACAGGAATATCTTCGAGTTTCGGCTCCTCAGCCTTCTTATCTACAACGTGTGCTAGGAAGGCAACACATCCTTTCCTTAAGCACTTCTGTGCCTTAATGCAACTGATGATTCGAAGAGGCGCGTCTCGCTTTTCTCCATGTACGATGAGAGTTTCCTCATTCGCTAAAGGGATGCGGATGATTTTCTCATGGCAAATAACTTCAGCTTTGTTCTTGGACAACCAGTCCATTCCGACTACCACATCGAAGCTACCCAATTGACTAGGTAAGAGGTCGATGCTAAATCTTCGTTCACCAAGTTCTAGCGTGCAACCTCTAACAACTTCGCCCGATTCAACAAGTTTACCATTGGCTAGTTCTATGGAATAGGGAATATCCAATCTACTAGACTCTATCCCAAGCGTACGTTTAAATTCCACAGACATGAAACTATAATCGGCACCGGTGTCAAATAATATGGATGCAAAGTGATTGTTAATGAGAAACGTACCGGTGACCACGTTAGGGTCCTCGCGTGCGTCCTTTGCTCCAATCACAAATGCTCGAGCCTGAGCATTGTCTTTCTTTGGGCAGTCTTTCATGAAATGATCATTGCTTCCACAACGGAAGCATCCTTGGTTCCACCCCTTCCCGTTACCATTCTTGTTACCAGCACCGTTTCCATTTCGATTCTTCCCCTTACCCCAACAGTCTTCCGCTTGATGACCCAACCTACCACATTTGTCACACCTTGGAATGCGACAAGCTCCATCATGGTGATACTTACATTTTTGGCACTTAGGCATGGTGCCTTGGTACCCTTTCGCTGCAGCATTTGCCTCCTTAGAGTGGTTGGAGTCACGTTTCTTGTTGGAACCCTTGTTGTTGTGAGTTGCTTGACTCAGGTTTGAATGCTTTCTTTTCTTGTCACCGGACGACTCAGCATGCGTCACGGTGTTTTCTGCCGGGTTCAGAGATAGCTTCTCCATGCGAACACAGTCTTCAGTAAGGCTGACAGCCAGAGTTACAGCCTCAGTGATTGTCTGGGGTTTGGCTGAAGTCACCATGCCGCGAAATTCCGGGGCCAGACCCCAAATGTAGCGTTCAACGTGCTTAAATTCCGGGGTCACCATGTAAGGAATCACCCTGGACAAATCATGGAACCTTCGAGTATACCCATTGATGTCAGCACCTACCATCGTCAAGTGCCAGAACTCTGTCTCCAACCTTTGGAGTTCGGCACGAGAGCAGTACTTCTCTCTCATTTTCTCTTTTAGTTCATCCCAGGTCATGCCGTACGCGGCTTCATCACCCAACGTTTGAACTTGCAAATTCCACCATGTCAGTGCTTCATCGACAAACAGTCCAGTAGCGAAAGTGACTTGCTGATCCGCGGTACACTTGCTCATGCGGATAGTGGCCTCAGTCTTCTCCGTCCAACGCACAAATGCTACTGCTCCTCCAGTGACATCGTAGTTCATTGGTTTGCAGTCGAGGAACTGCTTGAAAGTGCAGCCTGTAATTAACCCAACCAATTCACTTATGAGCAATCGAAGAAATAATGAAACAAGGACCGTTCATAAATTTCTTCATGCTTAGCAAATTGTTTTAGGGTTACCTTGAGCTGCGTTTCCTCCTGACAAATCTCCATGTCCGTTACGCCTAGCATTGCTTAGCCCTCCACTATCTTGGGTACGGTTCGCCTCGTACTGGGCGATGGCAGCAGAGATTCTCTCTTCCAGTAGAGCGTTCAGTTCTTCAGCAGTTCTTGGCAGTGGGGGAGGAGGAGGTTGATCACCATTACGAGCATTCACAGCTCTCCTGGGTGCCATGCTCTGGCAGAACATAACACGACAGGGTTAAACATTTGCTTGATATCGTCATCCTAGCATATATATTCACAGGTATATATACCACATAAGTGACATCAAACAATTATTACTCCAGCAGAGTACATAGTAGGCTTGCACTGAGGGAATCTATACGTGACGAGACTTGCTGTGGTTTCTGTGCACTGAATTCCATAATTATGTATGCATCCATAATTACGTAACTCCTTGCACAGTCCGCACAGTTCGTTTCATCCTCATATTTCTTCCTTCGGATGGGCCATTGCTTTCAGGTAAAGTCACATATACTTGTGACATCCTACTTCTAGTACATGCTAATTATCACACATAATTGCAAGTAATTTCTCAGTTAAGACAAGTGCTACTCCTGCACCCTAAGTCTCGTAGTGTCCTTTCAAGACTCATGTAAACAGTTTCAGGCAGTGGATGTCGCGGAACGTTTTATGCAATGAAAACTTTTTGAAAAATTGTTTTCGTGATAGGATCCTAGAGATTGTAGTCTAGACTCGAGAAGGAATCCTGGTTCACTACAATCGCAGCTCTGATACCAATCTGTCACACCCCTTTCTGCGGCGGAAGCACGAGGTGTGATCATGAAAGGATCTCATTGCATACGAAAGGTAAACATACTATATGCTCATGAAAATAACTTCAAATACCATAATTTGAAACATACGCTTAGCGTTTACATCGCTAGGTCACATAAAACATTGTCTTAAAAGTTTACAACTTTATTTAAAGATAAACATAAGCGACATCCAAGAGCATAAGTAAGACCACGCGCACATCCATCCTAGTTACCTGAAATACATGTGAGTTTTGGAAAAAACGTCAACATAATGTTGGTGTGAATTCATGCAGTTTTGTATTTCATGTTTGTATACTTTGTATGAAAACATAGTTTGTGAATAAATCAAGTTTTCATATATATAAATCCAGTTTCATGTGTACACCACGTACTCATGTATAATTCAAATTCTTCTTGAGTACCCCACGTACTCAAGTATAATTCCCATTTTCTTGAGTACCCCACGTACTCAAGTATTCATCAAGTTTTAGTATGGTATGAAATTTTATGTAAATAAGGTATTCCTGTAAGTATCAGGATTGTTAATGGGTTGCAAAGCCATTAACATGTGACACGACATAGGAAGTCACCAAACCTTAGGCATTTAATTGGTATATTCTGAGACACAAAAGCACTACTCGGTACTCGCCCTCACCGAGAGTGTGGCTGCCTGGCACCCGTTAGATCTAACCTTTTGTTCTGCGGTCTAGGTATATTGTTGATTAATGGTGCTTCTGTACCCTATTCGTGACACGATTCCTCGCATCATTTTTCATAGCGCATCCTACTTGGTACTCGTTTCTCACCAAGCGCGTTTCCCGTATTCTTATATCACATCACACTTGGTACTCGTTTCTCACCAAGTGTGTTTCTTGTATTCTTATATCGCTACACACTTGGTACTCGTTCTCACCAAGTGTGCATTTTATTATCATACCATTTGTTAAACATAAAAATATTTGTAACATGTATTTGACCCCCGAAGTTATAAAACTGAAAACAGTTAAGAGAAAAGGGGGAGCATGAACTCACAACTTTGCGTTCCTGTGCGTCGTAAACTTCACCGGATTTGCTTAATTAACGTCGTAACCTATACGCGTTTTCTTAACGTTAGTCACTAGACTTGCATCGCACAAGTACAGTCACTCTCTTTTGTGTATATATTCTTGTGTTAAAAATATTTTATATTTTTAACTAAGTATCTTACTTATATTATTTTCTCTAAAATTAATATAAGTATCTTGTGTTTTGCACTTTGCACCCGAATTATGTATCTTGTATGATGTATGTGTATTTTTAAGTCTTAATACGCTAGCACGTATAACACATACTATATCCACTTAGCACAAAAGTTGGTGATAAAATAATATATATTTTTCTCTCAAAAATATACATACTTACATCCATTTTTATTTTTGAAGAAATCCTCATTTCTTATCACCAAAAATTAGGGAAACCTTGGTAATACTCTTAAATACATTTTTAGGGAATAAGTTCTTCAAAAACTTATATTTTTTTCTAAGTGTCAAAATTTATAAAAATTTTGACAGAGTTTCCCCTAAAAATGGAGGTTTCCCATGTTTCCAAAACATGTGTTTATTTTCTTTTAAATCGTCAACAATCAACATCAACAATTATCAACACTAATCATCAACAACATTCACTAATTACTCCATTTCATGAACTTGAATATTTACAAAAATGTGTAGTAATTTACTAGCACATTTAGTAAGTCTTGTTATCTTTATAAATAAGTTTAATTTCTTAAAAACCTTATTTTTAAAGAATATGAAGTTTCACAACTTCTAGTCGGTTTTTATGAAAATTATTTCTTTGTTAAAACTTTTGTTACACAAGTGTCTACACACTTGTTTGTTCACAAAAACACCTCTAGTTCATGAAAGGTTCGGTTTTAAAACATGGTTTCGTCTTACAGTTGGTCTTTCGAAAATACCACTTGTAGATCTTTAGATCTAATAGTTTAGAACTTCATTTTACAAGAAAAATTCCTTTTTACACAAGTTCATGATTCATGTGTAGTAGAGTTTCACCCTTTAACCCTTGTTTCTTTCAAAACATCCTTATGTCATGATCCATGATCATGACCAACCCGGGTTAAATGATGATCCGAGCTACCACAACATAGATCGGGTCCAAATAACCACACAAATCAATTACTACAACATTTACACAACATATGAGCTTTTAACCATCATTATTAGTGTTTTTAGTAGACTTTAATGCATCAATTTGTAAGATTTCGAGTTTTAACCGTTACATATCATATTAACCACTTCAAAATAGTTCAAGAATGTGATTTAAGCAACATACCACTAGCTCGAGGCTAGGGAAGAATCTAGACGCAAATAGGGTGGATAAAAGCAAGAGAATGAGGTCTTTCGCTTTCCGTTTGCACCAAGCCTCCTTATACGGGATTCTTGATACTTGTATGGACTTGGGATGTGGTGATCAAAACCGAAAAATTGATGGATTGAGAGGGGGTGTTTGGCCGTAGCTTTTCTAGAGAGAGAGGGAGAGAGTGGAAGTATGGTGATGAGGAAGATGGAGTGATGGAATGGTGGTATTTATAGACCTTCCATATAGCATATTCCTAGCATATTCCTGGTATATTCCTGGTATATTCCTGGTATATTCCTGGCATATTCCTGGCATATTCCTGGCATATTCCTGGCATATTTCTGGTATATTCCTGGTATATTCCTGGCATATTCCTGGCATATTCCTGGTATATTCCTGGCATATTCCTGGCATATTCCTGGGTTTTCTGCGCTGTCTGCGTTTTGCAGTGTAAGCACTGTGTCGCGTAGGAACTCACGGTACGCGCTTAAACTTGAAAAATAACGTTTTTAAGCGTTTTAATTTATTTTTCAACACGAACCTGATTAAAATAAAATTTTAATCATAACAGAATATTTGTGGGATTAAATATTATCCGGGCGGCCACCAACGTTCGTTTCGCAGTTTTGTCGTAATTAGTTCTGCACTTAAAGTGTGTTTCGGGTGCCTTTTAGTGCGTGTTTTAGCTTTTGTAACGACCATAAATTAAACCCTGATATGTACTCTTGGGTTTTAATGTACCTTTGTCGTAGGACCTACACCTAGGCCTCAATTCTAATGTCTGACTGCTTTCTGCAGTTCCGTTGACACAGTGTGTCTTACCGGTGAGTTTACTAATATTTCTGACGCAGCGCTCTCGATTGCATGAAGCAATATTTTGTAGTATACAACGTGCATGAATTCACTTGCTTAGCATCTAATTAGTCAATGTTGACATTTAAGCACATAATTGCAGTCATTAAATAATAATTAAAGTGTACGGAAGTTACCGGTTTTGTGCCAGTTGTCACATTTTGGATGTTAGTTTTTAACAATCATGCTTAACCCATTATGAAATCATGTGATTAATATGTAAGTTTTGAATGATTTGAAACTAGTAACTGTGGTTTTAATATTTAACTTTTGACTACATTTAAACCAGTAAGTGAATGCAGGTTCTGTTAGTGATTCTTGATTGATATTATAGTTATGCACAATAGGGATATTGTTGTAATGTAGGTGTTGTAGGTTTTGATTGTACAGGAAAACATGCATATTCAGCCATGTTTGTGATAATCAAGGCCTTAACTTGATTAGGAATTTGTAGGATTTAGGAGAGTTATGCATATTCAGACTTATAAATAAAATAGGGATGAACATGTATTTGGTTTGCACAACAGTACTTAGCGTGGAGGGAGTCGTCACCCCTTGGTGAGTGTTTAAACAATTTTCTAGCCAATAATATAATGCCATGTCAAGTCCCCACTCCACTTCCCATTTTGCACTCCATCACTAGCAATGGTCAAACACATGGAGAGTGGTAAACAATTTAAAAAAAATATGATTGGTTGAAATGGGTTGGGGCCTACCATTCACTCTCTCTCTCCCACCATTC
The DNA here is from genome assembly GCF_002127325.2 of Helianthus annuus. Classification (NCBI taxonomy): domain Eukaryota; kingdom Viridiplantae; phylum Streptophyta; class Magnoliopsida; order Asterales; family Asteraceae; genus Helianthus; species Helianthus annuus. Next base: position 59,213,312 of record NC_035448.2, read on the forward strand.
TCTTCTTCACCAAGTCGGTGAGAAGTCACCGCACCCACCACCTCTCTCCCACTCCCCGATCACCGATAACACCCCGGCACCACATCACCCCTCGGTAAACTTCCCTCCCCGCTACCATACCGTCCACCCTTATACTTTGGTATGCACATGATTGTGATAATCAAGGCCTTAAATTGATCAGGGATTTGGAGGATTTAGGAGAGTTATGCATATTGTGACTTACTTATAAACAAAAAAAAGGATAAACATATATTTATTTCCACAACAGGACTTATACTAAGGGTTGTGATAATCAAGGCCTTAACTTTATTAGGGATTTGCATGATTTAGGAGAGTGATGCATATTCTGACTTACTTATAAATAAACAAGGATGAACATGTCACACCCCAACCGATGGCGGAAACATCGGGATGAGAAGAACAAATCGCTCAAAAGCATCATAACACTATTATGACAATATAATTTAAATCAAATTTCATAAATGCTAAAATGTCACACATTGTTCAAACATGATCAAAACATAATCCAAATTTCAAACATAGTTTATTTTCTAGGTGAGTTTCTAATCCACCCTAACTTTCTTCTTCAACATCTTGACTATCAACTTGCAACATGTATTAAAATAATGATCAACAAAATATGCTGGCGAGTATACAAGTTTGATACATAGCATAGTAGAATAAAATGTTTAAATGTGCTCATATCCAACATGAATAAGATGATGCAAGTTAACAGTTATGCCGAAACGATGTTACTCTACATGCTCAAATCAAAGTTTCCAACGCAATTAAAGTGCCTATCCCAAGAGTCTAGCGGGATGGTTAACATGTTTAACTTAACAATACCCAAAAGAATAGCGGGCGGAGCGTTACAACCTATAGCGCTATAATTGTTAAGATAGGCTTGATCAAAGTTAATGAGCATATAGTCATGAAGTGTTTACATTAGCATCACATGTATAACAAGAATCAAACATTTCATGTGTAATTTGGATAGAGTGTGAATAAATAAAGTTTAACGTGTTTGTGAATTTGAATATGAATAGAAGTTGCACCCAAATTGTTTAAAATAAAAATGGGATCATGTATACTCACATTAGTTGCGTTGCGATTTCTTGTAAGATAACACACGAGTAAAGATTGAGAAATCCAAGAGAGCGAACGAGATACGTTTATCCTAGATATAATGATCTCGTTAAATAAAGTTCTAATATTTAAGGTTTACGAGTAGCTTAATTAGATATCTCATTATTTATCTTTTTAATGTAATAAAGGAATTATAATAAATTATTAATTATTTATGTTGGTATTAAATTTAATGATAAAAATAAAAGAAAGTGTTAAAAGAGTTTTAAAAGAAATAGTAAAATTAAAAGGAATTTTGATTTAGAAAGTGGTGAATTAATTGAAAATAATAGAGTTTATATTTATATTAAAAGAAAAGGTAGTGCCTTATTTCTCTATTCAAAATACTATTATATAACAAAAACATGATATCAAAGATAACAAGGAAAGGAAAAAAAAGTTGTTGGGAAGAAGATATACCAAACAAGGATGGTTCGGGTCCGACGTAACCCCGGCGTGATTCCGGTTCCGGTGAGCTCGGTTCGCGTCATCTTCTTTGTTAAACAACAGAACAAGAACAAGCATAACCGAACATGAGACAACCCAAATAGTATGATCTGAATGAAAGGTAAAAGGTATACCGAATGTATTAGAATATAGAAACTTGATTATATTATATTTATTATGTGTATTATGTGTTATAACATTATTGTACTTATATATATGTGTGTATGTATCGAATATACGAGGAGGGGTATGTCACACATGACACACCGGTTCGAATGGTGGTTACTCCCGCCAAAAGTAACCGCCGGTGACAACCTCTCTCTCAATATGTATATAAACGTTTTACCGGGATTATAACCGGTACCAAGATATTTTATAACAATATCCAAAACATTCTTCTATTCGTTTTCGAGTGTGTGTTGTTTGTTCAATTGATTCATGATGAATCCACCACATGATTATGGTGAATCAAGTTCTGCATATGATGTTGATGTTCAAGAAAACTTATGCTGCCAACATGTGGTATCAGAGCCACGACAGATCATGCAGGAGAAAGAATTTACACATCTGCAACGGTTCTTCCGTGCAAACACTGTTCCGACGAACAACATGAACGATCGATGGCAAAGACAATACCAAGAAGATGTTACTACTGCAATCAACCAGGACATCAAATTGCCTACTGCAAAGAAAAGGAAAATGATGAAGCAACTCTCTTGATCAGGCAAGCCATTGAAACCGGCATACAAAAACATGAAGAAGATGAAGTCCGAAATTCAGAATTCATCGTTAATGGGACTGATAGTGGTCTCTGGTCAGAAATTTGGTACGTAAACACAAATTTCAAACGTCATTACTCCGGTAACTTAGATTCTTTCAAAAGAATAAAGAATATGTTCGGTGTTGAAACAAACACCGGTGAAAATCATTTCTATTTCATACGAGGCATAGGGGCTGTAGATGTTATTTCTGGAAGTGAGAAATTTCGAATCCAAAGTGTTTACTACACTCCCGAAATGGATAGAAATGTTCTCAGCCTTGATCAACTGGTAATTCAAAGTTTACAGTGAAGTTTAATGGTGAAAGATGTAAACTTTTCCCTACTTTCAGTACTCCTCTTATGAATAAGAGAAATAACATTACCGGGTTAACTAGAGAAGATGAAATCGGTTTCGAGAGAGAAACTGTATATAATCGATAAAGAATCAGAACATGAAACTTTCAAATCTGATTACTTGAATGATTATTTCGAAAAATTGAATCTAACTTCCAACGAACCCGATTGGAATGTAATGATTCTGCAAGCAATGAAATTCAATGAATTTCAAGATTGTAAGGCCCTCTTAGACATGTTAGAAGACAGCGAGTATGTGATGAAATACAAGTACGAGGTAGAAGTGAAATTCGATGAGACGATCGACTGGTTTTTGAGAATAAAGATGGGAATTACTACGAGACCAATTCCGGTATACATGGGTAACAACAAGAAGGTGAACCTGTTAGAACTTTATATGGTTGTAAAGAGAGAAGGAGGCCATAGAACTGTGACTTCAAACAATCTATGGGCAATGGTTTCGAAAGATATGGGTCATGATAACCAACTGGGGTAGCCCAGTTGGCCACCGACACCTACCTCTTCCTAGAGGTACCGGGTTCGAGTCTTGGGAGTGGCATATGTCGCCCAGGGTAAGAACTCGGCAAGGGGAATTCACCGCGGAGCTAGCTTGGTCGGGTAGCGGCTCCCGGAGTGGGATCACTCCGGCGGTTGGGAGGACCGTGCACTACCCCCCCCCCCCCAAGATATGGGTCATGATTATGAAGACGGAGATTACATGAGCATATTATATGCTATGTATTTGGATGTTATCAGATACTATTATAAGTTCAAATCTGTATAAGGTGATGTGAGAGGAGATCAAACTCAAGCATATGCAGGGAATGAAGACAAAGTTGCCGATGAAGGAAGAAGGACGATGAGCACGGGCTGCATTCCAGAAGATGATAGAGAACACTACGCTCTATATGCTCGAAATGACTGGATGGGAATGAAGAAAGCACAAAAGAGAAGGAGGTTCGATTTCCGGCAGGCTGAGAAGGCGGTGAACGAAGCAAATCGGAGCGTTTTAATGCACTCCCGTTAATATAATCCAGTTTAAGGGGGAGTATTAGAATATATAAACTTGATTATATTATATTTATTATGTGTATTATGTGTTATAACATTACTGTACTTATATATATGTGTGTATGTATCGAATATACGAGGAGGGGTATGTCACACATGACACAGCGGTTTGAATGGTGGTTACTCCCGCCAAAAGTAACCGCTGGTGACAACCGTCTCTCTCCATATGTATATAAACGTTTTACCGGGATTATAACCGGTACCAAGATATTTTATAACAATATCCAAAACATTCTTCTTTTCGTTTTCGAGTGTGTGTTGTTTGTTCGATTGATTCATGATGAATCCACCACATGATTATGGTGAATCAAGTTCTGCATATGATGTTGATGTTCAAGACAAACTTCCGTTGCCAACAGAATGAAAGCAATTCCTGTCGCGACGTCCGTAGGTCCTCGGTTGGCTTCCGACGTGAACCAGTGCGAACCAAAAGGAGGAGGTAACTCCCGTCGTGATGTCCGAGCGTCTCCGGCTACGGCGAAAGTGCTTTGGTTTGGACAGAGGTTGCAGATTAAACGAAGGAGCGTGATTGTGTCGTGTGGGTGTCAAGATGTTTTGTGGTTACGTGATGGTGGTTTCGGTTTCTCTCCGGTCGTCTTCTCCGAACTCCGGCGAACTTGGTTACTCTGGTGGTTGTTAGGATATCGAAACGTGTTGCGAGTGGGGAAATGGGGAGGTCGGCGAGGTGCACAGGGGCCTGCTTCGGTTAATATAGGGAACGGGTGAGGGTGATGTTTGCTATAATTTTGGAATCCTTCAAATTAACGTAATCTTGGGTACACGGTTTCGGTTTAAAGAAACGACCAGGTTCATAAAAAGAAACGCGGAAATAATCAAATCATCGAGAAATCCGGGGAGTTCCAAGTTGTCGATGTTCTGATTTGATATGATGTCCTGGTTCACAAATTTGAAATTTGGAAACCTCCATTAATTCCATTGAACAATCAGGAAGCAAAAGAAAGAAACAAAGGCTGTGAAAGTTTCTGTTTTGGCGGAAATCTTTGTAAAGGAATATCAAAAGCAATATGTGTATATAAGTTTTAGTAATTACAATAACCCCCCCCCCCCCCCCTTAACTTTGCTTAATTGACTAACTTGGTTAAACTATATATAACCTTAAATAAATTTTGAAACTTAACAAAACCAACTACATTAGTTAACCCGGTTAAGTTACATAATCCTTAAAATTCATTAAAAACTAACGGAACTAACGGAGTTAAAATTCTACCTAGTTTATATTAACAATCTTAAATTGCAAAATATTGATTAATTAAATAAGTAACCATATTAAATTTATGATATAAATCTATCAACGATGGTTTAATTCGCGAAAAAAATTTCCGAGTTCCAAGTATTAGGATCCGAATTTCAAAACGGGTCGGATTTTTGGAATCCATTTTTACGGATGTTACAGTCTCCCCTACTTTAGGGGATTTCGTCCTCGAAATCTAAGAGGAAGGCTTTTGAAAAGATAACATCTAAAGATGTAAAAGAGAGAATAGATAAAACTTGATCATAATGTTTTGTTTACAGAAATTGTTTTCATGAATGCATCACATAGCATATAGTTTCACATAGCATATAAAAGATTCAATTAGTTTCACATAGCATAATCATGAATTTCACGTATGGTAACATAGATAATGAAAGCATCGTAAATTTACTTTGTTCATGAGATATTATTATTATTTGTTTTAGATTGCGAAGATGGTGCGATTCGTGTCTCCAAGCTTGAAATGAAAGTAGCGTTCAAATATAAAGTTTCATTGAGAACGAAGAAGAGTGGGTAACTACCTCCGAGGTAAGGAAATCACCCCTAGCTCAATGGTGAAGTTGAAAAGTGAGCGGAGCTAATCGTCAAGGTAAGGAAGTCACTCCTATCTTGATGATAAGCTTCCATTTTTGGGAATATGAGTATTAGCATAAAAATTTAGAACAATCCACATGACATACATAGTTAACAAGATTAACGTATCACTGGCATGTGAATAAACAAGCCAACCCATCGTGTACCGCAATTGAATTACTTAACATGACCTCTCATTCACGGGTGGTGCGCTACTCCTATAGCACTACGCATAGTGCTATACATGTTAAGGTGTGGCTTCTTACGAAGTTAATGATAAGTTTATCATATAAAATCACCCAGTGACATGAATCCAGTATAACATATTAGCATGCATGTATTAGATTGAAATGATATATCGTACAAATGTAAAACACATGAAAATTGAGATAGCATAAAAGAGATTTAACGTAAAACGTTGATTGTCACAGAACGTAACATAAGACTATTCCAAAGTAAATCGAAGTCCTTTTCGAATTAAGGAGACGTGTTTTGGCCTAATAGACAAATACTCTCATCAAGAAGCGACTAACGATATTTGTCCTTCTAGTTACTACACGTCCTTAATCGATTGGGAAAATCAAAACTTTGGCGAGATTGAAAATCGAAGAGTGGGACTAGTTAACAAGATGCGAGTTTCACCTCTAACTTGATAACATCGTACCCTAGTGTGGTTGGTACTTATCAAGAGATAAGGGTCCACTAGAATATGAAATGGAAATTTCCTTCAAGATTTGGATATCACTCCTAACTTGAGGGTGAATTTCGTGCAAAATTCAAAGTATAGCTGAATGAAAGTCATCACCAAATATGGGAATCACCCCTATTTTGGTGAGTCGTCTCGATTGCGTTATAAGAGTGTCTTCAAAGCCTCCAAGTGTGTATTGTGTTAGCCTTAGGAAAGGCATGTAGGTTAAAAGACCAAAGAGAATAGAGAGAAGCAAATAAGATAGAAGGAAAGTAGTTTTAAACAACACATAAGTATGAGCTCCTAAACTATAGACTAGGTAAAAGCATTTCTACTTTTCCTAATTCCCTATAGTTATGGCTCTGATACCAATCTGGTATCAGAGTATTCCTACTATAGACTAGGCAAGCCCAACTTGTATTGACACTAATTGTTGTTTCTTTTGAATGAACATGTCAAAACATAAGTTTTAGATAACCTGCGTTGAATGGTAATTGTATGTTTTGGTTTGAAAACTTGTTCGTTTAGTTTAGATAACCTGTTTATGTTGGATGAACATGTCAAAACAGAGGTAAGGCGTTTGGAAATTGAGTAAACAAATGTTACAAAGGTCAAAACAGCAATCTAGTTCTAGAAGTGAAACCCATTTGAATTTCAAAAAGTCAAACCCATTTGAAGTTCAAATCTGGTTACATGTGTGTTACGTGGTTTTGTAGTTGTTAATACCTTCATGTTGTTGATTAATTCAACTTAATCGGTGCTTAGTTGCAAGATTAGGATTTGTTTTGAATACGGAGGGAATATGTCATTTATATGTTCAGGAACTGTAATTGTAAGTAAAGTTATAAGAGTATTTTAGTCTTTTCATTGATTTACAAACTGTCAGTTAGTGGGAGGGGCTTGATTGCTAGCAATTGACAACTAGATAGACCGGACTGTTGACTTTTTTCAAATAAGGGTTAAAACCTGCGATTGGGTGTAAACCCTAGAGACTGAAACTATGCTTTACTCTTGTTTTTTTATGAGAGGTAGCTGTTAAATTTTGACTTAAATTTCATAATGGTTGTCCGTTAAATTGATATGTGAATCCATGGGGAAGTTCGAACACACTCAAAATGAAAATTTGCCCAAACCAACCCACTTTTTTTTTTTGAAGAATTGATTACCACATAAACGTTCAGTTAAGTAAATACTAAAGTTCAAATATATAAAAGAGTTAACTGTCATTTTCGTCCTTGTGGTTTGGTCACTTTGGCCATTTCAGTCCATTTTTCAAAAATGCGCCATTTTCCTCCCCGACGTTCTGGAAATGTGCCATTTCAGTACAAAAATCATAACCCGGTTAAGTCAGTTTGTAACATAAGGGACCATTTAAGTAAAATGTATAAATATTAATATAATTATAAAATATATAATATAAAAACACCACCACCACTAGCCCTGCCACCACCACCACTCCGCTGCCACCACCACCACCACCGCCACCACCGCCACCACAGCCGCTGCCACCACCACCACCACCGCCACCACCACCGCCACCACAGCCACCACCGCCACCACTGCCACCACCGCCATCACCACCACCACAGCCACTGCCACCACCATCAACGTCATTATCGTCATCATCTGTTATCATCATCATCGATCATCATCGACCTACATCATCATCATCGCGATCTTCATCATCATCATCAGACCTTCATCACCACTGCTGCCGCCTGCAACTCACCGGAAAAACGGCACCCCATCGTCGCCGGTTCTCTCTCCCGCCTCCTTCTCTCTCTCTCTCTCTCTCTCTCGTCGTTATCTCTCTCTCCGACTTTCTCCCTCTCTCGTCTGATCTGTGAGATGTGGAGGGGTGTGTGGTTAGTTTGGTTCATGGGGGTGTGGGGTGTCGGAAAGATGGCCGGATTTACTCTGGTCACCGGAGTAGAGAGGTAAAGGTGATGGTGGTGGTGATTGCAGAGCATAGAGAGAGAGAGAGTAGAGAGAGAGTGGTGGCAGTGGCTGTGGTGGCGGTGGTGGCGGTGGTGGTGGTGGTGGTGGTGGTGGCAGTGGCTGTGGTGGCGGTGGTGGCTGTGGTGGCGGTGGTGGCAGCGGCTGTGGTGGCAGCGGCTGTGGTGGCGGTGGTGGCGGTGGTGGTGGTGGTGGCAGCGGAGTGGTGGTGGTGGCAGGGCTAGTGGTGGTTTATATATTTTATAATTATATTAATATTTATATATTTTACTTAAATGGTCCTTTATGTTACAAATTTACACAATCAGTCCTTATTTACAAACCGACTTAACTGGGTTATGATTTTTGGACTGAAATGGCACCTTTCCAGAACGTCGGGGAGGAAAATGGCGTATTTTTGAAAAATGGACTGAAATGGCCAAAGTGACCAAATCACAGGGACGAAAATGGCAGTTAACTCTATATAAAAACATCAAAATTAGTGTCTTTCAAACGACCATCCCTTTAATATACAACTTTCCACACTTGGCAAACCCAGCTTTTATAGAGAGGCCCAAATTACTTAACATAGTAAGGAAGATCAAGTACATAGAGAAGAAAATAAGCCCAAATAACCCCAGAGATCCCACCAAAGAAGAACCCACCACTGAACTTGGCCCAACCATCGGCTGTTTGAAGTTGGTCTGGCTCCTTCTTCCTACCAGTCAAGGTCAACGATGGTGCAATCGATGGCTCGCCCTCTTTAAACGATGCGATCCCATACATTGTCAAGCAAATGCTTAGAATCACCACTAGTCCACCTGCGGCTAGTGATCCAGCTGCCCCAGCATACTCGGTGTTCCTCAATGGGCCGGCTTTCACAAATGGGCCCACTAGAAAGAACCCATGAGCTAGCCCAACCTCAACACCACGTAGCAATGGGTTGACTGCGGTGCGGTATCCAGGAAGGTTTGAAAGGTACCAGGCGATCAATGGGCTTGATGTCACTGGAGTTTCGAGGCTTCCGATGAATGGGTCACCGTTAATAGGCTGAATCACTTGGTAGGTAGGCTGCATAATACATCATAATTAGAGGTGTGCACGAATCAGCCCGCTACAGGCTTGTCAAATCTCAAATAATGCATATGAATTAAGCGAGCTCAATACTTTTTTTATTTTTCATTTCAAGTCCAAGCTTCACTTATCGATCTCAATTAAGCGCGCAAGCCTAAACGAGCATCTCATTTTAATTTTTATTTGATATATTATATATAAAGTTACATAATAATTATAATTATACATATAAAGGGGATGGTTCAAATGAAAACCACTTTTATTGTGAAAACTCGAAAACTAACTAAAAAAAGCCTAAAAAACACACACAAAATTTTTTTTTTTTTCAATTTTTTTTTAAAAATCGCTGGTTTTTATATATGAAAAAAAAAATTTTTTCAAAACAAAAAAAAATTTGTAGTACACATGTGTAATAATAACAACGTGTAGTACACATACAACACATGTGCACTACACAAATTTTTTTGATTTTTTTTTTTGAAAATTTTTTTTTATATAAAAAAACCTGCGAAAATTATTATGCAAAAAAAAAAAATTGGTATGTTTTTTTGGCTTTTTTAGTTAGTTTTCGAGTTTTCACAATAACTAGTGGTTTTCATTTGAACATTCCCCTATATATAAAATTATGGCTAAATAATTATATAATATATTTTATCTATAAATAAACGTTACAATTATAAAAATAATATATATATATATATATGAGTTAACTGCCATTTTCGTCCCTATGGTTTGGTCACTTTGGCCATTTCAGTCCATTTTTCAAAAATGCGCCATTTTCCTCCCCGACGTTCTGGAAAGGTGCCATTTCAGTCCAAAAATCATAACCCAGTTAAGTCAGTTAGTAAATAAGGACTGATTGTGTAAATTTGTAACATAAAGGACTGATTGTGTAAATTTGTAACACCACCACCACCACTCCGCTGCCACCACCACCACCACCGCCACCACCGCCACCACCGCCACCACAGCCACCACCGCCACCACCGCCACCACAGCCACCACCGCCACCACCGCCACCACAGCCACACCGCCACCACAGCCAGTGCCACCACCATCATCAACAGTTCTTCGAACCACCATTCCATACATAATCCGACCTGCTACCACGTCTTACCACCGGAGATACACTAATCCATCCATCCATCCATCATTGTTCATCAACAGTCACCGTTCATCATCGTCATCATCTCCGTCAACGATCACAACGATCACCAAGCACATCACCACCGCTGTGTTCGGAGTTCTCGAGACCACCGTGCCCGATAACCACCTGAACTTAACCTGAACCTCACTCCGGTCATCGTTTACCACCATTGTTCAGACATGGTCAGTGTGTTGTGCAGCGACTTTGCTGATTCCAGCGTGTTTGTTCTTGGTGTGTTTCAGATCTGACGAGTTTATTGTGATATTTTCTGTTTTGATTGTGTGTTTCGATATATTGGGGTTGTCAATGGAACAGTAGCATGAATGGTGTTGCTTGTTTTAATCATTCTTGTGGTGGCGTATGATGATGGTTGTCGGAGTGAGGTACTACGGTGTCTAATGGTGGTTCGCGTGATAGTTGCAGGTGACGAAGATGGTTGATGTAGTCGCCGACGATGGTGATGATGCAGTCGCCGGTAACGATGAAGTAGCAGCGGGTTTACTCGATACAGATCAGACGAAGATCAATCATGAAAATCTGATAAAAGCAAACCGATGCATCAGACTTGATTCCATCACTCGGCTCGAGATAATTGCTCGCCGGTGATTATCGTTCAACTCGTTTGGATTGGTTGTCTGGTTAGATCGATGAGGTGATTAGATGGTGATGATATGGTAGACGCAGGCCATCGGAGAAGAAAGGTTGTTGGCCGGAAGTGGAGAAGAGTGGCGGCAGATGGTGGTGGCAGTGGCTGTGGTGGCGGTGTGGCTGTGGTGGCGGTGGTGGCGGTGGTGGCGGTGGTGGCTGTGGTGGCGGTGGTGGTGGTGGTGGCAGCGGAGTGGTGGTGGTGGCATGGCTAGTGGTGGTGGTGTTACAAATTTACACAATCAGTCCTTTTTGTTACAAATTTACACAATCAGTCCTTATTTACTAACTGACTTAACTGGGTTATGATTTTTGGACTGAAATGGCACCTTTCCAGAACGTCAGGGAGGAAAATGGCGCATTTTTGAAAAATGGACTGAAATGGCCAAAGTGACCAAACCACAGGGACGAAAATGGCAGTTAACTCTATATATATATATTAGAAATTTGTATGAATAAAATAATTAATCAATTAACATAAAATAATGAGTCGAACTTAAACCGAATCTATCTCGAACTTGAAAAGCTATTAATGAGCTGAACTCGAGCTTTTAAGATAAAGCTCGAAACAAGTTGAAGTGAGGTGAGACTCGGCTCATTTACACCCCACAATTCATAGTGAGGGGTATAAAGGTAAAAAGGAAAAAGATAAATGAGAAAGAAGAAAACCTTATCACTTTGAACAGCCTTGATGGTGAAGGTGGATTTGCCAGAGGAAGGCAAGACTCTAAATGGTTTACCAGAAATGCCCTTGGGGGTAACAAGCCCTCTTGTGAAAGAAGTTGCCAAACTGCTCTTGAGTTGGCTAGCCATGGTAGAGGCAGCTGTGGCCATTTTGGTCAATTCACTTGGTGTGTTTTTGGAACCTCTGATCAAATCAAATGGTTATTGTAGGAGAGACACACATGAGCTGGCAAACGCAATATCTTTTGTAATGAATTTGTAGATGCTGACTACACGTGTACACTTGGTATTGGATCACTAGTGTTTGGATAGATTTCCCATTATCCATGATATGTGGAGGATGTTGTCTCTATTTTATTTTAGAGTTAAATGTAATTTCAGTCCCTATGGTTTGGGCTATTTTCCAGTTTAGTTCAAAGATTTCATTGTTCGTCTGTGGGTCCAAAAAGGTTTCACCGTTGCAATTTTAGTCCACTGGGTTAACTTCATCCATTTTTTCTGTTAACGAGAAGAGCAATTTGGTCCTTTTATACGGCCGAATTGTCCTTCTAGTTAACATAGTTACATATAAAATGACCGAATTGCTCTTCTTGTTAACAGAAAAAATGGATGAAGTTAACCCTGTGGACTAAAATGGCAACGGTGAAACCTTTTTGAACCCATAGGCGAAAAATGAACCCTTTGGACTAATTGGCAAAATGGCTCAAACCACATGGAGTAGATTGACATTTAACTCCTTTTTTAATCCATATATGACTTGATTTTATGAACAATTAAGATCACAAAAACTAGATTATCCTGGATGTTCATTCTTTCAATGGACTAGAATAAAAACAAAATATGAACCAAACCGAATTCTGCTTACAAATCCGAACATAGTTTTCAAATTGTCAAATCGGGTTAGAAACTGGTTCGAATTCAGATTTCAATATTTTAAGCAAATTTGTGATTTCGAATTGAACGGGCCATAAACATATTTTTTAATTATATATGACTGTGAGTTTTTTTTTTTCTAGTAGTTCGGATTCATTCGAATCATCCTAAATTCGAATAAGTTTTCCCCTAATTCTAGCACAATTCATTATTGCAGTAATACTGTAACATCTACTAACTATGTAAGATAACCCAAATTAATACATTTACAAGAAAATGGGTTTCAAACTGTCACCTTTTGGTCAAATCTAATCTGATCATATCTTGAATTCTATACAGCAAAACTTGCACATTAGTAGAGGCCACAAAAGCATTCATCTTTAGAAAGCTTGATTGAAAGGATTACTCTCACTAGCTTCCAACAATCAGATGGCCCTGACTCTGAACTTTCTTTTCAACCCCGGAAACAAAATCCTCCATACAAGACTTATATGTATCCATGCCCGGAACCCGGCCCGCCAATTCCAACCCCATATCCATCCACTTCTTTGCCTCCACCGTCTGCCCCAACCTCACCGGCAAAGCTGCCCGGTTCCATGCTGTTATGGCAAGCCATTTCCCTTCCTCAACAGGATACTCCCCCGCCTTCAACCCCACCATAATCCTGTATGCTTTCTTATACATCCCATACACCCCATCATCATCATTACCATTACCATTACCGTCATCATCAGCAGCAGCATTGCATTTATGAGCACCGGTGATGGTAATTAACTTTCTGAGAATGAGAGCAACAGTCTGATAATCGGGTGATGCAGATGAAAGGAGCAAAGAGATACACGTGTTGAAACAAAATGTAGCTACTTCAGTGTTTGGTCGTGGTCCTTCTGATGCATTTCGACCGATCTGAAAGAGGTGATTCGTGTTGCAATGTTTGGAGTTGGCGTAGTTCTTTATTAGCAGAAGTTGCTTTGATTCTGTGTCATTGGTTCTCGTGTATAGATCGTATGCACTCAATGTGTAAATAAAGTAGAAATGAGGCTCAATAGTAGTGGTTTGATCATCATCTATACTGGTCTTCATGGAGCCAGACATTAGTATCTGCATCAAAGGAAATGAATATTGAATAATCACAGTCACAAGTAAAATGGATCAAAATTGGCATATCTAATTAGTACCTTTTCAGCTCTTTCTAGCAGGTCAATGGCCTGTTTGACTTCATTGTCCGACAATGGGTTCGTACTAAGCTTCTCACCAGCTAACATGGCAGACACGGCTAATATCAACGACTTGCACACCATCGGATTGTTTCCCTCCATTTGTCCATCAATACTAACACCATAATATTCAGCACACGTTCTAAAAAGTTCTCCACATAAATCATAGTTATTTTCCTGACCACTTTTCAAACCAATATTCCACAGATTCAAAGCAAACCATTTCCGTTCCCGTCTTCCAACCTCACCTGACCCGAAAAACCGTTCAGGTCCAAGATCAGAGAAACGAGAATGGGCTTGTTTCATGTATTTGAGGACTTCCTTTTCGTTTTGAGGTTGTTGAATGAGAATTGTGATGAGGGTTCGGAAAACTATGACTTCTGTTGTTGGCATTGGTTTTCCCATGGAAAAAAAGGTCAACAGACGAGATAAAGAGTCAACTGCGACAGAAAGAGCACGACATGCAATAGCTTCATGGGCCGAGAGTGAGAGGAAGTCTGGAGTGAAGTCGATGCAGGCGGGCATTGCTTGCACTTGAGTAATAGCACCATTATGATCATTGTTTTGCAGACAGATCTTGAACTGCAGAATCACATAATATAAATTTTAATCATATTGAATTCAGTTTGCCCTTTCTTTGAAGAAAACTACAAATACAGAAGACGTACCTTCAGGAAAACACAAGCAATGTTGGGTTCCAGCTGCAATTGTAAAAATCAAAATATAAGTTAAGAAAATTATCATCAAAAGATTATAAAGCCATCAAGCACTTTAATCTTTCATATTCATTCATGAGAGAGTTCTTGCAGGAAATTCAGAGTACCTTAGCAGCCTCATCGATGTATTCTTGAGCTCTATCCAGATGAGAGAGGGCTAGGTGACAAAGGCACAGAACTCTAAAGCCCTTTGCCCGAAGAGATCTATTCTCTATGTCATGAGGAACATATAGCAGAGATTTCTCAAACAATTCTGCACTGACCTCGTAATCCTTAGACCGGAAATGATCTGCAGCACTGCAACACAACTTTACCATATCAGTGATATTTGCTAGCTGGTATCACTGCAACTATAAAACTTTCTAATAACATGTTTATTTGAAATTTGTTTCTTTGCTTACCAGTTCCACAGAAGAGCATGCATGCCAGACCTCTCTTTTGCAGCCACTTCTCCAGAAAAAAGAGCGACAACCTTGTCATTGGAAACAAACTCAGCAACCACTTTAGCCCTAGCCCTAGGTCCCTCTCCATTTAAACAATCAGCAACCACTCTCTGAACCACCCTAAACGCTGCTGCCGCACTAATATGGCACCGCCCTAGAAGTCCCAGAAACACCCCCATCGCTGTCTCGACCCCGGAACAACCCACTGCCTGTAAGTAAGACTCCATAGCAGATACCCAAACACCCTCCGGAATCCCCTTATTCCCCACCATGCTCTTCAACTCCTTCTCCGCCTCTCCATGCCTTCCCAACCCTAACCACGCCTTCATCGCCAACACACTCGAACTCGGATGATCCTCTCCTTTCTCACCATCTCTCAAAACCCTTACACACTTCAAAACACTATCAAACTCATCTCTCTGCAAATGCGACGCCGCCATGAACCTCAACGTCTTCAACCTCAATTCCTTCAAACCTAGGGTTTCATCCACCTTTTTCACACTCCTTAACCCTTTCTCACACAGCTCCAAAGCTTCGTTCATCAACTTCACCGCATCATTCGCACTACACGCTTCACTTTTCGACAAAACTAGCTTTCCGAAACACATATACTGATTCGCTAAAGCCATGTAACTATCCGCAACCCCAAACAATACTCGTTTTGACCTATTTAACAAATTAATCGCTAAATTCCTATCCGATACCTCCCACGCTGTTTTCGATCTAGCAATATGCAGATCCAGAAGCAACCTACGTTCTTCTCGATCCGAAACATTCATAATATCTACTTTCGATGTCAGATCTGTGGCTTTCTCGAAACAATTACTAGCAAAATCATACATACACAATTCATGCCAGATCGTACCTGTTTTATAGAAAAACGATGCGCACTTGAAATACGGTGACGGAACACCGGTGACGTCAACGGCGATGAACAGAATATCCGCTGCAACTTGCCGGAGTTTAGCGTGTTCTTCTGGAACTTTACACGATGATGTACGGACGAAATTGGAGAGATCGATGCACGCGTTCCATAACCGGTAACTCAGCTTCCAGATCTGGAGCTTGATGGAGTTCTGGAACGGTGAAAGTGGAGTGAGTTGACTCAGTACGTGGCGGAGATTGGTGGTGATGGAGTCTGGTAAAGGAGATTCCGGTGAGTGACGTTCGGTTTCAGCTGTTAGGGTTTCTAGTTTGGAGAGTAGGTCGGTTATGGTGTCCGGTGGCTGTGTTTGCCGGACCTCCGGCGAAGAGATCTCGGCGATTCGCATTTTTTTGGCGGGAATGTGAGTTTGGAGTTTTGAGGGGAGGAGTTGTGTGGATTATGTTTTGTAAAACCGTTTTTTGAAAATATCGAAAAGTAATATTTGTTTATAACAAGTTAACAACTTTATATAGTTTGTAAATATTATCCTAAGGGTGTAAGGAGTGGTTAAACACTTTGGAGTGGTAAACTAAAAAACCGACCAATTAGAGCGCGTCATGTCAATGAGGTAAAAGTGTTTAAACTTTGCTGAAAAGTGTTGGCAATGGTTTAAACACTTGCTGAAGTGGTAAACTTTTATAATTATTTTTTTTTGTGTACTATTTTATTTAATATAAATAAATTTAGAATATATACATTAAATTAAAAAACAATAAACTTTCATAAATTAAATTAAAAACATCAAAGTTACACTAAATTAAAAAACAATAAAATTACATTAACATGAAACAATTTAAACTAGTCTTCGTCGGAATCGACCAAAAGATGGGGTAAATCTTGACTTGCGAGATGATCTATGAGATCGTGTTTGAGTCTCCAATGGGTGTCTTCATTCATCAACTCGCCCAACACCGTATCGTCTAGAGCCGGCTCGACCGGAGGATCCCGAATATGCACCGGTGCTATCGCCTTTCCATCATCTTTCAAAATCATGTTGTGTAAAATAATAAACGTGTACACGACATTCCTAATTTTTTAACGGATCTTGCTCGCATCGGTCGACTCAATACACCCCATTTCGCCTTCAAAACACCAAAAGCCCGTTCGACGTCTTTTCTTGCCGCCTCATGTTGCCTCTTGAATTTCTTTTCGTTTACTTCGTGAGGGTAAGGGATCGACTTCACAAACACGGACCACGAAGGGTAGATTCCATCCACGAGCAAATAACCACGTTGGTATAAATGGTTGTTAACGTAAAATGGACATTTTGGCGCGGTTCCATTTCGTTCCGTTAAAAATAACGGAGATTGTTGTAGAACATTGATATCGTTTTGAGAACCGGGTGGACCGGCAAAAGCATGCCAAAACCATAAGTCTTGAGAAGCAACCGCTTCGAGCATAACAGTCCGATGATCTCCTCGCATATATTGGCCTCGATACTCTGTCGGACAAAAACGCCAAACGAAATGGGTGCAATCAAGGCTACCGAACATACCTGGAAGGTGATGTTTTTCCTCATGAGCTTGGTATAAAAGTGCCATGTCGTGGCTTGTCGGTCTACGTAAGAACTTTGGACCGTATATTTTGCAAACCGTGTCACAAAAATATTCTAGGCACTCGCGGGAAGTTCTTTCGGCCATATGCAAGTACTCATCGTTCTCGTCTGGAGTGTTTCCAGTTGCGAGCTGTTTAATAGCCGATGTCACCTTTTGCAAGGGCGTAAAGCCCTTCCTACCTCGCGCATCGGGGGCCTCTACAAACCACGGGTCGTTCTCTTCCACATCGGCCACAATTTTTAGAAACAAACGTTTTGACATACGGAACCTATGCCGAAAGATATCTTCGTTGTACTTCGGGTCTTCGACAAAATAATCCGCCATGAGTGTCTCATGCCCCTCCTCACGTTGACGTTCAATATATCTCCTTCGGTTAGATGTGCCGGTATCTTGAAGTTCAGCTTCTTCGATGAGATTTTGAAAAAAAAAATGCTACTATCGGATGAATCGTCGCTACTCATGGGTGGGAACCATAACGGAAGTTCATCCGCCATTTTGTATGGTAAACTTTTGGGAAGAATTGGTGGTATTTTTTGGTTTGGTTGAGTATAAATTTGAAGGTATATGGTTAAATGGTTTAGTGTGATATTTATAGTTTAATTTTTTAAAGAAAAATTATTTTTTTTATTTAAACGGTAATATAACCGTTAGAGTGGCCCCCACATCAAAACCATCATGTTTCCCGAGTCGGTAAAGGGTTACCGATTTCAAACGTTTGCCGCATCGCCATATTGTTGGCGGCGGTGTTTGCCGATCGGCAAACATCGTTGCCGCGTCTTCCTGATTACCACACCGTATACCCTAATTCCCAAACAACGAATAACTTTATAAGCGCTAGCAGCGGGCGCTTATAAAGTTTCGCAAGTCATCGAGCTTCATTCCATCACCAGTGATGGATTGCAATGGAAATGTCCTAGTGATTTTTTTTATTTTTAAAATTATAAATTAACAATAAATAAATAATTTCATTTAAATAAAAATACATTTTTCTTTTATTAAACAAGATAATATATTTTTTCTAAAAAAACCACAAAAAAAAAATTATAAGCATCCTTGGGCTTGAGCTGAGCCTGTGACAATCGTTCCCATTTCACAATCTCAACTCTCTGTTCTCCACTTTCTTCACAACCCTAAATACCTAAAACTCTATGTTCTCCCCTTTCTTGAGAACCTTTTTGCCCCAAAACCAAAGATGATTCAAGCTTGAAAAACCCCAAGAAAGCAAAGCGAAAGAACAAGGCATGTATCCCACTTCTTAATGTACACCTAATTTTTGGATTTTCAACGCATGTTCGGTATAACGCGTTTTATTAACCACGCGTGGTCAACAACACCGGCGACGGTGTTCCACGCTCTTCGACGCGTGATGGAATGTCGACAACGGGGCGCCCCGTCCCCCCTAAAGGCATGTGTTTATAGTGCTTAAAACTATTGGCAAACCTAGAAATTATTTTCTAGGGGTGTGAACGAGAGTTTTAACCAAACTTTCAAAAATTACAATCGGGATTTTTGTCTACAAAATACACAAAAGAAATTTTCTAAGGAGTGCGCCTGCCCGCCCACCCAAGCCTATACTCAGGTCTGTCCCTGTTTAAAACATTAAACAAATTGTATTGTTATATAGGGTGATGATATGCTAGGAAGTTTATTTGGGTAGGAAGGTTAGAAAGTAATCTTGACCATCTATTTATTAATCAAGGGCTAAGATTAAATGAGTGAAATTTAAGAAAAAAAAAAAGAGGCGCGTGGCTTTGTCTAGGGGCATTCTAGTCAATCCAAGTCAATAGTTTCTCTCTCCTCCAATTCCCCCCTATTTTTTAAACATTAATAACTCTTTCATACGACACTATTTTTTTTTTATAAAAATTGCACCAAAAAAAACGAGCGTTTTTTATCTTTAAAACGAGTATACTATTGCTATATTTTCGAAAAAAAATACGAAAACCCAGTTGCGTAAAACGCAATGAACAAAAAACATAAAAAATGACTTTTTTCTAACACGCAATTGACCAAAAAACACAAAGAAATATCTTGTTTTAAAACGCAATGGATAAAAACACAAAAGAAATGTGTTATTTCTAAAACACAATGGCTGAAAAACACAAAAAATGTTTTATTTCTAAAACGCAATGGACAAAAAACACATAAGAAATGTGTTATTTCTAAGACGCAATGGCTGAAAAACGCATAGAAATATCTTATTTCTAAAACGCAATGGACAAAAAACACATAAGAAATGTGTTATTTCTAAAACGCAATGGACTAAAAACACAAAAAATGTGTTTTTTCTAAAACACAATAGACTAAAAACACAAAGAAATGTGTTTTTTCTAAAACGCAATGGACTAAAAACACATAAAAAAGTGTTTTTTTTTTTTTTTTTTGTAAAACGCAATAGATTAAAAACACAAGAAAATGTGTTTTTTTTAAACACAATGAATTAAAAACATAAAAAAATGGGTTTTCTCATTGTTTTATAAAAACGCAATAAGTTGATTCAAAGACGCAGTGCACGTTGATTCAAAGACGCAATGCACAGTTAAGGTTAATACATATGGTATTCCATTTTTAATAAAAATGTTCCAAGTATAAAATACATTTAATTTAAAAGATGGATGGAAAACAACTACAATTATTAATTAATGCAGCCAAATGAAACATGACATGAGCATTAGCATCTGGACAAAATCGTACCACCTCATACCTCCAATGGCCACCTTCTTCTTTCTTTCTTTATCATTTATATATTTGATCTTTCACTACATTCACCAATTGGAATGCTATTACAGCCATTAATTCTCTAAAGAGTAAATTACGTTTTTGGCCCCTGTGTTATATCAGTTTTACTATATTGGCCTAAAATAAGAATTTTTAACATATCTGCCCCCATGGTCCCTATAATTAACCGTTTTGGCCCCTAAATCTAACCAAACCCTAACTCAGGTTAATTATTAGGCACATGATGGGTAATATGGTAATTTCCCCTCCCCCACATATTAAAAACAAATTAAATGAAGATCTGTGTTTATCTTTTGTTTAGGCATTATTTAATTTACTAGCAACGTTGGTGATGACTGTGGGTCAAACTCCCCCACATATATATATATATACATAAAAGCCCTAAATTCCCATCAACCTTCTCCATTTTTTACCCAGATCTCATCATCTTCAATCATCATCATCATCATCCCCTCATCCTCCACTTTTTGCACTGCAAATCCAGATGAAGAACCATCATCATCATCCCCTCATCCGCAACCCACCTCATCCGCAGCCCATGATCTTCAATTTCCCCCAATATTCAATAACCCTTACATCTGGTTTAGTTTCCTAATATGCTCAATTAGAAATCATAAGTCAGTCATCTATGATTTGGTTTAGTTGCCTAATATGCTCCGATTGCTTGTGCTTGTTGACTGTACTGCTTCTGATGCTCGTTTTTGTTGACCGTACTGCTCTGTTTCTTCTGTTATATGAGCGAATCGACTGATTTGGTTTAGTTACCTAATATGCTCGATTAGAAATCACAAGTCAGTCATTTATGATTTGGTTTAGTTGCCTAATATGCTCCGATTGCTTGTGCTTGTTGACTGTACTGCTTCTGATGCTCGTGCTTGTTGACTGTACTGCTCTGTTTCTTCTGTTTATCTTTTGAATTTTATGAAGGGTTTTGATCTGTGTTTGAAGTTTATGTGGGGATGATGATGATGGTTGAAGATGATGATGTTCGTTAAAGATCTGGGTTAGGTTTAATTGAAGATATGGGGATGATGATGATGGTTAAAGATGATGAGATCTGGGTTAGATTTAAATGAATATCTGGGGATGATGATGGTTGAAGATGATGATGTTCTTGAAAAATCTGGGTTGAAGATGATGATCTTGAAAAATCTGGGTTAGATGATGATGGGAGGTGAAATTACCATATTACCCATCATGTGCCTAATAATTAACCTGAGTTAGGGTTTGGTTAGATTTAGGGGCCAAAACGGTTAGTTATAGGGACCATAGGGGCAGATATGTTAAAAATTCCTATTTTGGGCCAATATAGTAAAACTGATATAACCACAGGGGCCAAAAACGTAATTTACTCTTCTCTAAAACATAAGCTATTTTAGGGACCTTTACATAAAACGCAATGAGGAACAGACAAACATTAAAGTGAAAAACACTTTTACAAATTCATTGTGTTTTGCAGATTCACGTAAACAAAAAAACATGAAGGTGAAAAAACACAATTGCGTTTTACAAAAATTGCTTATAACAAGTCGTCACTGTTCACATTCCGACCACTATATAAGAAAACAACTCACAGCTGTTACTTTCATTATATCCTTCAGTGATTGACGGCATTAATCTGGTTGTTCGGAGGTGGTACTAGCGCCGGCAGGACGTCGTCGGAGATGACGTATCCGTTGGTTTTCTTCATCATGGTAGCCATAACGGTGTCGTTTGGTTGATCTCATCGGAATAGTGTGGAATTCCAACGTACACCGCCCGGGAAATTGTTCGCCGGTGTTCGGTGGTGGTGGTGGGATGCCGGGATGGGATGAACTGATGCTGTTGGTGGGATAGGATGAACATGATGTTGCTGGGTTTGGCTTTTTTTAGATCTAGGGTTATTTGAAACAAATTTGTGGTTGACTAAAATGCCCTTTTGTCTAGTTTTTTTAGTTTGCCACATGTCCTCCTACTATTGCTTCCTACACTTTCTACCCAAAACAAACTTCCTATTTGATCTTTTCCCTTGTTATATATTCTTGTAATGGCAACAATCGTTTTATATAAATATAACTATGAAAACTAAATTTCAAAAGTCATTCTTGTTTCTTTAGTGAAATGAGTACGCGCTCAAGAGAGACCATACAATTAAATTGGACTATTAGAAGTCATAGGAGTGGCTTGCATTTGCAATGTCAAAAGCTTATAATTCGATAGGCATCATGTTTTTATAAGAGATATCTTATAGTGTCTGATCGGATTTTCCTTGTGGCCTAAAAGGTATAGTGTTAATCAGTAAAGTCAGACATTGTTAGCTCCGCCATGACCAATTAAATCCCATCATGTTAGAATTCTTTGAAACTACCCATAAGCCACAAAACACTGGCGACGCCTTACCCTTGCCATAAACCCACTCTTTTACCCCACCTACCAATTACACACACATTTCTATAGATGGATCCCACCTCGAAGTCATGCTCTCCTACCCTTGCATGGGTTCTCCTTAATGGAAAAACAACCCGCCAGCCCTACCTTTGTGGGTGGCGACGGTGTTGTGGCACAAGAAAGTACACGGGAAGGGTACCCCTGAGAGTGCCCCATCCCCCCTTATAGGGAGGAGGGATGTCTCATCGCATGACTTGCCATGTTGGCCAAGATATTTAGTATTGTATACTAAGAAATGTGTTTATTATAGTGAGGAGGGATGTCTGATCGCATGTCTTGCCTTGTAGGACGGGTGTGTTGGTCCATGGTATATTCCATTGGAAAATGCTATGACTTGATACGTTTTTTTATGTCGATAAACTTATCATGTATAGTTATGTAAGTGCATTTAATGTTTAGATTGATTAAATCTGTCATGTTTATGAATTAAGTTTCATAAGTCTCGAACATTATTGGTCCACTCTCATACAAAGTTCGATGTTTAATCCTCCAAACAGGATCGGACTTATATCAGTCTGAATAATGATTCCTTCATGCTCCCTATCCCTAACACTTTGTAGGTATATAAATTCAATCAAAAATAAACATTAAAGTAGTGTTCGTTTCACAAAATGGAATGAAATTCGGATGGAACTGGAATGTAGATTCCAATCCTTATTGTGTTCATTTCAACAAAGGAAGGAATGAAAATTGAAGAATAACATAAGGCGCGAAATCTACATTCAAATTTCTTTAAAATAAGTTTAAGCTATAATGTGTTTTGTTGCAAATAGCATCACAGTAACAACCAAAGATTCTTGCATATAAATTCTCCTGAATATGTGCTAGATTTCATAATTGTATCATCTTACTTCAAACATTAAACATGTACTTATCTGAGTGGATGGTTTCACAAGATGAGTTTGAATTATCTTATTCAAAGGTTAGGTGAGAAGCTCTTTTTACCTATTAGGGTGAAGGGAGTGGTTACCTATTCCAAATAGGTAAACTCCTAATTCACCCAATCACACATTGCCATGTCAATTCACCTAAATAAGTTACCTAATGCTCAAAAATGTTGGCGGTTGTTTACCTAATGGGGTTTAGGTAAACTATTTTTTTTAAAAGGAAAAGTTGTAACGGACCCCACCACACACCCATCTCCCCCCCCCCTTCCCTCCCTCTCACGAATCGGTGTAGGTTCACCAAACAAGCTATTCAAAATCGGTAAAGGAATAGTTGGCGGTGGTTTACCGACTCGGTAAACTGGTTTACCGCATGAAACCGATGGCCACTCCGCTTACTTTAATAAGTTATTGATTTAGCAGGTAGAAGTTATATCTGTTGGTCATCTCATTCTTATGTATATTAGAATGAATCAGAGAAGCGAGTATGTAATTACCTTATACTAAAAAAGAATAAAGAAATCATAAAAGGGATTATGATTTAGCCGGAGGCATTGTTTTATTGTAAATACATAATTTGATGAATTTTGAACCATATGTGTTTGAATAAAATGCCAAATTTCGACAAATCCGCTTGGTTCCATTCTGTTAATGGATCACCCATACACCCCGCTTTGTTCCATTCTATTCCGGCCACGATCAAGGTAACCATATATCACTTCGCTGGTCTCTAGGTTTTTATCATACACTTTGTTTTGTTCTTAAAATTGGGTTTTTATTATACACTTTATTTTCTTCTTATTATATACATATTTTATATCATGTGTATAAGGGGGTGGGGGTGGTCACTAGTAATAGAATTCTATCACTCACAAGCACCCAATCAAGTTCTGCCATGTCATCAACCATTTTTCCATCACTCACAACCTTTTTTGGTGGCAATGGTCATCACTCACCACCACACCCAACAATTTCCCCCCAACCAACAATTACCCTCACAAAACAAAATAATAACACCGTGAAGAAAATAACGAAAATTGAATCCGTGGTGCTATAACGCGTTGTACTTTTAGGTGGCGGTGGGAATTGTTTCCGTATCACACGTTGAAAATGGCCATCACGGTCCTATAACTGGCAGCCCCGCCTGGCCTAAAACTATGCCCAGTGTTGTTAAACCTGGATCAGATCATTTGATCAGAGCAGTTGAACTAAGAACTGACCTCTTTGTTGGTTTTGTTCGTATGGGTTAGCCTTCGACA
Source organism: Helianthus annuus (assembly GCF_002127325.2). NCBI lineage: Eukaryota > Viridiplantae > Streptophyta > Magnoliopsida > Asterales > Asteraceae > Helianthus > Helianthus annuus. The sequence goes on from NC_035448.2 coordinate 59,238,127, forward strand.
GATGAACCAGCTGGGATTTTTTTTTACTTTGCAGCTAAATCAGTTAACCATGGACCATGTCGATTCCTATCTTGATTTTAGCCATTGCTTGGAGATACTGGTGAGCTAGAGATTCGTATCAAATTCGACCCAGAAAAAGGACCACCATGATTTTGTAAGATTCTTTACTTTTCAAGAAGCTTCCATTGCATAGTGAAGCAGTATCTGAAACAATATTTTTGATTGTAGAGTAGAGATACCGTATTGGAATGACTAGAGAAGGCTCTTTAAGTGTCACACCCCAACCGATGGCGGAATCATCGGGGCATGGCACTGAGCGAAACAGATTGTCCAGAAGTTTCCACAACAACTATTAATACTATTCAGTTAAATGATACGTCCCATACCGTATCCCAAATAATACAATATATTATTACAGATAACAACTAGTTAAGTAATTCTGTTCCGACAACTCAGATTTAAATGAAACAAATATAAATATTGTTCAAATGCTCCTAAAGACCCAGTCGGACAAGATCTACAGACAACTATGCTCTAGACGCTTGTTCTTGACAGACAACTATTTGTTGGGGGCCTCTAGAGCTTTATTCTAGCCTCGCTTTTCTAGCAAGCAAACATCTTAAACACCTGTCACATACGTTAAAATAAAGTCAATACACATAATGTAAAGGTGAGCATACAAGTTTGATAATAGCATATAGAGTTCGAAATAGTTTACGCATAACCAGCACGTACACAGAGGAAAACGAAGCATGTTAATTATCGACATGGCTCTAGACGCTTGTTCCTGACAGACAACTATTTGTTCGATCGGCCTGTAGGCTCGATCGGCTGGACTGTTCGAGTGGATTGTTTCTTCCTTTGAATAGGATGTGTTTGTGTATGATGGTTTGACCTTTTGAAGTTTTCGTTGTAGTATTTGAGAACACTGAAGTGCTCTTACCTTTTAGGTCGATCGATCGAACAGTCTGTTCGATCGGCCGGCTTAACCGATCGGTTAGACACTTCGTTAGTGAGTCCTCAGCTGGATGTCACCTGATTGATCGAACAGCATGTTCGATCGGGCGGCACTCCGTACTACTACGAGTTGTAAATCGATTAAGGGTTGAAGCATAGTATCTCATGATCCGATGAGTAATGTTCACCAAACGGCTCGTTCGGTCGAACATCACCTCGTTCAATACTATACTTCCTGAATTTGTCAAAGTGTGGGGCCATATGCTAGCCGATCGGCTGAGCTGGTCGATCGGCTGACATGTTCGATCGGTTGGGCTGTCCGTTCGGTCAGCATCCTGACCTGGTCGGCCTGTTCGTCTAACACCTTGGCTGTTCTGTTCATTTGACGTTATATTGAGGTAGTTTGACAACGAGCTGAACCGTGGAACTTTCGTTCTTACTGGTTTCCCCTGCTCGGACAGGAATCACCCAAGTCCGGTCGGTGAACTGTTCAGAATGGTAGTTTGATGTTTTACCCGAAGTCAGTGAACCTCGTAGGTAGAATCCGAATCTTGAACCACACAACCATTAGAATGATTGGTGAGTTGGCCCAAGCTCCGTTTCTACCGATTTGAAGGCATTGAGTGTAAAAGGGTTGAAAGAAAGTTGGAAATCCTCCTTTCAATCCTTTACATCATGTAAATGTTTAGATCTGTGATAGATCTTAGCTTATTTATATGGAAATCGGTTAGATCCAAGCTCTTCATAGTGGAATGAGGCCAAAGCATGATATTCTTGAAGAACACCATGATGACATCATCCTAGAATGCTTAGATCTGGATGATTTCACGGTTAGAAATCAAGATTCGAAAGATAGAAATGTGTAGGAGTGTGTATTAATCAAGAAAGTACAAGATTTAGGATGAAAACTTACCAGAATCGGAAGAAATCTGAGAAAAGATGAGGAGCACGAGCTGGTCGGTCAGAGAGTTTCCAAAAGTGGAAAGAATGACAATGACAGCCCTATTTATAGGCTCCAAAAGAGGAAAGGGCCGGTCGATCGGCCAGACATCCCGATCGGACAGCCTGCTCGATCGGACAGTCCGTTCGATCGGCTGGGCTGTTCAATCGGCTGACAGCCTGATCGATCAACATCCTGGTTCGTGTGTTCGGTGCGACGATTTTCAATATTTCGATTTCGATTGAAGATGATACGAATACGATAGAATTTCCTATTTAAATTACTTTTAGTCCCAGTCACTATATCTAACATACAATCATCTATTTTTCACACCATCCTTACGTTACCATTCGTCATAATTCGATTTCGATTGCATTCGATTGAGTTTCGAGTTTCGATTCGAGTTTCGATTGATTCGATTGAATACCACACAAAACATAAAGTAAGCACGCACAGGTAACACATAAGGCACACACACAAGTAATATAACACCAAATTCGCATAGTTCGAGTCTCGAGTTTGATTGATGATTCGATTAGCTTGATTATTGATTGATTAACTTTATCGCATTGTTACTTCCTACTATTCACAGTCGTAAATCGGTTCGCGTCAATAAACTTTCTATTAGTCGATTCTTGATTAACAACACTTACTCCACATAATACAAGTAAAACATAAAATAGACTATTTACAGTCAAAGAAGTCAAAGTTGACTTGGACTTTGACTTTGAGATTCAAAAGCACGGGGTGTTACAGCCTCCCCTTGTTTAGGGAATTTCGTCCCGAAATTAGGCTCGAAGCTGCACAGCACCGTGAATGATATTACCAATTTCTCGCTTCAGATCTTCATTTGAACAACTGCGGGTACTTGGCCTTCATGTCGCTTTCGAGTTCCCAAGTGAACTCTGCGCCTCGTTTGCCTTCCCATCGGACTTTCACGATAGGGATGCGCGAGCGCCTGAGTTGTTTGGTTTGGCGATCCATGATTTTGACAGGCTTTTCCACGAAGTGTAGCGTTTCGTTGACCTGAAGATCGTCGAGAGGTACAATCAGATCATGATCAGCTAGGCATTTTCGGAGGTTTGACACATGGAAAGTCGGGTGGACGTTACTAAGTTCCTCCGGTAGTTCGAATTTGTAGGCGACTTTGCCGATCCTTTCCAGAATCTTAAAAGGTCCAACATATCGAGGCGCTAGTTTCCCTTTCTTGCCAAATCTGACCACACCCTTCCGAGGTGATACCATTAGGAGTACGTAGTCGCCAATGTCAAATTCAAGGGGCTTGCGTCTTCTATCGGCGTAACTTTTCTGTCTATCCCTGGCTTTCGACAAGTTGTCGCGAATCTGGAGGATTTTTGTCAGTCGTTTCTTGTAATAGCTCGGGACCAGTTAGTTGCGAATGACCGATCTCGTGCCATACAATAGGCGAACGACATCTTCTTTCATATAAAGCCTCGAATGGTGCCATTTGTATGCTGGTATGATAGCTGTTGTTGTACGAGAATTCGACTAGTGGTAGGTATTTATTCCAACTACCACCGAAGTCAATGACACACGCGCGGAGCATGTCTTCAAGAGTACGGATCGTTCTTTCAGTCTGTCCGTCAGTTTGAGGATGGAATGCAGTACTCAGGTTAAGCGACGTACCAAGGGCCGCTTGAAACGTTTCCCACAATCGCGAAGTAAACCAATCATCACGGTCTGAAATGATGTCACGAGGCGTACCATGATTACAAATGATCTCGTCGGTGTAGATTCGGGCTAGTCGTTCTACCTTGTAGTCTTCCCGTATTGGCAAAAAGTGGGCTGATTTAGTCAGACAATCAACTATAACCCAAATGCTATCGTGACCTGATGGCGTGGGCGGAAGTTTGGTTATGAAATCCATAGCTGTACTCTCCCACTTCCATATGGGGATTGGAGGTTGTTCGAGTAAGCCAGAAGGTCGCTGATGTTCAGCCTTGACTCTTGCACAAGTCAGGAAACTTCCAACATAGAGGGCGATATCCCGTTTCATACCCGGCCACCAGTACTTGTAACGAAGATCCTGATACATTTTATCGGCACCGGGATGAATAGAGTATCAGGATTTGTGGGCTTCGTTCATTATAATCTTTCGCAAATCGGTCCGCTTAGGGATCCAAATTCGGTCCAGATAATAGAAAATCCCATCTGCTTTACTTACAAGCTGAGCTCCATCGTGATAGATTCTCTCCTTCTTCAAGGTGCGTTCTTTAAAACAAGCATGCTGGGCTTCGCGGATGAGAGCTTCGAGATTGTGTTGGGCTTGGGTATTGCGAATACTGAGCAAATAACTCCGTCTGCTGAGTGCGTCGGCAACAACATTTGCCTTGCCTGGGTGGTAACGAATCTCACAGTCGTAATCGTTAAGAAGTTCTACCCATCGGCGTTGACGCATGTTAAGTTCTTTCTAATTAAAGATGTGTTGTAAACTCCTGCGATCGGTGAAGATCGTACACTTGGTACCATACAGGTAGTGTCGCCAAATCTTCAATGTAAAAACAACTGCGCCTAGCTCGAGATCATGGGTTGTATAGTTCTTCTCGTGGATTTTGAGCTGACGAGATGCGTATGCTATAACCTTGTCCTGTTGCATGAGAACACAGCCGAGACCACGGTTGGAAGCATCACAATAGACAATGAAATCGTTGCTTCCGTCAGGCAATGTGAGAACAGGAGCATTGCAGAGCTTGCGCTTAAGGGTTTGAAAAGCAGATTCTTGTTCAGTTCCCCAAGCAAAGGACCTGTCTTTATGGGTAAGGGCGGTAAGCGGCACAGCGATCTTAAAGAATCCTTCGATAAATCGTCGATAATAGCCCGCTAATCCAAGAAAAGATTGGACTTCTGACGGGTTCTTTGGCGTAATCCAGCTCTTAACTGCTTCAATCTTCGTGGGATCGACATGAATACCCTGACTATTCACGATGTGACCCAGAAACTGAACCTCCTCCAACCGGAATTCGCACTTGGAGAACTTGGCGTAGAGTTGGTTCCCCTGGAGTAACTCGAGAACCAAGCGTAGATGTTGCATGTGTTCGGCTTTCGATTTGGAATAAATCAAGACATCGTCGATGAACACGATGATGAAACGGTCAAGATAAGGTTTACACACGCGATTCATCAGATCCATAAAAACCGCGGGCACGTTGGTTAGACCAAAAGGCATAACAAAGAACTTATAGTGGCCGAATCGAGTGTTTAAGGCTTTTTTGGGTATATCTTCCTCTTGTATGCGCAACTGATGATAACCTGAGCGTAGATCGATCTTCGAGAAACACGATGCACCTTGTAGCTGATCAAACAAATCGTCAATTCGAGGCAAAGGGTAACGGTTCTTGATGGTCAGCTTATTCAATTCCCGATAGTCGATGCACATCCTGAACGACCCATCCTTCTTTTTGACGAAAAGGACTGGTGCGCCCCAAGGAGAGGTGCTCGGGCGAATAAAGCCTTTTTCAAGTAACTCCTGGAGTTGGTTTGAGAGTTCCCTCATTTCGGATGGCGCGAGTCGGTAAGGGGCTTTGGCAACAGGGTTAGCTCCAGGAATAAGGTCGATACGAAAGTCGATATCACGACTTGGCGGAAGTCCAGGAAGATCGTCAGGGAACACCTGAGGAAATTCACGGACCACTGGAACGTCCTTGACTTCAACCTTCTTTTTCTTTTCCTTCTCCGCTACTACAATGTTGGCCAAGAAAGCTCGGTATTCCTTGCAGAGATACTTGCTAGCTTGGACGCATGACATGAGTTTGAGACCTTTCGAAGTTGTTTCACCGTACACACATAATAGATCACCATTCGTGAGCGAGAATCGAATCATCTTATCAAAACACACAACTTCAGCATGGTTTTCGCGAAGAAAGTCCATGCCTACAATGATGTCAAAACTTCCGAGCTACATCGGAATAAGATCGATTGGGAAGATGTGATTATTGAGCTCAAGGGTACAATCACGAAGAACAGAATTAACGGCGACAGTTCTTCCAGTAGCAACTTCAACTTTGAATGACGAGGGGAGATAAGAACGCTTACAACTTAGGAGCTTCTCGAATTCAAACGACACAAAGCAGTTATCGGCTCCAGTATCAAACAAACATGATGCATAAATACCATTCACAAGGAACGTACCATTAACCACGTTGTTGTCAGCCTGGGCTTGACGGGCATTGATGTTAAAGGTTCTGGCACGGGCTGCTTGCTGTTGCTGCTGAGGCTGCTGCTGTTGTTGCTGCTGTTGGGGTTCTTGTTTCACAGCCCGGTTCGGGCACATGTTTGCAAAATGGTTAGGGTCACCACATGCAAAAAGACTCGAGCATTGACCGCGGGTGCTTGAGCTGCAGGTTGGCCTTGAGGGGCTGGGAGTAGAGCTTGATGAGCGGCGACTTGAACTGGGGCTTGACGGGGACCATAGCGACAATTCGCGGTGAAATGCCCGTAGAGGTTGCAGTGGGCGCAGAAACGACAGGCGATTCCCACCGGGTGATGGTATGAGCATGTCGGGCAGAGCGGGTGGGGACCTGTGTAAGCGCGCTTGGCTGGCGGCGCATTGATCACTGGAGCTTGTCGGTGGTGAGACTGCTGCTGAGCCTGTACGGCTTGCAGAGGGGCAGCAGTCATTGTCACAACACAGTTCTTGTTGCTGGAGCTGTTGTTGTTGTGCTTCTTCTTTCTTCTTGATGACTTGGAGGGTTGAGTAGTGGTGGTGTTGACGGTCGATGCGGTGGTGGCTTGGTGCAGAGACTTGGTATGCTTATCCCAAAAACCAGACTTCACCTGTTTGTCATTGATCTCAGTGGCAAGCAGGTAGGTCTCTTCAATCGATGATGTCTTGGTAGCATGAGCAAAATCCGCAACACAATTGGGTAGAGCTCGAATATACTTCTTGATGGCCATGTCTGGCGTCTTGACTTGATCGGGACAGATGATGCTAAGCTGCTTGAAGCGAGCAGTTAAAGCAGCGTTGTCTCCATCCTTCTGCTTGATGTTCCAAAACTCGTCCTCCAGCTTTTGGCGTTCATGGGGAGGGCAGAATTCGTCCATCATGATGGCCTTCAACTCTTCCCAAGTCAGCTCATAAGCTGCATCATTTTCGCGCTTGTTTCGTTCAGCCGTCTACCAGTCTAGAGCTCGGGACTGGAAGACGCCGGTAGCATTGAGGGTGCGGAGATTCTCAGGACAGCCGCTTTGGCGCAGAGTGACTTCGACCGAATCAAACCATTGAAACATGGCGGTAGGGCCATCTTCTCCGGTGAATTCTTTGGGTCCGCATGCTTTAAACTGTTTGAAGCTGAAACCAATCTTGTTGGCATCCTTAGGAGCTTCAATTCGCGACTCCTCGGACGACTTGCTGACGTTCTCATATACCTCGCTTACAGCTTTTGCCACACTCTTGGCAATGATAGCAGCGAGACGCCTGTCTCTCTTCTCTTGGCGAGTAAGATGGTGTCAGGATCCAGACGACATTGTCTGCAACAGACATCGTCACAGGACTCAACACAACATGATTGAATCTTACCTCACACGCCTACTACTTACTAAGGCTTAGGAATGCGTCGAAACATGTACTACATAACACATAATCACATAACCACAGATTCACGTAATCACAGAAGCACATAAGCACGTAGGCATGTAGAGCACAGAGACACATAAGCACATAGGCAATCTAGTCACAGATGCAGTCAGAATACAGAAACCTATCGTTCAAAGCTCGCGTGTCGTTCGTATAGCATATCGAGTAGCATAGTATAATCGCATAGCGTGTCGAATAGTATAGTATAATCGTATTTCGTAGCACGATATCGCCTAGAATTGCAGCGACTTGTTAGCGTCTTGAGATAGAATAGCAATGCGGGTCGTGTGTGTCGATCGATGTGGTAGCAAAAATTTTTTTGTGTTTTTACTTCTCAAGAGTATTTAGTGTATTTTCAAGTCCTAATACACTAGCACAAAGTTTGGTGATCAAATAATATATATATTTTTCTCAAAAATATACATACTTAATGTCAAATTTTTAACCTTGACGAAATCATCGTTTCTTAACTCAAAAATTAGGGGAAACCTTGGTATACATTTTTAGGGAATAAGTTTCTCAAAACTTATGTATTTTTCTAAGTGTCAAAATTTATAAAAATTTTGACAGAGTTTCCCCTAAAAATGGAGGTTTCCCATGTTTTCAAAACATGTGTTTATTTTCTTTTAAATCATCATCAACATCAACAATTAATCTTTACACAATTTTTACATCACCAAGAGCAAAAATATATACGTTACACACTAATCATGAACTTGATATATTCCGAAAACGCGTAGTGTGACACCCCGCGAAAACGCTCAACAAAACTAGCTTCCTCAGTGACTGTTTACTAAATTTCAGGACGAAATTTCTTTCAACTTGGGGATGATGTGACAACCCGTAACTTTGAGGTAAAAACATTAGTTTCTCTTTTACAAAATAAATATATATACTTATCTTATGCGACGAATTCTTATGCGACGAATTAAATTTATACTTATTTAATGTATAGTGTGCAAACATATGACTCGAAACCAAATCCTTACCGTGTTGTACTGACCCGAACCGTTTGAACCGAAGCACATGTCTCGCTTGTCGATCTGACCCACTCGCGTAACTAGAAACCTATGAGGTCCGTACCATAACACGAATATTATACATTTTTTTATTAGTAGATTGATTACATTTTTATTAGTATAAAAAAAAGTATAACATAATAATATAAACCAATTTATGTACCAACGATGCATACATAAATTAATTCCAAAATTGTTTTCAAAATTTGAATTTTTGTTTGCATGTTATCCTATAAGCTAATGCATACAGCCCAAACAAAAATTGCCACATTAAAATTCTGTTTGGCCCAGATTTGTTAATCCCAAACCTCACCCAACTCCCTTCATATATTTAGTTACGTTTGCATGTTTAATGAGTTCATAACTCCTCAATTCAAACCCTAACCTACGCATTATACATCTGCTCTACCTCCTCTTCATGTGGTCGACGCAAGCAAGGGGGAACCAAGGACTCCGCACTACCCGTTCGAAGCTTGTTCGTACTCTCACTTCATCCCTAGGTACCATGTCTCGATTTGTATGCTTAATTCTATAAGTTCATGCATGCTTTCAGTTATGAACTTCTTATAACTTGGCTGCGTTTCTTTGTTTGTAGCATGTTTTCATTGATTGTGATGCTACTTGTAGTGCTAGATGATAAGGGTCATGGGTACATGTCGTAAGGGTCGTCTATGGGTTCGGTTAATCATGGTGTATGGTTCGTTGCACAATCTTGACGTAAACTTAGATGGTTCTTGATAAATTAATGTTAATGCATGATTATCATAGAGTTATCGTGGCTACATGGTTCTGTTTTGATTGATGATTCTTGCATGATCTAGGTTAAATCTTGCTAGCCCTTGGTGAATAAATTGACATATAACCTGATGTAGATACCTTGTATTATGTTTACACAAGTTCGTTATGCGCTTGCGACACCTAGAAACTTGTTAGGATGCATGAAAAATGACTAAATCGAGTAAATACCAGTTCAGCGATTTTTTGCAGAAAATACGCTGACTTGCGTAGCCTGTTCCGGGACTTTAAATTATCGAAACCTTACGTTTTCAGAGTCTAAAACCAAGTATCCGGAAATAGCTTTCAAACAGAAGTGGTTTCGTATTTTTCGGACAGGTCTAGGTATTTTTAGCGGAATTATTTGTAAAATTGCTATGAGCTGCCATTTTCTGCAGAAAATGCAGCGAACGTTTTGCATCATAACTCGGTGTGTGTTTACTGTTTGAATGTGAAAATTTTACTGTAGATACTAGGGATCGGACATGTGATTTTGTTTTTGGTCTCGTGCCAATTGGATACACAGATATTTTTAAATAAATTGTTCGGCAAACGTGATCAGATTACATCAAATCTGATCATGGTTTGGCGCATGATTTTTCACGAAAAATCCGTAAGGAATTTGGTCACTAAATTTTAATGCAATGGTCTCTGGTTCGATTGAAACGTTCTGTAATTCTTCGGGAGCTATCCGATGCCCGGACAGTCCCGATTAATGCACCGCAAATTGTCCGAAAATGCACTTAAAAGCTGAAATTTTGTGACAAGATTTACTTGTGATTTGTGACGAATATGTGGTCGCTAATTCGAATAGCGACACATTGCATGCATGTGTACATATATACATTAAAATATTTTATGTGCAACATGTTAGAATACATGTAGGAACTTTGTGCTTTATTTGAAACCACTAATTGACTAAATGTTAATCATACTAGGACGTGATTGACCAACCCTGACCGTTAGCTATTTTAAGAGTCAAACCGAGCAAACCAAGGTGAGTTCACACTTTCTACAAGGCATGGGATTCCCAGGGGTTGGGAATGGGTAAAGGATTGAAACTGAAACTGTGTGATCTCCTGGTTTGGAACACGTACACACCCTCTTTATTGAAGGGTGACAACACGTACTAAGAACTTAATTGGAACCTGCGTAGTCTCCTGGTTTGGGGATTACGTACACACCCTCTTTATTGAAGGGTGACAACACTGATGCTAGACCAAAAACTCTATCATGAAGTCCCTCCTTTTTATATCGACTTAATCGCTGGGCCAATGGCGAGCGGGTCATTAGTTAGATAGCGCTATTTAGGTTTGACAAGCCTCACACCGTGCCGCAGAGGACGGGCGTGAACTAATGGATCTGGGCACTAGTCAATGATGATAGACATTGACGTCAGGGCACCAACTTACTTTAGTCAGTGGTCGATATGGTAAACAGGTCTAGTGGTTAACATGGGGAAGCCCCCACCAACTATGGATATGTTTGGGAAACAGGGTAAACGGATTAACTTACAATGTACAAACAAACTTCTGGTTTTTGAAACAACTTAACAATGAACACCAACTGTGAACTCGCTCAACTTTGTTGTTGACTCGTTGTTACATGCCTTGCAGGTCGTTAGGTCCTCATGGAGCTTGCACGAGCAGGAGGAGTCGTTGTGGGACATGGACCGTTGTGTGCCATGTTAAACAATAAGAACTTTTGACTTATATTTTGGTTTTATATTTTATGCTTCCGCTGATAAATTGAATTTGATTAACTTGTTTTGGAACACCAATTGTATTGTGTGGTTGGACTTTTATTTATTTATTTACATTGTTCAATATGATTGGTGGCTGGATCCTGGTCAGTCACGCCTCCAAGCGGTGATATTCCGCATGTGGATTTTGGGGGTGTGACACGTAGTAACTTGGTAAAGCCTTTAGTGGATTTAGTTACCTTCCGAAGCGTATTTATTCCTTTAAAGATCATTCTCATAAAATAATTTAGTGCTTACAACTTGTAAATAATTTTTACAAAAATTATTCCCTTTGAACTCTTCTTGTAAATAAAACGTTCTCATGCTTGTTTTATTTCTAAAAATAGTGTAATTGTTTGTAATCGTCAAGGTTTTCCAAAAACCGCTTTTCTAACTTGGTTTCTTTACAAAAATCTTGTGTAACTCTTGGATTTACAAGATCATCAACTTACTAGTTTACTTATATTTCATGAAAAATATCATTTTTATCAAGTTCATATCTAGTTAGAAGGTGATCTTTTTATGTAACACATAACCACTTTCTATTCTTGTTAAATCATGTTCTTAAACATTATTTAACAAGATCATATGGTGATTAACATCACACAATCAAGAATCATCACAAAATTTAACAACATACTCATAACATCATCATACTAGTAGCATTTTATCTTCAAGTAAACTTTTTATGTAAAGCTTTATTTAAAGTTTTATGTTCATCTTCTTAGTGTTCTTGTTACTTTAGTGATTTTGAACATACTAACATACTACAACTTTTGATCACAAAAACAAGATGAACAAGGTGTAACAAGGACTTACTACTAGCATAAAGGTTAGGGTAGAATCTAGTGAAGAAGATGATGAGAAAAGATGATGAAAAAGCTAGAACAAAGCCCTTCTTGAAGCTCCACAAGATGCAAGCTTCCTTGTATCAACCTTTAAGCTTGAATGGGTCTTGAATAATGAAGGATGATGGTCGTTTAAGGGTGGTGATGGTGGCGGTTTGGGGTGAGCCGAAAGAGAGAGAAGGAGAGTGAGTGAGAGAGTGTAAGATATGAGGAATGGTGGTGATCTTGGTTCCATAATTATATAGATCTTCCGTCATATTTTGTCTAGATTGGCAAGCAAGATCCAATATAAAAATGGGATTAAATCTAGGAAAAGATCATGAAGTATGGAAGTGGTGATTTGTGGGTCCATGGGGACCGATTTCGGTTTTAGGGGGGTTGGATGTAACATTTTGCAACTAATAGGTAACCATAAGTTAGAATTCAAGTAAGTAGTTTACATATGTTAGTTTGATAATTTTTAGTGGGTATTATGGTAAACGGGGATCACAACTAGTCAAAAATAATAAAACTATGTAATTGACAAAAATTTGGTGCCCCGGGTAACGTCCGGTTGTCCGGTTAGACACCGTTCCGTTAAAGTGTTTAACTAGTCCGCAGAATGTCTTTTATATATATTTTTGTAACGCTAATTATTCCCGCCACTTAGGGAAATATTCTGGACGATAAAACGTAAATTCTGCATGGTATTTATATGTTTAAAAGCTGGTTATAGCTGAATTTAATAAAATTCTGCACTTAAAGTGCGTTTCGGGTGCTTTTTAGTGCGTATTTTGGTCTCCAGAAAGTATATATATATATTAACCCTTGTATGTACTCTTGGGTTTTAGTGTATTCTCGTCATTGGGCCTACACCTAGGCTCCAGTTTTAGTGTTGACTGCTTTCTGCAGAGTTGTTGGTATATTGTGTCTTACCGGTGAGTTTACTAGTATTTCTGACGCAACGCTCTCGTAAATGCATAAAGCAATATTTTGTAGTATAAAAGGTGCATGAATTCACTTGTATAGTATGTAATCAGACAATGTTGTCATTTAAGCACATATTTGCAGTCATTAAATAATAACTAAAGTGTACGGAAATTACCGGTTTGGTGCCAGTTGTCACAGTCTCCCCCCGTTAAAAGAATTTCGTCCCGAAATTCAGGCTGAGCTTACTCTCGCAGGAGTTTTCTTGAACAGGTGGGGATACTTTTCTTTGAACTGGTCTTCGCGTTCCCATGTGTACTCGGGTCTGTGCTTAGAGTTCCAACGTACTTTGACAAGCTTAACACTGCTCCTCCTGGTCTTGTTGACTTTCCAGTCGGTAACCTCAACGGGTTGTTCTGTAAATCGGAGGGTGTCGTCAATATGCACGTCATCCGTAGGGATGATCACGTTTTCTTGTGTTGGACTCTTCTTGAGGTTGGATACATTGAACGTATCATGTACTCCATTAAATTCTTCCGGTAATTCCAACTTATACGCCACGGTACCAATTCTTTCTAAGATTTTGAATGGTCCGATGTATCGTGGATTCAGCTTTCCACGCTTTCCAAATCGGACTACGCCCTTCCAAGGTGAGACCTTTAACAACACTTTGTCTCCTACCTTGAATTCTAACGGTTTTCATCTTCGATCAGCGTAGCTCTTTTGTCGATCCCGAGCCGCCTTAATGCGCTCTCGGATCTGCATAACCTTGTCGGTTGTCTCCTGTAGAAGTTCAAGACCAACCATTCTTTTGTCTCCAGCGTCTGCCCAACATAAGAGCGATCGGCACTTGCGGCCATACAGAGCTTCGAACGGTGCGGCTTTTATACTTGTATGATAACTGTTATTGTAGGAAAACTCAACTAAAGGTAGATGAATATCCCAGTTGCCGCCTAGGTCCATGACACATGCGTGAAGCATATCTTCTAATGTTTGTATAGTCTGTTCGCTCTGGCCGTCTGTTTATGGATGGAATGCCGTGCTTAGATCTAGCTGAGATTCAAAGGCTTCCTGAAAGGATTGCCAGATTCTTGAGACAAAGCGTCCATCTCTGTCTGAAATGATTGAGATAGGCACTCCATGACGCGTCACAATTTCTTTTAGGTATATCTCAGCAAGTTTTCCAGTGCTATACTTCTCTCGGATTGGTAGGAAATGTGCAGACTTTGTCAGCCGATCGACTATTACCCATATCATATCGTGTCATCTAGGGGTCCTGGGTAATTTTGTTATGAAGTCCATCGAGATTTGCTCCCACTTCCACAGGGGAATCTCTGGTTGTTGTAGTAGGCCAGACGGTTTCTGATATTCAGCCTTAACTTTAGCACAGGTTTGGCATTTTCCAACATAAACAGCAACGTTGCTCTTGAGTCTCGGCCACCAATAGTATTCTTTCAAGTCTTGATACATCTTGTCCGATCCTGGATGGATCGAGTATCTCGATTTATGTGCTTCATCAAGGATGACTTCTCGTAGGCCACCATAGAGCGGAACCTAAATACGCTTCAAAAAGTATAAGGCTCCTTCTTCATTTGGCACCATATATTTCAACATACCCCGGAGGTATTCAGCCTTACGGCTTTCCATCTTAAGGGCTTCTTGTTGTGCATCACGAATGCGTGTAGTGAGGTTCGTTCGAATAGTCATTTCCAATGCTCGAACCCTTAGGGTCTTAACCCTTTCTTTTCGACTTAATGCGTCCGCTACAACGTTTGCCTTTCCAGGATGGTACTTAATCTCACAGTCGTAATCATTTAGCAGCTCGACCCATCGCCGCTGGCACATGTTCAATTCTTTCTGATCAAGTATGTGTTGTAGACTTTTGTGATCTGTGAAGATTGTACATCGAGTACCATACAGATAGTGTCGCCAGATCTTCAAGGCGAATACCACCGCACCCAGTTCCAAGTCGTGCGTGGTGTAGTTCCTTTCATGTACTTTCCATTGTCTTGAAGCGTAAGCGATGACTTTTTGGCATTGCATAAGCACGCAACCCAAACCTTGGCGCGAAGCGTCGCAGTATACCACGAAGTCTTCAGTGCCTTCGGGTAATGACAGTATTGGTGCATCGCATAGCTTATTTTTTAGTAGTTGGAAGGATTCTTCTTGTTTAACACCCTAGTCGTACTTCTTGTCTTTCTGCGTAACAGTCGTTAGCGGTTGAGCTATTTTTGAGAAATTCTCAATAAACCGTCGATAATAGCCCGCTAAGCCCAAAAATTGACGAACTTCAGTTAGGGTTTTGGGGGCTTCCCAATTCTTTATTGCTTCAATCTTGGATGGGTCTACATGAATGCCCTTCTCGTTCACGACGTGACCAAGAAACTGTACTTCGCTGTAACACCTCGAAATTTTTGTGTCCAATGATGTGTTAACACGTGTCATTTGTTTACACGTGGCATCTATAATAAATAAAGGACTAATTTTGACAAACCTTGAAAGTATATAAATTCGAGGGTTATAAATGTCAACAAGGGTAAATATACTGTATAGTATCCCTAAATAATGCTTAAACCTTCAAGCGAATAAATTATAGATCGTACAAAAACAAAACGCGGAAGAAAGTGAGAGATTACAAACTACAGGGGTTAACTGTGTCAACATGTTTAATAATACCTCTGAGTGACCCTTTAACGTTCCAAAGACTTTGTAACGGTATTATACCCTCACTAAAATAATATATATGAATTTCGCGAAGTTTCGATATGAAACGAGAAAGTTACGATCGAATTCGTAGAAGAAGGGTTAAAAGCGTCAACAGTGAAAGTTAAGGCTTTCCAATATAATTAATAAATAAACCGGGGACTTTATAATGCGGGTAAATAACACGAGGCCCCTATCGGTAAATAACCGAGGGCCAAACCGCAAAGTTACCCCTTCAAACCCGAAAGGTCAGGTAAATCATTACGAAAGATTTCGTTATTAATGGCCGGATTCTGCAATCATTGCAAAAAAGATTTAAAATTTCTGAAATCTTAACCCTACGCGGCCCGCATTGCATAATGGGTTAAGTTGAGGCGGGCCGCGAGCCTCCTCAACTATACGTCTGATCTTTTACTCCCAGGCGGCCCGCATTGTAAACGCATGGAACCTCCATGCGGGCCGCATTGGACGCCCAGATGCAGAAACTTTGTGTTTTCTTGACTTTTGAGCATAGTGAACGATCAACCCCAATAAATGAGGTATGGGAGCCCCCTACTCGACCCATATCACTCAGGGGACATCTACTTACCATCATGGTCAGTATAGGTTGTTATTTAGTGAGCTAGAGGGCTTAGTTCCACTATAAATAGCATGCTTGGCTCATAACATACACACAACACAAAAACACACTATCTGATCATTCTAAGAAGCTCCAAGCTTTCTTCTCTGCTCCATATTCAAGTTCTAACTTCTGTAAGTTACCTTGATCATCCATTGTTCAGTTTATGCTTAGTTGTTAGCTAAAAACCAAACCGTCGTAACTACGGTTTGACTTTACAATAAATCAGTAATGGTTCAGTCTTATGACGAATCAAAAGTGGTTATGAGTTGGTATTTACGTGGGTAATAAACCTCTAAAATGGTTCCCCCTGATCACCACTCTAACTATGTCAAATGTCGAGTCAAACGTGCGGTTAAAAAGTCAACAGAAAGCTATTTTAGCGATTTATGCATAATCTGTAATGTATATGTTATGGAACCTGTTTTGATAATCATAAAACATGATAATAAGTATATAAACATGTTTGCGCTCGTTTGAATCGATCATTTACTATATAGAACCGGTTCGGAGCCGAAAGTCGCATAAGTTTGACTTTTGCTTTGACTTCAGTTCTGACCCGTTTTAGTGAGGTATAAATATACCTTAGGACTCTCTTAGGACCAGGTCACATGTTGGTATACGCCTCTGTGGTCGGTTCATGAGTTATCCAAGTCTTTTACGTATTTCCGTCATTCGCCTAAAAGTTGACCGTAACGGCCTTTTAAAATTAAAACGAGTATTTCGAACACGTGAACGGACCAGAACCTTGCTTGTTAAATTATAAGCATGTCCTTAAAGTTTCGCGTCAATCCGAGGCCTAGAATGAGAGTTATGCTAAAAGGCGCACTTTTAAGAAAGCTTTGTAATTAACGACGCCATTAGCATAACGCCCATCTAAACCAAGATTTCGTCACCAAAACTTTTACCCACTGTGGTAAAATAATATTTTGGGAATTTTAAAGATTTTTAATAATTTTTACCTTGCTCATAACCTGCGGTTATGGCTACGGTTCGGTTAATACCGAATATGCCCTTTTTGGCCAAAACGGGAGTTCTACAAGGTCTTTTGACCCGATTCCAGTTGCTACTGGTTTTAAATAATAAATAAAGTATTTTAAGCTTTATAAGCTGTTCGGGAAACTCAGATCTCCTGTAGAACTCGAAAAGCCCTTTTAAAATCTTTAAAATGACCGAAAAGCCCCTACGGGGCATAATATTAACTCAAACTCGTTACGGGCATTACGGAAGGTATCCTACTGATACCAAAATACTTTTAAGGCATATTGACTTAGGAAATAAGCGTACGACTCTTATGGTTAACCGTTTCGCCTATTTGCGCACACGGTACGGCTCATGGAACTAGTTTTCGTGCAATAGCCGATATGGGTCAAATTATATTATTTGAACCCCAAAATCCAGAGTATGAACTATAAACCCATATAAAACAAGTCACTGAACTTGTTGGGTCCAAATCATACTCCATTCTCGGTTTTCGCCTTCTCGTGCGAGTTAACCATATCTATATATATCGGAATCAACCGGTTTAAGCTACGGCTAATACAAGGACCGTTAGGATTCTAAGAGGTTAATTAAAACCTTCGTTCCAGATTAGGAGCCCCAGTAAAAGCTATCGGTGACTTGATCTAAATTAAGGATTTATACTTGCAAAGGTAAATACTTTAACTTATTTCCCCTATATGGGCTTGGGTTACGGTATATTAATACCGCTTGATTGAGCATTATATAATTCCATCGCTTAGGTGGTTAATTGATTAAATATGATCGGCTCATTTAAACAGTTTTGTTGCTTATAAGCCTTTGGGGGGTTTAATGACCGTTGTCCCGGATATCCTCGGCATCATTTTACGAAATGGCCACGACCATCGACATCCCGGTGTAGGCGTACACCCGGTATAAAGTGTCGACATTAAAATTAAAAGACGTAGCCGTTGGTTTTTATACTACGGTTTTACGCAAACGTGGTGTGTCTATAAATCTTTAACCCGGCACGACCCGGGCTACTGAACGCATAAAAGAACATGTAAAACGTTCACAAGATCATTATGAATTTTCCCAAGTTATAAAAGAGTTTGTGCCTTGTGCATTCAAATCAATTTTAATAAACATTTTCAAATGTGTCAGTTGAATGTATTTACCAGTGTAAACTGACTTATTTTCCCCAAAAAGATTAAGTGCAGGTACCTAAACGTAATTGGCTGGTATTAGCTCCCTAGCGTCGGGATAAGTCTCGCAAGCTTGATTGCAGTATCTGATGGAACAATATTTTATATCTATTTACGATCCACTGTGGATATATCCAACCCCTGTAATACATTTTGATATTACGATCAGAGGTTGAAATTTATATATTTATCTTATGCTTCCGCTGTGCATTATATAATTGTGTGGTTTGACTATATTGTTGCCAACATCGTCACGGTAATCCCCCACCGGGCCCACCGGTGAGACACGTGGAAATCGGGGTGTGACAGGTTGGTATCAGAGCCAACATTGAGTGAATTAAACACTACCCTATTGTGTTTAATCTCAGTGACACAATTGCACATACTTGAGTCTAGACAATAACTTAGGACAAATTCGGATTATTACTCCTTTTTGTCTTTATTTTCGATTTGATTTTTAATAAGTTTTGGAGCAGGAAAATGCCACCTGTTATATTCCGAGGAAGAGGAAGGGGACGAAGAGGCCGAGGAGAAATCGTGACACATCACGATAAAGAAGCTGGACCATCTGGTACAAGACATCCTTCGATGACAAGGAACGAAGAGCCACAACGACGAAGAGATCTTTACGAACCAGCGAGGCATTCCACTTCGCACAGCTCGACGCCATCCTACCGGCACTCCTTTGGGCCAGATTCAGAAAATAATCCCAACAACCCACAACCTTCCTTCATACCTCTACAACGTTCGGTATCGCACCGAAACTACGACGACCCTAGTCCGTACTACATAGGTCAGTTTAATCCGGCTGACTACGTACAGGAACCTTCAGGTTTTGTTCCACTAGGGCCTCAAGACCATTTTTCTGAAGATCCCATGGAGGAAGATGAGGATCCAACTGAACCAGCTCGTGCTACGCCCACGCATCCGATAGAAGTTTCTGATGGGTCATCCTTCCATGGAACGCCCTATCAAGGACCTGACAGTTTCCAAGCGATGTTTGACCGACATGAATGGTACTACACGCCATCTCGACAGACATCTCAACAACCGGGACATCCACAGGATCCCTCTGGGGATTCACGCTTTGAGGCAGTTACGCCACCACCTCCGCCACCGGCACAACCAGTTATACCTGATCCGCCGAGGCGTAGGAGGACAAATGCTCGTATGTCTACACGAGGAGGAGGGGGTATCCACTTCAGCACTCCTCGACATTCTAGTAGTAGCCACTATCCGCCACTACAAGAAGAAGGACCTTCAAGTCCTATACAGGAGGCGAACTCCGCACCAACTGCACGAAATTCGCCACCATTTGGGTATGACCAACCCATACCTGCTTATACGGGTCCGACGGCTTACAACCCGTTTGAACCATCACAAGCACAATACAACTACGGCTATGAGCGCGACCCCTATGTGGTGTCGGCTAGATATAATGCGCGCTACCCTGATGGAGCACATGGAAACATGGGACCACCGGACTACTCAGCTCATGGGTATCCAATACCTCCCAGACCTCCAGCTCCGCATCAAGCGCCACAACCACGTTTCTCTCCTCCTGAACAGGAAGAGATACTCCATCGACTAGATCGTGTGGAGAGAGAGTTCGAGGAAGAGAAGAAAAGCCACCGAGGATTTCTCAAGGGCTTGGCGAACCTACTAAAGGGCAAAAAGAAGAAACGTGACCATTAGCCCTTAATAGTTGTACGAATGTAATTTCTATTTTAAAATAAGTCCCTGTGTGGACAACTTATCGTATTTCAGTCCCTACATGGACTTATCCTTAGTCCTTGCATGGACATCTATCTTGTATTAGTCCCTGCGTGGACTTGTCACTTATTTTAAAAACCTCTATGGAGGTATGTATTATTTGAAAGACCCGTTTAGGGCAATATGTAATTGTATTTGAGATTTTGGAATGTATGTTAAGAGTTTTGTTTTTAATATATATCAAAATAAATCAAAACCATTCCTTTTATATTGATCTGCCTAAATAAATAATCTTAAAAGGTGAAACCTAGCTTGGGGTCTTTTAAGATCTAGTCAAGATGGCACGACCTAACTGAAAAGATTCTGATTCCCTGTTAACCTCTGTACGCATGTTAACATTCATGGCAGATGTGATTCGTTAAAATCACGCACGTCATTCTTATACAATAATCCTTTAAGGATTTCAAAACCCAACTAAATGATTTATAAATCGCGGGTTAAATCACCAATGAAGGTGATCAATATTATAAAGACATCCATTAGTGATGCATTGCCTACGGGCCAACATATTAAAACATCCATTAGTGATGCAGTGCCTACGGGCCAATATTATAAAGACATCCATTAGTGATGCATTGCCTACGGGCCAACATATTAAAACATCCATTAGTGATGCAGTGCCTACGGGCCAGTATTATAAAGACATCCATTAGTGATGCATTGCCTACGGGCCAACATATTAAAACATCCATTAGTGATGCAGTGCCTACGGGCCAGTATTATAAAGACATCCATTAGTGATGCATTGCCTACGGGCCAACATATTAAAACATCCATTAGTGATGTAGTGCCTACGAGCCAGTACTATAAAACATCCATTTAGTGATGTAGTGCCTACGGGCCAACCATATTAAAGCATCCATTAGAGGTGTAGTGCCTATGGGCCATAATAATTGTCTTATAAAGACAAAAGGCAGTGGTAGTCTATGACTCTCTGCAAGAAAGAGATAAAAGAACTACGGTTCAATTCTCTATGCCTTGGATTCTCTGAAATCTCGGCTAATATTATAAAACATCATCATGATTAGGCTTTATGCCGCCAGTACTATTTATATAGTTAAAATAGGATATATTCAAATCCTAATATTTAATGAAATAAAAAGTTAACCAAATATGGTCTCTGTACCATGGTTGACAAATTGTCATAAAAGACAATCATATAATAATCTCCTGAATTAAAATTTTGTTATCTTCTGTAACAGATTCAAGTTACAATGGCGGATCCCAATGGAGAGAACAGCCACACGAATGAAGATGACTATGACAATGCGTCAGTACATTTGACAGGCGCACAACTAAAGGCTCTGATTAACAATGCTGTTCAGGCAGCTATTGATCGTCAAAATACAGAGTCCCAAGGCAGAACTGTGTCAAAACCACCCTCAAAACCGAAGACACACTCCAAACTACCCTCTGAACCCAAGAAAGATGACGACAAACATTCGTCTACTGAGCACAGCGTTCATCGCGATAGAGAATATACTGATGCGTCCAGTGCTAAGGGTTGCACCTACAAATACTTTGTATCATGTAAACCCCGTGAATTTACAGGGGAGAAAGGTGCGGTTGACTGTATCACCTGGCTAGACGAGATGGACACGATAGTGGACATCAGCGGGTGCGCTGAGAGGGACGTGGTTAAGTTTGTGTCCCAGTCATTCAAGGGCGAGGCCCTGGCGTGGTGGAGAGCCCTGGTACAGGCTTCAGGTAAGTCTGCCTTGTACAAGATGTCATGGGGGGAGTTTATTGCCCTCATAAAAGAAAACTACTGCCCTCAGCACGAGGTTGAGAAGATTGAGGCTGATTTTGTCTCACTAGTGATGACAAACCTGGATTGTCAAGCATATCTGACAAGTTTTAACACTATGTCACGCCTGGTGCCATATCTTGTGACACCAGAACCTAGAAGGATTGCCCGATTCATTGGGGGCTTAGAGCCGGCAATTAAGGCTAGCGTAAAGGCCTCCAGGCCAACGACCTTCAGGTCAGTTACTGACCTCTCCTTGTCTCTTACACTTGATGCTGTCCGTCTGAGGGCACAAAGGAGCAAGGAGGCTGAAAAGCGAAAGCGTGAGGATGATACCTCACGAAAGTCTGGGAAAAAGCACCGTGGAAACGGTGAAGGCAAGAGAGGGTCGGAGGCAAAGAAGGAGGGGCAAGCTGATGGAAGACCTCACTGCAAGGTCTGCAAGAAACCTCACTCCGGGAAGTGTAGGTTTGCGTCTGGTTCACAGTCGCAACAAAAGACTCCATCCTGTGGGCTATGCAAGTCCAAGGATCATAAGACAGTGGAGTGCAAAAAGATAAAGGATGCAACCTGCTTTAATTGTAACGAAAAGGGGCACATAAAGAGTAATTGCCCGAAGTATGCCAAGAAGGCGGAAGAGACGAAGAAGTCGAATGCGAGAGTTTTTCGCTTGGATGCAAAGGAAGCGGTTAAGGACGACAATGTGCTTACAGGTACTTTTCTCGTAAATAATATATTTGCAAGAGTACTGTTCGATTCTGGCGCTGATAAATCCTTTGTAGACCAGAAATTTTGCCAACTACTAAATATGCCAATCAAAACCCTTGACGTGAAATACGAAGTAGAGTTAGCAGACGGCACGATAGAAACCGTCTCTACTGTTTTAGAAGGATGTGAAATATCCATTAGGAACCATTCTTTTCCTTTATCTCTACTTCCTTTCAAACTTGCGGGTTTTGACATTGTGCTAGGCATGGACTGGTTATCTCGTAATCAGGCCCAAATCATTTGCGGCAAAAAGGCAAATAGTTTTAAAGACTCCGAGTGGTGAATCTCTTACCATTCGAGGGGATACGCATTACGGGTTGCCCGAAGACGTATCTATGCTGAAAGCTTCAAGGTGTTTGAATAGAGGCTGTGTAATTTACATGGCTCAAGTGATAATAGAAGAACCAAAGCCGAAGATCGAGGATCTTCCCGTCATTTCTGAATACCCCGAGGTTTTTCCTGAAGAACTACCTGGTTTGCCGCCAGATAGACAAGTGGAGTTCAGAATTGACATCATTCCTGGAGCAGCTCCGATAGCAAGAGCACCTTACAGATTAGCTCCGACGGAAATGAAAGAACTGAGGACCCAGTTGGATGAACTGCTGGCGAAAGGTTTTATCAGACCTAGTTCATCTCCCTGGGGAGCTCCTGTCCTATTTGTAAAGAAGAAGGACGGATCGATGTGGTTGTGCATCGACTATAGAGAACTGAATAAAGTTACCATAAAGAATAGGTATCCTTTACCAAGGATCGATGATCTATTCGATCAGCTGCAAGGAGCAAGCTACTTCTCAAAAATCGACTTAAGGTCGGGTTATCATCAACTAAGGGTCAGAGATGAGGATGTACACAAGACTGCATTTAGGACTCGCTATGGTCATTACGAGTTCCTAGTGATGCCTTTTGGGCTCACAAATGCACCGGCTGCGTTCATGGATCTCATGAACCGCGTTTGCAAGCCGTACTTGGACAAATTCGTCATAGTCTTCATCGACGATATCCTTATATATTCCAAGAACCAAGCTGACCACGAGAAGCGCCTCCGTTGCATTCTCGAATTACTACAGCGTGAGAAACTCTACGCCAAATTCTCGAAATGTGAATTCTGGCTAAGAGAGGTTCAATTTTTAGGACACGTTGTGAGTGAGCGTGGTATCCAAGTGGATCCCGCTAAGGTAGAGGCAGTCATGAACTGGCAAGAGCCAAAGACGCCTACCGAAATCCGTAGCTTCCTGGGGTTAGCAGGATACTACTGGAGATTTATTGAAAATTTTTCAAGGATTGCTGCGCCCTTGACTTCCTTGACCAAGAAGAAAGAAAAGTACATTTGGGGCCCGAAGCAGCAAGAGTCCTTTGAAATACTGAAGCAGAAGCTAAGCAACGCACCTGTGTTGACCTTACCAGAAGGTACAGATGAATTCGTAGTTTACTGCGATGCATCACACACGGGCATGGGGTGTGTGCTTATGCAAAAGGGCAAGGTGATTGCCTATGCTTCAAGGCAATTAAAGGTGCATGAAAAGAACTACACCACCCACGACTTGGAGTTGGGTGCCGTTGTATTTGCACTGAAGTTGTGGAGGCATTACCTTTATGGCATTAAATTTGTGATTTATTCTGATCACAAAAGCCTCCAGCACCTGTTCAACCAGAAAGAGTTGAACATGAGACAGCGCCGTTGGATGGAAACCCTGAATGATTATGACTGCGAAATCAGGTACCATCCCGGCAAGGCGAATGTAGTCGTCGATGCCTTGAGCAGGAAAGAAAGGGTAAAACCCATTCGAATCAATGCCAAGAGCATTGAGGTTAAGAATAATTTGATAGAAAGGATATTAGCTGCGCAGCGTGAGGCTGTGTTGGAAGCTAATTACCCTAATGAAAAGCTGGGAGTAACTGAGGAGCAGTTGACTCTTAGCAAGGATGGAATTCTTAGACTGAACGGACGTATATGGGTTCCGATATATGGAGGACTACGAGATGTTGTTCTCCAGGAAGCCCATAGTTCCAAATACTCAGTCCATCCTGGTGCTGATAAAATGTACCAAGACTTAAAGGCAAATTATTGGTGGATAGGCTTGAAAAAGTCTGTAGCCGCCCATGTAGCAAAGTGCTTGACTTGTGCTCAAGTCAAAGCCGAGCACCAAAAGCCGTCTGGCTTGCTACAACAGCCTGAGCTTCCCGAGTGGAAGTGGGAATGCGTAACTATGGACTTCATAACCAAGTTACCCAAAACCAGGAAAGGAAACGATACAATATGGGTCATAGTCGATAGGCTGACTAAATCAGCTCATTTTCTACCCATCAAGGAGACATATAGCTCCGATATGTTAGCCCAACTTTATGTTGATAAGATTGTAGCCTTACACGTCATACCTGTGTCTATTATCTCCGACAGGGATACTAGATACACATCTCATTTCTGGAAAAGTTTCCAGCAATCTTTGGGCACGCGTTTAAACTTTAGTACGGCTTACCATCCACAGACGGACGGTCAAAGTGAGCGTACTATCCAGACGCTAGAAGACATGCTTCGTGCATGTGCGATCGATTTAGGTGGTAACTGGGATAAAAACCTACCCCTGATCGAATTCTCCTACAATAATAGCTACCACACCAGCATAAAGGCTGCGCCTTTTGAGGCATTATATGGTAGGAAATGTAGATCGCCTGTTTGTTGGGCGGAAGTAGGAGAGGTCCAATTATCGGGACCAGAGATTGTTTTCCAGACAACGGACAAGATTGTCCAGATCCGGGAACGTCTCAAGGCTGCCCGCGATAGGCAGAAGAGCTACGCTGATCCAAAGCGTAAGGATTTTCACTTCGAAGTGGGTGAAAAGGTATTACTTAAGGTATCGCCCTGGAAGGGGGTGATGCGTTTCGGCAAGAAGGGCAAGCTGAGTCCGAGATACATAGGGCCTTTTGAGGTCATTGAACGAGTCGGATCAGTTGCCTATAAACTAAACTTGCCTGAAGAGCTCAATGGAATTCACAATGTGTTCCACATCTGCAATCTCAAAAAGTGCTTCGCCGACGAATCGTTGGTGATTCCACACACAGATGTGCATATAGATGAGAGCTTAAAGTTCATAGAAAAACCATTGTCGATTGAAGATCGACAGGTGAAGAAGCTTCGCAGAAAGCACGTACCGATTGTAAAAGTCAAATGGGATGCTCGTAGAGGTCCTGAATATACGTGGGAAGTCGAAGCTACAATGAAAGAAAAATACCCCTATTTATTTGAGTAAATCTCGGGTCGAGATTTATTTTAAGGGTGTCACACCCCAACCGATGGCGGAATCATCGGGGCGCGGCACTGAGCGAAACAGATTGTTCAGAAGTTTCCACAACAACTATCATACAATTCAGTTATATAACACGTCCCATACCGTGTCCCAAATAATAACAAGTTATCATAGAAATCAACTAAACAATATGGGAACTGTTCCGACAACTCAGATTCTTAATTATTACAGACCGATTTAAATATTGTTTTAAGACTTCTAGACGGCTAACTGTAGATCTTACTGACTACAGGTGCCAGTACAAGATCTACAGAGAACTATGGCCCTGGAGCAGGTATGTGGACACTGTCCTAAGGTCACAGGCTCCTAGAAGCTTATTATAGCCTCGCTTCCCTAGCACGCTAGTAGCTTAAACACCTGTCACATACGTTAAAATAAAAGTCAATACATATAATGTAAAGGTGAGTACACAAGTTTGATATAGCATATAAAGTTCGAAAAGTTTACGCGTAACCAAGCACGTACACAAGGGCAAACGATGCATGTAAATTATCAACATGGGACCATCGATACCAACGACTTCGAGTTGACTGTCCGAGACAGTTCGCAATACATGATTACCACTGTAATCCATGCAAGTAATTGTCCTTAGCAACCCCCGTGTGAACGGGTGCTGAGTCCAAACTATAGTACTATGTTGCTAAAGCAGGCAGATAGCACTCCACGTGTAAACATAATAAACAGCAATCATTTAGTCAAGTAATACATGCAAGTAGGTTAGCGTTCAAATAGTTTGTGTTGTTTGTGAATTTGATAGATTACGTATGTAACACCCAAAAGTGCTGAAAGCAAAAAGGGATCGAGTATACTCACAGTGGTTGGTTGTGGATTGAAAGGAGCACTGAGAATAGGTTAGCCTGAATAGTTCGATAACAATACAATGAGTAATGCGGAAAAAGTGAACAGTGGAAACTGGATCGGATAGACCATTCGATCGGACGGCTGTTCGATCGAGTGGGCTGTTCGATTGGGTTAAAGTCCGTTCGAACGTCCCGTTCGATCGGCCGGCTGGCTCGATCGGCTGGTTCTTTCAAGTGGATTGTTTCTTCCTTTGATGTGAAGGATGTGTTTGTGTATGATGGTTTGTATTTTTGAAGTTTTCGCAGCATTACCTTTCAAGTTGGCCGATCGAACAGTCCGTTCGATCGGTTGGTCCAACCGATCGGTTAGCATTGCACACTTGGCAAATTGTCACTCGATCGGGTGGCTTGCTCGATCGGGTGACATTCCAATGTTTTGAAGAGGTTTAGCGTTGAAGTGTAGTATCTCATGATTCGATGAGTAATGTTTACAATCGAGTGGCTCGATCGATCGAACAGAACCCTGTCAATACTACACCTCATGAGTTTGTGGGCCCAGATGCTAGTCGATCGATTAGCCTAGTCGATCGGCTGGCGTAGTCGTTCGGTTGGGCTGTTCGTTCGAATAGCCTAACCGTTCGGCCAGCCCCCGACCTGGTTAGTCCATCACCTAGCACTTGGTTATTTCCCGTTATTTTATTGATGTTTTAAAGATAGTTTGACCACAAGTTGAACCACAAAAACCTCAGCCTTTACTTTACTCACTGACTCGGCTGGAATCACCCAAGCTCGGTCAGGGAGCGTTCGAGGACCTAAGTTTAACGTTTAACTTGTAATCGGTAATCTCGTGGTAAAGTCCGAATCTTGAACCATGTGTTTGTTTAGAATGATTTATAGGTCGGTTCAAGCTTCGTTTTCGCCGGTTTGAGTGTAAAAGAGTTGAAAGATTGGTGAAAACCCGTCTTTCAATCCTTTCCCACCGTGAAATGTTAAGATCTTTGGAAGATTTTAAGTTGTTTATGTGGAAATCGGTTAGATTCAAGCTATTCATGTCGGATTGATGTCAATCTTAGTGTTCTTCAAGAACACCATGATGACATCACCCAAGAATGCTTAGATCTTTGTGATTTCACGGTTGGAATTCAGATTTTGAAAGATAGAAAGATGGAGAATCGATCAAGGATCAAAAACGTACAAAGATTGGAGTGAAATACTTACAGGTTTGAGAGAAATCTGAGAAATGGCGAGAATAGAAGGCTGGTCGGTCAGAGCTTTTCCAAAAGTGGAAAGCTTGACAAGGACAGCCCTATTTATAGGCTTCCAAAAGTGGAAAGGGGTTAGCTGATCGAACAGCATCCCTGATCGAGCGGCTGCCCGATCGAACAGCCTGTTCGATCGGCTAGCCTGTTCGATCAGATTGCCCTGTCCGATCGGCTTGCCTGGTTTTGAGTGTTTCGCGACGATTTTTGATATTTCGATTTCGATAGATCGAGGAGTAGGGTAGGATAGAGTTTCTATTCAAATTACTTTCAGTCCCAACTACTATATCTAACATACAAGCATCCTTACAACCTATTTTCAAAGTCGGTTTCGATTGTGTTTGATTATCCTTCGAGTCTTGATTGATTTGATTGATTCACCACACTTTTTAACATAAAAGTAACATGCACAAGTAACACGTAAGGCACACACACACGTATAAAAGCATTAAAATTATCCACACTTGAGTTCGATGATTGATTTGATTAGCTTGATTATTGATTGACTAGCTTTATTGCATTGTTACTTCCTATCATTCACAGTCGGTCGTTGATTCACAGTTCGATTATCGGCCGTTTAGTTTGATTATACAACACTTACTCCACATAATATGAAAATCAAAATGAAACTAAAATGAAATTAATCTTTATTGATCTTTAATTCCAATAACAGTCAACTCTTGACTTTGACTTTGACTTTTGGGAAAACACGGGGTGTTACAGTCTCCCCTCCTTTAGGGAATTTCGTCCCGAAATTAGGCCGAGAACCGTACATCGCCGTGTGATTTTACCAATTTGATGCTTCAGATCTATCTGAACAACTGCGGGTACTTGGCCTTCATGTCACTTTCGAGTTCCCAAGTGAACTCCGCGCCTCGTTTGCCTTCCCATCGTACTTTTACAATAGGAATGCGAGAGCGTCTGAGTTGCTTGGTCTGTCGGTCCATGATTTCGACAGGCTTTTCCACGAAGTGTAGCGTCTCATTGACCTGAAGATCGTCGAGTGGTATTATTGCGTCGTGGTCGGCTACGCATTTTCGAAGGTTTGAAATATGGAAAGTCGGGTGGACATTGCTGAGTTCCTCCGGTAATTCGAGTTTGTAGGCAGCTTTACCGATCCTTTCCAGAATCTTAAAAGGTCCAACAAATCGAGGCGCAAGTTTCCCTCTTTTGCCGAATCGGACTACTCCCTTCCAAGGTGATACCTTTAGGAGTACGTAGTCGCCAACTGCAAATTCGCGGGGCTTGCGTCGTTTATCGGCGTACATCTTTTGTCTGTCCCGGGCCTTCACCAAGTTTTCCCTTATCTGGTGGATCTTGTCAGTCGTTTCTTGCAGAATCTCGGGCCCAGTCAATTGTGAATGACCGACCTCGTGCCATACAATAGGCGAGCGACATCTCCTACCATACAAGGCTTCGAAAGGTGCCATTTCGATGCTGGAGTGATAGCTATTATTGTACGAAAATTCGACCAACGGTAGGTGTTTGCTCCAACTACCACCAAAATCGATAACACACGCACGGAGCATGTCTTCAATAGTACGAATCGTTCTTTCAGTCTGCCCGTCGGTTTGCGGGTGGAATGCGGTACTCAAATTCAGCGTCGTACCAAGAGCTGCTTGAAAAGTTTCCCACAATCTCGATGTAAACCGAGCATCGCGATCAGAAATGATGTCTCGAGGCGTACCATGATTCTTAATGATCTCGTCGGTGTAGATTTGGGCTAACTTGGCCACCTTATAGTCTTCTCGTATTGGCAGAAAGTGGGCTGATTTGGTTAGACGGTCGACTATAACCCAAATACTGTCGTGACCTGATGGCGTGGTCGGAAGCTTAGTTATGAAATCCATAGCTATGCTTTCCCACTTCCATACGGGTATCGGCGGTTGTTCGAGTAAGCCTGAAGGTCTTTGGTGTTCAGCCTTGACTCTTGCACAAGTTAAACAGCTACCAACATATAGAGCAATATCCCTTTTCATCCCAGGCCACCAGTACTTGTAGCGAAGGTCCTGGTACATTTTGTCCGCACCGGGATGAATGGAATATCGGGATTTGTGGGCTTCGTTCATGATGATCTTTCGCAAATCTGTCCTCCTCGGAACCCAGATTCGGTCCAGATAATGGAATATCCCGTTGGCTTTGCTCACGAGCTGAGTTCCATCGTGATAGATTCGTTCTTTCTTCAACGTACGCTCGTTAAAGCAAGCGTGTTGTGCTTCGCGGATGAGAGCTTCGAGGTTATACTGAGCCTGGATGTTTCGAACACCTATCACGTAATTCTTTCTGCTGAGGGCGTCTGCAACTACATTCGCCTTGCCTGGGTGATAACGGATCTCACAGTCGTAATCGTTGAGAAGTTCTACCCATCGGCGTTGACGCATATTGAGTTCTCTCTGGTTAAAGATATGTTGTAGGCTCTTGTGATCGGTGAAGATCGTACACCTTGTACCATACAGGTAGTGTCGCCAAATCTTTAAGGCAAAGACAACTGCGCCTAGCTCAAGGTCATGGGTTGTATAGTTCTTCTCGTGGATTTTGAGCTGTCGAGATGCGTAAGCTATAACCTTGTCTCGTTGCATGAGAACACAGCCAAGTCCAAGGTTTGAAGCATCACAATAGACAACGAAGTCATCGCTTCCGTCCGGCAGTGTAAGAACTGGTGCATGGCACAGCATGTGTTTGAGGGTTTGGAAAGCAGTCTCCTGCGCGGTTCCCCACACAAAAGGCTTGTCTTTATGAGTAAGGGAGGTAAGCGGTACAGCAATCTTTGAGAACCCTTCGATGAATCGCCGGTAGTAACCAGCTAATCCGAGAAAAGAGCGAACTTCTGACGGATTCTTTGGCGTAACCCATCCCTTGACTGCCTCAATCTTTGCAGGATCAACGTGTATACCCCGACTATTCACAATGTGACCCAGAAATTGAACCTCCTCCAACCAGAACTCACACTTGGAGAATTTGGCGTAGAGTTGGTTTCCCTGAAGCAACTCGAGAACCAATCGCAAATGCTGCGCATGTTCGGCCCTCGATCTGGAATAGATCAGGACATCGTCGATAAATACAATGACGAAACGGTCTAAGAACGGTTTACACACGCGATTCATCAGATCCATGAAGACCGCGGGTGCGTTGGTCAAACCAAAAGGCATGACAACAAACTCGTAGTGGCCGTATCGGGTTCGAAAGGCGGTTTTGGGTATGTCCTCCTCTTGAATCCGCAACTGATGGTAGCCTGAACGTAGATCAATCTTGGAGAAACACTGAGCACCTTGTAATTGGTCAAACAGATCATCGATTCTTGGTAAGGGGTATCGGTTCTTGATGGTCAGCTTGTTCAATTCCCGGTAATCGATGCACATCCGGAGCGACCCGTCCTTCTTTTTGACGAAAAGGACTGGTGCGCCCCATGGAGAAGTGCTCGGGCGAATGAAGCCTTTTTCAAGTAACTCTTGGAGTTGGTTTGAGAGTTCTCGCATCTCAGATGGAGCGAGTCGATACGGAGCTTTGGCCACTGGGTTGGCTCCTGGAATAAGGTCGATTCGAAAGTCGATATCACGACTTGGAGGTAATCCAGGAAGGTCATCAGGGAACACCTGAGGAAATTCTCGGACAACGGGAACATCCTTGACTTCAACTTTCCTTTTCTTGTCCGTCTCTGCTACAACAATGTTGGCCAAGAAGGCTCGATATTCCTTGCGGAGATATTTGCGAGCTTGAAGACATGACATGAGCTTGAGATCTTTTGCAGTAGTTTCACCATAAACACATAGAATATCACCACTAGCTAGCACAAAACGAATCATCTTATCGAAACACACAACTTCAGCATGGTTTTCACGAAGAAAATCCATGCCTACTATGACATCGAAACTTCCGAGCTGCATTGGAATGAGATTAATCGGAAATATATGATTGTTGAGCTCGAGAGTACAATCACGGAGCACAGAATTGACAGCAATGGTTCTTCCGGTAGCGACTTCTACTTCGAAGGGTGACGAAAGATAAGAGCGCTTACGTCTAAGAAGCTTCTCAAATTCAAATGACACAAAGCAGTTATCGGCTCCAGTATCAATCAAACATGATGCATATATACCATTCACAAGGAACGTACCATTGACCACGTTGTTGTCAGCTTGAGCCTGGCGTGCGTTGATGTTGAAAGTTCTGGCGTGAGCGGCTTGTTGTTGAGGCTGCTGTTGTTGTTGCTGGGGTTGTTGGGCTTCTTGTTTCACCACTCGGTTCGGGCACCGGTTTGCGAGGTGGTTAGGGTCACCACATGCAAAGCAGGTCCGAACATTGTTTGCCGGGGCCTGTGCAGCTTGAGGAGCTTGAGGAGCAGGTAGCAGGGCTTGGTTAACAGCGGCTTGAGCTTGCGTTTGACGAGGACCATAGCGGCAACTCGCAGCGAAATGCCCGTAAACGTTGCAGTGGGCACAGAAACGGCAGGCCACACCCACCGGGTGATGATAAGAACATGTAGCACAGAGTGGGTGGGGGCCGGTGTACGCACGCTTAGCCGGCGGCGCATTGATCACTGGCGCAGTGCGCTGTGGTTGTTGCTGTTGTGGCGGTACCGACTGAAGAGGAGCAGCATTGGTTGCGGCGGCGCAACTCTTGTTCTTCTTTCTTCTTCTCGAGGACTTGGAGGCTTGAGCAGTAGGGTTGTCGGTTGATGCGGCAGTAACTTGATGCAACGACTTGGATGGCTTATCCCAGACACCAGCCTTAACTCGCTTGTCGTTAATCTCGGCAGCGAGTAGGTAGGTTTCCTCGATTGATGCGGGTTTGGCGGCGAACACAAAATCTGCAACACAATCCGGAAGAGCACGGATGTATTTCTTGATGGTCATCTCGGGAGTCTTGACCTGGTCTGGACAGATAATGCTCAGTTGTTTGAAACGGGCGGTGAGACCAGCGTTGTCGCCCTCCTTCTGCTTGATGGTCCAGAACTCATCCTCCAACTTTTGGCGTTCGTGGGGAGGACAGAACTCGTCCAGCATGATAGCCTTCAGTTCCTCCCACG
Source organism: Helianthus annuus (assembly GCF_002127325.2). Taxonomy (NCBI): domain Eukaryota; kingdom Viridiplantae; phylum Streptophyta; class Magnoliopsida; order Asterales; family Asteraceae; genus Helianthus; species Helianthus annuus. The sequence goes on from NC_035448.2 coordinate 59,271,067, forward strand.
TCAGCTCGTAGGCAGCGTCGTTACCGCGCTTATTCCTTTCGGCTGTCCACCAGTCCAATGCCCGCGACTGGAAGACACCGGTAGCATTGAGAGTTCGAAGATGATCCGGGCATCCGCTTTGACGAAGGGTAACTTCCACAGAGTCAAACCAGTGAAATAAGCCTGTAGGGCCCTCTTCACCGGTGAACTCCTTCGGTCCACACGCCTTAAATTGCTTGAAACTGAACGGAGCTTTGCTGGATTCAGTGAGGGTTCGGGATTCTTCCGACGACTTGCTTGTGTTTTCGTACACCTCACTGACAGCTTTCGCTACAGACCTTGAGATGAGCTTGGCGAGACGTCGGTCTCTTTTTTCCTGACGGGAAAGGTTTTGGCGAGCTCTTGATGATGACGACATGGTCTGCAATAGACATCGCCATAGGGCTCAACACAACGAATTCGAACCTCACACGTCTTAGTTTACTAAAGCTTAGAATCACGTCGCATCTTACGTCACGTAACACATATAAACACATAAGCACATAATCATAGAGGCACATAAGCACAGAAGCAATTAGAGCACATAAGCAATTAAGCAAATAGAGCACTTAATTTCCTAAACACGTACGCAATTTTATCACAGAGGCTGTCAGAAAACAGAAACCTATAACCACAAGTCGAGTGTCGTTCATTTTGCATATCGGATGGCATCACATTGTATCGTCTAACTTAGTCGTATAGCGTAGCATAGCACACTGGTTTCGTTTAGATCACATCAACAGGGATTTGAATCGAGATAGGATAGCAACAAAGGTCACGCAGATTGATAACAAATGGAGTAACCAACGAATCTTAAAACACGTAAACAGGTAAATCATATAAAATCAACGAAGCAACACTCAAAATCGGAAAATGGATTGTCTGCGGCTACTAGACTTTGACTAACCATGGCAATTTAACTATTCACAGTTGACTTGTCGTCACTTTCGACTCTAGGGGACATGTTTCTGCCTCGATTCTTGGGCATTATGCATGCGCATTCTAGGCCATACTCGTGAGTTCAGGTCGTTGGAGTCCGTCAATTGCCTTGGCGAGATAAAATAAAGTCGGAATAACTGCCAAGGTTAGGGTTTCACCCCTAGCTCAGCAATTTCTTCCTTGTTTTAAGAAAATTTAGAGGAAAGTTTTCATCAAATTACGGGTTTCAGCCCTGATTTGGTATAATTCTCCCTCGTTTGTTGATAGAAAATCGCACAAAATAATTGGCAAAAATTTGTAATTTAGGCAGGAATTCGCGGGTTTCACTCCTAATCCCGTCCAAATTACGAAATTTGGCTCGGAGTTCGGATGTAATGATAGAATAGAAGGAAACAACATAAAATAAGCACATAAACTTGGTCTCTTGGTTCCTAGCTATAGTCTAGGTCTCTAAGACAGCGATCCGGACTAGATCGTGTCTAACCTAATTCCCTATAGTTATGGCTCTGATACCAATCTGTCACACCCCAACCGATGGCGGAATCATCGGGGCGCGGCACTGAGCGAAACAGATTGTTCAGAAGTTTCCACAACAACTATTATACAATTCAGTTATATAACACGTCCCATACCGTGTCCCAAATAATAACAAGTTATCATAGAAATCAACTAAACAATATGGGAACTGTTCCGACAACTCAGATTCTTAATTATTACAGACCGATTTAAATATTGTTTTAAGACTTCTAGACGGCTAACTGTAGATCTTACTGACTACAGGTGCCAGTACAAGATCTACAGAGAACTATGGCCCTGGAGCAGGTATGTGGACACTGTCCTAAGGTCACAGGCTCCTAGAAGCTTATTATTGCCTCGCTTCCCTAGCACGCTAGTAGCTTAAACACCTGTCACATACGTTAAAATAAAAGTCAATACATATAATGTAAAGGTGAGTACACAAGTTTGATATAGCATATAAAGTTCGAAAAGTTTACGCGTAACCAAGCACGTACACAAGGGCAAACGATGCATGTAAATTATCAACATGGGACCATCGATACCAACGACTTCGAGTTGACTGTCCGAGACAGTTCGCAATACATGATTACCACTGTAATCCATGCAAGTAATTGTCCTTAGCAACCCCCGTGTGAACGGGTGCTGAGTCCAAACTATAGTACTACGTTGCTAAAGCAGGCAGATAGCACTCCACGTGTAAACATAATAAACAGCAATCATTTAGTCAAGTAATACATGCAAGTAGGTTAGCGTTCAAATAGTTTGTGTTGTTTGTGAATTTGATAGATTACGTATGTAACACCCAAAAGTGCTGAAAGCAAAAAGGGATCGAGTATACTCACAGTGGTTGGTTGTGGATTGAAAGGAGCACTGAGAATAGGTTAGCCTGAATAGTTCGATAACAATACAATGAGTAATGCGGAAAAAGTGAACAGTGGAAACTGGATCGGATAGACCATTCGATCGGACGGCTGTTCGATCGAGTGGGCTGTTCGATTGGGTTAAAGTCCGTTCGAACGTCCCGTTCGATCGGCCGGCTGGCTCGATCGGCTGGTTCTTTCAAGTGGATTGTTTCTTCCTTTGATGTGAAGGATGTGTTTGTGTATGATGGTTTGTATTTTTGAAGTTTTCGCAGCATTACCTTTCAAGTTGGCCGATCGAACAGTCCGTTCGATCGGTTGGTCCAACCGATCGGTTAGCATTGCACACTTGGCAAATTGTCACTCGATCGGGTGGCTTGCTCGATCGGGTGACATTCCAATGTTTTGAAGAGGTTTAGCGTTGAAGTGTAGTATCTCATGATTCGATGAGTAATGTTTACAATCGAGTGGCTCGATCGATCGAACAGAACCCTGTCAATACTACACCTCATGAGTTTGTGGGCCCAGATGCTAGTCGATCGATTAGCCTAGTCGATCGGCTGGCGTAGTCGTTCGGTTGGGCTGTTCGTTCGAATAGCCTAACCGTTCGGCCAGCCCCCGACCTGGTTAGTCCATCACCTAGCACTTGGTTATTTCCCGTTATTTTATTGATGTTTTAAAGATAGTTTGACCACAAGTTGAACCACAAAAACCTCAGCCTTTACTTTACTCACTGACTCGGCTGGAATCACCCAAGCTCGGTCAGGGAGCGTTCGAGGACCTAAGTTTAACGTTTAACTTGTAATCGGTAATCTCGTGGTAAAGTCCGAATCTTGAACCATGTGTTTGTTTAGAATGATTTATAGGTCGGTTCAAGCTTCGTTTTCGCCGGTTTGAGTGTAAAAGAGTTGAAAGATTGGTGAAAACCCGTCTTTCAATCCTTTCCCACCGTGAAATGTTAAGATCTTTGGAAGATTTTAAGTTGTTTATGTGGAAATCGGTTAGATTCAAGCTATTCATGTCGGATTGATGTCAATCTTAGTGTTCTTCAAGAACACCATGATGACATCACCCAAGAATGCTTAGATCTTTGTGATTTCACGGTTGGAATTCAGATTTTGAAAGATAGAAAGATGGAGAATCGATCAAGGATCAAAAACGTACAAAGATTGGAGTGAAATACTTACAGGTTTGAGAGAAATCTGAGAAATGGCGAGAATAGAAGGCTGGTCGGTCAGAGCTTTTCCAAAAGTGGAAAGCTTGACAAGGACAGCCCTATTTATAGGCTTCCAAAAGTGGAAAGGGGTTAGCTGATCGAACAGCATCCCTGATCGAGCGGCTGCCCGATCGAACAGCCTGTTCGATCGGCTAGCCTGTTCGATCAGATTGCCCTGTCCGATCGGCTTGCCTGGTTTTGAGTGTTTCGCGACGATTTTTGATATTTCGATTTCGATAGATCGAGGAGTAGGGTAGGATAGAGTTTCTATTCAAATTACTTTCAGTCCCAACTACTATATCTAACATACAAGCATCCTTACAACCTATTTTCAAAGTCGGTTTCGATTGTGTTTGATTATCCTTCGAGTCTCGATTGATTTGATTGATTCACCACACTTTTTAACATAAAAGTAACATGCACAAGTAACACGTAAGGCACACACACACGTATAAAAGCATTAAAATTATCCACACTTGAGTTCGATGATTGATTTGATTAGCTTGATTATTGATTGACTAGCTTTATTGCATTGTTACTTCCTATCATTCACAGTCGGTCGTTGATTCACAGTTCGATTATCGGCCGTTTAGTTTGATTATACAACACTTACTCCACATAATATGAAAATCAAAATGAAACTAAAATGAAATTAATCTTTATTGATCTTTAATTCCAATAACAGTCAACTCTTGACTTTGACTTTGACTTTTGGGAAAACACGGGGTGTTACAAAGGGGGTGAGGATGTAACACCTCGAAATTTTTGTGTCCAATGATGTGTTAACACGTGTCATTTGTTTACACGTGGCATCTATAATAAATAAAGGACTAATTTTGACAAACCTTGAAAGTATATAAATTCGAGGGTTATAAATGTCAACAAGGGTAAATATATTGTATAGTATCCCTAAATAATGCTTAAACCTTCAAGCGAATAAATTATAGATCGTACAAAAACAAAACGCGGAAGAAAGTGAGAGATTACAAACTACAGGGGTTAACTGTGTCAACATGTTTAATAATACCTCTGAGTGACCCTTTAACGTTCCAAAGACTTTGTAACGGTATTATACCCTCACTAAAATAATATATATGAATTTCGCGAAGTTTCGATGTGAAACGAGAAAGTTACGATCGAATTCGTAGAAGAAGGGTTAAAAGCGTCAACAGTGAAAGTTAAGGCTTTCCAATATAATTAATAAATAAACCGGGGACTTTATAATGCGGGTAAATAACACGAGGCCCCTATCGGTAAATAACCGAGGGCCAAACCGCAAAGTTACCCCTTCAAACCCGAAAGGTCAGGTAAATCATTACGAAAGATTTCGTTATTAATGGCCGGATTCTGCAATCATTGCAAAAAAGATTTAAAATTTCTGAAATCTTAACCCTAAGCGGCCCGCATTGCATAATGGGTTAAGTTGAGGCGGGCCGCAAGCCTCCTCAACTATACGTCTGATCTTTTACTCCCAGGCGGCCCGCATTGTAAACGCATGGAACCTCCATGCGGGCCGCATTGGACGCCCAGATGCAGAAACTTTGTGTTTTCTTGACTTTTGAGCATAGTGAACGATCAACCCCAATAAATGAGGTATGGGAGCCCCCTACTCGACCCATATCACTCAGGGGACATCTACTTACCATCATGGTCAGTATAGGTTGTTATTTAGTGAGCTAGAGGGCTTAGTTCCACTATAAATAGCATGCTTGGCTCATAACATACACACAACACAAAAACACACTATCTGATCATTCTAAGAAGCTCCAAGCTTTCTTCTCTGCTCCATATTCAAGTTCTAACTTCTGTAAGTTACCTTGATCATCCATTGTTCAGTTTATGCTTAGTTGTTAGCTAAAAACCAAACCGTCGTAACTACGGTTTGACTTTACAATAAATCAGTAATGGTTCAGTCTTATGACGAATCAAAAGTGGTTATGAGTTGGTATTTACGTGGGTAATAAACCTCTAAAATGGTTCCCCCTGATCACCACTCTAACTATGTCAAATGTCGAGTCAAACGTGCGGTTAAAAAGTCAACAGAAAGCTATTTTAGCGATTTATGCATAATCTGTAATGTATATGTTATGGAACCTGTTTTGATAATCATAAAACATGATAATAAGTATATAAACATGTTTGCGCTCGTTTGAATCGATCATTTACTATATAGAACCGGTTCGGAGCCGAAAGTCGCATAAGTTTGACTTTTGCTTTGACTTCAGTTCTGACCCGTTTTAGTGAGGTATAAATATACCTTAGGACTCTCTTAGGACCAGGTCACATGTTGGTATACGCCTCTGTGGTCGGTTCATGAGTTATCCAAGTCTTTTACGTATTTCCGTCATTCGCCTAAAAGTTGACCGTAACGGCCTTTTAAAATTAAAACGAGTATTTCGAACACGTGAACGGACCAGAACCTTGCTTGTTAAATTATAAGCATGTCCTTAAAGTTTCACGTCAATCCGAGGCCTAGAATGAGAGTTATGCTAAAAGGCGCACTTTTAAGAAAGCTTTGTAATTAACGACGCCATTAGCATAACGCCCATCTAAACCAAGATTTCATCACCAAAACTTTTACCCACTGTGGTAAAATAATATTTTGGGAATTTTAAAGATTTTTAATAATTTTTACCTTGCTCATAACCTGCGGTTATGGCTACGGTTCGGTTAATACCGAATATGCCCTTTTTGGCCAAAACGGGAGTTCTACAAGGTCTTTTGACCCGATTCCAGTTGCTACTGGTTTTAAATAATAAATAAAGTATTTTAAGCTTTATAAGCTGTTCGGGAAACTCAGATCTCCTGTAGAACTCGAAAAGCCCTTTTAAAATCTTTAAAATGACCGAAAAGCCCCTACGGGGCATAATATTAACTCAAACTCGTTACGGGCATTACGGAAGGTATCCTACTGATACCAAAATACTTTTAAGGCATATTGACTTAGTAAATAAGCGTACGACTCTTATGGTTAACCGTTTCGCCTATTTGCGCACACGGTACGGCTCATGGAACTAGTTTTCGTGCAATAGCCGATATGGGTCAAATTATATTATTTGAACCCCAAAATCCAGAGTATGAACTATAAACCCATATAAAACAAGTCACTGAACTTGTTGGGTCCAAATCATACTCCATTCTCGGTTTTCGCCTTCTCGTGCGAATTAACCATATCTATATATATCGGAATCAACCGGTTTAAGCTACGGCTAATACAAGGACCGTTAGGATTCTAAGAGGTTAATTAAAACCTTCGTTCCAGATTAGGAGCCCCAGTAAAAGCTATCGGTGACTTGATCTAAATTAAGGATTTATACTTGCAAAGGTAAATACTTTAACTTATTTCCCCTATATGGGCTTGGGTTACGGTATATTAATACCGCTTGATTGAGCATTATATAATTCCATCGCTTAGGTGGTTAATTGATTAAATATGATCGGCTCATTTAAACAGTTTTGTTGCTTATAAGCCTTTGGGGGGTTTAATGACCGTTGTCCCGGATATCCTCGGCATCATTTTACGAAATGGCCACGACCATCGACATCCCGGTGTAGGCGTACACCCGGTATAAAGTGTCGACATTAAAATTAAAAGACGTAGCCGTTGGTTTTTATACTACGGTTTTACGCAAACGTGGTGTGTCTATAAATCTTTAACCCGGCACGACCCGGGCTACTGAACGCATAAAAGAACATGTAAAACGTTCACAAGATCATTATGAATTTTCCCAAGTTATAAAAGAGTTTGTGCCTTGTGCATTCAAATCAATTTTAATAAACATTTTCAAATGTGTCAGTTGAATGTATTTACCAGTGTAAACTGACGTATTTTCCCCAAAAAGATTAAGTGCAGGTACCTAAACGTAATTGGCTGGTATTAGCTCCCTAGCGTCGGGATAAGTCTCGCAAGCTTGATTGCAGTATCTGATGGAACAATATTTTATATCTATTTACGATCCACTGTGGATATATCCAACCCCTGTAATACATTTTGATATTACGATCAGAGGTTGAAATTTATATATTTATCTTATGCTTCCGCTGTGCATTATATAATTGTGTGGTTTGACTATATTGTTGCCAACATCGTCACGGTAATCCCCCACCGGGCCCACCGGTGAGACACGTGGAAATCGGGGTGTGACATTCGCGAATCCAGAATTCGCACTTTGAGAATTTTGCATAGAGTTTCTCTTTCTTCAGTAGTTCCAGTATGGTTCTGAGGTGTTGCTCGTGCTCTTCTTTCGTCCGTGAGTAGATCAGGATATCATCGATAAATACAATCACGAATTTATCGAGATATGGTTTGCATACGCGGTTCATCAGATCCATAAAGACCGCCGACGCGTTTGTTAGTCCAAATGGCATTACAAGGAACTCGTAATGCCCATAGCGCGTTCTGAATGCAGTCCTTGGTACGCTTTCTTCTTGTATCCTTAACTGATGGTATCTAGATCGAAGGTCGATCTTGGAATAGTAGCTTGATCCTTGCAACTGATCGAATAAGTCATCAATCCTTGGCAATGGGTACCGATTCTTGATTGTGAGCTTGTTCCGTTCTCTGTAATCGATACACATCCGCAGTGTTCCATCCTTTTTCTTCACGAACAATACTGGAGCTCCCCAAGGCGAGAAGCTTGGCCTTATGAATCCTTTATCCAACAACTCCTGGAGTTGTGTAGATAACTCTTGCATTTCGGATGGTGCAAGCCGATAGAGTGCCTTGGCTACAGGAGCGGCTCCTGGGACCAAGTCTATACGGAATTCGACTTGTCGTTGCGGAGGTAGTCCTGGTAGATCTTCGGGAAAAACATCAGGGAATTCCTTCACCACAGGAATGTCTTCGAGTTTCGGCTCCACAGCCTTCTTATCTACGACGTGCGCTAGGAAAGCAACACATCCTTTCCTTAAGCACTTCTGTGCCTTCATGCAACTGATGATTCGCAGAGGCGCGTCTCGTCTTTCTCCATGTACGATGAGAGTTTCATCATTCGCCAAAGGGATGCGAATGATTTTCTCATGATAAATGATTTCAGCTTTGTTCTTGGACAACCAGTCCATCCCGACCACTACATCGAAGCTACCCAATTGAATAGGTAAGAGGTCGATGCTAAATCTTCGTTCACCAAGTTCTAGTGTGCAGCCTATAACAACTTCACCCGATTCAACAAGTTTACCATTGGCTAATTCTATGGAGTAAGGAATATCCAATCTACTAGACTCTATCCCAAGCATACGTTTAAATTTCACAGACATGAAACTATAATCGGCACCAGTGTCAAATAATATGGATGCAAAGTGATTGTTAACGAGAAACGTACCGGTGACCACGTTAGGGTCCTCACGTACGTCCCTTGCTCCGATCAAATGCTCGAGCCTGAGCATTGTTTCTCTTTGGGCAGTCCTTCATGAAATGTTCATTGCTTCCACAACTGAAGCATCCTTGGTTCCGCCCAGCCCCATTCCCATTCTGATTACCATTGCCATTTCCATTTCCCCCATTGTTTCCAGCACCGTTACGGTTTCCATTCCTGTTCCTTCCTTTTCCCCAATAGTCTTCTGTTTGATGACCCAACCTACCACATTTGTCGCACCTTGGAACGCGACAAGCTCCTTCATGATGATACTTGCATTTTTGGCATTTAGGAAGGGTGCCTTGGTATCCTTTGGCTGCAGTATCATTTGCTGCTACAAGGGTTCTTGCCTCTTTTGGTGGGTTGGTGTCAGGCTTCTTGTTGTTGAAACCCTTGTTGTTACGAGTTGCTTGATTCAGCTTTGCATGTTTCCTTTTCTTGTCACCGGATGACTCAGCATGCGTCTTGGTACTTTCTGTTGGGTTCAGTGATAGCTTCTTCATAAGAACACAATCTTCAGTAAGGCTGACAGCCAGAGTTACAGCCTCGGTGATTGTTTGAGGTTTGGCCGAAGTTACCATGCCCCGAAACTCTAGGGCCAGTCCCCAAATGTAGTGTTCAACGCGCTTGAATTCCGGAGTCACCATGTAGGGAATCACCCTAGACAAATCATGGAACCTTCGAGTATATCCAGTGATATCAGCACCTACCATAGTCAAGTACCAGAACTCTGTCTCCAACCTTTGGAGTTCGGCACGAGAGCAGTAATTCTCTCTCATTTTCTCTTTCAGTTCATCCCAAGTCATGCCATACGCGGCATCATCACCCAGCGTTTGGACTTGCAAGTTCCACCAAGTTAGAGCTTCATCGACAAACAACCCAGTAGCAAAAGTGACTTGCTGATCCGCAGTACACTTGCTCATGCGGATAGTAGCTTCAGTCTTTTCCGTCCAGCGTACAAATGTTACTACACCTCCTGTGCCGTCGTAGTTCATTGGTTTGTAGTCGAGGAACTGCTTGAAGGTGCAGCCTGTAATTGATCCAACCAACTCACTCGTGAGCAATCGAAGAAATAATGAAACAAAGACCGTTCATAAATTTCTCCATGCGTAGCAAATTGTCTTAAGGTTACCTTGAGCTGCGTTTCTCCAGACGAATCTCCATGTTCGTTACGCCTAGCATTGCTTGGTCCTCCACTGTCTTCGGTGCGGTTCGCCTCGTACTGGGCGATAGCTGCGGAGATCCTTTCTTCCAGTAGAGCGTTCAGCTCTTCAGCAGTCTTCGGTAGTGGGGGAGGAGGAGGTTGATCACGAGCGTTCACAGCTCTTCTTGGTGCCATGTTCTGGAAGAACACAACACAATAGGGTTAGACATTTGTTTGATATCGTCATACGAGACAGTAGTATATATTTATACGCAGGCATATACTACATAAGTGACATCAAACATTCCGCGCAATGCATAAATCAATTCATACAGCAACAAGCATGTATAATTAGGTAAACACCTTACTTCACATTGGCGGTTCTTGTCTTTATACCCTAAGTCATTACTCCAAAGAGTATACGTTTGACCTTTTTCTTGCACTAAGGGAATCTATACGTGACAAGACTTGCTGTGGTTTCTGTGCACTGAGTTCCATAATTACGTATGCATCCATAATTCCGTAACTCCTTGCACAGTCCGCACAGTTCGTTTCGTCCTCGTATTTCTTCCTTCAGTTAGGCCATTGTTTCCAGGTAAAGTCATGTGTACTAGTGGTATTCTACTCCTAGTATATGCTAATTATCACACATAATTTCAAGTAATTTCTTAGTTAAAGACAAATGCTACTCCTGTGCACCCTAAGTCTCGTAGTGCCTCTTCTTGACTCATGTAAACAGTTTCAGGTAGTGGATGTTGCGGGAAGTTTTATGCAATGAAAACTTTTTGAAAATTGTTTTCATGATAGGATTCTAGAGATTGTAGACTAGACTCGAGAAGGAATCCTGGTTCACTACAATCGCAGCTCTGATACCAATCTGTCACACCCCTTTCTGCGGCGGAAGCACGAGGTGTGATCATGAAAGGTTCTCATTGCATACGAAAGGTAAACATACTACATGCTCGTAAAAATAACTTCAAATACCAAATATTCCATAATTTGAAAACATAAGTTTAGCGTTTACATCACGAGATAGCATAAAACATTGTCTTAAAAGTTTACAACTTTATTTAAACATAACATAGACGACATCCACAAGCATGAGTAGGACCGCGCGCACATCCACCTTTAGTTACCTGAGATACATGTGAGTTTTGGGAAAACGTCAACATAATGTTGGTGTGAATTCATGCAATTCTTGTATTGAACGTTAGTATACCTTGTATGAAAACATGGTATGTATCTTGTGAAAATCAAGTATTCATGTATAAATCAAGTATTCATGTATGTATCAAGTTGTTAATGGGTTGCAAGGCCATTAACATGTGACACGATGTAGGAAGCAACCAAACCTTAGGCATTTTTCTAGTTGGCATATTCTGAGACACAAATCACTGCTTGGTACTCGTTCTCACCAAGAGTGTGGCTGCCCGACACCCGTTAGATCTAACCTTTTGTTCTGCGGTCTAGGTATATTGTTGATTAATGGTGCTTATGGTACCCTATTCGTGACACGATTTCTTGTATCATGTATCATTTCTTGCATCATTCCTCGTATCATTTCTCGTATCATCATACCATTTATAAACATTGTAACATGTATTTCACCCCCGAAGTTATAAAACTGAAAACAGTTTAAAGAAAGGGGGAGCATAAACTCACAACTTTGCGTTCCTTGGGTCGTAAACTTCACCGGATTTGCTTAATTAACGTCGTGACCTATACGTGTTTTCTTAACGTTAGTCACTAGACGTGTATCGCGCAAGTACAAGTCACTATCTTTTGTATGTGTTTTCTCGTGTTAAAAATAATTTATATTTTTAACTAAGTGCCTTACTTATCTTATTTTCTCAAAAATTAATATAAGTATCTTGTATTTTGTACCCAAATTGTGTATTTCGTATGTTGTATGTGTATTTTTTTGTGTTTTTACTTCTCAAGAGTATTTAGTGTATTTTCAAGTCCTAATACACTAGCACAAAGTTTGGTGATCAAATAATATATATATTTTTCTCAAAAATATACATACTTAATGTCAAATTTTTAACCTTGACGAAATCATCGTTTCTTAACTCAAAAATTAGGGGAAACCTTGGTATACATTTTTAGGGAATAAGTTTCTGAAAACTTATGTATTTTTCTAGGTGTCAAAATTTATAAAAATTTTGACAGAGTTTCCCTAAAAATGGAGGTTTCCCATGTTTTCAAAACACGTGTTTATTTTCTTTTAAATCATCATCAACATCAACAATTAATCTTTACACAATTTTTACATCACCAAGAGCAAAAATATATACGTTACACACTAATCATGAACTTGATATATCTCGAAAACGCGTAGTAACTTGGTAAAGCCTTTAGTGGACTTAGTTACCTTCCGAAGCGTATTTATTCCTTTAAAAGTCATTCTCATAAAATAATTTAGTGCTTACAACTTGTAAATAATTTTTACAAAAATTATTCCCTTTGAACTCTTCTTGTAAATAAAACGTTCTCATGCTTGTTTTATTTCTAAAAATAGTGTAAGTGTTTGTAATCGTCATGGTTTTCCAAAAACCGCTTTTCTAACTTGGTTTCTTTACAAAAATCTTGTGTAACTCTTGGATTTACAAGATCATCAACTTACTAGTTTACTTATATTTCATGAAAAATATCATTTTTATCAAGTTCATATCTAGTTAGAAGGTGATCTTTTTATGTAACACATAACCACTTTCTATTCTTATTAAATCATGTTCTTAAACATTATTTAACAAGATCATATGGTGATTAACATCACACAATCAAGAATCATCATAAAATTTAACAACATACTCATAACATCATCATACTAGTAGCATTTTATCTTCAAGTAAACTTTTTATGTAAAGCTTTATTTAAAGTTTTATGTTCATCTTCTTAGTGTTCTTGTTACTTTAGTGATTTTGAACATACAAACATACTACAACTTTTGATCACAAAAACAAGATGAACAAGGTGTAACAAGGACTTACTACTAGCACAAAGGCTAGGGTAGAATCTAGTGAAGAAGATGATGAGAAAAGATGATGAAAAAGCTAGAACAAAGCCCTTCTTGAAGCTCCACAAGATGCAAGCTTCCTTGTATCAACCTTTAAGCTTGAACGGGTCTTGAATAATGGAGGATGATGGTGGTTTAAGGGTGGTGATGGTGGCGGTTTATCGAATCCAGAGGAGTCTGTGGTTAATGCTAAATATTATTTGTTTGTAAATATTTGAATTACTTTGAGAACTTGCTAGAAAACTATAAACAATAACTTTGAGATTGCAAAAACAACGATAGAAAAAAACGTGGTCACTCCGGGATTTTGATTCTGTAATTACTAATAACCTAGTTCTGATTTTATTGGATGCTGTTGATTAAATAGTAAATCTGTCACATCTACCAATTACCTATGCAGTTCAAAATCTTAATATTAATTGATCAGATAAATATTAAAACAAACATACATAGAAATCATTCAATCAACAAAAGCATAATTGGATTCAAAACATAATTATAACTCTGACCGTCACTCAGGATTTGTCTGTCACACAAATAATATAATCATGTCAATAGTCGGCTATCACCCGACTACAAATCCAATTCTCAATACAAAACAGAAACTATAATTAAAAGTGTCTCACAAGAATCATTCACCCGAAGTGTCCACAAAAGATTTAGCCGCTCATGATGTGTGTAAGATCTTCCAAAGCTTGGGCGAAAGTTGAACTCATCTCGGTTCGGTGTTGTGCGGATGACGTATGATGATATTGATGATCGATGATGATGTCCTTCTGTGGAATTTTTGGCTGCCGCCACCTATGATGTTCCTTAATTTACTCGGCCCAATCATGTCTCCAAGTCAAGATGGTTCTTGTTTTATTATCGGCCCAATCCAAAGTCTACACCCAAGGAAGTCTCATATGCGGCCCACTATTGTCCAACTAATTAAAACCAAAGATGCCACTAGATGTTGTTGCTTCCCTCACGTGATCAACAGCCGTCAAAACTCTAGTCCCTCCAAAGTCAATGTTGATGATAATTTTTGTTCACATGATCCTAGCCATCCAAAAAGTCAACAACCCCTAGGATGAGTGATGATGATGTCGTTGAAAGATGATGATGATTTGATATTGTTTTTGTTTTGTGCCTCCCTAGTCATGTGTTCCCTGACTCCTTTTATTAGAAATTAGATTTATATTTTTTTCTATTAAATCCTTTCACAATGCATGCTGCCAACTTCAACCGTAGCCTACGCTTACAAACCGTATGCTACGGTTTGCAAGTTCTGTTTCTTTTTGTTTCAGCTCGTTCCAACTGTAAGTTACGGTTTGAATCTCGTAACCTATAGTCGTATCTTTTCAATTCCCTTTCTCTTCACATATTACTTTCACACAATGACACATTAGGTCCCTCGACTTTGTTATATCATATGCCTTGTGTCTCTAAATTCCATATCGGACCCGAACACTTCCCGCATGACGTGATTTCTTTCGGTAATCATCCTTGCTCGTTCCTCTTTGCTTCCACGCACTTAATTCCACCGAATTATGCCGATTAACCTGTGAATCAACAAATGCTCGTAGTGAACATATTCAAAGTGTTGGTGCAGTTGTCTGTTGACTACATCTTCGTTCGTGTCTTAGAATGATAGAATGATAAAGAAGAGAGAAGCCCAAATACTGATCAAGACTGAAGAACTGAAGACAGCATGGTGTGACTCGATAGTCGACTCCATCAACATCTGAGGGGGAGTCTGTTGGTGCACTACATCTGCTGATTCCGTCTTGTATCGAGTCAATGTCTTAGAACGTTAGATCTGGGCTCGAAATACGAGAAATAGTGAATTGTATAGGTTTTAGATGTTGGGCCGCTTTTAGAGTCATATTAGATAGTTGGATCGCTCTTATGGTCATTTAATGGGCTGGACCGCTCATTAGGTTAATGGGCTGAACCGCTCGAGTGGTAACAGCTTGAACCGCTCGAACGGCAAAACTTATGGACCGCTAATGAGTCATCATGTATGGGCCGCTTATTGGGCCTGTCCAATAAGCGGTCCCAGATCCCTATAAATACCTTAAAGGCGATCTTAGTTGTAACGTTGCGTAGAAATCGTGCCGAAGTTCTGCCGGTGCGAGATTTGAGCTGTAAACGTTTGAAATCAGTAAAACAAGTAGTTAAAGTGATTTGCTTGCTGTTTCTACCTTAGTTTCTTGTTATTCCGCACCTGAAACCAAGGAGAATGCCTCTGAACGACTCGTTCGGGTCAGAATACGATCCTACACAAAGTATATAATCACGTAAACGGCAATAAATCACACAAGATAAACACGTTAACACTCGGGTTTCACACCTTCCATCACATCCCCACACTTATCTTTGATTGTCCTCAAGCAACCATTACAAACATTATTCACCTTATTAACAAATCACCATTGAATCCCTTACTGAATTAGCCATTGAAGGTCCCAAGTCATACCCGTCCCATAGACTGACACAATTGAGATTGACAATCTGACACATATATGATACGCATTTAAAATAACTTAAGACTTGCCTAACTAAAACTAACATGCTTATGATACTACACACATGCCACACGCCCCTCACAATGGTCACTCATCTCGGCTTAATCAAGACTAGCGTGTAATGTGCTAGTATATTTTCGCTCAAAACCAAATATGCTACCTTGCAATCATAAGGTTGTATGGCAATCACACCTCCACTGTATCAAACAACGTAACACATATCAAAAGGACTTTTCGGTTTTGGGTTAAGGGTAAAGGTAAGGAATTGTTTTTGTCTTTTTATGTTTATATGGCGAACACAAATGAACATACCAAACCATGACAACTTATTCACAAAAATTACTACACATTTTGGGTATTTTAGACCCATTTATTTAATACGAACATAGTATATATTTTTCTTTTCTTTTTCTTTCTCTTTTTTTTTCTCTTTTTTTCTCTTTTCAATTTTTTTTTTCTTTTTTTTTAACAAACATCTAACACACAATTGCCACTCATGGTTGGTAATCAAACGGTTAACAAGGTGTAACAAAGAAAGGTGAAAGGCTCAACATGGTTAACTAAGGTGGGTGAATAAACAATCAACATATAACACAGTGAATGGATCCTAATGCCTTTATCATCTATGTGCGTACGTTAAACCACAGTCTCGACACGTATCAAACCACACAAGTTCTAACACAAAGCAACATATGGCCTACACTCAACAATTGAACATTTATTGAAATTCAACTAACATTCTAGTAGGCTCAAATATCTCACCGAACAAAAAGAATATAGGTTGCCGACACGTAGCATGTGTAATTTCTAAAGCATGTTACCCCTAGTTAGGCATCTCTTCTCAACTATTCTCTAAAAACATGTCAGAAATACTCTCATGAAACTTAAAGGGACAACCATGACTAGGGATCTAATTTAGTTTAATATCAACAAGGAACCCATTAGCGATTGAAAATGTTGATTTTCATGAAGTTCAAGCATACTTGAGAAACAAAAATTTTCAAAAATTTTCAATTTTTCACAATTTCAACCCTTCAAGCATTTAAGATCAACAATTATACCAACCCTCTCTCGAGTTACCGCATCCCCACACTTGGGATACATTGTCCCCAATGTATGGTACAATTTATAATCTAAACTCGAGAGATACCACCAACAACCATGAACGGCTAACAACTAGACGACTCAACACAAAGAAACCACTCCTAACACAAAAATTCACACCACCAAGTACACAAAAAAATAAATAAATAAAACACAGGATAGATAAACACATGCACCTGATCAGAAAACAAGTGAGTGTTTGTAGTGGTGTAGCTGCTGCGATCTAACCGGAAGATACGCCCCTCATGGATTCTTTGAGATCTCATCGGGAATGTTGCCAAACATCCCCACACTTGATTCATTGCATCCATGAAGATAGAATTGTATAAACCTGTCAAAACACAACACACCAAACGAAACCAAACCAAAACAAAACAAAGTACAAACTCTACATCCTCGGGCTGCCTCCCGAGAGCGCTAAGTTTAAAGGTCTTCAGCCAGACCGTACCTGATTAAGCTCATGGTGGTTCAAATGGCATCTCTCATGCAAAGAACACTTGTGCTGGTGGATGGTTAGTATCCCACTGCCATCCATCACTCCATATGGCATCCAAATGATCCGGGTTATCGAAATCTATCGACTGTGAGAATTCACCCTTAATTTTCCTCGCGGGCTTCTTCTTTTCCTTCAACTGTGAGACCTCACCCATATTCACCTCAAGTGGTCTCTTCTTGGATTTGGTTGCATCCTTTGGTGACTCCTTTTCTAACTTGACTGATCTCTTTTTGTTTCTCATCTTGAGCCACCACGGTGATTTGACCACTTTATCCTTCACGACCTTTTCATCTTTAAACCTGTCAATCATAACAACACTCTCTTTTGGGACATCCTCATTAATTGGAGGATGACACTTATTAGCAATATTATAATAAGCACAAGTGTGAGACATAAAGTTTAAGGAAAACTTACGTGACCCGATGTAACATCCCATAATTTATAAAATAGGATGCCTCAACATTTACAAGCATTATAAAGTAAGTTGTGGTAATTGTATTAAAAATCTAAAGAAAGTTTATAAAATTATGGAATGGGTTATAAGGATCCATAAACCAAACTTGAGGGTTGTTTGTGTAACATTTAATAACATGTGAGATAAAATTAATTAGTAAAATTAAAACCCAGAATGTTCTGGGTTGTGTTGGTCGCGACCAGAGAAGGGAGAAAGGGGGAAAAACCCTAGCTTGATCAAGTAACCACAAAATCAGTACAATTATGGAGGATTCATGTTACAAATCGAATGCTAATGTCTAAATACTCACTAATCCCAGTGTTTTGGGCATAAGGTAAGATGAAATCTCATATTTTCATGTATGTTGATGAACTAGGGTTTACACCAATTCGTGATTTAGTATGAAATTAAGTTGCATGTGAGTTAGAATCAACATTTAGAAGGTGTATTGTACTTGAAAATGATTTACTAAAGACTTTGGGGGAAAAACCCACTTGTAATAGTATGATGATTAGTAAGTATTTGATTAGTTGAGTAAATTTTCAAGTGTAAGTGTATGATAGATAGAATATTGGTGGATGTTATTGCGTAGAATGAATAATTGAGCTAAAGTTGGTTGAATATGTGAAATATGATGTATTCTAGGGAATTTATGCATAAACTATGTGTACATAAGGCTTGAGTAGTTGTACGCACATTAGGTGTTTGATGAAATGCCTCAATGATAATCTAAGTAGCCTTGAATAAATCGTGAGCGAATGGTTTTGTATGTTGAAAGTTTATGCATTGTTAATTGTTATATAAGTAGCATCGATACTTGAACGTATGGTTATGAATGTAAGGACTATGATCTAAATAAGAACGAATTCATGTAGGATCGAAAGAAGAAGGAGCTAGTTCCGGATCACAAACAAAGGCACAAGATCGAGGTAAGTTCGTTACTTACATGTTTACTTGTGAGTTTATTGATATTGTTTCTTTTGATAATTGATATTCAATTAAGGTGGATATCTCAAATGAGAATGTGAAAGTAGGAATCCGTAACGGTCCATAGTGATTGGGTCGGTTCGGGTTCGGATGAGAAGGAATTTAATGGAAGTTTTCTCCTTGATCCGTACTAAACGGATTATTGGAAGCGAATGAGAAATAGTCGTGTTTATTTGACTAGAATGAATTGGTATGAAATAAGATCAATTGGTAATATATCTTATAAATCCGAGAATATGAATTGAGATAGGATGAAAACGTTATGTGTACTACACTAATATATTTTGTTGAATGATTGTAGGTAAAGCACCCGCATGATTGTCGTTGCGTCGCTCGGATACGAACACACCTTGATCACCCGTGATGCGCTTCCGCAACTTTTGTATTAACCTTATTAGTCAAAGGCTTTTGTTAAAGTTAGTTGTGTTTGAAGTTTTAAACTTTAACTAGATGTTTATAAGTACTTAAGTACCTAAACTTGATGTTTGGAATTGGTAGTTTAAATGTTAAGATCTTCTTTACGTTTTTTGAATGTGTCGTTATTTGAGTCTTTGATATATTATAAACAGGGATGTTGTTCAAAAATGAGAACGGGTCATGCCCAAATTTTTATTTTTTTTTATTTTGGCGATTTGGTTAAGTGTCGTTTGTGACGTTTTAAGCATGACTTTGGAAGGGGTGTTTCAAGTTGGTATCAGAGCCTAGGTTTGAGGGATTCGAACACGATGTAGTGCCCGAACTCAAACCGAAAGCTCGCAAGAATGGGTGTGTTCGCTCCGAGACGCAAATAGAGGTAAAACTTTTAAGAAAGCTTTATAGTAATTAATACTACAAGTTATAAAGTGTTAGAATGAGTTTTGAATATAGTAATAGTAATAAATGGTGCATTAGAATATCTAGGGGTTAGTAGAATTGAAACCGTGCACGAAAACGGTTCGGAATGGTCAAAAATATAAAGTTTGGGGTGATTTTCGCTGGGCACTACCGTAGCTTACGGTGGCCACCGTAAGCTACGGTAGGTACTGGGCAAAATAGAGCTGCCGTAAGACAGGAGCGTAGGGCCGTAAAGAACAAATCAGCACCGTAAGCTACGGTGGTCACCGTAGCTTACGGTGACTATCAAATTGCTGAATTTTTTTATGTTGTTTGTTCGAGTATGAGGTTTGTTTTAATTAGTTCCTAAGGCCCCGTAATCCTTTGCTAAGGTCATTATGCATCAAGAAGGTTGAAAGAAAATGTCTAATAAGAAAGAAGGTATGATTTAATATGAAATGGTCTAGCAATACAACATTATCATCAAGAATGATAACGTGTAAAGTATGAATAGTAAACAGAATGAAATATGTGATAGAATGAATATGTATGAGTCAAGAGGGATGTATAAAAAGAGAATTTTAATATATAGAATGAATGTTTTATGTAGATGACGGACACAAGTAATGTAGATGATGCTGAAATAGCCCGTCAAGAGGCATTCAATAATAAGATGATAGAAGCTGCAGAAAAAGTGATGAATGCCAACCTTCCCAAGTTAGCTCAAGAAGTCGAGAGCCGAGTCTTGGGGGTTGTTGATGAGATGATGACTAGCAAGATTGAGGAGTTAAAAGAAATGCTTGAAGGGTCCAGAACCAAAAGCAAGGAACGAAGGTGTACATATAAGGATTTTATGGCATGTAATCCCTTTTCATACAATGGGGAGGTGGATCCGGTAAAGTGTCAAAGATGGATAGCAAACATTGAAGCCGTATTTGTACGTAGTCGATGTGAGAAAGAAGATCAAGTAATGTTTGCTATGGGTCAACTTCAGCAACAAGCCAAAGATTGGTGGGATACTCAAAGTAAAGAGATAGGGGAAGTGAGACTCCAAACTCTAACATGGCAGGAATTCAAAGAGTTGTTCCTAAAATATCATTGCCCGCAATCGGCAATTGATAGAATACAAGATGAGTTCTTGCATCTTCGCCAACAGAATGAGTCCATTGATGAAATTACCAACATATTCTTCGATAAGTTAAAGTTCTGTGATGATTTCGTCAAGTCAGAAAGGATGAAGATAAATCGGTATTATGGAATGTTGAAGGCCGAGTATAGGGAGTTCATTACCCCTTCGAAGTGTGAAACTTTAAGCGAACTTATCAATTTAGCCCGGGATAGGGAGATAGAACTGAAGCGACAAGTGGAAAGAGGAGAGAAAAGAGTTGCTGAGAAGCCATCAACTACGAATCCATCCAAGAAGCCTAAGCAGCACGACACTAGAACTAAAGGAGGATCTAAAGGTAGTATTCCCCCATGCAAAACTTGTGGTAAGCTTCACACTGGAGAATGTTTGATGGGAAAGAAGGGGTGTTACAACTGTGGTCAAGAGGGACATCCTTATTTTAAGTGCCCTAGTCCTGTGAGGACGTGTTTCAATTGCTTCACTCCTGGTCATGTAAAAGCTGAATGTCCAAAGCTTAAACAACAAGGGCAGAAAGATGAAAAGAAGAATGAAAATCAGAAGGCTCGGGGAAGAATGTTTCAGACTACTACCGAGGAAGCCAAGGTTTCACCGAATGTTGTGTCAGGTATTTTCTTAATCAACCAAATACCCGTGAATGTGTTATTCGATTCTGGTGCTAGCAAGTCTTTCGTGTCAGACGAACTTATGTGTTATCCTTCCTTTAGAAGGGAACGAATGCATGTACCCTTAGAAGTAGAAGTAGCGGATAGTAAAAGTTATTTGTTATGTGAAGTTTGTAAGAATTGTAAGATAACCATAGAAAACGAAGAATTTGAAATAGATCTCATTCCTATGACTTTGGGGGAATTTAAAGTAGTTGTAGGGATGGATTGGTTATCCCGCTATCACGCGGAAATTCGATGCGAGGCGAAAGTCATTCATGTATTCTCACCTAGTGGGGCTCGAATAAGTATTCGTGGAGAAAGAAAGCTAGAGACAAAACTATGCACGATTGTCGAAATGGTTAAGCACGCAAGAAATGAAGGAAGGGCCTACTTGGCTTATGTGGTGGATACAAGACAGAAGGTACCCGAAATTGGAGGAGTAGAAGTAGTGAACGAGTATGCGGATGTGTTTCCGGACGAATTACCGGGGTTACCACCTGAACGAGAGGCGGAATTCCGAATCGAATTAAATCCGGGCGCCAAGCCAGTGGCTAAAGCTCCCTATAGGTTAGCTCCCGCTGAGATGCGAGAGCTAATGACACAGATACAGGAATTACTCGATAAGGGTTTCGTACGCCCGAGTGTGTCGCCTTGGGGAGCCCTGGTACTCTTTGTGAAAAAGAAAGACGGCACGATGCGCATGTGTATAGATTATCGAGATTTGAACAAGTTGACCGTGAAGAATAAATACCCTTTACCTCGAATAGATGATCTTTTTGACCAACTGCAAGGAGCAAGTTGGTTTTCAAAAATCGATTTGCGTTCGGGGTATCATCAACTTCGGGTACGGGAAGAAGATGTTGCGAAAACTGCGTTCAGGACCCGATATGGGCATTACGAGTTTTTAGTAATGCCATTCGGGCTGACTAACGCCCCGACCGCTTTCATGGATCTGATGAATAGAGTATGTCGGCCCATGCTAGATAAGTCTGTTATAGTGTTTATAGATGATATCCTTGTGTACTCTCGTAGTAGAGCCGAACATGAAAATCATTTGCGTGAAGTGTTAGAGATTCTTCGGAAAGAGAAGTTATATGCTAAGTTTTCCAAATGTGCCTTCTGGCTTAGAGAGGTGCAATTTCTTGGCCACGTCATTAATAAAGATGGTGTCTTGGTAGACCCAACTAAAGTAGAGGTTGTTGTGAACTGGGTTCCTCCTAAGAACCCGAGTGAAGTGAGAAGTTTTCTGGGTTTGGCTGGGTATTACTGAAGGTTTATACAGGATTTTTCCAAAATATCGTTACCTTTAACCAAACTAACCAAGAAGAATGAGAAGTTTGTGTGGGGAGTTGAGCAAGAAAAGGCATTCCAAACTTTGAAGAGTAAGCTGTCTGACGCCCCAATTCTAACCTTACCCGAGGGTTCAGAAGACTTGGTAGTATACACTGATGCTTCACATCAGGGCTTGGGGGCTGTTTTAATGCAACGGGGTAAAGTGATAGCATATGCTTCAAGGCAGCTTAAACCACATGAAAGTAACTACCCAACACACGATTTAGAGTTGGCTGCAGTAGTGTTCGCGTTGAAACTGTGGCGACATTATTTGTACGGAACTAAATGTACCATATATTCGGATCACAAAAGTCTCAAGTATTTCTTCGAACAAAAAGACTTGAATATGAGACAACGAAGGTGGTTAGAATTAATTAAGGATTATGATTGTGAAACCCTTTATCATCCGGGGAAGGCCAATGTCTTAGCAGATGCGTTAAGCCGGAAGGAATACCCATCACCCATACAAGTTAAGTCAATGAAATTGACTGTCACCCCTAAACTTTTGGTGTCGATCAAAAAGGCCCAAATAAAATCCTTAAATAGTGATCCGAAGAAGGAAAGAATGAAAGGCCTAATTGGGGAATTAAAAATGAATGCCGATGGCATCATGACCAGGTATGATCGAATCTGGGTACCTTGGTTATCCGAGGTGAAATCATTATTGCTAGAAGAGGCTCACAAATCTCGTTATACGGTACACCCTGGAGCTACAAAAATGTATCAAGATTTAAAGAAAGGGTATTGGTGGCCTGGAATGAAACGCGACATTGTTAAGTACGTGGCTAAGTGCTTGACATGTTCCCAAGTGAAGGCGGAGCACCAAAAACCATATGGTAAATTGCAATCTTTAGAGATACCGGTTTGGAAGTGGGAAGACATAACCATGGATCTTGTTACAAAGCTTCCCAGAACGAAACGAGGTCACGACGCTATTTGGGTTATAGTCGATCGACTTACAAAAAGTGCTCACTTTTTACCCATACGAGAATCTATTTCATCCGAAAAATTGGCAGAAATTTATATGAATGAAATAATTGCTCGTCACGGAGTACCCGTGTCTATTGTGTCGGATCGTGACACAAGATTCACGTCTCGTTTTTGGTGAAAATTTCACGAAGATGTGGGCACAAACTTGCGACTAAGTACCGCGTACCATCCGCAGACGGATGGACAGTCGGAAAGAACTATACAAACGTTGCTAGATATGTTGAGGGCTTGTGTTATAGACCTTGGGGGTAATTGGGATAACCATTTACCGTTGGTAGAGTTCGCGTACAACAACAGTTATCAAAGTAGTATCAAAATGGCGCCATATGAAATGTTGTACGGTAGAAAGTGTAGAACACCTGTATGTTGGGGAGAAATCGGGCAACGGGAACTCGCGCCTAAAGATGTTGTGACAATAACGAATGAAAAGATTGATCAAGTCCGGGCTCGTTTGAAGGCGGCGCAAGACAGGCAAAAATCCTATGCAGATAAAAGAAGGCGTCCTATCGAATTTCAAGAAGGTGATCGTGTGTTTTTAAAGGTCTCGCCGTGGAAGGGTATAATACGGTTCCGCAAACGGGGAAAATTGGGTCCTCGGTACATCGGACCGTTCAGAATAGTGGCTCGTGTTGGTAAAGTGGCATACCGGCTAGAATTACCTCCAGTTCTAGATGGAATCCATAACACGTTTCACGTGTCTCAACTAAGAAGGTGCCTCGCGGACGATACAGCGCATGTGTCACTTGATGACATTGAATTGGATGATAAAATGAATTATATTGAAAAGCCGGTAGCTATCAAAGATTCCAAAATAAAGCATCTACGAAACAAGGCCATTCGACAAGTTTTAGTGCAATGGCAGCATCGGAAAGGATCGGATCTAACCTGGGAATCTGAAGATGAAATGCGAAAGCACTACCCGTCTCTTTTTGGTACGTATTAAGGTTTCGGGGACGAAACCTCTTTTAAGGGGGGTAGATTTGTAACATCCCATAATTTATAAAATAAGATGCCTCAACATTTACAAGCATTATATAATAAGTTGTGGTAATTGTATTAAAAATCTAAAGAAAGTTTATAAAATTATGGAATGGGTTATAAGGATCCATAAACCAAACTTGAGGGTTGTTTGTGTAACATTTAATAACATGTGAGATAAAATTAATTAGTAAAATTAAAACCCAGAATGTTCTGGGTTGTGTTGGTCGCGACCAGAGAAGGGAGAAAGGGGGAAAAACCCTAGCTTGATCAAGTAACCACAAAATTAGTACAATTATGGAGGATTCATGTTACAAATCGAATGCTAATGTCTAAATACTCACTAATCCCAGTGTTTTGGGCATAAGGTAAGATGAAATCTCATATTTTCATGTATGTTGATGAACTAGGGTTTACACCAATTCGTGATTTAGTATGAAATTAAGTTGCATGTGAGTTAGAATCAACATTTAGAAGGTGTATTGTACTTGAAAATGATTTACTAAAGACTTTGGGGAAAAACCCACTTGTAATAGTATGATGATTAGTAAGTATTTGATTAGTTGAGTAAATTTTCAAGTGTAATTGTATGATAGATAGAATATTGGTGGATGTTATTGCGTAGAATGAATAATTGAGCTAAAATTGGTTGAATATGTGAAATATGATGTATTCTAGGGAATTTATGCATAAACTATGTGTACATAAGGCTTGAGTAGTTGTACGCACATTAGGTGTTTGATGAAATGCCTCAGTGATAATCTAAGTAGCCTTGAATAAATCGTGAGCGAATGGTTTTGTATGTTGAAAGTTTATGCATTGTTAATTGTTATATAAGTAGCATCGATACTTGAACGTATGGTTATGAATGTAAGGACTATGATCTAAATAAGAACGAATTCATGTAGGATCGAAAGAAGAAGGAGCTAGTTCCGGACCACAAACAAAGGCACAAGATCGAGGTAAGTTCGTTACTTACATGTTTAGTTGTGAGTTTATTGATATTGTTTCTTTTGATAATTGATATTCAATTAAGGTAGATATCACAAATGAGAATGTGAAAGTAGGAATCCGTAACGGTCCATAGTGATTGGGTCGGTTCGGGTTCGGATGAGAAGGAATTTAATGGAAGTTTTCTCCTTGATCCGTACTAAACGGATTATTGGAAGCGAATGAGAAATAGTCGTGTTTATTTGACTAGAATGAATTGGTATGAAATAAGATCAATTGGTAATATATCTTATAAATCCGAGAATATGAATTGAGATAGGATGAAAACGTTATGTGTACTACACTAATATATTTTGTTGAATGATTGTAGGTAAAGCACCCGCATGATTGTCGTTGCGTCGCTCGGATACGAACACACCTTGATCACCCGTGATGTGCTTCCGCAACTTTTGTAGTAACCTTATTAGTCAAAGGCTTTTGTTAAAGTTAGTTGTGTTTGAAGTTTTAAACTTTAACTAGATGTTTATAAGTACTTAAGTACCTAAACTTGATGTTTGGAATTGGTAGTTTAAATGTTAAGATCTTCTTTACGTTTTTTGAATGTATCGTTATTTGAGTCTTTGATATATTATAAACAGGGATGTTGTTCAAAAATGCGAACGGGTCATGCCCAAATTTTTATTTTTTTTTATTTTGGCGATTTGGTTAAGTGTCGTTTGTGACGTTTTAAGCATGACTTTGGAAGGGGTGTTTCACCCGAAGACCATATTCACAGTATTAGCATTGCAATCAATGGTAGCCTTCGCGGTTTTCAAGAATGGTCGGCCTAAGATAACCGGCGGTTGTCCTTCAACATTGGACGGCGTGTGGTCCACAACTAGGAAATCTTCGGGGTAATAACAATCGCCTACTCTTACAGCAATTCCTCTCAACATCCCCCTAGATGGTTTCCTTGACCCGTCTGCAAGCACAATTGTGGTGTCCACCTCTTCAAGCTCACCAAAATCATATTCATCAAACACTCGACCCACCAATATGCTTATGCTTGCCCCATGATCCACCAATGCCCTCTCAGTCTTGAACTCACCCAACTGGACTGGGATCATAGGCACATTCTCCTCTTCATCTTCAACACTTGCAACCAAACGGATTGCACCAATGGTCATATTTAAACGGACGGGTGAATCATTATCATCAACTATTACCCGTGCAGGAGTTACTGCCTCTACATCTGATTCTTCAATACAAACCTCATCTTGGGAATCCGCGATTAACTCAGATATTTGAGATTGTGAGTCCACTTGATTGTTGCTTCCTAACCTCTCGGACTCTCTTTTAACCGGCTCATTGCATAATGCATTTATAAATTCACCTAGCTTGAGTACATCTTCATAAATCTGATATATATCTGGGATGTCTTTGGCGTAACTTGATGAGTCATATTCATTAAAATGACCATTGCCTCCATAACCAGAGTCCTCAAAATATTCTGATTTTCCATTACAACCCCAATCTGGCTTGTACCGGTGACCATCATCCATCTCATAACCACTGTGCTCCCAATTTGGATCATGATGGTAATCCATATCATTGATCTCTTCTTGATATCTATCTTGATAAGAATAACCCTGGTAACCCGCATTTTCTTGTCTTTGCATGCGTTGGGACCATACCCACTCATCAAGTTCAGCCTTACTCTCGAACATTGGGCATATCAATGCCCAATGTCCTTGGCACCCACACCTTGTGCATATAACATATTCTTTATATTCCCAGCTCATATTTCCTGCACACAAGTAGCAACGAAAAAGCAGTACCGAACAAAAAGAAAACAAAGACAACAGTGAAAGGAAAAAAAAACTAACTAGAAAAGGCAAATATTTTTTAGATTTTTTTTATGTAAAACGGAAGCAAACAAACAAAACTAAACTAAACTAGCACTAAGCGCACGACTCACCCGGCAACGGCGCCATTTTGATGTCTGTCGTTAGTGACATGCAAAAACCTAATTAACCTAGGTAGCTAGGGTAAGCAGGGTATCGAATCCAGAGGAGTCTGTGGTTAATGCTAATTATTATTTGTTTGTAAATATTTGAATTACTTTGAGAACTTCCTAGAAAACTATAAACAATAACTTTGAGATTGCAAAAACAACGATAGAAAAAAACGTGGTCACTCCGGGATTTTGATTCTGTAATTACTAATAACCTAGTTCTGATTTTATTGGATGTTGTTGATTAAATAGTAAATCTGTCACATCTACCAATTACCTATGCAGTTCAAAATCTTAATATTAATTGATCAGATAAATATTAAAACAAACATACATAGAAATCATTCAATCAACAAAAGCATAATTGGATTCAAAACATAATTATAACTCTGACCGTCACTCAGGATTTGTCTGTCACACAAATAATATAATCATGTAAATAGTCGGCTGTCACCCGACTACAAATCCAATTCTCAATACAAAACAGAAACTAGAATTAAAAGTGTCTCACAAGAATCATTCACCCGAAGTGTCCACAAAAGATTTAGCCGCTCATGATGTGTGTACGATCTTCCGAAGCTTGGGCGAAAGTTGAACTCATCTCGGTTCGGTGTTGTGCGGATGACGTATGATGATATTGATGATCGATGATGATGTCCTTCTGTGGAATTTTTGGCTGCCGCCACCTATGATGTTCCTTAATTTACTCGGCCCAATCATGTCTCCAAGTCAAGATGGTTCTTGTTTTATTATCGGCCCAATCCAAAGTCTACACCCAAGGAAGTCTCATATGCGGCCCACTATTGTCCAACTAATTAAAACCAAAGATGCCACTAGATGTTGTTGCTTCCCTCACGTGATCAACAGCCGTCAAAACTCTAGTCCCTCCAAAGTCAATGTTGATGATAATTTTTGTTCACATGATCCTAGCCATCCAAAAAGTCAACAACCCCTAGGATGAGTGATGATGATGTCGTTGAAAGATGATGATGATTTGATATTGTTTTTGTTTTGTGCCTCCCTAGTCATGTGTTCCCTGACTCCTTTTATTAGAAATTAGATTTATATTTTTTTCCTATTAAATCCTTTCACAATGCATGCTGCCAACTTCAACCGTAGCCTACGCTTACAAACCGTATGCTACGGTTTGCAAGTTCTGTTTCTTTTTGTTTCAGCTCGTTCCAACTGTAAGTTACGGTTTGAATCTCGTAACCTATAGTCGTATCTTTTCAATTCCCTTTCTCTTCACATATTACTTTCACACAATGACACATTAGGTCCCTCGACTTTGTTATATCATATGCCTTGTGTCTCTAAATTCCATATCGGACCCGAACACTTCCCGCATGACGTGATTTCTTTCGGTAATCATCCTTGCTCGTTCCTCTTTGCTTCCACGCACTTAATTCCACCGAATTATGCCGATTAACCTGTGAATCAACAAATGCTCGTAGTGAACATATTCAAAGTATATAATCACGTAAACGGCAATAAATCACACAAGATAAACACGTTAACACTCGGGTTTCACACCTTCCATCAGGTGAGCCGAAAGAGAGAAAAGGAGAGTGAGTGAGAGAGTGTAAGATATGAGGAATGGTGGTGATCTTGGTTCCATAATTATATAGATCTTCCCTCATATTTTGTCTAGATTGGCAAGCAAGATCCAATATAAAAATGGGATTAAAGCTAGGAGAAGATCATGAAGTATGGAAGTGGTGATTTGTGGGTCCATGGGGACCGATTTCGGTTTTAGGGGGGTTGGATGTAACATTTTGCAACTAATAGGTAACCATAAGTTAGAATTCAAGTAACTAGTTTACATATGTTAGTTTGATGATTTTTAGTGGGTATTATGGTAAACGGGGATCACAACTAGTCAAAAATATTAAAACTATGTAATTGACAAAAATTTGGTGCCCCAGGTAACGTCCGGTTGTCCGGTTAGACACCGTTCCGTTAAAGTGTTTAACTAGTCCGCAGAATGTCTTTTATATATATTTTTGTAACGCTAATTATTCCCGCCACTTAGGGAAATATTCTGGACGATAAAACGTAAATTCTGCATGGTATTTATATGTTTAAAAGCTGGTTATAGCTGAATTTAATAAAATTCTGCACTTAAAGTGCGTTTCGGGTGCTTTTTAGTGCGTATTTTGGTCTCCAGAAAGTATATATATATTAACCCTTGTATGTACTCTTGGGTTTTAGTGTATTCTCGTCATTGGGCCTACACCTAGGCTCCAATTTTAGTGTCTGACTACTTTCTACAGAGTTGTTGGTATATTGTGTCTTACCGGTGAGTTTACTAGTATTTCTGACGCAACGCTCTCGTAAATGCGTAAAGCAATATTTTGTAGTATAAAACGTTGAATTCACTTGTATAGTATGTAATCAGACAATGTTGTCATTTAAGCACATATTTGCAGTCATTAAATAATAATTAAAGTGTACGGAAATTACCGGTTTGGTGCCAGTTGTCACACTATACGCCGCGCTTTGGCACAGCTCGACACTGCAGGGTCTGCATATAGGACAAAAAAGCCCTTTTGGTGTGCATGTAGGCATTTGGGTGTGCCAATAGGTACACAAACTAAACTAATCATATTGTGTAGCTTATCTGTGCCAAAGCCCAAGGCCAAAGAAAGGTTGCTACAGAAACAAAGACAGCCTAGGCCTTTGGACTAATGTCGTAAACACATCAATGCAACATATTTAAAAAGACTGCGAGTGATGCGTGTGTAGTGTAATATATTTTAGATGTATATTTAAGCCCCTTTTTACACTTTTAGCCAAGTTTTAAATTTATAAAACACGATATTTACTAACACTAAACACACATATGGGCAAGTGCACCCATCGTGGACGTAGTATAGTGTTGGTAAGATACCGAGGTCGTCCAAGGACACAAGAGCTTTTAATACCGGTTTATCCTCAACGTCTAATCAAATCAAAAAGTGAGAAAAATGTTTTAAACTAAGAAAAATAAAAACTAACTAAATGCTGAAAAATAAAATAAAATAAAAACAGATAGCAAGGAATCTTGGGTTTCTAAGTTATTTTCTGAATTTATGTAGACTTTTTGGTCATAAATAACTTTAAACAATGTTACACAACATGTTTTCACCAAGATTCCATGATCAAAACTCCTTGTTTCCTACCACAAAGGTTGAAAAAAATTCAAATTTTTCATGGTAGTTCTTGAAGAAAGATGAAAAGAAGGAAATGTCTAGAAGAGGAAAGGACAAGATGGGTTGTTGGAACCTTCTTTTAGACTTACCTAGGATTGTTTGAGAGAAGATTCCTTCAAATCCCTGTCCCAAGTTGGTCCAAATGTGCAAGATTTTTGGCTGCATTTATAGAAAACGACAGCCTTCTGGACACGGCCCCGTGTCTGCTGGACACGGCCCCGTGTGCAGATGAAATTCTGACACAGTTTGTCCGTATTCTGACGTTCTGATCAGAAGGGAATCTTTTGGTGGACACGGGGGCGTGTTGGCCGGGCACGGCCCCGTGTCGGGTAGCTGTTTATGAAGTTTGTCGCTACTAAGGAGTTTATTTATATCGGGTGGTTCTTGATTTGTTGGAACAACCCCAAAGTGCTTAAGATACCTTAATTGTCCTATACTAAGGCGAGAACGCAAGAGGTTATCGGTGAGGGTAATTCCTATTTTCATTCTAGGTGGACAAGTCCAACCCTTTTCCGGGCTCTCGTTAAAGAAGGTGTATGCCGAATCGCTCAGGTCTATGTATGCATCGAACGAAGTCGATGGGGAGTCCTTCACGGCACAATCGACACAGGGACGACTATCGTCCAAGTCCTTTCTAGGTATGAAGGTATTTTCGGGAGCAACGAGGTTGTCGGAATGCGGTTCCAACATTTCCTCATGGTCATCATCTTGGGATGGATCTATAAAATCCTTCCTAAGTTCTTTTGACCAATTGAGAATTAGCTCTTCTAGTTGAAATAACTCGTCAAGGAGCATTTCTCCTAGAATATCTGGCTGGGCGCATTCGAGGGAGAGATAGTGCTTATTTTTACTTTCGCCCCTCTTAAGGTTACAAGGAATCGGTGGGTCTATATAGTGGGGCCTATAATTGAGAAAATAACATTTTAATTCCTCATGTTCGCCTCCACATAATCGACACCACATACCATAAGAGTGCCGAAAGTAAAAAGAATTACTATCACTCATGTTTGTGTCAGAAATTACCAACCGCCGGGATCTAACGGTTCTGTTTTCAGTAAGAGAATCTTGGGCACGGGGGCGTGTTGAGTGGACATGGCCCCGTGTTCAGCTTACTGTCTGACTTAAAACAGGATTGCCAGTTCCAATGATTGAGCACGGGGGCGTGTTCAGCAGGCACGGCCCCGTGTTGAGCTCTGCAGAAGCTGAAAATCTAAGAAAAATCCTAAAAATCAAAGAAAATAATAAAAATATGATTAGGCCGTTGATTCCTAACTTTCTTAAAATCCTTGTGTCCCCGGCAGCGGCGCCAAAAACTTGATGCGTGTGTAGTGTAATATATTTTAGATGTATATTTAAGCCCCTTTTTACACTTTTAGCCAAGTTTTAAATTTATAAAACACGATATTTACTAACACTAAACACACATATGGGCAAGTGCACCCATCGTGGACGTAGTATAGTGTTGGTAAGATACCGAGGTCGTCCAAGGACACAAGAGCTTTTAATACCGGTTTATCCTCAACGTCTAATCAAATCAAAAAGTGAGAAAAATGTTTTAAACTAAGAAAAATAAAAACTAACTAAATGCTGAAAAATAAAATAAAATAAAAACAGATAGACAAGATGAATCACTTGGATCCGACACGTGTGTTAGTATAACCTTTGATTATTTTCGCACTTTTGCACTTGTTTAAGAGATTATCTTAGTTATTGTAGTAGGCCCCTCTTTTGAAGGCGACGTTACCCTCAACCCAGTAGTTTGAGTCAGCAAGGATACAATCCTAAAGGGTCGGATTATTGAAAGATAATGAATTAAGTTATTAATGCAAATTATGGTAGGCCCCGCTTTCGGCGGTGACGTTACCCTCGGCTAAGTAGTCTGAGTCAGCAGGGATACAGTCCTAAATAGCCGGGTTATAGTATTAATAGTAGTTAACTTATGAGGGGGTCAAAGAGTTTGGATCCCCGCATCCAATACCTATGGGCATTGAAGGAGATCCTACTAAATTTGACCCAGGTCCCAAGCAGGACCTCTAAACGCTGAACAAGGGCAAGACCCTTACCAAACCGTTCCCTTAACCCCCGACCAGGTAGCCAACATACCTCCATATAGACCGTGGAGATATGAATGGTGAAAATCTTTTATTTTATATAGACAGTAAAATAATGCCAAGACACCACGGACAAACGATAAGGAAAGATCACCTTCAACATAAGTAACTAGTTATTAAAGTCATTAATACAAAACCAAATAAAAAGTGCAAAAGATTAAAAATAAAAAGTATTATACTAAACACTTGTCTTCACCAAGTGATGTAAGAGACTTAGGCAAACATGGCCTTGATTGTCAAGAACTCTTACGATCAATCTTGGATCTCGAGACGACTCACACACTCTACAATGGACAATGGATGATGGTGATGGATGATGGTGTTATGGTGGTGGTGGGTGGTGGATGGAGTGTGAGAGAGGTGGTGTGCCAAGGGATGAGATGGAATGAAACCAAGCACCCCTATTTATAGGCTGAATAGAAGGCTGGGCACGGCCTCGTGTCCGCTGGACACGCCCCCGTGCCCGTCTGACATTCTCTCTCTTCATTAATTGTAATTCGCAATTACAATTAATGCGCCTGCTGTACTTTCACCACGCCCCCGTGCCCGCTGGACACGGCCCCGTGGTGGGAATGGAAGCTTCTACTGGTTTGTCTTTTCTGCTGCTTCTTGGGCACGGCCCCGTGTTCGCTGGACACGGGGCGTGTTCAGTCTTCTGTTTTCTCTTCTTTGCCTTGGGAGGTGCCGTTGAGGATCCGGGCAGTCTACTTTTATTTCTTTTCTTGTATTTATGCTAGAATTAGTTGTCTTTTTGCTTCTTTTGTGATTTTGAGCTCATTTCATCCTGAAAATACAAAAGGAAGACAAAAACACTCTTTTTCCAACATTAGTACTTAAAAAGGGTTAGTTTTATGCCTTAATTGATGTGATTTATATGTTGCATTTTACACACATCAGCGAGTATGAAGTTCATGATCACAAGGGTGTAAGGAGTGGTTAAACACTTGAGAGTGGCAAACTAAAAAATTAACCAATGAGAGTGTCCCATGTCAAAGTGGTAAACTATGCTCAAAAGTGTTGGCAATGGTTAGACACTTGATGAAGTGGTAAACTTTAAAAAAAAAGTGTGATTGGTCGAGATTGGAATGGACCCCACCCACACTACCCCCTCTCTCCTTCCCTTCCCTCCTCACCGATCGGCGTTTGTTCACCGAGCGAGGACGAAACCGAGCGGCAAAGGGTGTCGGCAGCGGTGTTGTCGCGCGGCAACCCCCTTTGCGGAACTCGTTTACCGCACGACACCGTATACCCTAACTTTTTTGATGACGTGTATGCAGCCTTATAATCATGTAACTTTTTTGTGGTCCAAATGAAATAAACCAAAAGAAACAGTAAAGTTTTTGGTGTTCATATCTCAAACAACAGCAACCAGTTTCTTTTTAGGCTCACG
Source organism: Helianthus annuus (assembly GCF_002127325.2). NCBI lineage: Eukaryota > Viridiplantae > Streptophyta > Magnoliopsida > Asterales > Asteraceae > Helianthus > Helianthus annuus. Next base: position 59,305,227 of record NC_035448.2, read on the forward strand.
AAGGGCATTATGAAGATTTAGGTGGAAGAGTTAAGCAAATGGGATGGTGCACTTTCGAAGTTGTTGCAAAGTATTAACGCCAATTGTAACACCCCAAAAATAATCAATTTATTTATTTTACCTAAATGTTCTAAGTATGTAATGTCATAACTTTAGTTGACTAAATAAGTTAAAGAAATGTGATGTTAGTGTAGAAGGAATGAAAGATTTTGTGTTAATAAACAACAGTTGAAACTAGAGGGACTAAATGTGCATAAGTGAATGAAAGTTTATTTTAAAACAAATAAAACACAAAGTGCAGGTCTGTGTGTGTACATGTGTGCGTAGAAGAGAAAGAGGGAAGGAGAACCAAACCTAACTAAGACAAAAATCTGCAAAATTATCAAATCGAAGGATGAAATTGATGCCAGTCTTATGCATGTGCCCGAATAAGTGATCATCTATGCTTGTCTAACGAGTAGTAAGTCGAAATTTCTGATTTGGTGATTTGTAGAAAGTGGGTTTTGACCCAATCATGAGTTCATATGAAGAATGTAGAAATTTTGAGTTAGGATCTTACCATAGAACATGATTTATGCTTGAAATTGGGTGAATTGATGATTAAAAGTGAAAACCCACTTGGGGTAACGCCTTTGTGTAGTGTAAGAGACGAATTATGTGCAAATTAGTGTCATAATCATGTATGAAGTTACTTACAATGAGTATTTGTTGGATGAGAATTAATTATGAATGAATGTTGTATGAAAACTTGATGATCTTGATATGAACTAGGGAAGATGTGCATATGATACTTGTACATTATGCTTTATTAATGTTATGCACGCCATGTGTTTGATGAAATGCTTGAGTATTGTATAATGTGTGATCATCATGATTTCATATGCATATGATGAAAATGATTTGGATTGGTGAAATGATGAGTTAGTAACTCACTATGTAGATGTAAATATGAGAATGCAAGCGTGGATGGAACGGATTATGTATGTATATGAGTATGTGTATATAAGTAAGTGATCATGTAGTTGCAGATGTCATACAATACGAGTGTGTAATGCGTATAATGTAATATTATGGTCTACCCTATTAAGATGGATACATGTTCATAAGTTGAAAGTGTGTAAATAGGACATTTGACTTCCTGAAAGTCAACAATGAATGTATAGCATGTTAGCCCTTCGGACATGATTGTAATAGTAGAGAATATGTGTATCGTAGTAGATGATCTACGTGTCGTGTATGATGATAATTGAGTTGCATGAATATGGACCAAGGTGACTTTTAGTCTATGCCTTATGTATGTGGTATTTGGTTAATAAAAAGTCAAGTAATGTATGAATGGAAAGAAACGAATGTTAGTATGAATGAGCACGTATGCTAACCATGATGTGGTTGTGATAACTTGAAAGGATAGGAATCACATTAGCATGGACTCAAGCATGAAAGGCTAACGGGTCAAGAGGAGACAAGGAAGTGGATACGGACACGGATGCACAAGGTAAGTGATTTCCGAATCACTTCTTAGTTTCTTAAGTAAGGTTATGTTCTAGTTAATTAGGCATGATAATTGAAGTCAAATAAGAAGGGTTGTATGAAATTGATGATTTACGTTAAGTAGGCCGAATGGGTCAAAAATGTGGTTTTATTACTATCCCGGAAGGGTTGTATAAATAATTGATTACGGTACTATAACCGGGTATGGGTAGAATTGTACATAAGTATGTTAATCAAGAATCGGAGACGCGGATTAATAGCCTAAAGAATCGGTTGTGAGTCATGGTTAATAGACAAACAATTTCGCATTTGAAATTGTATTAACAAAGTTTGCTTTCGTATAAATGAATGACATGAATAGGTTTAACGCATACCGGGTAACGAGTGCATAAATCCCAAGTACGAACCCCGGATAATGTAAAAGTATTATAGTTATAACGTTTATGTAAGTTTTGGGTTAAAACAAATGAGTAGTTTGACGAAAACATGAACGGGTCGAATAAGTGAAAGCGGGTATATAAAGCCGAGAGCCTTAAGTGAATATTTTCCTTAAACCGGATGTTGGATTTCAAGTTCATATGATAGAATGCGAATTTACAAGCATGTAGGAAGAAACGGGAGGTTAAACGGGTAAACGGTTCAAAAGTTATGTGCGTTTTAGTGCGTACGAACGACGAAACGGAGCTGCAGAAAAATGCATTTTCTAGAGGGCGTCGCCGACGGCCTTAGGGGCGTCGCCGACGGGCTCTAGAAAGTCAGTTTTTGGCTGACGGGTTATTTGGCTGTCTACGGAAGTTTTGGGCTACGGGCACTTGCAAGGGCCGTCGCCGACGCCCCTAGGGCCGTCGCCAACGCCCCTAGGGCCGTCGCCGACGGCCTCCCCATGTTCAAAAACCTGAAATTTGTTATCTAAGTTGTTTTGGGTATAGTAGGCTTCGGTTTGTTATCCGTGGACCACGGCGGGCCTCCCAAACATGATTTTGATCGTTCCTTTGACGTTGATGGGCTATAAATCTAAGTCTAAGTACCATGTAACTAATGTATGGGTATATAATAGGTATGTAAGATCTTGAACGTGTATGTGGTAATGTATGTGCGTAAGTAGATGTGTATTTTTGTATATGTGAAGATACGTATGTGTATATGTATGTATGAGGAGACGTAGTAATGAATGTGCGTATGTAGATGTGTATTAGGAATACATGAAGGTACGTATGAGTGTATGCATGTATGTAGAGATATAGGAAGGTATGTATGTATGTAGATGTGTAAGTATGCATGTAAGAATGTATATATGCATGTAAGAATGTATGAGAAACACGTTATTAATAGTGTGCTTTGAGAATGAAAAGTAATGCAGGTACATTGCTGGAGCCTCACCAGTATATGGATACGGAGATGAAATGCTTAAAGATTATGAAAGATAACGAAATGGAAAGTTGTACGAGAATGAATCTTGTTTATATATATTGTGTACTAATGTTATGAATGTATGTGGTGAGTGCAGGTGGTACAGAATCAGGGATCAACATGATGGAAGGCTAGTGATTGAAGATCGAGTGATAGAGACATGGATTGTACAGAATGGGTGGTCATGTAATCTGTATTAGTATGTTATTATCGATACGTTAATGAGGGATAAACAATGTAGTTCCTTACATAAAGATGTTTTAAATGATTTTCAAGTAAAAAGGAATGTTTTAAGAAAGAAATTTTATGGCACGTATTTCCGCTGCGACTTTTCGATAAAAACGTGTTAGGGTCTTACACCAATCTTTTGTACAACTATTGTTATCTACCTTGCTTGATGTGACACAAACAAACTTTCTTTATGTAACTAACATTCGGCTTCATGGATGTGTGTATGTAAAAGGGTGGTGTTGGTTGTGCTGTGTTATTTCTTTGATGCCCCTTGCTTTGTTTAGTTATGTTAAGCTCTATTGTTGCTGTAAATTAACGTACCATTGCTTTTTTGAATATCGTTACGTCACTTTTTTTTTGTTTTGGTTGTGCTGAGATTTTGTTGCTCTTCTTGCTTTTTTTTTTTTTTGCTGCAGAGTACTTAACATCATAGGACGAGTTGTTTTACTTCAAACAAGAATTATATACTAGGAATGTGTAACAAGTGGGTCATGTTGTTTTTAGCATCTTTTGCAGTTATTCTACAAGCATGTGTTTTTATAGATGTTATACGAAGTTAGCGAATGTTTTGTCCTCCCGGCGCATATGTAAGAACCTCGCCGCACTGCACACCAACGCACATGTATGAACCCCGCCGCATTGCGATAGGTACTAATTCTAGTTATAATTAATTGTCGAGTAAAATGCCCGGATAGTCCCTGTGGTTTTGTAAAGTAACACCTATAGTCCCTAACTTTTAGAAATTACACCGGTGATCCCTGTGGTTTGACAGTTTGTTACTCGGATAGTCCCTGGAGTGGATGTCCGTTAGTTTTCTCCGTTAAGTCTATCTGAAATTATTTATTTACCCTTTCCTTTAAAAAAACAAATATGGATTATTAAAAGTGTGGGACCCACCTTATTTACCCCTCTCTTATAAACAACCACCCACCTCCACCGCCACCCACACCACTACCGCCACCCACACCCCCGCCCCTTCATCACCACTTCAAAAACCTCGATTTCTTTTCTAAATTCTTTGTGTTGGTCCGAATCGTTATAAGAATAACCATAAGAACATCATTCCAACACTTTGCGCTTTCGAATTTCATCCTATATTCTCTGTTTCGTCTCGTCGCCGGAAGATTAGTTCTCATCGTTTCCACTTGAAACCTGTAAGTCTTTTTGACACCGTTCTAATCGGTTTACATAGGGGATCAAGAACCCCATAACAATTTCGAGTGCTATCGACTATGTTGTTCGAATTGGTGTGTTTAAGTTTCTAGGGTTTTCGGGTGGGTATTGTTTGGAGAAGGTGACTATTATTGAGTTTTGTTTGAAATAATTTGAAGCAAAATAGATAACATAAAGGGACGTTGGCTTAGTGGGTGGACTGTTTGGATAAGACACAGAAATCAAACTGGTCGTTGTATAGTGTGGCGGTTATATTTTTAGGGTGGAGGTGGTGCAGCGGTGGTGGGTTTTGAGTGCCTCCACCAAACCGACAGTTCTAGCCACCATCCATGCTCTGGTTGTTGAACTTATCTTTCTGTAATCTAAGTGGCTTGTTATGTTTTTGTTTTTGTTTTGTAATCAAAAGTGAAGTGATTGATAATGAATCTGAGGAGTTGAATGGGGTATAAATAGATGCAATCTAACAACTCATAAGCCCAGGTTTGAGGAACAAAACAGTGGGATTTTTTTTAATACTAAGGGCATGTTGGTCATTTCATATGGAGTTAACGGAGAAAACTAACGGACATCCACTCCAGGGACTATCCGAGTAACAAACTGTCAAACCACAAGGAGCACCTGTGTAATTTCCAAAAATTGGGGACTATAAGTGTTATTTTACAAAACCGACTATCCGTGCATTTTACTCTTAAATCATTGTCAAAATAAAATCAAATAATTATAATCAGCACTCTCCTACAACACTAGCTCCAATCTAGTTGAAAACATAAAATCACTCCTATACTACCTAGCCTGATTTCAGGGATATTAAAGCTCTTCCTTAACACCATCTATTCTTTTTTTTTTTTAGTTGCAATTTATAATTTTATACGCTCTTCTAAAAGTTATGACAAATGATCATTTGTTCCCAGCATTTGTTTTATTTAGATTGGCACCAAGTTAAGTGATGATGATTGTCCATATGTTCTAATTCAGTGAAGTTCAGCCTGTCATTTGGAAATATGGTCCATTGTCAAGCATAGAAGTAGTTCAATATCATAAAAAGCTTTTTTTTTTTATTATGATCTGGTTCCCCGAATAAATATTAAAAATAAAAAGGACGCGGTGTTTAACCTCTCTCATGTGTGATATTCTTTTGCATTGGTTCCCGAATTATAAAAAAAAGACTCTTTTCAAAACAAAATTATAAAAATTTCTTTTTAAATCAGCTTAAACACCAACATACTTAAGTTTCTCTGTCTATACGCCGGAGTTTCCGTATTAGTATCATCCACGTGACCAGCAGTTTCAGATAATGAAACCTACAAAAACAGATTAACAAACAAACATGAAGATCTAACGAATCAAACATAAACACCATATATGTGAACAAATAAACAACTATAACATACAGATCTACCAAAAAACACAACATAATAAAACTAATAGAACCAACAACCTGCAAAAAACAAAAATATACACTTGAGAAATAATATAAGTAACCTCGAAACTCATAGCCTCGAAACTCAAAAACATACCGTTAGATCTGAAAGAAGTATGATTATTGACCAATATCATAGCCTCGAAACTCAAAAACATATCATGTAACAAAACGATTAAGAACCGATGTAGTCGATGATATATTTTTGAGCTTCAGAGGCGATGAAATTACATCAGATATGAAGCAGGAACTTGGCTCCAGTGTGTAGATTGAATCCGATTTACGAGTATTGCCGCAGTAGTAGAAGTTTAGGTTAAGTTGAGGGATGGAGTTTTGTGTGAATTTAAAGAGGGGGGCGCTACGCTGTGCATAAACCCTAGCCGCCATTACACTTACCCCCCCCCCCCCCCCTCAAGTTCGAGGTTTTTAAGTTTCTACCCGTGTTGTTTTTTTATTTCAAGGGAAAATGGATTTAATATCGGATTCAGATTTTTGATCCGGTTATTCAGGGGTCGGTTAGGGTGAACGGAGTGGGGGCGGTAAACCCACTCAGTACCGACCCTCCTCCACTGCCAACTTGTTTACCGAACAAACTTTACCGAAATGGGGGGCGAAATCGGTGAAGGTTCACCGACTCGGTGAAAGGAGGGAAAGGGGTAGAGAGAGGATGTGTGGTGGGGTCGATTTCTTCTTAACCAATCACATATTTTTCTTTTTCTTTTTAAATAGTTTACCTAAACCTCATTAGCTAAATCACCGCCAACGTCTTTTAGCATTAGGTAAACAATTAACATTGCACTGTGTGATTGGGTGAATTATGAGTTTACTTACCCATCAGGTAACCACTCCCTTCACCCTTAATTCGTTTAAATGCCGGCTTTACACAGGTAGATTCAACCTAGTTTCATTAGTAAATTCAATTATACATCTAATCAAAGTAAAAGTATCAGCAATTTTATTCATTTATTTATAAATGAAAATAAACTATTGTTTATAAAAATAATTTCAACTACTACAAACACAAGAGTCGACCGTCGACACGACAATAGCTCTTGCCTTCTATTGGGCAAAATGGGCGGCAGGGGGAATTGTGTCAGGCAGCTGCCTGGCACTTCCCTATTGGCCCAACAAATTTACGATTGTATCCCCTTTTAAAATTACAATTTTGCCATCAGTTAAAAATTATGTTCTTGCCCTCACTTAAAAATAAATTTACGCTTATGCTCCCAGCTAAATATTTCAATTTTTCCCCCCGGTTAAAAATTACGATTTTGCCCCGTTTCAATTTACAGTTTTGCCAATAGTTTTTTCCCTTAAAAATACGATTTTCCCATCAGTTCAAAATTATGTTTTTACCCCCACTTAAAAATAAATTTACGCTTTTACTCCCAGCTAAAAATTCCAATTTTGCACTCGGTTCAAAATTACAATTTTGCCCTGTATAAATGTATAGTTTTGCCATTAGTTTTTTTCTCACAGCCAAGTTACGATTTTACCCTCAACTTAAATTTACATTTTCCCCATCGTTTTTGTTTGCTTTCCTGGTGACATTACAAGTTTGCCCCCAGTGTAAAATTACAGTCGTGCCAGCAACTTCCTGGCACTCTCCTGTTGGTCCATTTACTTTACAATTTATCCCCGAATTAAAATTATGATTTTGCCCTCAGTTGAAAATTACGTTTTTCCCATCGTTTTAGTTTTTTTACCAAAACTATAAAGGTTTTTTGTTTTAATTGGTTTACTCGATTTACTTTTTTCCGTGTCAATGAGACAAGGAGTTGTCTAACACTAGCTCATTAGTCCTGAAAAATTACATTTTTGACCTAAGCCCAAAATTACTGTCTTATCATCGTCTTTGTTTTTTTCCCTAGCAAAATTATAGTAGTCTTTTTTTAATTGGTTGAGAATTATTCAGCCATTGCCCCGCAACCTGGAGCGGAGCATCTACTAGTTAAAAACAAAAGCCAATATTTACATTTACATTTACAAGAGAATACAATATACAAACATTTGTTTTATTGTCGCTTTTGTTCAGTTAACTAGTTTTAATGATTTCAAATTGTTGGGGTACATGGTAGAAGTAGAAATGCAAAAAAAAATAAATTTATATATTACTAACACAACTACGATGGTTTAATCCAGATGTGTAATTAGGGGTGGCCAAATGGGTGGGTTGAGCAGGTTTGGGTAATGGGTTAGGATGTGTATGGGTTAGGATGGGTTTATTAAAAATAAGTTAAAATGAGTTTAAGTCAAGATGAGTTTTTATCAAAATAAATTTGGGCATGATAGGCTAAAAATATAAATAGATAAAAAAAATCAAGAAAAATAGAAAAAATAAAAAACACAGATGTTAACTAATCATAAATATAACATAAGTTAAGTATTAAAAACCCAAATCACCAACTAGAGAAGATAAAGGAACACACAAAAGGATGTAAAGATATCAAAAAAAAAGTCCATGTTTTCATTTGGGCAATTTATCAAACACCTGGTATACAAGCTAAAACAACTGGGCAATTCATCAAACACTTGGCATGCAAGCTAAAACAACTGCAACCCACAACCAAAAGAAAATGATGGGAATGCTCTAACAGGCATTTATTAACCTAGTCATACCCAAATTAAGAGTTTTAAATAGGCAAATCTTATAGAACTAAATCACAATGCACAACTTGAATAAAAACATTCAATTAGAGAACATAACAATTACATAACTACATTACATAACTACCTTGATCGGTTGATGGTAGTGATAGATGAAATCACTGAAATAATGATGATAAAGCCTATTTTAGCTTTTCTTCTTATCGCGCCCAAATCATCAAGCACCCATTTTCGGTTTTGCACAGTTTCGAACCGAGTCAAACGGGTCGGGGATTCAACAGTTCTAGAGTGGAATTGGGCCAGGCCCACTGCGTCTGGGAACGAGCTGGCTGGGCTTCACAATTTATCCAGCCTGAGTGCTCGACCGAATGCAGTCTAATTTGGTTATTTAGTGATAGGTTTACGAAGAAAACCTACAAACTCCCAAGATAGATAACCCTTAGAGGGGGTTAAGCTCCAAGAAATTTAGAGATGAAAGACAAGATTTTTCTATAATTTTTCTTCAATTTTCTGCTTAAAACTATTCAAATGAAATTACATCAACTTAAATATGCAATGGTAACAACTACTCACTACCCCACTACTTACTAGAATTATGCAAAAAGGAAACAATAAAGATGTAAAAAATAATGCTACGTGCAAAATGGAAACATGGTTGCATGAGAACGTGGGCATGGGCTACGTGGATATTAGAACCGTATCAATACTCCCGCCCTAAAAAACGGTCTTGTCCTCAAGACCGGAAACCGAAGAAGGTTTGGTGTGCACCACGAGGGACGCCATTCGACTCTTCCACTTGCATTTGGGGAAGTTATAATGGGCCTCCACGGTGGTCTCCATTCACGTCTTCCGGATGCCTTCGGTTCCTCGTTGTTCAAGGGAAAAATCGGTTGTTATGAGTGCCATGTTTGGTAGGTGTAAGCGTGGTTTTGGAGGTTGGTTTAGGGTGTTGATGGATGCTATGTGAGGTTGGTTTTGATGCTGATTTGGCGATTCGTTTGGGTGACATTTGTGGTGCGGTTGAGGTGGTAGAATAGGTTCGTTTGTGTGCAGTTTTTGGGGCAGTTTTGTGGTGATGATAGGTGCGTTTTTTGGATGCGGATGATTGTATTTGGTGTAGGAAGGGTTTTGGACCAAACGGCTTGGGTGGTGGACGAGCGGCGAGTGAAGGTGGTGGAGGTAGACCGAGGCGAGCGCAGAACTCGACGAGGCGTTGTTGGTTTTTCTCGATAGTAGCCCACAGTTCGTCGAGCAACAACATGGTTTTTGAGGCTATGATGGAGGTGAATTCGAGAATGAAAGCACCAAATGATAGAGACCGATTCGAGATGGTCAATCTCCCAAGATAGATAACCCTTAGAGGGGGTCAAGCTCCAAGAACACAAGATAAAGAAGAGACTATTTTTCTTCAATTTTCTGCTTAAAACTATTCAAATGAAATTACATCAACTTAAATATGCAATGGTAACGACTACTCACTACCCCACTACTTACTAGAATTATGCAAAAAGGAAACAATAAAGATATAAAAAATAATGCTACGTGCAAAATGGAAACATGGTTGCATGAGAACGTGGGCATGGGCTACGTGGATATTAGAACCGTATCATTTAGTTGGACTGAAATGAAGGCGGAGGGCTGGCAGCGATGGTCGTGAGCAGAAGCGGTGGTTGATGGTTGGAGTACGGTGGTTTAGGCGTGCTCCGAATACGGTGTTGGTTGAGAGGCGGAGTTCTGTTGGTCGGAGATGGTGAAATGGAGGTTGTAGGATGGTGGTGATTTAGGCGCGAGAGATGAGAAAAAAGAAGAATGCGCTGGTTTTAGGGTTTACCCGGAGAAACCCATCCTGACTGATATTATTTTGTTATTTTTAAAGTTACCCATCTTGATTCTTGACCCTCTTAACAATTCTTGTTAACCCATCTACTACAAAAATAATACCCATCCTAACCCAAAGTTGAATGTATGGGTTAACTTTGCCGGGTCTATATGTAACCAACTCTATGATTTATATTTTATGTTAAAATTTAAAGATTATTATTTCATAAACCAAAAAAGCTTTTATCTACGTACAAAAATGGCGTTTGACCTCAAAAAGTCAAATCACACCTCCCTTGAGACAAGAGGGGAGCATACACAAACACAACCAACAACATAAGAAGTGCATATATTAGAGGATTACACGTCCAGCGTCACCTAATACAACCAGTTTTAGAACTAAACACAACCTTAACATATTTTTTTGTCACAATATTAATACAGTAAAACATCTGATTAGTTCAACAGGGTTAACTCCTAGAAGTTAAAATAAGTTGAAAGTTTTCTTACCATTTCCTACAACCTTAGTGCAGATAAGGAGCCTGGTACTGGTAACCGGTTGCAAAGTAGTGACCGTGGTTAGGAGCCATGTTGTAAGCCGGGGTGCCCATATACTGCGGAATGTGGGTCTCAACTGGACCCGGGTAACCATAGGTTCTGTTGTCATACATGTACTGTGTTGGCGGTGCATACCTATTATCTGTCATCCTACCGTAGAAGTTGGTCTTGTCAGCAGCAATGTTAGTGTTTCGGGTTACTATGCCATTGGCTCGGGGTCTTTTGGGTTGAGGTTTTGCAACTTCTGTGGCTCGTTTTTTGTCAGCTTTTGCTTTCTCAAGTTGAAGAATCCGTTTCTGAAGTGGGCCCGTTGGGTAACTATCTTCAAGCTTGTGATCTTCAATACACTTGATCACTGCCTTTAGTGCACACAGTTCTCTCTCGCTGACATCATTCTACAATGCGAAAATATGAACATGTAAATCCCATTGTGATCTGATCCATGACAAAATTTAAACATGCCGGACCACCATTTTGCCACCTCTAGTATGCATGCATCAGATTGATCAATGATCATAACGAGTACAAAAAATAGAAAAACAAGCAGTAATGTGCTACTTCATGATGGAATAAAAAATTAAGCAGTTACGAATATCATCAGATTAAGCAAACCTCCAGGGACTAGACAATTTATTAAATGGTCCATCGCATTTGTAGAACATATAAAAGTTGATTACTCAATTAATATAATCATAATTATGTTTAGATTACTCTTGATATTAGAAAATCAAAATTTTCGATTTCCAAAACTCATATTTTCCTTTGTCTGGTTTGATGCAGAAAATGAGGAACAAACCTGTGCAGTAGGAGACAAATTTGCTGATTTGATGGCTGAAGGGACTCTCCTTGCCTCGGTCAAGTATGATTTCAATATGGATACTGGAGAGAACTGCTCTGTAAGCTCAAATGCAAATGCTAAGTTAACAGCATCAATGTGCCTTCCACTATTCACCAACACATCAATTACACCTGACAAAAAATCAAAAAGAATGACTTAATTCATAGTTATCAAAAGCGTGCGCTTTTGGCGCCTAGGCATTTTTTCTGGGCGATTCCCAGTAATTGCGCCTTTGATTCCTAGCTAACTATAGCGCAGCCTAAATCCTATTGATATTTAATATTTTTCTTTATTAAGTGGTAATATCCCCTTTTTCTGCAGTATTTATAGGGATTTTACTAACAAATGATATCACTAAAGATCAAAATCTCGTTTAGTAATATTCAGTTTGTATTAATTCGTAAATTCCACTTTTTCTGCAGTATTTATAGGGCTTTACTGCAGTATTTTTTTGCTTACTCTTTTATTACTTTAATCATAGTTATTAAAAGCGTTAGGCGCATTCAAGGCGCATAGGCCTCGCCCGGGGCCTAGGCGCAAGGCGCAAAAAAAGCGCGGGCCTGAGAAAAAAAAAGCGTACAACAAAATAAACTTAAAATAGTTTTATATAATAGAAAATTAATACTATACTTCAAATAAAATAAGCTAAAGCTATTATACAACATTTAATATCGTCTATTTAGTACCAAAAGTTATAAAATGCTAGTTTATTAGTGTAGAAAAGTAGTTTCGTTAGATAAAAGTAGAAATATAGCTAGAATCTTGCCAGGATTTAGAGAATTTGGCCGAAAACTCTCAATAATCTAGGAATCTCTCCAGAATCTGCGCATGAACCATCACTTGGAGAATTAAAGCGCAATTGCCTTGACTTAAGGCGCAATTGCCTCGCCTAGCTAGGAAATTGGGCCTAGGCGCACGAGGCGATGGCTTTTAACAACTATGACTTTAATGAACTATTTGTTTTCGAATATTAACATGTTGGTTTTGAGTATTTTGTTATCTGAGACTTTTTAAATGGAGTATGAACATTTTTGTTTTGGTTTTGAGTACTTTATTGCTTTAATGAACTTTTTTATATTTTTTTTTATTTAAGTGCGCTTTTTTTTTCTCAGGCCCACGCTTTTTTTGCGCCTATCGCCTAGGCCCTAAGCGGAGCCTAAGCGCCTTGAGTGCGCTTCACGCCTTTGATAACTATGAATTAATTAACCCGACTTGACCTGTTTTGACCCGCCCATTTTGATATGAGAAATCTGAAAAGAACAACCAACCTGGAATCTTGTCTGACAACCCAAGGAAGCGGCACAACTCAGCTGTCTGACGACGACGACACACCATTGGTATCAATTTGGATAAATTTTCTTGAGCAAAATCAGAATCAATACCAAAAGTAGCAACAAGCTGCAAGAAAGCATGAGCTTCCAAAGAGTTCCCGTTACTGGCATCCACATCAAGATCATCTAATTTCGGTTTCCATTCATCAGCAATAACCCTTGCTCGTTCCTTCACGTCTTTCGAGATAACCTTTGAAGCAGACTTCTCACCTAGATTCGTTAACAAAATGCTAAGACATTCCATCAACATGATACACGTTCTTCGTTGACCTAAAAGATTCGCATCTTTCTTCCCCTCATCTGACGACATGTAGAAACCGCTAAGAGAATCCAAAACCAGACCACCGGGATTAGCTGCAGCCTTCAATGCAATCGGGATTTCCTCTTTTATAGAAGAAAGATTCTTCCGGTTATCCGATATGAATTTGTGGAGTCCTTGTGCATCATTCTCCTCACACAACTTGGCAAGTTGAGGGTTTGATAGTGCCTTCACGTCACTATCCGACAACCTTATATCATCCGGTGGTTTGTTTTCCACATCATCGGGTGGTTTGTTTTCCACAATGGAATCGGATTCAGTGATTCCATTCCGGCGTCTGTTAAGGGCATTAGCAATGGCAGCAACAGCAGCATCACGCTTCTCTTGAAGACTTTCCAACGAAGCTTCCTCTTTGGCTATTACAGCTGCTTGACGTTTCTCCAGGATTTGTCGGGATTGAGCTGTTTTCACTTCGAACTCTTTTTCTTGGTCTTCCAGCTCAGTAAAACGCCTTTTTAGAGACTTCTCAAGTCCATGAAAATGATCCTCAATTTGTTTCCATTTCAGGTTAAGGGTTACGGCTCGGTGACTTTCCAGCTCAGCAAATGCTCTCTGAAGTTGTTGTATCTTAGAGCTTGTTGACTCCAAGAGTGTAGCAACAGATTTTACATCTTCCATGGCGCTCTAGAAACCTTCAAAAAAACCAAAATCATTATTAATGAAACAATAAATAGAATTCATTATAAACAACTAGTATATAGTGAATATAAAAACAATATAAATAGAATTAGACAACATAACTAAATTTGTTTATATTACTAGCTCCTTTCTGACTAATTGGCAGTTAATACCCTTATATGTTATCAGTAAATATAAAAGAACAGAATATAAAACATTTAGAACAAAGAGATCAACTCTCATCACAAAGAAAAAAACATAAATGTTATTCTAACTTGAGGGTAGAGTTCTACCCTTATTTTCTTTTTAATATTTTTTTTTATGAAAACCACCTTTTTTTTTACTTCCAACCGTCAAATCCCTACTGATTTGCAATGATAAAGGAGGATGTCTGACGACCACAGCTTCAAAGTAACAAAAAATAAGAATCAAACAATAATGCCTGATGGTAAAATGATTTTTATGAGAAACTTAAACGAAACGAAAAATAAACCTTCCATGAGAAACGTACAACCACAAAAAGAAACCAAAAAATCACTTGTCAAACATAAATGTGTTTAAATACATAATGACATGACATGGACTTCAATAAGTAACGTATGGACCAGTGGACCACATCTCTTCTAACCTATGATTCTTCAGATCTTTTAAAAGCATACAAGATCATTCAAGATCAGGAAAACCATCCACAATAAAATCTAAAAACCCCTCAACCACTCCTTTCAACAAGTTAAGCATGAAAGCTGGAAGCATACCAAAAGATCAAGAAAATTACGATATTCCCTAAACTACTTACAACACTAAGAGATCTACCACCATGTACTATAAATAGAAGAAAACATCATGCATTCAAACACCCCTAATGCTTGAACCCCTCTAAAACAAACCCTAACTTAAGCATCAAGACTCGAAGTCGGTTTCATGGTTGTTCTGAGTTCTGACCATGAATTTACAGAACATGAGCTAGAAACAGATGCACCTCTTCTAAAACCCTAACCTTCCTTGAAACCCTAACCCTAACAACACTAAATCAACATTCAAAACCTGATAATCATGCAAGTATGCAACACAATCACTCCATTAACAACATAAACAACTCTCTAACCGTCATCAATCATCCAATTAAAAATGTAATCAAACATTCAGAAACAGATAAACGAGCCATCAACTCGATAAGGTACGTGACAGCTAGATCAACCGACACACAACGACTACATTTACAAGCAAAAAATCAAAATCACCTCACGAAAAACAAACCTAATTTGAACCAAATTTCATACAATAATTTAGCTACAATAATGAGAACAGGTGAGAGAAAAGTAGCTGGATCTGGAAATTAAAGCATGAATGTTGGTGCAAAAGAAGTAGAATGAGTGAACTCACCGGTGACTGGTGGTTGACGGCGGATGAGGGCGGCGAATCGGAGAGAAGAATCAGGGCATTTTGGGAGGGTTTCGCGGGGACAAGAGGGAATGGAGAAAGGGGAAAGTGGAAATAATGAAGACTAAACAAAGGCGGCTTATTAGGAAGGAAGTAAATACTCTCTTTCCTATTGTATTGTCTAGACATTTCGCTTTTGCCACACTCTTCTTCGTTGCTATTTCCAATATTCACATCCAACTAAATCTAATTTGTGGATAACAAATTAACAACGGTATGTTACTTTTTTGAGTTTATGTATTTAAGAGGTTTTAACCATTTGAGTCTAAAATCAAAATATTTAATGTCCTAAGTTTTTATAGCTATTTTTCTTAACTATTTGAGTTCAAATTTCTAACATCATCCACCAAATCTGTTAACTATGAGAGTAATTTGGTCATTTCCACACAAAGTACAATTCTTATATGCACATGAGTACAATGAACAACTCTTTAATGCATAAAGTTTTAATATATAATATATATAATAATATAAACACACACACCTACACACTTTCTCTCTCAATCTTTACACATTCCTCTCTCTCTCTCTAAACACCATTGCCCCACCATTATCTCCACCAAAATCATAGTGCAGATCTAGAAACCCTCCACCACCGTCTCATCTCCACCACCAGTGTCTCCCCACTGCCCAACCCCCGCTCGTTTCTCCCTATGCGACGCACACCACCACTACGATCACCATTACTTCTAATTTTTCTTCGATTTCAAGCATAACCAGGTACAATCTTCGATTCCCTGTCCATACTCGTCCTTAATTTGCTCGATTTCTATTGTTTTAGATAGTGTCGAGGTTGAACTCGACCTCTAGGGCTCGGTTCGTGTTCAAGGTGGAGGTGGTTACGATGGTGATGGTGATCGTTGTGGTGTATATTAATGAACGATCAGAGAGTAATTTACTCAATTTTCTATACTTACAAAAAACCGCAGTCGGTGAACAATGAATACTCAGGGGGCTAAATTTATGAATTACTATTTATTTTACCAGTAACTCAAATCAAGATCATTTATTATTCTTCTTCGAGCTTCAAGTCCCTTGCTTCCAAGGATGATGCTTCAAGCTATTCTCTCCTTGTTCGCCGCAAAAAAAATTCTCAGTCCAAATAAAGGTCGGTTGTTTCTCTCTTTCATACATTCTTTTGTTTATTGTATAACTTTATATTTTTCCCCAGTTGACTGACTGTATGCCTACTAAAGTTTGAAATTTTCACTTTCCACGTATAGATCTTCAAAATTGATCTGTTTTATGGGTTTTTATCTCTTGCTATTAACAACTCAACGGCATAAATTTTTATGATCCTTCATTAACATACACATGTCATGAAAACGATCATTTTTACCTATGCCCACCAACTGTTTGTTTTAATTATCTGACGTTGATGGAGGTGGTTGTGCGGTGGTAATGGTGGTGGAGGTGGTGCGATGGTGATGGTTATGGTGCGGCGGTGATCGTGGTGGTGGTGGTTTTGTTGAGAGAGAAAGATAAGTAAGAGAGAGAGATATATTAATTAGGTAGAGAGAGTGTGGGATTTATGTATGTGTGATGGATGCTATACATTATATATGTAATAATAGTTTTAATAATAATAAATTGGGTTTTTTAAGTACAGGGGTAATTTGGTCATTTAACAAAAGTTAACAGAATATTTCTAACAGTGTTAAAAACTTGGACTCAAATGGTTAAGAAAAGTGGCTATAGGGACTCAGTGCGTTAAACATTTTGATTTTGGACTCAAGTGATTAAAACCCCTAAAACACAGGGACTCAAAAAGTAATTTACCCAATTAACAATCAGATAAGAAACCTATACCTATATTATGTGGACACAGAATTCAAAACCGACGTCGTGACATTCCTCCGTCGTGCGGCCCGGAGAACGACACACACTTGACGAAGACACGAGATCGACTTGTTTAACAAGGATGACATCATGATGACATCAAGATGATGTCATTATGACATCATCAACGTGTATATTGATGTTATATTGCATGCCTATTTCGATCTTGAGTCCATATCTATTTCGATATGTTATATCGACATATATAAAATATGTATATCAATGGATAAATGTCTATATCAACTAGGACATGTATCGATATAGAGAGAAACATCGAAACAGATCTCTATTTCGATGTATATCGATATAATTGTTTATGTTTCGATGTATCTCTAGTTCTATTTCGGTATGTTTCGTTGTGTGTGTTTCTGTTTCGATGTAACTCTGCTGTATGGACTGTAAATACAGCAGAGGCTCTGTTTCTTTAGATAGAGAACACACTCAGAGAGTATGAGAGCACTTTGTTGGACTTTGTAATGACAATGATTTGGTGCATATGGAAATCTAGAAATGAATTGGCATTATCGGAAAAGAAATTAAGCATAGCCAAAACTATGGAAGACATTAGATCTCCCCGTTGAGGGGATTTCCTGAAAAGAATGGAGTAATTTTGATTTTGTATTTTCAGAGTAAAACATAACTTAAATTAATATTAATTATAAAAGTTTTTTAACTTAAAATAATAATATTTAATTAATAAGAGAGAGAAAAGCATCCCTACTTATTCGCTATGAAAATATTAAACATAGAAATTAAATAACTTCATAATTACTCATTCAACAAATATGGAAAATACATAACTACTAAACATACTTATATAAGATGAAACACCAAGATAAATGCGTGTCTAACCTAATCAATTTATGTTTCAAGATAACACATCTCACACGATTAACAAAACAATATTTTTCAAATCAATCAACCAAATAAAATCAAACCTGCAAAACTAAAGGTAGATATATATATATATATATATATATATATATATATATAGAAACGAGTTCGGGAGAAAACGCTCAAAAGTGTGAGAACGGTGAGAACGCTTCCTGACCCAACACGTGTCACGCCGCTTAGAAAAGGGCGGAGGGGTTTTTTGTCCTTTCATCTTCTGCTTTTACAATTCCGCTTTTTCCCAATGTTGTTTTAATTTTTGGTTTTTAAGATTTTTGGTGTTTACCAAATTAAATAATTAATGGCGTTTTAATGGTTTCATTGTATCAACATTTTTGCGTTTATGGCGTTTATTCACATCGTATGCCATTGGAACCCATGGGGCAGGAAATCTATTTGAATGGCGTTTTCCAAGGGGTTTTAAACAAGATGACCTATTGTTCTATTATTTTTTATAAACATTTTGGCGTTTTACTATTGTTAAATTATATTTCAACCACAGGAAAAAAAATACAAGGGATGGAAATGAATTAAAAATCCTAATCGGATCTCTTTTCCCAATCTTCACTGTCATCAGTCTCTGTCTTCTTTATATATACAAGAACTGTCACCAAATATATGGCGTTTTATGTAAAACTTAACAAACCCATCGGTTTGATTTTTTTTGCCTGCTCGTCTGTTGAAATGGCTTTTTGTGAATGTTTGGGGACATAGATCTATGGCGTGTGAGTGGGTTTTTTTCTTTTTCTTTATCTGGATCTTTATCTTTATAGTGAACCCACTCTTCAGTGTCATTAATCTCTTCTCCTCATCCAAACCTTCTTCAAGAACTAAAAATACAAAATGCCATATGACTGGCATCAGTATCTTTTTCTTGAAATTCTGTCCATCTCATGCAGCAAAATCTTTCTGAGTTATTCCCCTCTGATAACAATTCATTCAGTTTATTTGTTCGTGTTTTACAGTGGGTGGTATTTAGTAGTATTGGCGTTTGTTTTTTTTTTTTTTTTTTGTTTGATCAAATGGAAGTTGCTGAGACGTATCATTTTATAGGATGTCTTTTTGGCGCCTAAATTAGGCGGTGCATTATTATAATAAAGTATTCGTCTTTTTAGTTACTGTTTTGTAGTTAATGTTTTTTATAAGCTTTATCTCTGAAGTCTGTAACACGTCCCATCATTCAAGTTTGGCGTTTTAGATTCTTCAGTATTACTGATTTTGTATTTACTGTTTCTAGTTACATTTTCAAGTTTGCTTTTTATTTTTTATTATTTTTTTTTGGTTTTTTATAATAATTTTTCAAAGTAATTTTATTATAGTTTGGGAGTTTTTTGGTGGCGTTTAACTGGATTATATCGTTTAAACAAGCATTTTGGTGTTTTGGCGTTTTTATTATATATGGCGTTTTTATTATATAACAATTAAGTGAAAAGGAAAATAAAAAAAAAGAATACATAAACAATTGATCTTCCAAATCTTTTTTGAAAAGGAAAATAAAAAAAAATACATAACAATTTTGGTTGGTTCGACTTTTGTATGATTCATTTTGTTTTTTTGTTTTTCAACTAGTTTTTTATGTTGCTGTTTGGAAGCACACAGTCTGACATCAGCATCTTTTTCTTGAAGATTTGTCCATATCATGCAGCAAAATGTTATTGAGTTTAAATCCTTCAGCAAACAATCTTGAATTTTTACAATCAACAATGTTTGATTTTTTTTAACTTTTTTGGCATTTTACCGATAAAAAGAACGCCACGAAGTAAGATCACATTAACCTCAAATTTTGATCATGTTAAAATCAATAATGTTTTGTTGTATGAGATGGACAACATTGTTAATCCTCGGTTAAGAAAGATAACTGACAATGTTGTCCATCCCATACAGCTAAATTTTATTGACAACAAACCTCAATAATGTTTTTGTATGTTTTAGCGTTATAAATTGGATGGAAGTTTAGGATAAGTCAATAAGATTTTACTCGATGAAATGGACAATATCCTCACTTAAGGATTTTGTCTATTTCATTGAGCGAAATCTTACTGACAGCCAAACTGAATTTCAAAGAAAAAAAACGTTTTGGGGTAGAAGATATTTGATGTTTGGGTTTTTTGGCATTTCTAAGGAGAATGGGTTATATCAAATATGGCGTTTGGGTTTTTGTGTGTGTTTTTAATTGAAGGTCTGAAATGTTGTATATATATGACTTTTTTGGCTGTTTTTAGGCGGGATCTTACTATAATTAAGTTTGCCGTTTTATATTTAATGGCGTTTTACTTAGAATGGTCTGTGATTTTTGTTTTTGGCGTTTTATTTCATGAGATGGCGTTTTGTGTGGAGTAGTCAAAAGACCCTTTTACCCTTAATGAAGCGCGTCCACGTAATAAAATTGATGTTATTTACGAAAACGCCACCGCGCCAATCTAGTCCATAGATTGTTTTGATCGGACGATCGTTAAGCGTTCTCATTGTTCTCACACTTTTCATTGTTTTCTCTAAATCCCGACCCTATATATATATATATATATATATATATTTCATGTTTCTAACATGTCATTTGTTTATGGTTACCAACCTTTAAACTTGTTTAGACTAACAAGTTAAATATGTCATCTTTAAATCACACATCTTTAGGTAAATAGATACGTATAAGCTAAATTAAATTAAAAAAACCCAAAAGTCCACTAACATCATTTGTAGTTATAAACAGACGTTCATGCACATAAACGAACGAACATAACCTATGTTCATGTTTATTCATTTAACTTAATGAACGAAATTTCCTATTTGTGTCTATTCACTTATTAAACCAACGAACATAAATGAACTTCTACCATATTCACGAAGTCTAATGAGACATCCGGCTTAAAAACCTAACGGTACACAAACACATGGTGCTAGAAACTAGGGATGAGCACGATACTCGTCCAGTACCGAAAGTATCGATATTGAAATACGGGGAAAATTGGTACCGGTATCAAATACACCGGTTTGGTACCGGTATCGGTATTTACTGGTGTTTTACCCGTAAATACCGGTACCAGTACCAAAAAACATGGAATACGGGAACCGATACCGGTGAATATACCCAGTACCAAATGCTCATCCCTACTAGAAACATAGAGGATGGGAAACAACTAATGACCAAAAAAGATAAAAGAACAGAAATCGTATGCACAATCACATATATGGTTTGTAGTGGAACCCTACCGTCTCTGATCCATTCAACACACACAATTTCTTTTCCGTTTATGTCACACCCCAACCGATGGCGGAAACATCGGAGTGAGACGAAAACTAGATTGCAAGAGACTTCATAACGCTATTTGTGTCAAGTATTTAATAATTACTTTTCACATTGGTTGAAGTAGAATATAACAAGTTTGAATAACAACAAGCATAAAAGAACTAAAATTTCATTTCATTACATAACAGTTTAATACAAGATTTGGAAAAAAAAATACAACAAGCTTGAAAATAAAATACGATACAACAAGTATTAAGGTTTAAATGTGTTTCTAGGCAGTCCTACTAGATTCCGTACATCATCAGAATCCTGCAACATGTATTAAAAGCATAGATCAATACAAAAAGTACTGGCGAGCATACAAGTTTGAATATAAGTATATGTATAAAAGTCCATTTCAATCCAACGTGGCAATTTACATTCAAGTTAAATCTAGCATACATAAATAACCTAAGCGTAACAAACACCATGGATAAACAAGTTGAAACTAACATGTATTAACAACCTAAGCAATACAATTAGCGTGGATATACAAGTTGGAACTAACGTACATAAACAACCTAAGCATAACAAATAATGTGCTCGATGGATTGAGTGGTCGAATATGGTTGATTGTATAAAGTGGATTTTGTTAGTTGATACATGTTGCACCCAAAATGCCTTAAAGCGTAAAAAGGGGTCGAGTATGCTCACCTTGATTGCGTATAAGAGTTCCTTGAAATAACGCACGAGTAAGGATGGAGAATTCCAAGAGAATGAACGAGAGAGGTTATCCAAACTCAAAGGAATCGAGTTCCGTCGTATGCTCCGTTAGTCTCCGGTGGTGCCTCTGAGTCCCGACAGAATCTTCAGCGATGTTTGCTCCTTCCGGTAAGGGTGTAAGTGACACAGACGTGTAGTGCGGATTAACCATTGACCCGACGGTTGACCGAGTTGACCCGAAACAAACTGAATCGGCTGAAACAGAGTTGTCGCCGTTCACCGCTACCGCCGTCTCTCTCTCACTCGACGTCTTCTCTCTCTGCGCTGTTGAGTGCCACCACCAGAATGGTGGTGGTCGGCCGTTCAATCGGACAAGACCAGGGGTTGTGTTTGGTTGTGTTTGCCGGAAAACCGGCCGGAGAAAATGAGGGGTGCGGTGGGTATCGCGTCGGAGAAGAAGGGGGTACCGGAGTTTGGCCGGACCTCCGGCTCTGGTCGTCGGAGAAGGCAGAGAGCAGGGAGGGTCTTGAGTGGCTAGGGTTTTTGAAAAATATAAGAGATGAAGGTATGAGTTGTTTAAATAGGGTAGGGTTTGCGAGTGGGTTGGGCCTAAAGCCCATAAACGCGCGTGTAGTCTTCGTGCGGCCCAAACGTATTTCTAAAACCCGTTTTTGTTCCCGAACTTCGTAAATTATCGTAATAGATGTATTTAAAGTTGAACATACGTAAAATGTATGTTGGAAGTCGGTTTTAACGCGTACGTTCATCGTTTCGTTAAAACGCGGAAAATGCGTTGTTTGTCGTTTTCAATCCGTTTCTCGATTACAATTTAAAAAAAAAAACTAGAGGAATGATCTCATATTTTCTAAGAATGTGGAATTACGAAAATACGGGGCGTTACAGTTTATACCAGTGTTTTCAGGACCGGACCGGAGGTCGACCCGGTCGCCTTACAGGGTCAAAGGTCGGATCGGTCCGACCGGATTTAAGACCCGGATCATGTCATAAATTATATATATATATATATATATATATATATAATATAGAGATCACTTAGCTTTTGATGCTCCAAGCGGTTTCTTCTTTTGGTGTGGATTCTCTTAAAAACACTCGAAGCGGTTCCTTCTTTTGTAGACTTAAGTTGTAATGCACATATACGAGATTATTTAGGGCATTTTTTAATTAAACAGAAAAAGCGGCCCGACTTTAACTAGACGAATCGCCGGCCCGACCGCCCGGATCCTGGCCCGACCTCCGGGTCGATGTTGAAACGGATTAAATGCAATAACCAGCCCGGTGATGCTTCCGGCTCCCGGCTGGGCCGGTCAATCCTGACTTGTGGTCATGCTACTACTCACAGTGTAGTAACAAGTAATGTATACAAAACCCCAACATACCGACAGTAATTGTAGAATCACAAATACTCAATCACTGTTAAATGTAATTTGATTAATTGAGGTTTTGGTAAAACACTTGGACTCATAAAAAGCAGATGTACTCACTTTGCTATTTTAGATATTACTACAGCCGTCTGGTGATTTCCTGGTTATAATCTATTAAAATAAACGATGAACACGTGTTAGTAAGATAATCCAATTTAAATTAGCTATACCCTCGAGACAAAACTCCAACGACTGAGTCAGGCAGAGCCTGGACATGCGTTACGGAGCTCTAGATCAATCAGACAGAGTCACTAATACGTAACTGGGGGTTATAATACTTAGTTACTTACAACGAGGCAGAGCTTTGCTTTTTAGTGGGTATAATACCCGAGTATTATAATAGCTATTCAGAAGTTTGAGAGGAAATTTAGATTTTGAATGAGTTGAGACTGAGCTCGAACTTTTCATTTATAGGGTCTGATCAGGGGCGGCTCGCGCCCCGCGAGAGACTTAAGACAAGGCTTTGCGGCCCGCGAGGCCTCTAGGGTAGGCCCTAGCCCTGCCGAGTCAACCTTCTAGCTTCAACACGCGTTGGACACGTGGCACGAGCAGGTGCGGCCTGGTGACCAGCTGTCGCGGCCCGCGACAGTTTTGGCATGACTGGGTTGCGCCCTGTGAGGATCCATAAAAATTGATTTTATTTGATTTATATTAATATAAAGGTATATTAGGCTTGTTTTTCTATTCGGGGTGTATTTTATGACGTATAGGAGTATTTTAAGGGTGTCGGGAGAGTTGTTATATATATATATCAATAAATTATAATATTACTTAGTTTATGTATAGGCAAATAAAGGCAACATGTCACATGTGTTCACATTGTTCCTACGTGGGTCATTTCTAGTTTGGCAAGTCTACCCCATGTAGACTATACCACCAACTAATGTCCTTGCTTGTTTTTCTTTCCTTTGAAAAATGTTTGTTCCATGGATCTTGGCGTTTTTTGTAAATGCAATGAAAAATATTTTGTTGGTTGTAAAAATATTTTCGTGAGAGAATCCTAGTGATTGTAGTCTAGACTCGAGAAGGAATCCTCTTTCACTACAATCGAAGCTCTGATACCAACTTGTCACACCCTGACTTTTGCGGAAGCGTGTACGTGTGACTCGATCAGTTTCATCGCATTCAATTATAACAAACAACTATATGACTAAAATGATGTTCATGCATTCATAAGTTTTAAAAATATTACGAACACAAGTTGTTAAGTTTTAACCATCATAACTTCAAGTTAAGTTACAAACCATCCAAAAGAGTTTAAGTTCCATACATGGACTTTTAACAAAAGACTAGTAAACCAAGGCTTTGCTTCATATATCTTATCTAGGATAAGATATACAAATCAAACCCTTCAAAAGTGGATGACATCTATTCTTGTAAATCACTTCTTGAAATCATTTCCAACGCCGCAAGATCCATTTAGTTTCCTGAAATACATGTAATTTGAAAACATCAACAAAAGTTGAGCGAGTTCATGTGTTTTTATGTGAGCTCGAATAAACTTGTAAACATTTGAGAGAATTCTTTTGATAACTGGTATGTAAAGCGTCTATGAACAGATCGATTAATGTTTTGCAAGGACATTAATATGTGTGCAATGGCGTAGGAAGGCTCAAACCTAGCGAATTTAGTACCGGTCCACCCGGCTGGAACGACATAGTCACTACATGCGGCCACACAAGGACCCATGAGTGGGGCTCGCTACACCCCATAGATCTACCACTCCTGCCCCTCGGTCTTAAACAAGATTAACGGTTTTAAATGTGCGCTACCCATCCACATGATCTAACAGTTCATTCCTTAGCTAAACCATACCATTGAAACATGTATTTCACCCCTGAAAGTTATAAATCCGAAAACAGTTAAGAGAAAAGGGGGATATGAACTCACTAGTTTGCGTCAGCAGCCTCGTGTACTCAAAGTCTCTCTACACAGGTCGTACCACTACCTACACACGTGCTATGTTTTATTAGACACTTAGGTCGGGTAATGACTCTTAGCCTTATTTATTTATTAAGACTTATTTTGGGATTTTGGTATACTTTGAGTTACACGCTTGGTGTATGTTGTATATGAAATTATATAATTCCAGATTATATCAATATTAGTTAAAATAAGGACATTTTAACTTAAATTATTTCCATACGATTATTTGGAATATTGTTAAAAATAATATATTTTTAACTTGTTTTGTCGTATGGTTCTCACATATATATTTTCAAGTATAGGTATACTTGTATTTGCGTATTTTACCAAGTGTTGGTAGTGTATGTCGGTATGTATTTATACGTATAGGAATACGTATTTTCTTGTATTTATTAAGTATTTTATACTTAATTTATGTATAATTTTCTTGAATATTATCTTTGTACAATTAAAAATCACCAACTTTATATTCTTAAGATATATATATATTTTAAGAGAATTCCATAGAAAAATATCTATAAGTTTTATTTGGTAAAATATGTATATATCCACATATATCTTAAAAATAATATATTTTTAAGATTAAAGTTAGAAAAATATATATTTTTGGTTTTCACCAAAATAATATATTTTTGAGTTGTTCTTGAAAATATATATTTTCTTCCACTTCAAAATAATATATTTTCTATTTTGACAAAATATGATATATTTTGTAACGGTTGTAAAAATCCATACTTTGCCGTTTCTTGGGTTTCAAAAATACCGTTTACCACATTTGTCAAGATACGAATTTATTTCCAGAATATATATATATATATATATATATATATAATGTAAGTATCTATAGAAAACCCACTTTAATTTAGAAAACCCGGGAAACTCAAAGCTCCCGATGTTTTTTTTCTTGAAAAAATTTACACATGTTATATACATGTTTTTAAGGGTTTTGGGCAAAAAAAATCAAAAAAGCGCCGAGTAGATATTTTTTAAAAAAATAAACAAGTTTTTGTGTAACACATGTTACAAATATGTCAGATGAATGTAACATGTGTTACACCAAAACTTGTTTATTTTTTTTTTAAAATATCTACTCGGTGCTTTTTTGATTTTTTTTGCCCAAAACCCTTAAAAACATGTATATAACATGTGTAAATTTTTTCAAGAAAAAAAAACATCGGGAGCTTTGAGTTTCCCGGGTTTTCTAAATTAAAGTGGGTTTTCTATACATCCTTCCCCTATATATATATATCTAGTTTAATGTGTCCATTGTCCGAATCGTCCAATATTTGGGGGTATAATTTATTTATTTATTTTCTTGTGATTTTGTAATATTTCAAATTACAATTTTTAGTATTTTGGTGTGGTGTATTATTTTTCAAGTTCCTAATTTTTAGTATAACTAATACAAGCAATATACATGTAGCACATAATTTTTGTGCCTTCTAAATATATATTTTCCTAAATATATACTTAGTCGTTTTTATTATTGAAAACCAACCTTCAATACTTGTAATTTTTATAACAAAAATTATGGCAAATTTTATATTTAAAACCATGATCAAAAATCATTTGTAAACACTTGTTTAAAAATATATTTCTAAGTGTTCAATTTTTACAAAACTTTTGCCATAGTTTCCTTTGAAAATGGAGGTTTCCATGCTTATTAGCATATCATTTTCTTTTCAAAAATTTCACCAATAACCATCAACAATCAACATTACAACTTACCATGAGTCATAAACACATTTCTACAAGATGGTATAAACTTGAAGTTTTGTAAAATCTTGTAGTATTTTAACATGATGTTTAACATAGTATACTAACACTAAAAACATGGTTCTTATTTCATAAAAATCATTTTTACAAGATTTCAATCTTTACAACTTGTGACACACTTTCACAAAAATTCATCTTCTTGAATTTTTCATGTTTTCCATACATCAAGGGTTCCATTTTAACACATAAAACATGTCCATTTTCCTTTAAAAACCAAATCATGTAAATCATGAAGTAAACTTTATTTTCTTGAAACTTTTATCTTTGAAATCTCATACTTTTAAGACTTATAACATGTAGGATCCATCATCCTACACAAAATCATGTTCATCTTCAAGTTCACACTTAACATAAAGGATGATCAACACAGATCTTTCAAGATTCATCCTCATACTTGCTAGATCATGTTTTAAATCATCATCTAGCAAGCTTTTATGTGGTGATCTACACCATACATTCAAGAAATCAACAAACAAGTTCATCACATACACTAAACAACTTAGATCTTCATGATTTCAAGCTTTATTCTTTTGTTCATGTTCTTGTTTTGGTGTGATTCTTTAGATCTTTAGTTACTACATACTTTAACCACTAAAATCAAGTGTAAAAACAAGATCAAGAGGGCTTACTACTAGCACAAGGGCTAGGGAAGAACAAGATGCAAGATGAAGAAGAAAATAGGTGGTTAATAGCTCTCCAAGATGGTCCTTCAAGTCTCCTTGCTTGCAACCTTCCTAAGTATGCTTGATACACCTTAGAGAATGCTTAGATTGCTTGGAAATGGACTTGAAATGAAGAAGAAGAAGAAGAGGGTGTTGGCCATAGGTATTGAGAGAGGGAGAGGAAGTTTTGTTGTATGAACTTTGGAGAATGATAAGTATGTGAAGACTAATGGTTCTTATTAAGTGTCTTCCAACATTTTGTTATTCAAAGGTCCATATGTCTAATATCTTTGTAGCAAACTCAATAAAATAATCAAGATAATGGTGGGGTGTGGGCCCCCTTTGTTGACCGTCCACCATATGGGGGGGGGGTCTTGGTTTGGTTTCAACTACTAGTTACATGTTAGTTAAGATTTAAGTGTTCTAGTTAGAGGTTTAAATGTGTTTAGAGGTTTTGAGGTGTAATACGGTGTTTATTGGTAATAACTAGCTTCATGATGTTAAAACAATGCTTCTAGTTCAATTTTGGTGTTTCGGGTAGTGTCCAGTTATTCGTTTAGTTATCGGTTCATTAAGGTGCTAAATTGCGAAGTTTAGTGTGTTATGAGATACCTTTTATGACAGTTTTCATTCCCGACACTTTACAAGTTATTCTGGACAATTAAACCTTATTTCTGCATTTATTTTGATGTTCAAATGCTGATTTTTGCTGAATTTTGCAGAATTCTGCATTTAGGGTGTGTTTCGGGCACTTTTTAGTGTTTAATCGTCACTCGGAAGGCAGTTTTATAACCCTTACTTTCCTACATAGAGTTCTAGTGTAAATCTTGGTCCTAAGACTCAATCTGTGTCCTAACATGATGTCTGTCTGAGTACTGAACTCCCGTCATTACTACTAGTTTATCTGATTATTGTGCTAGTTTCGTTCTGTGCACTAATTTAACTGTTTCAAGTTGCATTTAACAATCATAAGTAACATGCAACATGTAATGCATTTGTAAGTTCTTTGAAAGTAAATCATGAAATCATTCATATCATAAATTCGTCATACACAACCATATACTACTAGTTATTGTTCACATCGTACGGAATTACATGAAAAAGTGCCGGTTGTCACAGATAAGACACTTTAACTGTTCTTTTTTTTATCGAAACTCCAACTGCTAACTGTTGGTAGAGGAGTATCGTCAATATCATCATCATCATCATCTTCTGCGGGAAATCTTCTCTCCAATCTTCTTATTACCTTTCGAGTTCTTTCACAATCGTTTGCCATTGCAACCCCAAGAGCCAGAATATCCCTCTGAACCCCTTCATCCATGTTTGTATGGCCTTGACTGTCTTGATTTTCACCCTTCTCCTGTCAGAGAACTTTAGAACGAAACGTTTCTCCGGCCCGTCAAACCTCCATGCGATAAGTTGAGCCATTTTTTTAGTTTTTTTTTGGCGTTTTAGTCAAGGTTTGGCGTAGGGGTGTGCACGGTTCGGTTCGGTTCGGTTTTTGGGTAAATTCAAAACCGAAACCGAAATGTCGGTTTTCGGGTTTTAAAAACCGTTCGGTTTCGGTTTTTTTCGGTTTTTACGTCGGTTCGGTTCGGTTTTTCGGTTATTTCGGTTTTTGAAACAAAATTATGTAAGATTAAAAAAATAAAAAGTATAATTTATATTATAACAATCTTTTTACATGCTTATATTTAAGTTATTATAGTTAAACTCTTTAATTAATATTGTTTATATAAACCTAACCTTCTAATCTATTTTTATGTTTCTTCAAAGTTTTTATTAAATTTAATTTTTATATTAAATTTTGTTATATCTTATAGGTAATAATAAATCATTTCAGTTATAATGTTTTTATTATAAACACTTAACATTCAAAAATAACATTAACATTTTCTACTAGCATTGGGTTAAACACTTAAACAATTTAAAGTTAAACATAAAAATATATGGATTGTAACTTATCGGTTCGGTTCGGTTTTTTTCGGTTATTAAAAAAGTTTATCCGAAAACCGAACCGAAATTTTTGGTTATTAAAAATCCGAAAACCGAATCGTCGGTTTTTGTTTCGGTTCGGTTTTTTTCGGTTCGGTTATTTCGGTTATTCGGTTACGGTTCGATTATTTCGGTTTTCTTGCTCACCCCTAGTTTGGCGTGTTAGAGAATATATGGAGTGTTAAATTTTGTTTACCTGTTCTACTTATATAATGATTTTTTTTGCCGCCATGTAGGATGCAGTCCTATAACGTCAGGTAATTATGGCGTTTTTTGAAAAGAAAAATAAATTCAAGTACCGATGTAGTGGGTTTTAATTATAATGTTAGTAATAAATTTTCCGTCACTTCAGTTTAGTGTTTGTTTTCAGCTTCATCTGTTTTATGGCTGTAACACGTCCCATCTAAAAAATG
The DNA here is from genome assembly GCF_002127325.2 of Helianthus annuus. Taxonomy (NCBI): domain Eukaryota; kingdom Viridiplantae; phylum Streptophyta; class Magnoliopsida; order Asterales; family Asteraceae; genus Helianthus; species Helianthus annuus. The sequence goes on from NC_035448.2 coordinate 59,335,371, forward strand.
CTTTGTAAAATCCCAAGATGCCATAAATTTTATTATATTTGTAGAGTTTGGCGTTTGTGGCATCTTGGTGTTTTACAAGTTGTATTTTTAGAGAAACAATGTATTTTTTTTATTGTAAAATTAGAAAACAAACCACAGAAAGAAAAAAAAATAGAAGCGAAAAAATAAATTAAAAATCCTAATCGAATTTCTATTCCAAATCTTCACTGTCACCAGTCTCTTTCTTCTTTGAAACTACAAGAACCGTCACAAGTATATGGCGTTTTTGACTTTGGTATGATTCATCTGTTTTTTGTTGTTGAAGTAGCTTTTTTGTGGATGTTTGGAACACAAAATGACATGGATTTTTTGTTTGAAGTTCATCTTTATCTTCATCCCACTCTTCAGTGTCATCCGTCTCTTCATGCCATTCAAATATTCATCAAGAACAAAGCACAGAAAATGACATATGTCTGTCATCAGTCTCTTTTTCTTGAAGATTTGTCCATCTCATGCAGCAAAATGTTATTGAGTTACACCCCTTAGCTAACAATCCATTCGGCGAAACTTCGCGTAGAACAATATTGAATATCCAAGAAACGATGTTTTCCATTTTTGATTTTTTAACTTTTTTGCGTTTTACAGTGAGTGGTTTTGAGGGAACCATGGCGTTTGTTTTTTGGTTTAATGAATGGAAGGTGCTGAGACGTTCCTGTTTATAGGAAGTCTTTGGCACGTAGTTTAGGCAGGATATTATTAATAAGTGCAATTAATAAAATATCCTTCGTTTTTCAGTTACTGTTGTATTTCCTGTTTTGCTCAGCTTTATCAGTTAAGTCTGTAACACGTCTCATCTTTAATGGCGTTTTATATTTAATGGCGTTTTATTAGATGGCGTTTTAAATTTAATGGCGTTTACGAAGAAACGATGTTTTATCTTTTTACCCTTAATGAAGCACGTTCCAAGTAATAAAATTGATGTTATTTATGAAAACGCCACCGCGCCAATCTTGTCCATATATTGTTTTGATCTGACGATCCATAAACGTTCTCACCGTTCTCACACTTTTCACCATTTTCCCTAAATCCTGACCCTACTTATATATCATTCAATAGATAAATATTCATCATTGGCACAATACAAATGAAATTATTGGGTTCCAAACCCAAAATTGGCTCGTATACAACAAGTGATGTTAAACATCACAATATAAGCATATATGAGCATGGATATTAGAGTTTTATTTCTAATAAATTTTCTTTTTAGAACGGTTTCTAATCCGAACCTACTTCTAAAATAGAGGGGATGCACCTTACCACCCATCATGTCTATATATTCAATACTAGACAAAAATTGCACTTGACGAGTAGGTCACGTCGAGTCATTTCTAAAAAAAACAATAGTTGGCCCAGAAACAACCACTTGGATTTGGAACCTTCATGTTGATGCTCACAATTTCGGTAGTCTGTCAAACTAGTGAAGTGTAGATCCCTCAAAAAGTATACAGTTACATAAACTATGATTTTGGTTATTTGATATACACCCCTTTGTAAAATTATGAGCACAATTAGCTCAATGAGAACTATAGGCACTTCTCCTTACAAAACTTTTCTTAACCTATGTTCAAACGATTCCCAGTCAATACCATATATAGTGCATGAATTGCACTCTTTAGGTCTTCCTTAAATTACATCAAGTATACTCAAATACAACTATGGACATCCTTTAGGTCATGCAATTGCACAAATGGAGTACATTTTCATTTCAATTTCAGCCTTTTTACAAAATTCAGCCCATCATTTAACCCTTCAATTTGCATTTGGTAACATTTCACACCATTCTTTCAGTTGATAAATAAAAATTCAGTGATTAAACTTAAAAGTAATTTAAGTCCTTTAAAATTGTGGTTGACCACTGTGGTCAACAAATTCGTGATTTTGGCAATTAAAGCCATTTTGATATAAATCAACTTTTTAACCAGTTTTATACAATTTGTCACATTTTTACTATTGTTACATTTTTCACTATTGTTATTATCCAAAACATGTCTAATAGTGATTAGTGATTACAATCTGCCTAAGCATAATTTAGTGTTTAAAACATAACTTCTTCCAAATTCACCTGAAACACTTGCATATTATTTCTTTATATGATAAATCAAACTAAACCTTAAACCTGTTGGAAGAAACAATACATGTAACATTTTTAAGTCACTGAAAGTCACAGTTTAGCTCTATAATCGTAAATTACTTTGGGTTTTTAGCATAGTTTGTGTCACCGTTCCCGACCCATGAGATTGTCGATGTAGAGTCGCAATTTAGCTCTATAATCGTAAATTACTTCTGTTATTAGCATAGTTTGTGTCACTGTTTCCGATTCATGATATCTTTGATGGAAATAACAAAATACAAAAAAAGTGTTATATTATATATTTATATTATATACTCTCTTAAAAGACAAAGTCGGTGCACCGGCTTTGCCTCCCCCTTCTTCTTCCTCCTGTACGAAAGAATATAACAAACCAAAGTACCAAACCCTCATCTTGAAATATGTTTACGATTCCACAACAATCTCTACAAAAACATAACCAAACTCCACAATCCACCTTCGAACAAAACTACAGAAACATAACCAGCCTCCTTCTCTCCGCAACTAGATCAAGGACACTCCGTAACAACATACAACTTCACGCTCACATAAAAAAAACATTAAACTATTTGTCACGTAGGCACCACGTCACATGAGGTGGAGGACAATCCTATTGGGGACTACCCAAAGGTGTGGAGGATGGTCCTCACTCTCTTTTTATTATTCTTTTTTTTTATTTAGTAAAATAATTAAAACAAAGTAGATAAAAATAAAAAGTCACATTTAAATAAAAACCTAAAGTTACATTTAAAAAAAATAAACATAAAAAAATACAACACAATTAAAAAAAAACCTAAAGTTACATTTAAAAAAAAAAACTTCACTACGCACTCTTTTTTTTTCCTTCATTTTTTCTAATATGTGACGGTATTCCTCAGAATATGTGCTAATGTCGGTGGTCATTATCCTCCACTCCTCCAACTGCTGTACTTCTTCTTGCCTCCTTAACTTCTCCTCGGCCAGTTTTCCATGAGGGGAGTGTAGCCGGGTGACGAGAACGGGAGTGAATTTGAGTTGGGATTATTTTGGTTTTAGGGATCCATATTTTTTTAAGGTTGAGACTTTAAAGTTTATAAAAATGGAGAGAAGGTTTATGAAAATGGAGAGAAGGTTGAGTTTTGTTTAAACATAAAAATAGAACTTATTAAAAGCAAGTATCAGAAAGAATCACATGCATATATAGCTTTGTGATAGCGAAACTACTTACCCAGGCGGCTCTAACAGCTTTATTTAAACATAAAAATAGAACTTATTAAAAGCAATTGAAGAAAACTGCAACAACTGTGGAACTATGAATCATATTTTATTAAAAAAAATATAAATATATTTAAATATATTTATAAAAAAAGATAAATAACATAACCTTTAATGTTTTTAGTGTCAAGGACAAAGATGGTTATTAACCCTAGGAACCAAGACTTCAAAGTTTATAAAAATGGAGAGAAGGTTTATGAAAATGGAGAGAAGGTTGAGTTTTGTTTAAACATAAAAATAGAACTTATTAAAAGCAAGTATCAGAAAGAAGTATCAGAAAGAATCACATGCATATATAGCTTTGTGATAGCGAAACTAGTTACCCAGACGGCTCTAATAGCTTTATTTAAACATAAAAATAGAACTTATTAAAAGCAATTGAAGAAAGCTGCAACAACTGTGAAACTATGAATCATATTTTATTAAAAAAGTATAAATATATTTAAATATATTTATAAAAAAAGATAAATAACATAACCTTTAATGTTTTTAGTGTCAACGTACTTTAAAGCATAGTTTGAGACCATTTCTGAATCATTAAATAACAGTTTTAAGTCACCATTAACTCTTTAATTACATAACTACTTTAACCCACAATGGTAAGTACCCACTATAAAGCTGACCCTTTTGCAGACTCTAGCTTTGCCTGTAATGGCCATGGAGGTTGATTCTATGGGCGGTGGTGGTGGTGGTGAGGTTGATTCTCTGATGATGAGTGAAGGCAAAATAGTACACAATTACACACATGAATGGCAATTTATAAGAGCATCAGCAAAAACACGCCATACTCGCCTCCTCAAGAATCACACGCACTTTCTCTCTCCTCCCACCCATGGACAGGTTTCTCTCTCCTCGCCCTCTCACTTCCAACATTGACATCGATGCAGCTACAAACCATGGAATGCGGATGGTCTAACCATATACAATAACTTTGACATCTATACCCCTATATATCTATCATCATCCATATGTATAAATGTCCAAAATTGTTCCTTTAGTTTCATACTTGTTGCTTGCATATGACTAAAGTGTGTTGTGTACAAATAACGGCCCAGTATTTTTGTGTTGCTTTATAAAAAACAATCATTAGAACAAACAACGTTCTTCATATTGTAATCCTCAAAAAGAACAGCACTGCAGTCGAACATCAACAGTCATATACCGACATTTGACACGGATGTAAAGATTCTAAGCGCAAACTGTTTAACACCAAGAATGACTGCTCTCTATTAGTTTTACTTCTGAATCGACTAGTATTTACAAAATTCAAAAAAAAAAAAAAAATAGCAACATTAGCTTAAAGCTTCTAGAGAATTACAAAACTGATATTGATACACTCACAACATTGTGTTTATGTTGACCATCGCCCTAAGTACTAGTAAAACCGAACAAAGTTTTTACTGAGAAAAAAAATTAGGATAGCCAAATGCTGAGCCACTAAGAATTAAATAAAAGATTGAATCAAAGCCCATCTATGATACAAAGAAATTTGTTTTTCCAACATTTTGTACCTTGAATTAATTTGGGTGAATTCACCTACTCAGTAACATTAAAGTCAGTCCAGGTACTGTTCTGCACAAAACAAAACAAAATATTTATAATATGACTTCGAACGCAGTACAAGGTTCAATTCGACAGCTTTAACAACTTCTGAAATTGGTCAACCAATTCTAGCTTATAGCACAAAAATTCACATAAAAGAAAATTAAAAAAATGAAAACAAAAGCAAATGAGCATGGAGATTTTAACAAAGGAACTTTCTAATTTTTTTTGTTTTTATAATGAAAATTGTATCGTAAAAGCATATTAAACATGAAAGGAAAAAAAAGATTTAGAGTACCTCGATATGACTACACTAAGGACCTCTTGAATTTTCATATGCAACATCGACGACAGACAATAATATAGATCACATGCCACTTTCAAGCTGCTACCTTTATTGCACCCATTTCATCCATTTTTGAGCTCTTGTGCTGCAAAATTAACTACATAACTCAAAGGGCAAATAAGGAACAAAAAACAATCCCACACAAAAAAAAAATATAACCACAAAAGTATGATCTATATTTAAAACATTAAAGTGCGTCCGAGTTACCTTACTTTTCTTGTGCCTGTGAATGTCATTGAGATCTTCATCTCCCTCATGCTTCCTTTTCTAAACCCATTTCAAAAAAGCATAGTTAACAATGGTGACCATTTATTTTTACTGGGACGCAAATTATATCTTTATCCCTCTTGAAGAAAATATCAACAAAATACAAAATTAGTAATACGAGATTAGTAGCTAACCTTCTCATGATGACTGCTTTTATCCTTCTTTTTTTCCTTATCCTTATCTTTACTTTTATCTTTATGTCGATGCTTGTGTTTCTTATGTTCTTTATCTTTTTCCCTGTCTTTGTCCTTATGTTTTTTGTGTTTCTTTTCCTTGTCCTTCGATTCACTTTTAGATTTTCCAGGTACCGTAGGAATCCCCTTCTCTGACTAAAAAAGCCCACATTATATTACTATACTTTTAACAAAATTTGTAAGTTCAAAGAGGATACATAATATATATGACACAAGTCAACAACTTACAGATGGCAGGTCAATGGGAGCAGTTTCTCTTAACTTAAAGGCTTCCTTTAGTGTGTCGAGGTCAAACGGCTGTATACGTGTATTCGTATCCCTTGAAAAGGATGTATTCTGAATAAGCTGATCCAACTGCATTCCTTCACCTTTTCTAATTTCTGAGTCTCCAACAACATTATGAAGATAATGTGTATCTGAAATCGACAAAGGAAGTGATTTCTTGCAGAAGAAGTCAAGATGAGGCAACAGTTTATAGTGGCTTATAAGATCCACAGCACCCGTAAGCTCCCTTGGCCCTATATCAAAAAAAGTTTAAATGAAGGATACATCAGAGATTCTGATACTTGTAAAAAAACATGGCAAGTTATGAAAGATAACGGCCTCAAAACTCACCTTTTCCAAACTTCTTGCTTTCAGGATCCATCCGTCAGTATCTTGAACGAGTATACACCGTCATCACCTAGTAAATATAATTAACCTTTTCCAATCAGAGATTTTGAAAAAAGCATTCTAAACAAGCAAGTACTATTTTCTTGCCAGTATTTTGCACTGTTCAAAAAGCATCAACCGGGGGAACTTTCTGGTATGCCAAAAAGTTTCAAGAAAATATAAGAAACCTCGTACACACTGATGAATCATCAACTCATTATAAACTTGATTCTGAAGTGTAAAATTGCTAGAATTAAATGGACCATATAGACATCATATGTTCACAAACAAGGCTAAAACTAATGTTGTAAAACAAGGTCTAGGAGGCCAGTAATCACTACAAGGTAAGTTGCCGAGGTGATTTTCTTCAACTCCGCCTAATTACTCGGAATCAATCAAACACAGTCAACCTCGGCTAGAATCGGATCTAGTTGGTCAACTTGGGCCGAGTTTGACTTAAGAAAAATAAAACATAATTCAGGTGTCTATCATATTAAAGAATGAATATCAATTTTAAAGGAATGAACATAAAATTTTGAAATACTTTACTATTTGAACATGTATACTTTTTATTTATATTGCTATCCACATATTTTGTTATATGTATATAAGTAAACTTATGATATTTGACATAATTTCTTTATAATTTAACATGTCCGAGTACTGGCAACTCCCCGGTCGACCTGTGAATCTAAATACTTCATGAATGCCTCCTTAACAACTTAACTCCAATCAATTTAACCCATGGCTAAAAGAACTTGAAATCAGAAAAGCAAATGCAATCAACTCATGTATAAGTTATGGAGATAGAATTTTAACTCAGTAGCAAAAATCAATGAATCAATCTAATAACTCAAGAACCAATATTATCAGAACAACACTGTAAATCTAACTACTTCATGAATGCATCCTTGACAACTTAATTCCAATCAATTCAAACCTGATTACAAACTAACTACCAGATTTCCAAATACCACGCATAACCAAAAAACCAGTTCAAATCAAAACTTCATCAAATTAACCCTAAATCCTCACTAACCTCCACCAAAATGCTAAATCACTAATCATTTCAACTTAAATATCCTCAATTTAGCACAAAACTGAACTTATCTCTTCTACAGCCATTTCAACATTGACCGAATCAAACACGTAACAACAAATTCATTTCGGATTATTGTACAATCTCGTAATGCAAATAAGTTACCTTGAAGAGATCCGTACAGCTGAATTCAACCAATTGGTCCGAAAAGTAAGCAAAATTGTTCGAATTTAGTACCGAAATAGCAGAATTAATATCGTCGTCGTTTTCCCCCTTTTGACTGGAATAAACCCTAATCCTGTTATGGAGACTCGAATGTTGAAAATTTGTTGCATCTATAAACATAAATGGACCCTCTGGGTTTGTGTGTTATTGCGGCAACTTATGTTGTCGATTGGACGTTATTGCCCTCGACTCTTGCCATTTTCTACTAGAATTTGAACGGTCTTTTAGGTCATTTTGTATGTGTTACTAGGGATAGCATTTGGTATCCGGTACTGGTACCCGAACCTTATCAGGTATATTCGGTACCGGTACCGGTACCCATTTTCTCTTTTTTTCGGTACCGGTATTTTTAGGTAAAACACCGATAAGTACCGGTATCGTATCGGTACCCACTTTTTTCGTTTTTCAGTATCGGTATAGGGTTTGGTACCAAATAGGTACCATGCTCATCCCTATGTGTTACTTCAAGGATTGAGTGGAACTTTAATGATTTTAGAAGAAAATATGGACCACCAACATATTAAGTTTTATTTGTTCAGGTATATTCAAATCTGAGTGTAGATGTGACGATTATGAGGTGATTATAGATGTGACAAGTAGTAAACGTATGTGGTGCCGAAATTATAAAAGTTATTTTTTAAAAGGTTTTTGGTTAACGTCAGGTAGTGCTCTGAACTCATATTTCTCTCTTCGAGGGTTCTTGGTAGTGTGAACTGTTGAGTTATCATTCGGTAAATCAATTCATGATTCTGTGAAATGGTTTTTAGTTAATTGAAATTGAATTTGATAGTCGTTGTTTTCTATGAGTGATGTCACACGAAGGTTCAAGTTCTTTCTCTTGACTTCTAGCTCACTTAGATTTATCAAAATTCTTAGAAAGCTTATTTGATACCTTTTGAATTCTTGTTTACATCAAAAAATTATGTCTCGTCAGATTTTTAATATTTATGAGCATTGCAAATCCTTGTTTTGGTAATGAAAATTGCAACTCTTTTAGGACGAAACTACAATAAGTCATTACATTGTAGACATAATTTACATGAAATTACTTCCTCTATCAATTATTTATTTGAAAGGTCATTTTCGTTGGACATAATATACATGAAATTACTTCCTTTGTCAATTATTTTAGGATATTGTTTCAAAGAAGGTCATTTTTGTTTGACATAATTTACATGAAATTACTTCCTCAGTCAATTATGTTGGGACATAAATACCTCGTATATATTACCTGTTTTGATGGTATCAAAAATTTAAGCGTAAGTTGTAATTTTAGTCCCTTGAGTTTGATACAAATTGTAAGTTGTAATTTTAGTCCCTTGAGTTTGATGCAAATTATACATTTAATCATTTTTAAGAAACTTTTACTAATACGCGAAGTACATAAATCCATTTCACTAACTTCATCTATAAAAAGCTCGTTAACTTCTGGTCACATGCCATCCACAAGATGGGTGGTTCGGTGTGGGTTTGGATGTAAAGAGTTCTATAAGACTATCTCCAATGGGCCTGTTGGAGGCATGCCCATCAAAATCCTTACTTGCCCTTAACATTGTAAAACTTTATCCATAGGAGCTTGTAGCAAGCACGCCCTTCTACAAGGGCATGGATTTTCTTGGTTATTCCATTTAGGGTGGGCCCAAAGTAAAAAATAAATAAACGTTTTGTTTAAATATTGTGTGTAGTGGGTAGGTGATGAGGTGGAAATTAAGAAGGGTAAGGATATTTGTAGGGTTGAAGATGAAAGAGGGGTTTTTAATGGTTTGTAAGGATATGATATGGCGGTTGACGTGGCAGCTAAGGACGCCTAAGGGCGCACGTAGCATTGGAGATAGTCTAAGGATAAAACAGTGTTGGTTTTAAATGATATGTGTAAGGCTTATGTCATTGATAGACCCCCACTGATGCAACTAACTCGAAAACTTTGAGACAAATAAAACAATAAATATAATAATCTTATGTGAAATATTAAAAGAATAAGAAAACCAACAGAAGTACTATACAATATATCATAATAGGATTGATAAACCAACAAAAATGAGTACTACGTTTCAAATTGTCGACGTTGTAGTATCCTACGGGTTCACTACTAGGTTTATTGTTTGTTTTGTTGTTAATAATGAATTGTTTAAAAAAGAACTATTGTTAAAGCGAGTGATAAAATCTTCCAACTCTTCGTTCTCTCGTCTCCAGATGTCCGTAACCTCAGATGTATCGCGCATGTAACGCCTTTGCTGGCTGAAGTGTGCCATGAATTGTTCTTGGAAGTCGATCCATGATTTGATTCTTCCAGCGGGGAGGTTGTCGAACCATGCGCAAGCAGCTCCCATGAGAGTTTGGACGAAGAGATGGCACCATATTGGCATGATCCATCCGCTCACCACACCAACACTCGTAAAAAGTTGAACGTGATCATCAGGGTTAGTAAGGCGGTTAAACTTACCCACAGTTTGTGGAAGTTTAGCTTTCTCTAGCGGAGCTAAAGCAATGCTTCGGATGAATTTGGAGTGCTCAGCTGCTGCCGCTGGCCTATAAACAAGACTGAAGTCATGCTCTGTTGCTTCATTGTACGTGATGCGCGGCTTTGGTCTGTACGACTCATGGTTCTTTTGCAGACGGTTGAAAACTGAAGAATTCTCTTTTTCGCAGTAAGTGGAATAATTCTCATCAGTGTTGTTTTCCCACTCGTCATTGATGTTGCACGGCCCAAGCCGGCTATTCAATGGACGTATTTGCTGCACATGAGAAGGGTGTTCATAGTAACTGCCAGTTTCATCATAGGTGTTGCGCGTATCATGTGCGCTTTGTCTTCTTAGAGAATCGTGCCTCTCATGCTGCTTTTGTACTTGCTCTTGATGAGGTGTCTGATGCGATCCCTTCCTTGGTGTAGGAGTCGCGATAAGAGATGGTTCTACTTGCAACATTGCCTGTTGTGCGCTTAACTGCGAGTACACGAGATTCAAGGATGTTTGTTGCTTGGCATACCAGGAGGCGAGCGTTTCCCCTTCTGGCAAACATAACAGCATGAGGGTTGTAAACGAACCGAACGAACACGAACAAGGCCTTGTTCGTGTTCGTTCGTTAAGGAAATAAATGAGTTCACGAACGGTTCATGAACACTTACCGAACGGGATTTTATGTTCGTGTTCGTTCATTAAGGAAATGAGCGTGTTCGCGAACGGTTCACGAACACAAACGAACACAAATAAATTTGGCGAAGGCAGTGAAGGATAAAGATAGATGGCCCAGAGAGTAGCACTCGAACTTGAATCCCTTATTGTGGAACGGAGGTCGATCGTATTCGCCGATGTAAATAATGAGAAATGATGCATAAACAAGGTGAAAATGAGTTTCCTAGTTTCATTGTTAGGGTAATAAAATAAATAAAAGTTTAATAATATAAAAATTACTAATAAAATATAAGAAAGTAAAAGATCTTCAATTAAAACACAAATATACGAACATAAATGAACGCAAATCAACGAATGCTCACGAACACCTTACCGAACGTTCACGAACACAATTGAATGAACGAGACATCTGTTCATGTTTGTTCATTTAACTAATCGGACGAAATTTCTTTTTCATGTTCGTTCGTTTATTAAACGAACGAACATAAACGAACTTCCCGCCGAACGGTTCACGAACTGTTCGCTGAACGTTTGGTTCGTTTACAGCCTTAAGCGTGGATATGCTTGATGGTGCTGGAGTCGACGGGCCAGCGCCATGAATTGTTGGGGTGACCGTTTGGGTGGTGCGAACACCACTTGCACGGACAGCCCCAACGTTTGCAGTTTCTCCTTCGGTAAACTCGTCAATGGGAAGGTTTTGGACGTGCGAAGTGTCCTCCCTGTACCCATTTGAGAGCGTGTACCGAAACCAATATCTGATATTCTCTGATCAGCCATTGATCGAGAGAACAGAATAGCTCAAAAAAAGGAAGATGAAAATGATTGTAAAAATCGGTGGGCGCCAATGAAGAAATACCAAACTAATCTAGTGATTAGCTTGTGGTATGTGCCTCGAAAAATAAGGTTAATCTTCTTAACATTTCCAATTTGTAGCCGTGATCCTCCTGCAAAACACTAAACACCCCGTTAAGCTCGTTAAGAGGAGGGGAATAAGGAGTTCTCCTCTTAACCACTCTCCAGCGTGAGAATAAGTATGCGTTTTGAGGAAATAAGTGTGTGATTAATAGTGAGAGAGCAGAGAACAAAATGGATAAACCTGTAGGTGAAGGCACCTATTTATAGCTGGAGTAGTGAAGAAGGAGATGGGCTGATGGGCCTTGGGCCTGGAGTCGACAACAAGGAATATCCTTCTTGTCCCCTCTGCAGCAACCGTTAGTGCTTCTGGGTAAGGATGGAGTTGGCGCACGTTGATTGGATCCATGTGTCCTAACTGTTGTCCTTGTTGTCTTTCTGTCATCAGCAGCTGAGTGGAGATCGTGGAGCAGGTGTCGGTGTAGGATCAATTTCGACACCGTTCGATTGCGTAACGAACGTTCGACGTGCGGAATCCGTGAACGTGCGTGACTGAACACACAATAACGTACACTAATCGGTGATTCTATTTATGATGTGACGAATACAAGCTCCGTGAATCACGTTTTGCCACTTTCTCTCTCTAGTTTCTCTCTCTAAGCACCTAGCTCTCCAAGCTCTAATGTGGCAAAAGTTCTAAATCTAAACCCTAAGGCTCCTATTTATAGGCAAAAGATTATAAGGGATTTCCCCTTATTTACAATAATGCCACCTTGCCTATTGCTAACAAATTACAATATCAAGCCTATTCTACTTCTATTTCAGCTACGGTTCCAATTGACGAAAGCGATAGACAATCTGCACTAACAGACTCCCCCTTGGATATTGCCGCAGTCAATCTGTAGTCAAACTCGTAGCAACTTGACTTTCTCTCTCTCTCTGAGTCTTCTTGAAGGTTTGACGGTTTCAGCAACCATAGACTCCCTCTTTCTCAAACAGAATCCCCGTGGATCTGTTTACGAGCTTCCCTTGCTCCCCCTCTCGCTTAGACTCTTTTTCTTCATCAGGCTCCCCCTTTCGTCAAGCTTCCATGCTTTTGGGATCGACACCTGGCTTTCCAGATACAAGCTCTTCCAGGAACGATACCTGGCTCCTTACACACTTCCGTTTGCGTTGAGCTCGTCTTCAGACTCCCCCTTAGACTCAGCTGTCAGGATCGTAGTCTGGCTTTCACCGTTTCACAAATTCAGGATCAATTCCTGGCTTTGTTCTGCATCTCAGGACTTGAAACCTGGTTAACCTGCACATCCTCTACCTTAACATAAGTTTCACAAATTTATAACAGTTAGATTTAAGAAACTTACAGGTAGAAATCATTAATTCATCAACCTGTATAGTTACATCAAGTTCAAATGAATGACCTTGATTAACTAAGCATACAACCTTTTAAACATTTGTATATGACATTCAATGTTTTTAACATATTTTCCCAATCCTGTTCCTCATGTTTAGCACTCGAATTTTGAATATCAGCTCCCAATATCAGCTGTCGAAAATCTTTTTGATTTTTCAAAAATTTTATGCTAAAACACTCCGAAAATCTTTTTGGATTTTTGTTTTTGAATGAAATGCAGTAAACAAATATATACAAATAATATTTTTGTGAGTTTGTGTAAGAGGATCATATCAGTTCATGAGACAAATCACTAGCACCGTTAAGCTTTAATCATTTTAAGTTCTAAACGATTCACGTAGATTGACGATATAGTTGTCCTCTTAAATTTTCACACAATTTTCAATCTATTCAGGATACGATTTAGATGTTTTAGGAACTTAACTCATTCATGTGTCCCACCTCTTGAATATACTCCCGTATCCAGAATCCCAATATTCAGTCTTACAGGTGAGTATACTACAATGATATCTGTACATAAATTAGGGGTTAAATGCGAGAACTGAGGGATTTCAGGTCGATACTTCCGTATGCACAGAGAGATATCAGTTTCGACTTTGTAGTATGTCCCCTTTAGAGGATCTTTTCAGCTACAACAGATGATTATCAATTTTATTGTCTAATCAGCTGAGGGCTTTATGCTATGTTTCAAGCATTTGAGGCAAAGCATTATCCAAGGACTAGGTCAGAACTTCCGTTCAGCAGAAGTCCCGGAATAATACCCCAGACATCAAATAGTAGAAAAACCTAGTATATCAGAATACGAGACCTTTCAAACGAGATTTCAGGGGTTACCTATATATCCAAGTAGTGTTCCCCACGAATTTCGCAAGTTTGAAATTTTAGGTTTATATCCCGAATAAATCTACTAAATGTGCAAAAACCTATCGACACATCAATAGTGAGACCGTTTATCACATTTGACATTACGTTTCTTTAGCGTGCTGTGATAGTCCACTGATGTACTATCATTTCCTCTTTTATCAACAAAACTCATTTTTGCTTTTTCAATGTTTTTGGCATTTTCAAATTTTCTAATTTTTTTTAAAATTTTTCTCCCCCTAAAATCAAAATATGTTTCAATTTTGATTTTCAAGGAAAATTTGAAAACAAACTGTACAAATAAAGTGACAAACTGATATCGAATCACTTCAATTCGCCATTCATTTGGCATAAACAATCAGAACTCCCCCTGACAACAAACTATTTTCCCATTTAGATTTCAAAACACTTAAGTTTGTTTTAATCAAAATGGTTTTTCCGGAAAATTAGTTTTGTGTGTCATTTCACAAATTCGGGGTTATTTCATCACACTGTTTTCCTTTAAACACTTGACAGATTTAACAATTTCAATTTTAAATCTCAAACATCACTTGTAGAAAATCAAGTACAACTTAATGTCCCTGATTTACCACATGTAGGTCGAAAAATCACCATAGTGAAATTTCTCAAGAAATGTGCCGATTCATGTTCCACGCTTACCAACCTGGGAACTCCGGCAAGTCAGGGTTTTTCATTTGAAAAGATTCACCCAAGCCTGACCAGCCTTGGGTGTTTTTGACAATTTTACCTCAAAACTTGGCTCTTCTAGTTTTGACGAACCAGAATCATTGCCTGAATGTGGCTTGTCTGACTTTGATGAGTCAGATTCATTGCCAACACGTGGCTCCTTTGTTTCCGAAGAAACAAATTCCTTGCCACCAAATTTTACCTTCTTCTTTATCTCCTCTTTTTTCCTCAGATTTGCATCTGACAAATTCGGTTTACTTGACTTTGTTGTCGAGTGAAGCGATTCATCAGTACCCTTATTCTTACCAACAGATGAACCCGGGGACAAAATCCTTTCGAGATACTCTCGTGCTTTCTTCCTTTTCTTTCGCAGTCTGTCTTTTTGCCCCTGAGAAAGCTTTACTTTTGTTTCCTGAACTTTAGGTTCTTGAACCTTCTGTTCGTTGGGCTTGACGTTGATTGGTTTCTTTACTATTCTCTGAGATTCAACCCTTGATCTTCCCATCGATATCCTCGGGCAATCTCTGGCAATATGTCCTCTGATATGACAATTATAACACCTTCTCGTTTCAAATCTCTGGCTTTGGCAGTTAACAACAATGTGTCCTTGATAGCCACAAGAGTAACACACTCTGTTATCATACCTCTTCTCTCTTTCATATCGTACACCATTTTCATACCACACACTTAAATCATAGCATTGAGTTGCCTTGTGGTAATCATTTCTCTTCTTGTATCCTTGATTTGGCATTTGAGCACTGTGGTCAAACCTGCACCACTTATTACTGATGTGTGTCGGTGTATATATAATTTAGATGTATAATTAAGCCCTTTTTACACCTTTAGCCAAGTTTTAAATTTATAAAACACGATATTCACTAACACTAAACACACATATGGGCAAGTGCACCCATCGTGGACGTAGTATAGTGTTGGTAAGATACCGAGGTCGTCCAAGGACACAAGAGCTTTTAATACCGGTTTATCCTCAACGTCTAATCAAATCAAAAAGTGAGAAAAATGTTTTTAAACTAAGAAAATAAAAACTAACTAAATGCTGAAAAATAAAATAAAAATAAAAACAGATAGACAAGATGAATCACTTGGCTCCGACTCGTGTATTAGTATAACCTTTGATTATTTTCGCACTTTTACACTTGTTTAAGAGATTATCTTAGTTATTGTAGTAGGCCCCTCTTTTGAAGGCGACGTTACCCTCAACCCAGTAGTTTGAGTCAGCAAGGATACAATCCTAAAGGGTTGGATTATTGGAAGATAATGAATTAAGTTATTAATGCAAATTATGGTAGGCCCCGCTTTTGGCGGTGACGTTACCCTCGGCTAAGTAGTCCGAGTCAGCAGGGATACAGTCCTAAATAGTCGGGTTATAGTATTAATAGTAGTTAACTTATGAGGGGGTCAAAGAGTTTGGATCCCCGCCATCCAATACCTATGGGTATTGAAGGAGATCCTACTAAATTTGACCCAGGTCCCTTGCAGGACCTCTAAACGCTGAACAAGGGCAAGACCCTTACCAAACCGTTCCCTTAACCCCCGACCAGGTAGCCAACATACCTCCATATAGACCGTGGAGATATGAATGGTGAAAATCTTTTATTTTATATAGACAGTAAAATAATGCCAAAACACCACGGACAAACGATAAGGAAAGATCACCTTCAACATAAGCAACTAGTTATTAAAGTCATTAATACAAAACCAAATAAAAAGTGCAAAAGATTAAAAATAAAAAGTATTATACTAAACACTTGTCTTCACCAAGTGATGTAAGAGACTTAGGCAAACATGGCCTTGATTGTCAAGAACTCTTACTATCAATCTTGGATCCCGAGACGACTCACACACTCTACGATGGACAATGGATGATGGTGTTATGGTGGTGATGGGTGGTGGATGAAGTGTGAGAGAGGTGGTGTGCCAAGGGATGAGATGGAATGAAACCAAGCACTCCTATTTATAGGCTGAACAGAAGGCTGGGCACGGCCCCGTGTCCGCTGGACACGCCCCCGTGCCCGTCTGACACTCTCTCTCCTCATTAATTGTAATTCGCAATTACAATTAATGCGCCTGCTGTACTTTCACCATGCCCCCGTGCTCACTGGACACGGCCCCGTGGTGGGCAATAGAAGCTTCTACAAGTTTGTCTTTTCTGCTGCTACTTGGGCACGGCCCCGTGCTGGCTGAGCACGGGGCGTGTTCAGGCTTCTGTTTTCTCTTCTTTGCTTTGGAGGATGCCGTTGAGGGTTCGGGCAGTCTACTTTTATTCCTTTTGTTGTATTTATGCTAGAATTAGTTGTCTTTTTTGCTTCTTTTGTGAATTTTAGCTCATTTCATCCTGAAAATACAAAAGGAAGACAAAAACACTCTTTTTCCAACATTAGTACTTAAAAAGGGTTAGTTTTATGCCTTAATTGATGTAATTTATATGTTGCATTTTACACACATCAATTACCAACACTTTGTGAGTTTTCATTTTTAAATTTTTGTGATTTTTGAAAATGATTGGATGACTTATCTGATGAGCTTTTATTTTCTTTTTTAGAATTTTTCAAATTTTTATCTTTTTGTTTCTGTTCTGCATTCTTCTTAACAGGTTTGTGCTTTGAGCATTCACCTATTTCAGTAGATTGCAAAACAGTATTTTGAAATTTTTCTTGTAAATCTAAAAATATTTTTCTTTTCTTTTCTTTTTCATCATCAGATTTGTCATCACAATCTTCAATTTTGACTTTGTCAAAATTTGTGACCTTGTCACTTATTGGAACAGAATTGATTGGTTTTGGACAGGGAAAATTCAACCTATCTGATGAAGTCACAAAACCTTTCAATTTCTTTTCAAGTTCATCAATCTTGATTCTTGACTTCTCAGCTTCATTTTCAAGCTGAGATATTCTTTCAAGATGAGACTTGATTGATTTTTCATTTTCAATTTTAAGATTTTCAAGAACAGATTTTTCATTTTCCAAGACTTTTAACTGTTCTTGAAATCTTGTTTCATTCTCTTTTAGATTTTGTTCTCCATTTTTATCCAGAAATCTTCATTTTCTGAAGATTTTCTTTTGCATTCAAAGTCTTTTTCTTTTTCTTTCAAAATTTTGTTTTCAGATGTTAAACTGTTCAAATCGTTTAACAGTTTATCATTCTCAGATTTTAGCTTTTCACAGTTCAAGCGTAACTCCAGAATCTGTTCATCATCGATTTCTTTGCTATCATCAGCACACTCTTTATCAGTTTTATCTGCTTCAGCTTTAACCTTTCCTAAGGCTTCCTTTTTCCAATCTTCAACCATCTTTTTCACCCTTTCATCTGTTCTCTTCTTGAATTCTACCACCTTCGGTAGACTTGCTAAACAAACTTCTCTTATCTTTTTCTCCAAATTCGGCAAATACTCTTTATCAGATAACCTTCTTGTGTTGAAAGTTCCCTCACTTGGAAACAAATTGGTTACAGCATCAAAATCCACTTTTGATGGATCAACTACTGGATTTCCCATTGGATCCATGTAACACTCCAACTCTTCATTCCATCTATTGGCTCTTTGTGCTTCTTGAAATGGTTCATTCAACTTTCTAATTTCCCATCTTGCACTATCTCTTCGCCACCAGGCATCATGATCATCATTAGCCATGTCTAGAAATTCTGAAAATACTGAATATCTCGAATTACCTTTATTAACTCAAACGATAATTGGGCCTTTTAACTGTTTGTAGAAATGCTATAGGGCCTCAAAAGATTAGTGGGTC
This sequence comes from Helianthus annuus, assembly GCF_002127325.2. Taxonomy (NCBI): domain Eukaryota; kingdom Viridiplantae; phylum Streptophyta; class Magnoliopsida; order Asterales; family Asteraceae; genus Helianthus; species Helianthus annuus. The sequence goes on from NC_035448.2 coordinate 59,353,726, forward strand.
GGTTGTTCTTGTCCCACCGTCAACTATGATTGTTATAGTGGGTGACAAAATGAATTCCTTTGATTGGGCCTCGTATATAATGGGACGGTGCAGTATGGGCTAAACAATTAATACAACAGATAACTCAGCTCAACTTTTGATTTCCGACAATTCAAACCAACTTTTGCGATTGGACCGTTTTTAATTTTCAATTGTGTGTGGCCGACAACCTTTAATGTTCACATGCAATAACCTTGATTGGTCCTTAACTAATGATATCACATAAGCATGTGATACAGCCTACAACTATGAACAATCTGAACCATGTGAAGAAGATGACACAAAAGCGAATCACTATCAAAACTTATAAGCGGACCACTGATGTATAATGAGTGGATCTGTTTGTCAAATAAGCGGACCAATCACGTGATTTGGAGCGGATCTGTATGAGCTATAAGCGAACCATCTCAAATCAAAACCTATGAGCGAATCTCCTAGTCATATGAGCGAACCTGTTGTTTAACCGAATAAGCGAACCTCAATAATACCAAATAAGCGAACCTGTTTGATTTTTGACGCAAATTCGAACCAAAAAACCTCGATTTCTCCTAAACGGTTAGGAGATTTGAACCGAAACTTGGTAGGGTTGCAATTCAAGTATTTTCGCACAACATGTTAAAAATTCAGACGAATCGGACCGTGAAATCACGTTCAATTTGACGAATTTCCGTAAAAAACGTGAGAAATAGGTAGAAGATGAAGAAATAGATGAAATCGGATCTGAATCGGCTGAAATCTGGTACGAATCAATGTGTTTGATCGTGCAATCGAGCTCCTAGCTCTGATACCACTTGTAGGATCGGTTTCGACACTGTTCGATTGCGTAACGAACGTTCGACGTGCGGAACCGAACACACAATAACGTACACTAATCGGTGATTCTATTTATAATGTGACGAATACAAGCTCCGTGAATCACGTTTTGCCACTTTCTCTCTCTAGTTTCTCTCTCTAAGCACCTAGCTCTCCAAGCTCTAATGTGGCAAAAGTTCTAAATCTAAACCCTAAGGCTCCTATTTATAGGCAAAAGATTATAAGGGATTTTCCCTTATTTACAATAATGCCACCTTGCCTATTGCTAACAAATTACAATATCAAGCCTATTCTACTTCTATTTCAGCTACGGTTCCGATTGACGAAGGCGATAGACATTCTGCACTAACAGTCGGCGCATGCTGATTGGTTCCACGTATGCGTCTTGTGTACCTCTCTTGTCTCATGTACGATTGTTAATCGTGGAGCATGATCGAATACAGCCTGTTGGACTCTGAAGAAACACGGAACTAATTTTGGAGTTAATTAGTTTGGTTTATGTTCCTTTCATAGTGGTTTATCTTCTTAAACTTTCTTGAGCTCCTTAATGATCCGATCTTCCTGCAAAACAGAACACCGTTAGCTCGTTAAGAGGGGAATATGGGGGTTTCCCTCTTAACCAGACTCCGGCGTGAGAATAAGTAACTGTTTTGAGGAGATAATTGTGTGTTAAGAGTGAGAGTAGAGAGAATAAAATGAATTAACCTGTGCATGAAGGTCCCTATTTATAGCCGGAGAGGTGTAAGAAGAGATGGGTTGATGGGCCTTAGGCCGGAAGGCGACAACAGAGAATATCCTTCTTGTCTCACTGGTATCGACCGTTAGTGCCTTCTAGAAGATCTCCGGTGCTGGCGTACCATGATTGGAGCCACGTGTCCCTGTTGTCGGCCTTGTTGTCCCTTTGTCATCAGCAGGTAAGTGGAGATCGTGGGGCAGGTGTCGTCGCCCCCTGATTGGTGCCACATAGGCGTCCTTGTGTACTTATTGTCTCCTGCACGTCAGACGATCGTGGAGCACGATAGAGCACAACCTGGAGGACGCGGATTAGATTCTTTTCTTCTGCCACTTGTACCTTGTGTACCTTCTGAAGTGGCCCTCCGCTCTAGCCCTGCGCGACCCTTGCTGAGCACGTAACTAGCCCGCGCAGGGTTATAGGTGGCTGAAGGCTCTTATTCAGAACGTTTAAGTGTAAAACTGATGTTTACTCTTGTTTGTACCTCGCGTGGGGTCAGTTTCTGTTTGAGTAACCCGTGCGAGCTTAAGACTGATCAGCTTGCTGATTAAGGAGTATGGTCCCGCGCGCGACCTGAAAGAAGGTCTGCGCGGCTTTTTGGGACCATACCCCTTCAAGTCCCCCCAGTCCAGTGCTGCACCATGCGCGAAGCAAGTGGTTGGAGCTCTGGACTTAGAAAAAAGAAAGTTCTAATGAAAAATGCTTGTTTGAACTTGGTAGACGGCGCGCGTGTAAATGTTTGCCAGTTACTACGACGCGACTACCATACCTGGCTGTTGATGATTCTCCGCTTTTGAGTGTAAGCGCGCAGGTTCATTGGATAATTATGAATACTGTGCGGCCCGAGTAACTTCTGCATGAAGTTTGTAGTAATTTTGGGCGGGAAAAGCCTCAAATTTTGAATTCTGACAGGTTGGTGCAAATGTCGTTGAAGGCGACGTTTTAGTTGACTGCTGACACGGTTATGATGATGTTGTTCCTGACGGTACGGCTTTCCGCCAGGCGAGTGAGGCCCACGCGCGCGTGGTAACTGTCACTCCGGGAATCTCGCCTTACGTGGCGGCTCCTGATAGGCTATGCGCGCGGTGAATCCGGCATGTTTACCCATCGCATTAAATGCGATGAGTATAAATAGTCGACGATAGGAGAGAAGCCTTCATAAATCTTCTTCTGTTTCTCTACTTCTCCCCCTTTTTCTTTGAATCTTCAAATCTTCAATCGGAGATCTTCAAGTTCTTTAGCAGATCTTCAAGTTCGTTAGCAGCAGTTCGAAGTTGCTCGTGCTTGCTTTATATTCATTGCTGAAGAAGAACCTCAACACGAAGAAGGTCTCCTCCCTGTCCTCAAGTGGGATCAGGGTTTATTTGAACAAATTACTAGGGGTTTCTGGTTCCCACCAGAATGGGATGCCCAGTATCCCGGTCAAAACCAGACAGCCGCTAAGGCACCGCCAGGGTATATTACCCTTTTTGAAGATTTCTTCTTACAGGGCAACTTCTGGTTGCCGGCGACGGATTTCTTGTCCCTTATACTTCAGTATTATGGATTTCATATCTCACAGATGAGTCCACCCGGAATGGTGAGGGTAAGACACTTTGAATTTCTATGTCGATCCCATGATATAGAGCCTTCAGTGGAAAAGTTTAGGGCGTTTTATCAACTTATTAGGAACATAGGTTTCTACTATTTTGGTAACCGGGGGTCTGCCAAGAAGATCCTTCTCAATCCTCCTAAGAGTTTCCATGACTGGAAACAGAAATTCTTCTTCATCAGAGAAGAAGTCATCCCTATTGCGATGATCTTCCATGCGCCAGATGTGATTGAGAAGGAAGAGCTACTGATTTCGAAGGGAGAAGCCTGGTGTTTTGGTAAAAAATTACCGAAGCAATTAGGTGATCAAATTAGTTAAGTGAGGTAGTGTGCTGAAGAAATGTGTTGAAAATATGTTAATTAAGTTGTTTGCAAAAACAGTTTCAGGATACGGCTCAGGATATCGAGTTGTATCTATGATCAAACAATGAGCGAAAATGTAAAGGGTGACACGAGATGTACGAGGAAAGCCCTTGATCAATCTAGATCGCCGACACAAAACCTCGGGAGCTGAAAATCGCAGCTGCCTTGTTCTTCTTATTACTTCAAATGTCAGGATACAGTGCAGCATATGATGCGGATCAATTAAGTGTTACAATGTGAATACAAATGTAAGTGTAATATGAGTGTTTGCAGCTAGAGAGAAAGAGTGTACGAGAGATTGTGTGTGTTCCTATCTGATCCGATCAATCCATTTATAGTAAAATAAAGTAACTAACTAGCCTACTATTCTGGGATTCAATGAATATTCCTCAGGTGAACGTTGTAGTCCACGTCTTCCGGCTTCAACGTCTATAATCCAACTGATTTACCCGAGTCTTGAGGAGAAGAAGTCCACTTGAACGTTGGAGACTTACACCTTTCAATCTGCACGTGGTTAAATTAGTCACTACCAAGATATCGTATCAGGATGTTACCAATATCCTGTTCCGGTATCCTGATCACAAATAAACAATCAAAGCCAGAATATTAGTCAGGATATATGTCTAAAAAACTACCCATGACAATTGTCCCCAAAATATATCTGTTGGTATACCAATTCCAACAGATATATTTTAAAGCTTATCTCGTGAATCGAGGCAATTAATGTGATTGGACTCTTGAAGTGACAATGTGCAACTTCCCACGCGCTTTCTACTCGATGGCTATCCATTTAGCCCCTATATCTTCTCTCTTCTTGTTTGATAAACCACCATCTTCATCGGAATCTTCAGGTAAATTCCCTCTCTTTCTTTCTTCTCTGTTTTTTCTTCACAGAAATCCCTCATGGCTAGTAGAACGAGATCCCACACAGATGATTAAATCCCGATCTTTGAAGCCCAAAACCTTCTTAAAGAACCCGAGAAAGAGGTCTGTTGATTCGATAACGCTGACATTGCTGCCCTACAAGCTTCCGGCGCTTTCCCTGTCGGTACAATCATCCGCCCTTTCGACAGAGAAGTCCGATCGGATTTTTCTTCCAACGAATGGGTGTGCTTCTTGGCCTACCCTTTCTCTATCGGACTCTGATACCCCTTTCCGGCTTTTATATCCCGTTTCTTCGAACTCACCGGTCTTAGTTATGCCCAAACCATGCCCATGGTTTGGCGCGTGCTAGTGACCCTGGACCAAATTAGATCTCGTTTTATCCCTGACCTTTGCATTGAAGATCTCCCGATAGCCTACCGCCTTCGTTCTCATGGCAATAGTCGTTTTCTCCTTTTCTCAACTTCCAAAAATCCTCTCGTTCTTAAAGCCACAAAAAACGAGGAGAAATGGCAACAAAAGTTCTTTTTTGTAAAAAGGGATTCTATCACTGGAGGTTTTGATCTTCCAGTGAAGTGGTTAACTTCTGGTAGGATTTAGGGTTTTAGGAATATCCCCAACCATATCCTGAAGTTATATCCTGAACTGACATCTCTATTTCTTGTGCAGCAAATTTCAAAGAACTGACCCCCCCAAGCGCTGAATCAGATCCGAGAATCAAAAGCATTTACCAACTCCCGGAAAGTGAGAGAATTTTTCTCTGTCATTTGCAAGTTCAAGTCAAAGATCCAGCTCCGACATGTCTGGTAAGTACATTAATATACATGAAACAAATATAATAACTTATAAATACTCAAGAGTTAGATGTTTTTCCCTTTTATGCAGCACCAGTCAAAGCTCCAGAGGTCTTCGATCTCGATGAATTTGATAGCTACTCCGCTCCCATCTCGGTGAAGAAGGAACCAAGCCCTAAAGCCCCCATGTCTTCTAGGCCCAGCAGTTCGAAAGCCGTTACCACTCCCAAGCCTCCTCCAGCCACCAGGACTCGTGCTTCCAGCACCTGGAAGAGGAAGGAAACAGATTCTCCGGCTACCTCCGAGACTTTCCCGTACGAGAACTATGGGTTCAATGAAGCCAGTGGGTTTATGACTTCATTTCTTAACCAGGTAAAAATCCTCATCTGATATCCTACACATGTATGTTAACTATTATCCTGGACATCTTATACATATTGATACCTATACTTTTGATTGCAGGGCCGGGAACGTCTCATGCACTTGTATGAAGAGGCCTGTGGGCTTAACAAGATGCTGGAGGTCAAGCTCAAGAAAGCCGAAACCACCATCGCTGACCAAGGGGTGATCGTTGTTGCCAAGTCTCAGCACTATGAAGATAAATTCAAGGCAATGATCCAAGAACACCAAGCTGCCATTCACAAAGCTAATGAGGATGCTCAAGCCAGGCTGGATGCTGCTTATCTTCAATACCAGCAGGATATGAGTTCCTATCGGGACGGCCTCAAAGGATTTGTTGTTGTTTCCCTTCTCCAATCCAGGTTAAGGATGGCCTATGAGGCCAAAGCCTTGGGCTTCGAATGCCCCTCCTGGAACGTCAAGGTTTGGGAAGCGAAATTAGCGGATCTCGGAGGCAATCCTGTGGAACATCCTGTAAAGCATGCTGGTGAGGAGCCTTCTAAGGCAGCAGAGGAGGTGGTCGATGCTAAGAAGAATCCCGAGGGTGATGCTGGTGCAGGCGTTGGGGAAGATGTTGCTGGTCAAGAAGGTGCTGCTCCTTAAGCAGCGAAGTGGGCGATGATGGATACACGTGCCAAGGCCGGGGCCCACTTTTTTAGATTTGATGGTTGTGATTGTCTGAACAATTTACTTTTCCTGTCTTCAAACGATTTACATTTCCTGTCTAAAACAATATGATGACCAAAGGTGGATGGGTCCTGGGTTTCAGGATGAAGCCCTTGGTCATCAATTGGTATTGTTTATTTTGAACAATATAACAGTTGAAGGCGGATGGGTCTCGGTTTGAGACGAAACCTTCAATCTGTTAAGTAAATATGGTAAGGAACTAATCGTGCTTTTGGTGGAGGGATCTCGGTTTGAGATGAAACCAAAAGCACAACTTTTGACATGTTAATAATATAACTTCCTTTTGCCTTATTCGCTGTTGTCTTTTAATTCTTGTTATGCATTTCTTTAGTTTAAATTCCAACGTCCAAAACTTAGTGCAATATTTCAAATGCCTTATGAAAATATCTTGATCAATATACTCGCAAATGTCCTATAAAGACTTTCGTCAAATAGGGTTTTTATAACTCAAACAAAATAAAGTCTCCAAAGAAAAAGGATAGTTTATTTTTATTTTACTAAGTTTGTTTTTTATAACACTTGTTTGACTAGAATATAATTTTAGTTTTCAACCGAGATACTCAGTGTACTAAGTCCAAGCTTGATCCTTTGAGTTTTAATTGCCTCAGTAGGAATGTCCCATGTGCATAACGTCTTTGAACACTTAGAAATTTTTATAACATTGGCTCCAATTGTTTGAACAGTTCTTGTGTTACAGGGGGTAAACCCTAAAATATACTGGAGATAAATCCTTAGTATCCTGGGGATAAACCCATAAGTATTCTGGGGAAAATCCCAAATTTTCATGCGCTACAGGCGGGAGTGTATAAACTCCAAGACTTAGAAAGGTCAAAACCTTTAAACCTTAGAGAGTATGAAAATACCCTTTCGTGAGAGAGGGTGATCAATCCTCAATACCTTTAGGATCCAGGATATAGCCAACAATAACGAAGTTGTCAGCCACTTTTACATGGACTCTTCCCGCTATCTTGAACTATCCCTGGATAACTTGCGCTCCAGGCGGGGTGTTTAAACCCAATTTGAGAGAAAGGTGAATACCTTTAAACCTGTGAAGGGAGCAGGATCCCTTAAACGTGAGAGAGGGGGCCAATCCTCTAATCTTCCGAAATATCCTGAGTGTATATCCTGGAGCTATATCCTGAAGCATATACTGCAAAACAATCGTAAACTAAGGTGGGTGTTAGCCTGGCTAACACCCCTCCGATGCTTAAGTTAGTATTGAGTTCAATAGAATAAATAACATCAAATATATTAAAAGAGATAGAATTCATACCATCCTAAGTTAGAAAATAAATTCTAAACTCACTTGAAATAGAGCTTTAGGTGTATAGCATTCCAGGATCTTGGTAGCATATCCCCCTCCATATTCTTGAGTCGGTATGCTCCTTTCCCTGATTCTGATTCAATCTCATAGGGTCCTTCCCACTTCGGAGCTAATTTTCCATCAGCAGGATTGGTAGTATTCTTAAAAGCTTTTCTTAACACCCAATCTCCAACTTGGAACCTTCTAGTCCTTATATTCTTGTTATATGCTATGGATATCCTCTGTTGATATGCTGCCATCCTTAGCCTTGCTGCATCTCTTGTCTCATCAATAGTATCCAATTCCTGGCATAGGGCTTCAGGATTCTGCTCAGGATCTCGGAGGTTGGATCTCGTTGTAGGTATCACCATTTCTGTCGGGATCACAGCTTCTGCTCCAAATACTAAGGAAAATGGGGTTTGACCAGTCGCACTTTTCACTGTCGTTCTATCAGCCCATAAGACAAAGGGTAATTCTTCTGCCCATCTTCCCTTCTTAGCTCCAAGCCTTTTCTTCAAATTGTTGACAATTATCTTGGTTGAGGATTCTGCTTGTCCATTTTCTTGAGATAACTTATGATTGGAGCCGTCTAGGACTTAGTATCCTCACAAGGATCATGATCAGGATCCTGAATGCTTGCTACCTCCTGATCCTGAGTCTTGAAGAGATCCACGGCAGGATGTAGGATGTGAAGTATTGGTATTTGGGTTCCTTCTGGTATCCTGACTGATGATCCTAGGTTTGCCAAGGCATCCGCTTCAGCATTACCTTCTCTTGGTACCTGTTCAAGTGTAAAAGCATCGAAATATCCTGCTAATTTTTTGAGAATATCGAGATACTCGATTAACTTCTCACCTTTAACTGCATAGGATCCATTAAAATGATTAGTAATTAACAAGGAATCAACATATACTTGCAAATTCTTAATATTGATGCTCTTAGCCAATTCTAATCCTGCAATTAAAGCTTCATATTCTGCTTCATTATTAGTGGCAGAAAACTCACATCTAATGGCCTGGGATAATATGTCCCCCTGTGGCGATTTTGGTAGTATACCTAAACCTACACCTCTTACATTAGATGCACCATCAATATATAGTGTCCAGGATTCTATGTTTTCTCCTAGTTGTTGCACTTCTAGGTCTACTTCATTTTGAATATCACTACTGAAATCAGCCACAAAGTCAGCTAAAGCCTGAGACTTTATGGCATTTCTAGGTTCATACACTAGATCATAGGCACTTAATTTTACTGACCACTTAGCCATCCTACCTGACATCTCGGGTTTCCTAAGCACATTTTTAATAGGATAGTTAGTTTTAACATGAATCCTGTGTGTCTCAAAGTAATGTCTAAGCTTTGTTGATGCCATAAATAAGGCCAATATCAATTTTTCTAAATGATAATATCTAGTTTCAGCATCTAATAAACTTTTACTAACATAATAGACAGGATACTGCTGACCTTCATGATCCTTTACAAGGACAGCACTTACTGCATTCCCTGATACTGCATGATACAGGGATAACGGTTCACCATCCTCAGGCTTCATCAATACAGGTGCGGTTGAAAGATACTGCTTCAAATCCTGCAAGGCTGTTTCATGCTTCTCTCCCCATTCGAATTTCTTATTCTTTTTCAGGATATCATAAAATTCCTTGCATTTTTCCGAGGATCTTGAGATAAATCTATTTAATGCTGTCACTCGCCCTGTTAATCTTTGAACATCCTTCATATTTGAAGTGACTTGATATCCAAGATAGCTTTAATCTGTTCCGGGCTTGCTTCTATCTCCTTTTTGTCACCATGTATCCTAGAAACTTTCTTGCCCCCACTCCAAAATGGCATTTGGCAGGATTAAGTTTCATATTGTACTGGTCCAGGATATCGAATGCTCCCTTAATATCCTGGAGGTGATCCTCAGCCTTCTTAGATTTTACTACCATGTCATCAATGTACACCTCCATGGTGTCCCCCAGCTTGTCTTTGAACATCATGTTCACCAACCTTTGGTATGTTGCACCTACAGTTTTAAAACCAAAAGGCATAGCAGTATAACAATAAATACCTGTCGGTGTCATGAAAGCAGTATCCTCCTAGTCCGAGGGTTCCATTTGGATCTGTTGGAATCCTGAAGAGGCATCCATGAAGGTTAACATCTCGTGGCCAGCAGTAGCATCCACCATTGAGTCAATGTGAGGCAGAGGAAATGGGTCTTTGGGGCAAGCTTTGTTCAAGTCTGTGTAATCTACACAAACTCTCCATTTCCCGTTTTTCTTTTGTACGACAACTACATTTGCTAGCCATTTGGGAAACTTCACTTCCCTAATCATCTTGCTTTTCAACAGTCTTTCAACTTCTTCCTGAATGATTGTGTTCCGTTCTGGAGCAAATTTTCTTCGTTTCTGCTGGACAGGCTTGAAAGACCTATCAATTCCGAGCTTGTGAATTATAATATCCTTGGAAATTCCTGTCATATCCTCGTGTTTCCACGTGAATGTTGACATCCTGCATTTCAAAAAGTTAGTCAATTGGTTTTCAATATCCTGAGGGATATTGCTTCCTACGAGCACCGAGATATCCGGATTATTATGATCCAGGATAACTTTCTTCACATCCTGTTCCGAAGCCTCCATGATATCCTGGCCTCGCATCTTTAATTGCTATGCTACACTAGGATTTGTTGAGGACTTCATCGAAGAAGAATAGCACTCTTTTGCATCCTATTGATCACTTTCCACCTTTACTATTCCCCAAGAGGTAGGTATCTTGATGCATTGATGATAGGTTGACGGCACAACTTTCATATCATGGATCCAAGGCCCACTTAATATAATATTATAGCAGAATAGGGAGTCCATGACACAAAAGCGCTGCATTGAGTTGACCCCTTCAACATATACAGGCAACTTTATCTCCCCTACAGTATTCCTGGCTTCTCCACTAAAACCGACAGGCACAGTGGATTTCGAAGTAATATCCATCGGGGATACATTCATCCTCTTCAATGTCTCCAGCTGAATTATGTTGACGGAGCTGCCATTATCCACCAGTATCATGCGCACGAAATGGTTAGCAACATATAACGTTATTACCAAAGCATCATGGTGAGGATCCTGGACAGTATCTCTGTCATCGCTGTCGAACGTGATCACTTTATCAGTTGTGAGGGTTGACATCCTAGTTGGCCTATCTCCCCTTTCTGCCTTGGCTTCCTTCGCGTGTCTTTTCGCCGCAGAATATGACGTCCCGCAAATGTCGGATCCTCCTGAAATAAAGTTAATTATTTTTGCATCCGTAGGAGGTGATGCTGCTCGCTCAGGATCCTTCTCAGGATCCTGACCCTTATTCTTCTTTCTTCCCAAGAGGTCCTTCAGATATCCCTTGCTCAAGAGGTAGCTTATTTCTTTCCTCAAAGCGATGCAATCCTCAGTAACATGTCCGAAATCCTCATGGAAGGCACACCATTTGGATTTATCCTTCCAATCAGCTTTTTGTTGATTTTTCCGGGGCCATCTTGCTTTGTCTCCTAAACCCTGCATAGCATACATTAGTTCAGGTATATTAACAGAAAATCAATATTCAAACAACTCAGGATACTCCTCAGGATCCTCCTCTTCAACAGCATTCACTTTTTTGCTGTCATTTCTACCATATGGCTCAGAGCGATATGGTTTATACGAGGATTCTGATTTCCTGTTGGTTGACTCATAGGTTATGGATGAATTCATCCTCTCTTGCATCTTTTTGTCATCCTCCAGCCGAATGTATCTTAAAGCCCTGTTACGAGCTTCGTCCAGATTCCTGCAGGGATTCATTACAAGATCCTGGTAAAATTGAGAATCTTTTTGCAATCCCATCTTGAAAGCCTGCACAGCTGTTGCAACATCAAGATGCAGGATATCTAAGGATTCTCGGCTAAATTTGTTCACATAATCCCTAAAGGATTCCTGAGGTCCTAGAGTTATCCTGTAAAGATCACTGGTTAGTTTCTTAAAACTTCGACTGCAAGAAAATTGGCTATTAAATAAATTCACTAAATGAGAAAATGATGTAATTGAGTGAGGAGGAACATTTAAGAGCCATTTTAAGGCTGATCCTGTTAAGGTAGAACCAAAACCCTTGCACAAGCATGCTTCCTTGAGATCCGGAGGAATAGGGTTGATTTCCATTCTTTCCCTATACTGGGCAATATGCTCCCCAGGATCTGTGGTTCCATCATAGAGCTTCATGTTGGGGGTCTGAAATCTTTTTGGGATTTCAGCATCACAAATAGGATGCGCAAACCGGGATATCCTGTGGCTGTCTTGGGATACTTCAGGAATTGGTTGGACCACCCCAGGTACACTGGATATCATATCCTTCAACTTCTGAAGCTCCCTGGAAAGTGCTGATGTCATACCTGCATCCTGCAAAGATCCAACACCGTTAGTAGCAAAAGTATTATTATTATTAGATACGTTACCAGTCAGAGGATTCTGGCCATATCCTGAAGCATATCCTGAGTTTCTCACAGTTGACACCATGACCGAAGAGGGTATCTCAGGAGTATGATTTTGGGAATGGCTAGGCACAGTATTCCCCCTGTTATCTTCAGTATATACTGCAGAACTGAAGTTCAAAGCTCTGGGTTGCAAGGGAGTGACAGTATCCTCAGCAGGTCTGCTTGAGCTGGATTTCAAGAGTTGTATCTCTCTCATCAGCATCTGGTTGGTCTCTTGCTGCTGTCTCATCTGATCCTGTACACTACCAAATAAATTTAGAATTTCTTCATTAGAGGCCAAAACAGGACCGGATCACTGAATGTTGCGAGCGGGGATAACATCCCGAGCCACATGAATTTTAGTTCTTTGAGAAAAGGCTTGCGATCTCGGAGGAGGTGGTGGAAGCACCGAACCAATTGTTGCAGAGGTTGTAGCAGACACAATGGAAGAGCTCATGTTTGATCTCGAGGCCATTGAAAACAGTGTAGTAAAAAGTTTTGAAAGTAGAAAACCAAGTAATGACTTCGCAAAATCTTTTAGTAGAAATAGCACCACTTGCCCCACGGTGGGCGCCAAATTGTTTTGGTAAAAAATTACCGAAGTAATTAAGTGATCAAATTAGTTAAGTGAGGTAGTGTGCTGAAGAAATGTGTTGAAAATATGTTAATTAAGTTGTTTGCAAAAACAGTTTCAGGATACGACTCAGGATATCGAGCTGTATCTATGATCAAACAATGAGCGAAAATGTAAAGGGTGACACGAGATGTACGAGGAAAGCCCTTGATTAATCTAGATCGTCGGCACAAAACCTCGGGAGCTGACAATCGCAGCTGCCTTGTTGTTCTAATTACTTCAGATGTCAGGATATAGTGTAGGATATGATGCGGATCAACTAAGTGTTACAATGTGAATGCGATACAAATGTAAGTGTAATGTGAGTGTTTGCAGCTAGAGAAAAAGAGTGTACGAGAGACTGTGTGTGTTTCTATCTGATCCGATCAATCCATTTATAGTAAAATAAACTAACTAACTAGCCTACTATTCCGGGATTCAACGAATATTCCTTAGGTGAACGTTGTAGTCCACGTCTTCCGGCTTCAACGTCTATAATCCAACTGATTTGCCCGAGTCTTGAGGAGAAGAAGTCCTCTTGAACGTTGGAGACTTACACCTTTCAATCTGCACGTGGTTAAATTAGTCACTACCAGGATATATTATCAGGATGTTACCAATATCCTGTTCCGGCATCCTGATCACAAATAAACAATCAAAGCCAGAATATTAGTCAGGATATATGTCTAAAAAACTACCCATAACACCTGGTACTTAACGCTGACTGCGACGCCTAATCGGATCTTTGGTGAGAACGTTCTTGTTGCGGTGCAGATGAGCGACTAGTGGCCAGCGGAGAGCAATGAAGTTCCAGTTTTGAAGTTTCAAGATAGAGGTTTGTTATCTCTTTGACTACTTTTTTGTAATTCAGTTGCGCTTATTTGTTGAGTTTGAATGCAGAGGCACACCTCTATCAAGCTGCTTTCCCCACATTCGGTGGATCCATGGGGGTGCGCCCGCTGTAGGGATGTTCATGAGCCGATCCGATCCGATCGAGGGTCTTCTCATGCTCGGATTGAATTACAACCGATCCGATCCGAGCGGATCGAATTTGCAAAACTGAGCGCAAAAGTGATGCTCATGCTCGGATTGAATTTGAATCGATCGGCTCGGTTTCGCTCGGTTTTTATCAAATCCTAAAAAAAGCGGGCAGATCGTTTTCGCTCAGCTTCGCTCGATTGAATTATAAGGCTTCGTTCAACAAAAACAAATTCTAACTTAATTTAAACATGTCCAACACTTTACTAACAAAAGCAATACATAACTCAAATCATGATTCTAAAAATGTTCTTAACAATATCAAGAAGCACAAAATCAAGTGCGAATACAAATTGTCATTTAGTTCAAAAGCCATAAACTTCTTCTTTAAGCTTGATCATCTTCATCCACAAAATTCAACTTCAAATCAATATATAACCTATAAACACAAGCAGTAAACAAATCCATTAAGTTCTACACATTACATAACAACTTTTATGTTTTGTTAATTATAAAAATACCTTTCATTTATCAACAAACATAACAGAAGTAAACAAACAAAAGTTAACAAACAATTATAACAGAAACATACATACAATCTGTGTTGGTTCGACGATTAGTTAACATAATAACATAACAGAAACAACTATAACAGAAAAATACGTACAAACAGAAATTATGTTACCAAACAGAAACAAAATGTTGACAAACTAATTAACATACTATAACAACATACTATTTAACATTTAACAATTAATTAACATAAAAAACATACTATAACAAACATACAGAAGTTTAAAAAACAGAGCAGGTCCAGCAGGATGCTAATTATGTCAACAAACAGAAGCAGATTAGACCTGTGGAACTGGCAGGCTGGCAGCGAGTCCGACGAATGAAGACTGGAGCGACGATTATTGATTATCCGACGATCTGTTGCAGGATGAAGATTGGAGCGGCGAAATGTTGCAGATTGAAGACTGGAGCACAATTAGATAATCTTCGATTATGGCAGCGAGTGAGAATCCGACAATTAGGGTTAGATTTTGTGTGTGTGAGTGTGACTGTGGACCGGAGAGTGAGAGTCGGAGACTAGAGCGGCGATATGAGTTATGATACGACTGAATATTGTTTTAGGAATAAGATTTAGGGGTAGGTTTTCATATTAAAGATTAAGTTGGACTGCATATTTTTTGGGCTTTTAATTTTTTTTGGACTATTATATTTTTTTGGGTTTTTAATCTATAAAATCTATAATATATATATATATATATATATATATATATATATATATATATATATATATATTAGTCATTAATAAAAATAATTCGAGCGAAACCGAGCGATTGACGAGCGAGCGGAGCTTTGCTCATGCTCGGATTGAATTTGAATCGAACCGATCCGAGCGGCTCATTTACAAACTGAGCGGGAATCGAACGAGCATTTTTCGAGCGATCTTCGATCGTCGAGCAGTTTGGATAGCCCTAGCCCGCTGGAACCAGGGGAGCAATATTGGTATGAGCGCATCAAAGGTCACTTTCTGTACCCCCAGCTGGATCTTTCGCCAATCCTCCCACTGCAACTGAAGGGGCGCATCTTCCTAACCCAAGACCCTTGCGTGCTGTGACTTCCACTGGGAAAGAGATTCTCTATCTTTCCAGCGATGAGTCTGTAGGGTCTTCAAACGGGGAGCTAAGTTCCTGATCTAACATCTTTGTAGGTGTGTTGTGCGACCTTGGGATTGATCCTGAGGAGAAGAAAAAGAAGCCGCCCAAGAAGAAGAAGAAGGTGATCACTATTGATCCTGAACCCACCAACAAGAAAGGCGGGAGTATCCGCGCGGCTGCTGGTGCTTCCGAGAAAGGCAGTCTTCGATTCCAGCAGAGTAACTTAGAGGATTACGTAATTATAAGTGACTCACTTGAAGGCTTGTCTCGTATAGGCGAGAAGAAATCCAGCGCCACTGGTTCAAGGAGTTCGGGTAGCGCGGGGTCAAGAAACCCTGATGCTGGCGCAACCCCTTCCTCGATTGCTCTTGATGAAGAAGAAGAGGAAGAAGAACATGAAGAACATGCCGCCCAGTTGGTGAGCAGGAAAAGAAGTAGAGAGACAGCTGCTGGCGTCAAGGTGGCGCGGAAGGCTGGGGAGGTCCCTGTGATAGGGAAACAGAGCAAGCTGCGCACCTTATATAAATTCTCTCCAGGTTAGTTTTGTGACTTCCTTCATGCTTTCTTTTAATGAAATTTCTTTTTAACACTTGGCTTCTGTAGAGACCAAGAAGAAGACCCCTGAGAAGAAGGGTATTGAGCTTAGGGACCCCAAGGAGCCAGCTCAAAAGAAAACGAAGTTCGTCATTAAGCATCCCCAGACGACTGTGGGGACAATTGAGAAGATAATCGAGGAGACAGATAAAGAGAAAGAGAAAGAGAAGGAAGGAGAGAAGGAAAAAGAGAAGTAGGCTGCTGAGAAGCCTGAGGGTGATAAGGCAAAGGAGACCCAGACCGATGCTACTACCGCGCTGGATAAAACGTAGGGTCCGGAGGTCATCCACATTACAGGGCTTGACCAGCCCCTTCATGAGAAAAAGAAGGAAACTACCCGGGGAAAAGGACATGAGGTTATTAGGCCAACCAAGCCTGCGATGGTTGATGCCCCCACCCAAACTGCTCAAGTCACTTTTACTGCTGGGGGATCAGCTGCTGCTGCGCATAAAGAGACAACCGCTGCCGCAGGTGGTGCGAGCTCTGGTGGCGCTGGAGGGTACATGCCGCAAACTCCCATCGGTCCCAAGGACACCGTCGGTGACATTTATTATAAAACTTACACCGAGGAGGCTCGCGGTGATGCTCCCCACCGGGCTCCATGGGGTTTAAAGCAGAAGGATACCTTCTTGGAGTTCGATCCTTGCCGCGATTGGTTCTTGAATTCCTTCCCTCCTGGGGAAGTTAACCGGCAAAGGGCGCGAACCCATGATGCTTTATACCATGCTTATGTGGTTGGAGAAGCCAACATCCGCGCCGCTAACCATCAAATCGTGCGTGAGTGGCGTACGATGGTTAAGGAGCGGGCTGAATGGGAAAAGTACCGTGAGCGCTTGGTGAGGCAAGTTAAAGACTTTGAGAAGGCGAAGGCTGCGTTTGCTGAAGAGAAAGCTAAGTTTGAGTCTAATAAGAAGTTGGAGGAGTGGGGCCGCGAGGGCCTTAGGGGCAAGCTTCGTGCTGCTGAAGATCTATTGGCAAAAGAGCATGCTGATTAGAAAAAAATATGTGAAAAGGATAATCAGCGTATGTATGCAGCTCGCGCCAAGATTACCGACCTTGAGGCTCAACATGCCACATTAACAAAGAAGGTCGAAGGTGTCGAAGCTGACAAAGAGCGCGTTGAGGTTCAACACCTTTCTTTCTTCCTTCTTTATTTTTGTTTTGTCAAAATTTCACTAAGTCGTTATCTCATCTCTTATAGGCTGAGTTAAAGGTGCAGGTGGCCAGCTGGGACAAGGATTTACATGCCAAAGATGTGGAGATTGCTGAGTTGAAGCGCAGGTTGTGCGAACAGACTGATAAGAGTGAATCTTTGGAGATCGACCTTGAAGCTGAGAGAGTGAAAGCTGCTACTGCTGAGGAGGCCAAACCGAAAGCTGAAGAAGCACGAGATATCAGCACTTCTGCCCTCAACCTAGCGCAGAACAATTACTACGAAGCCCAAGGCATCGTTGATACGCTTGTCTCGGAGGCTGAATGGATGTGCGGCAGAGGGGTAATCCTTGTAAGGCTCTCCTCTTTCACTTATTTTTATTTGTGTTGTCTTATTCTTTTAACTCTTGCCTTTCTTGTAGATGGCCAACTCTATCCTGAATGCTTCCGAGCTGGATGCGGCTGTTGCCTCTCTCATAGATGCCTCACGCGCGGTTAGACATCGTGGAGGTTATCTGGAGTGCGCGCAACATGTTGAAGAGGCATTAGGGCAGGAGTTTGATGTTAGTCATTGCTCAGTGACCGATCAGGCTGATGCTGCATTAGCCCGCACTGAAAAGGTGTATGACCATTTATCACTGCCTGTGATGGATTTGGTCGCAGAAGCGCTGAAGCATGACGTCTGGTGCCAATGGTTAAAAACTATCTTAGATCCTCCAGAGACTGTGGAGCTACCTGACGAAGAACCAGCCGGTGATGATGGCGATGGTGATGGTGATGGTGATGGTTATGAGTAGGTAGTATGGATAGTCTTTGTGCCTTGTAATTTTCTTTCTAGATGTTAGATGTAGCTTACCGCGCAGTTGCGCTTTTTTGGATCGAACTGTTGATGTTTTGCTACTTTATGTAATCATTGCGCTGCTGCACCTATTATAATGTTATCTTTATGCCTGTTTTCTTATGTCAAGTTACAATTATTGCATTGTTGTCAGAAACTTTGGTTAAGTTAACGCGAATAAATGTAAGTGTGGCTCGCATATGAGTGTTATTGCCCGGTCTCGCGCTATGAACGCGGAGGACCTTGGAGGCATAACTCAAGAGCTCATAATTTACTGAAGTGTTTTCGTGCTAATCAAAAGTTTAACATGCATTTGTAACGTAGAAGTCGTAATAAAAAAGACAAGGCATAAACTATGCTTTCATTAGCTGAGAAACAGGCGCTTAGGCCAACTTACATCATGGAAAGAAAATAAAGGGCGTATAGCCGACATAGGAAATTAAAAAAAAGGCGTGTGGCCAACATAAGCGGATAAAGGCGCAAGGCCGAGAGTAGTCACATATAACACTTGCGCAATTGTTGCGCGTTCCATGTGCGCGGGATGATGCCCCCTTTCCTAGCACTTCATGCACCAAGTATGGGTCTTCCCACTTGGGTGCTAGCTTCCCGGGGCGTTCAACATTGGAGGCTTCATGATCTCTGAAGACGTATTCTCCTGGAGTGAAGGTGTGACAACTCGAATTTCCAATATTTCTATTTCGCATTTATTGCACGTTCATGTATTGTTTAGCTGTTTATTTTGCACAATTGATTGCTATGAAATTGTATACGGTTTGATGCGATGAATCGTATTGTGTGTTTGTGCATGGTTGTTTGTTAATTGTGTAAGACTTGGTAAATATATGAACTTGGTGGTGAATCTATGAAATTGTCATGAGATGGTGTGCATGTGTAAAATATGATACTTAGGGAGGTAGAGGGTAATTAGTGAAATCTTAGAGATACTTAACCCTAATCTCTTTCCCTAATCATTCACTAATCATCACAAGAATCAAAACACGTACCCTCACATTCTCTAATCCTCTCTACAACCATCTTCTCATCACTCTTGGATTCACAAGTCTCTTGCAACAAGTTTAATCTTCCCATCCATTCAGAATCAATCAAGGTAATTGTTTAATCATTGTTTGATGTTAAATGTTGATTGATTGTTTGATTGTCCTTAATTCATGAAGTTTGTAATTCTTGAAAACCCTAGTTCATCATATGATAGTTCTGTGTTTTTCAATGGATGTTGATCATTGTGTAATCATTGCTTGATGGTTAGGATACTTGATTTGTAGAATG
Organism: Helianthus annuus; assembly: GCF_002127325.2. NCBI lineage: Eukaryota > Viridiplantae > Streptophyta > Magnoliopsida > Asterales > Asteraceae > Helianthus > Helianthus annuus. The sequence goes on from NC_035448.2 coordinate 59,372,938, forward strand.
TTTGATACAGAAATTGGATTGTATGAAATTAGGGTTTTGAAACCAAGAACGTAACTGTTGAATATACGAAGCGTAACTGTTACGACCAAATTGAACGTATGTTTGATGTATTGTCTGAGTTTTGTTATGGTGATCATGTCCGACTTTTTAATGTTATTGTTTGTCTGAGTTTAAACATGTGAAGAAGGTCCGAGTTCTTATGTGAATTACTTGGTCCGACTTTAGATAAATGAAGCCTTTGGATCCGAGTTTCAAGCTTAAACCTATGTCCGACCTTTAACATCATGCAAAGGTCCGAGTTTTATCGACATATATGTAGGTCCGATCTTTATGAAACATACATAATGTCCGAGTTTGGTTTCATGGGTAACTTGTCCGATTTTTAAAAACAAAACATAGGGGGGGTCCGAGTTTAGTGAGGGTGGTCCGAGTTTTGGGCTTCAAGCCCATGGTCCGACTTTTAACTCCCCCTACCCCCTTGTCCGAAGTTTTAAACAATTGAAAGGGTCCGAGTTCTTTATTACTTGCCACTGTCCGAGTTTCATGCCTTAAAACCCCTCACACTTTGTCCGAGTTTTGTAATGAAAGCACTAAGGAGTCCGAGTTCTTTTGCATGCTTCATGATGTCCGACCTTTTATAGTTGTAAGGGGGAATGTGTTAGTCCGAACTATATATACAGATGACACAAGGACCGAGTTTGTAATGTAGTGTTTGTTGAGTTCTATGCTTTGAATACCTTGTCCAAGTTGCTTATAAGAGTTGATGGGGTTCAACTGTTATATCTGTTAAGCCAGATAACCCCGTGAATCATGTATGTCGACTGCGTTACGTATAAAAAGTATATGAATCCCTGTTAAGCCAAGCTGATTAACCCTGTTAACTGTTAAGTGTTAACTGTGTTCTGTTCTGCATGATATGATACCATATGTTGCTGTAATTGCTGTATATTACTGTATTTGCGTGCAAACCATGTCAGATCAGTATGTAACCAATTATCACACACAGTCGATTGAACACCAAGACTTGTAAACCCTAATTGATTTCAAACACTTACATCGAATCATGTGCAATATATCCTAGGTCGTGTGTAACGGACTTAGACGATTAACAAACCCTAGAAGCAATAACATACCGAGCAAACCAAGGTGAGTTCACACAGCCAAGGCATGGGGTTCCCAGGGTGGGAATGGGATTTGATTATTTACTGGTACTTATCTATAATGGAATGTAGTGATATGATCCTCGGGTGAGGAAGGTGATTGGTTAAGATACTGCTAGACTAGTGATACTAATTGAACTGATCTTCGCATACACGCCAGGGTTGGCCGCGATATTATGACTGATCTTCGCACACATGCCTAGAAAGGCTGCGAACTATACGCTAAACTTCGCACAGGTGCCGGGTGGCCGCGATACAAATATACCTAGTCTAGAATACTTGAGAACTTTCCTTAAACTTCGCATACATGCCTAGAGGGCCGCGATACGAACTGATATGATACAATACTTAATGAACGAACACAAGGCTTACTATACTGTTACAATTACTGAACTATAAACTGTGAACTCGCTCAACTAGTTGTTGATCCTCTGTTACATGCCTTGCAGGTCGTTAGATACATGGAGCTTGCACAGGGAGGAGCAGGTCGTTGTGGAGCATGGATCGTGAAATGCTTAATTAAACACTTATGACTTTTCATACATTATTATTTATGTTGGGTTTACTTACATGCTTCCGCTACTTAAACAATGTTTGGTTTTGAACATCAATCATGTCGTGATGAATTACATTATCTACTTTTATTATTAAATGCTGTGTTCGATATGATTGGTGGCTTGATCCTGGACAGTCACGCTCCCAAGCGGTGATACTCCGCGTGTGGATTTTGGGGGTGTGACAAATTGGTATCAGAGCCATTGGCTATAGAGAACTTGGTTTTAATATGGGGAAAAAACGTTTTTATTAAAACCAGACTATAACCAGAACAGTGCTCTCAACGATCCACAACGACGCTTCGCTCCACGTGCAAGACTCAACCCCCTAGGTAATAAGGTTTATGTTTATTGCCTACATGCTAGAATTGCATAGAACTTTGCTCGTAGTATGCTTACATTACTTTGCTCACTACTTGTTATTGCTTGAGAACACCTATGTGCTTACACTCTTCTGTCATCGCACTATTCGTGAACCTTTCTCACTTATGTTGCCTTTGATGTGAAGATCAATGGCCGGACGAATTAACATGACACAAGCTCAGTTGACGGCTTTCGTTAATGAGCAAGTTGCTGCGGCACTTGCAGCTGCTCAAGCAGGTCAACACGCTCAGCAGCCCGTCTGCACTTTCAAGAACTTCATGGACTGTCGTCCGAGCTCATTCAGTGGCACCGAGGGGGCAGTGGGACTCCTCCATTGGTTTGAGAAGCTAGAATCTGTGTTCGAAATGTGTGAATGCCCTGAGGCTCGCAGGGTCAAGTACGCCACTGGTACTTTGGATGGAATCGCGTTAACTTGGTGGAACGCGCAAGTACAGATCCTAGGGTTGGCAGCTGCTAACGCCACCCCTTGGAATGATTTCAAGGAGCTGATAAAAAGGGAATACTGCACTCGGGAAGACATCCACAAGCTGGAGGATGAGTTTTATCATTTGAAAATGGTTGGGTCAGAGATTGAAGCTTATACTAAGAGGTCGAACGAGCTGGCCGTTCTGTGTCCAACCATGGTGGACCCTCCAGTCAAGCGCATTGTGTTGTATCTCAAGGGGTTAGCGCCAGAGATCCAGAGCCATGTGACATCGGCTAATCTTGATAATATCCAGGCTATTCAGCGCCTTGCTCATCGTATTATAGATCAGGCAGTGGATCAGAACAGGCTGCCAAAACGTATCAATGCTACCACTACTGCTGTCACTACTTCTGCTACTCCCAGTGACAACAAACGAAAATGGGAGGGGGATTCCAGCAAGGGATCAGTTTCTGTTCAGTCTCAGCAGCGCAAGACAAATGACTACCAGAATCCGAGTCAGCAATCATCTGGCAGTCAGGGGCAGGGTGGATATCGGGGAATTCACCCACTGTGTAATAAGTGCAACAGACACCACAACGGGCGGTGTCGTAAGGAGCGTTGTCAGAGATGTCTCAAGTTAGGGCATGAAGCCAAAGACTGCAGGAGTTCGCGACCTGCAAATCAGAATCAGCAACACCCACCACCAGCTCCACAGAACCAGCATCACCAGCAGCAGCAGCGGGGCAACAGGGGATGTTTTCAGTGTGGGGCTGAAGGTCATTTCAAGCGTGATTGTCCCCAGTTAAACCAGAACCGCAACAATAACAACAATCAAGGAAATGGAAACAACAACAACAATGGTGGGAACAACAACGGCAATGAAGCAAGGGGTCGTGCGTTTGTGTTGGGGCAGGGTGATGCCAGAAATGATCCCAACGTCGTTATGGGTAAGTTTCTCCTCGACGATATTTATGTTACTGTTTTGTTTGATTCGGGTGCGGATACGAGTTATATGTCTTTGAAAATGAGTAAATTGTTAAAACGTACACCAACACCCCTAAACACCAAACATGCCGTAGAACTAGCAAATGGTAAGAGTGTAGAAGCCACACATGTAGTCAAGGGTTGTAACATCGTTCTAGCGGGTCAGGCCTTCTCGATTGATCTTATTCCGATAGTTCTGGGTAGTTTCGACATCGTCATCGGCATGGATTGGTTATCCAAGCAGCAAGCGGAGATCCTATGCAAGGAGAAGATCATTCGTATTCCTCGTACGGGAAAGGAACCTCTCGAAGTTCAAGGCGACAAGAGTGGTGCAGTGGTTGGCATCATCTCTTTCCTGAAGGCTCAGAAATGTTTACGAAAGGGTCATACGGCTATTTTGGCACTTGTTACAGATGCATCGGCGAAAGAGAAAAGGATTGAGGATATTCCAGTTGTACGCGAATTTCCTCAAGTGTTTCCTGAAGATTTACCTGGTCTACCACCTCATCGTCAAGTTGAATTCCAATTCGAGCTAGCCCCAGGAGCAGCACCTATAGCTCGCGCACCGTATCGATTAGCTCCAACTGAACTAGAGGAACTGTCAAAGCAACTACAACAGCTCTTGGATAAGGGCTTTATTCGTCCAAGCTCTTCGCCTTGGGGAGCTCCAGTACTATTCGTGAAAAAGAAGGATGGCACTTTCAGGATGTGCATTGATTACCGCGAACTGAACAAGGTCACAGTGAAGAACCGCTATCCTCTTCCTCGTATTGACGACTTATTCGACCAGTTGCAAGGGTCGAGTTACTATTCCAAGATTGATTTAAGGTCAGGGTATCATCAGCTGAGAGTCCGGGATGAGGACGTCTCCAAGACAGCATTCAGAACTCGCTACGGTCACTACGAGTTTCTAGTCATGCCATTTGGGCTTACGAACGCGCCTGCAGTATTCATGGATCTAATGAACAGGGTGTGCAAACCCTATCTTGACAAGTTCGTCATTGTCTTCATCGACGACATTCTGATCTACTCCAAGAGTCAGGAGGAGCACGAGCAGCACTTACGTCTTATCTTGGAACTTCTTCGAAAGGAACAACTGTACGCCAAGTTTTCAAAATGCGACTTCTGGCTTCGTGAAGTCCACTTCTTAGGCCATGTGGTGAAAAGGGATGGGATTCATGTCGATCTATCCAAGGTAGACTCGATCAGGAACTGGCCTGCACTGCGTACACCAACGGAAATACGCCAATTCTTGGGTTTGGCGGGTTATTACAGACGATTCATCAAAGACTTCTCCAAGATCGCACAGCCGCTTACTATGTTGACACAGAAAGGTGTCACCTACCGTTGGGGAGATTCCCAGGAAACCGCTTTCCAGTACCTAAAGGATAGGCTTTGCAGCGCACCTATTCTCTCATTGCCAGAAGGCACGGATGATTTTGTGGTCTATTGTGACGCATCGATACAGGGGCTTGGTTGTGTGTTGATGCAGCGGGATAAAGTTATTGCCTACGCCTCTCGTCAACTCAAGGTTCATGAACGGAACTACACGACGCACGATTTAGAGCTGGGAGCTGTTGTTTTCGTGCTTAAGATATGGCGACACTACCTGTACGGTACCAAGTGCACTATTTACACCGATCACAGGAGTCTCGAGCATATCTTCAAGCAGAAGGAATTGAACATGCGTCAACGACGATGGGTCGAACTGCTTAACGATTACGAATGCGCTATTAAGTATCATCCAGGCAAAGCCAATGTTGTGGCTGACGCTCTCAGTCGAAAGGACACGCTACCTAGACGCGTACGAGCCTTGCAGCTCACTATCCAGTCCAGTCTTCCTGCACAGATACGTGATGCTCAGGTGGAAGCATTAAAACCAGAAAACGTTAAGGCTGAAGCCTTGCGCGGCTCAAGGCAACGAATGGAACAAAAGGAAGACGGCGCATACTATGTAACGGGGCGTATTTGGGTCCCACTTTATGGCGGTTTACGAAAGCTGGTTATGGACGAAGCTCACAAGTCTCGCTACTCGGTACATCCAGGGTCGGATAAAATGTACCACGACATCAGAACTACATACTGGTGGCCTAGCATGAAAGCCCACATTGCAACCTACGTCGGCAAATGTTTGACATGTGCAAAAGTCAAAGTGGAGTATCAGAAACCAGCGGGCCTACTGCAGCAACCCAAGATACCGCAATGGAAATGGGAAGAAATTTCCATGGATTTTGTTACAGGCCTACCTAGATCCCAGCGTGGGAATGATACCATATGGGTGATCGTGGATCGACTCACCAAGTCTGCACACTTCCTGGCTATTAAGGAAACGGACAAGTTCTCCACCCTCGCAGACGTTTATCTTAAAGAAGTTGTTTCGAGGCACGGGGTGCCCACCTCCATCATTTCGGATCGGGATGCACGATTCACATCAGAGCTATGGCAAGCGATGCACAAATCTTTTGGCTCACGATTAGACATGAGCACATCATATCATCCTCAGACGGATGGGCAGTCTGAGCGAACGATCCAGACTCTTGAAGACATGCTTCGGGCGTGTGTTATTGATTTCGGCAACGGCTAGGAAAAGCATCTCCCTTTGGTGGAGTTTTCATATAATAACAGTTATCACACCAGCATACAAGCCGCTCCATTCGAGGCATTGTACGGACGTAAATGCCGGTCACCTCTCTGTTGGGCAGAGGTGGGGGATAGTCAGATCACGAGTCCAGAGATTGTAGTGGACGCCACGGAAAAGATTGCACAGATACGACAACGCATAGCGGCAGCACGCGACCGTCAGAAAGCCTACGCGGATAAGCGTAGAAAACCATTGGAATTTCAGGTCGGGGACCGGGTTTTACTAAAAGTCTCACCCTGGAAGGGAGTAGTTCGTTTTGGCAAACGGGGCAAACTAAATCCGCGGTATGTCGGACCATTCGAGATCATTGAGAAAATAGGCAAAGTGGCCTACAAGCTAAACCTACCAGCTGAACTCGGTGCAGTTCACAATGTATTTCACGTGTCGAATCTGAAGAAGTGCCTGTCAGATGAGACCCTCATAGTTCCTTTTAAGGAACTCACTATCGACGAGCGGTTGCAGTTCGTCGAGGAGCCAGTTGAAATCACGGACCGGGATGTTAAGGTCCTCAAAAACAAGAGAATCCCTCTTGTTCGAGTTCGTTGGAACTCCCGACGTGGCCCAGAGTACACCTGGGAACGCGAAGACCAAATGAAAGAAAAGTACCCCCAGTTATTCAGAACCAATGCATCCACTACTGAGACAGAAGCTACTACTGCGGAATTTCGGGACGAAATTCCAAATCAACGGGGGGATGATGTGACACCCTAGGAAAACCAGTAAACGATACAACTTACCTAGCTTCCTCAGTAACCGCATGCTAAATTTCGGGACGAAATTTCTTTCAAGTTGGGGATAATGTGACAACTCGAATTTCCAAGATTTCTATTTCGCATTTATTGCACGTTCATGTATTGTTTAGCTGTTTATTTTGCACAATTGATTGCTATGAAATTGTATACGTTTTGATGCGATGAATCGTATTGTGTGTTTGTGCATGGTTGTTTGTTAATTGTGTAAGACTTGGTAAATATATGAACTTGGTGGTGAATCTATGAAATTGTCATGAGATGGTGTGCATGTGTAAAATATGATACTTAGGGAGGTAGAGGGTAATTAGTGAAATCTTAGAGATACTTAACCCTAATCTCTTTCCCTAATCATTCACTAATCATCACAAGAATCAAAACACGTACCCTCACATTCTCTAATCCTCTCTACAACCATCTTCTCATCACTCTTGGATTCACAAGTCTCTTGCAACAAGTTTAATCTTTCCATCCATTCAGAATCAATCAAGGTAATTGTTTAATCATTGTTTGATGTTAAATGTTGATTGATTGTTTGATTGTCCTTAATTCATGAAGTTTGTAATTCTTGAAAACCCTAGTTCATCATATGATAGTTCTGTGTTTTTCAATGGATGTTGATCATTGTGTAATCATTGCTTGATGGTTAGGATACTTGATTTGTAGAATGTTTGATACATAAATTGGATTGTATGAAATTAGGGTTTTGAAACCAAGAACGTAACTGTTGAATATACGAAGCGTAACTGTTACGATCACATTGAACGTATGTTTGATGTATTGTCTGAGTTTTGTTATGGTGATCATGTCCGACTTTTTAATGTAATTGTTTGTCTGAGTTTAAACATGTGAAGAAGGTCCGAGTTCTTATGTGAATTACTTGGTCCGACTTTAGATAAATGAAGCCTTTGGATCCGAGTTTCAAGCTTAAACCTATGTCCGACCTTTAACATCATGCAAAGGTCCGAGTTTTATCGACATATATGTAGGTCCGATCTTTATGAAACATACATAATGTCCGAGTTTGGTTTCATGGGTAACTTGTCCGATTTTTAAAAACAAAACATAGGGGGGGTCCGAGTTTAGTGAGGGTGGTCCGAGTTTTGGGCTTCAAGCCCATGGTCCGACTTTTAACTCCCCCTACCCCCTTGTCCGAAGTTTTAAACAATTGAAAGGGTCCGAGTTCTTTATTACTTGCCACTGTCCGAGTTTCATGCCTTAAAACCCCTCACACTTTGTCCGAGTTTTGTAATGAAAGCACTAAGGAGTCCGAGTTCTTTTGCATGCTTCATGATGTCCGACCTTTTATAGTTGTAAGGGGGAATGTGTTAGTCCGAACTATATATACAGATGACACAAGGACCGAGTTTGTAATGTAGTGTTTGTTGAGTTCTATGCTTTGAATACCTTGTCCAAGTTGCTTATAAGAGTTGATGGGGTTCAACTGTTATATCTGTTAAGCCAGATAACCCCGTGAATCATGTATGTCGACTGCGTTACGTATAAAAAGTATATGAATCCCTGTTAAGCCAAGCTGATTAACCCTGTTAACTGTTAAGTGTTAACTGTGTTCTGTTCTGCATGATATGATACCATATGTTGCTGTAATTGCTGTATATTACTGTATTTGCGTGCAAACCATGTCAGATCAGTATGTAACCAATTATCACACACAGTCGATTGAACACCAAGACTTGTAAACCCTAATTGATTTCAAACACTTACATCGAATCATGTGCAATATATCCTAGGTCGTGTGTAACGGACTTAGACGATTAACAAACCCTAGAAGCAATAACATACCGAGCAAACCAAGGTGAGTTCACACAGCCAAGGCATGGGGTTCCCAGGGTGGGAATGGGATTTGATTATTTACTGGTACTTATCTATAATGGAATGTAGTGATATGATCCTCGGGTGAGGAAGGTGATTGGTTAAGATACTGCTAGACTAGTGATACTAATTGAACTGATCTTCGCATACACGCCAGGGTTGGCCGCGATATTATGACTGATCTTCGCACACATGCCTAGAAAGGCTGCGAACTATACGCTAAACTTCGCACAGGTGCCGGGTGGCCGCGATACAAATATACCTAGTCTAGAATACTTGAGAACTTTCCTTAAACTTCGCATACATGCCTAGAGGGCCGCGATACGAACTGATATGATACAATACTTAATGAACGAACACAAGGCTTACTATACTGTTACAATTACTGAACTATAAACTGTGAACTCGCTCAACTAGTTGTTGATCCTCTGTTACATGCCTTGCAGGTCGTTAGATACATGGAGCTTGCACAGGGAGGAGCAGGTCATTGTGGAGCATGGATCGTGAAATGCTTAATTAAACACTTATGACTTTTCATACATTATTATTTATGTTGGGTTTACTTACATGCTTCCGCTACTTAAACAATGTTTGGTTTTGAACATCAATCATGTCGTGATGAATTACATTATCTACTTTTATTATTAAATGCTGTGTTCGATATGATTGGTGGCTTGATCCTGGACAGTCACGCTCCCAAGCGGTGATACTCCGCGTGTGGATTTTGGGGGTGTGACAGAAGGTACAAATGCGCGCTCTTGCATTGTAGTACCTCTCCAACTGTGTCTTGTACTTGGCTTCTTTGATTCGCGCTATTGCGCGCCTCTCTTCGAGTAGGTCCAAGTCAAGACGGCGCTCTGTCTCGTTATCGATTTTGTTGACTACTGTCAAGCGCGGCGAGGGCAGGCCAATTTCAGCTGGGATAACCGCCTCTGAGCCGTAAACCAGGCTAAAGGGGGTTTCGCCAGTGCTCGTTTTCGACATGGTTCGCTGAGCCCACATGATGCTCGGGAGCTCATCTACCCAGCCTCTTCTTTTAGTGCCCAGTCGGGCCTTTATCCCTTCAACGATACTTTTGTTAACACTTTCTACTTGGCCGTTGCCCTGAGGATGCGCAACAGAAGAGAAAGTGTGTTCAATATTCATCTCTTTTATCCATTCTTGAAGGTCTTCAGAAGTAAAATTGGTGCCGTTATCGGTTACAATCTTGAGTGGTGGCCAAACCTGCAAATGATGTGTTCCCAGATGAATTTGCGCACCATCATTGAAGTAGTTGAAGCAAGTGCTTTGGCCTCCACCCATTTGGTGAAATAATCAACGACAACAATTATAAACTTCACAGCTCCAGGAGCGTCAGGGAAAGGTCCCACCATATTGATCCCCCACTGCTGGAAAGGCCAGACAGTGGACACAGGGATGAGATCATTTTTTGGGCGCAGGGTTTTTGGGGCGTGCCTTTGACAGGAGTCGCATTTGCGCAATTCCTTTAGAGCGTCAACGTGCATCCCTGGCCAATAGTATCCAGCGTTCATTATCTTTGCGACAACCATGCGCGGGCCCGCATGGATTCCGCAGATGCCTTCATGGATCTCCCTGATCAGGTAACTTGCATCTTGGGGGTCCACACAGCGCAGAAGTGGCCCCAAGAAGGATCTTCGGTACAAGATTCCACCGTTCATCTCATAGAACAGCGCCTTGTTCTGTATCTTCCTCGCTTCTGCTTTGTTTTCAGGGAGAACTCCTTCTTGAAGATATGTATAATAGGAGTCATCCATGATGGTGGCCCTATCTCAATTACATTCACTTGTCGCGGTAAAACAGATGGGTTTTTTAACACTTCGATCCTGACATCTTTGGCGAGGTGTTGGAAGGCTGTTGAAGCGAGCTTGCTTAACGCGTCCGCTGGCTTGTTCTCAGATCGATTGATATGAACGACTTTGTATGATTTGAATTGCTGGAGCAACTCCTGCGCCTGTTCTAAGTACAGAGCCATAACTTCGCCCTTCGCATCATATGACCCGTTGATTTGACTTGCGATCAGCAGAGAGTCAACATGAGCTTGTAAGTTTTGTGCTCCCATCTTGATGGCCAGGCGCAGGCCTGCCAAGAACGCTTCATATTCAGCCTCGTTGTTGGTATTCTTGAAATCCAACTTGATGGCGTATGTAAACTCATGCTTCTCAGGACTAACAAGGCGCAATCCAGCTCTTGCGCCTTCTTCATTTGAGGCCCCATCAGTGTATAGCAACCATAATTCATCAGACGTGTCTTTGATGGTAATGTCAACAACTTCACAATCTTTGATCTTATCCTCTGGGACTTCTGTGATGAAATCCGCTAGAACTTGACCTTTAATGGCTGGGCACGACCTGTACAGAATGTTGTGGCCCCCCAGCTCGATTGCCCACTTTGCAAGGTGACCTGACGTTTCTGGCTTTTGCAAAATTGTGCTGATATGGAAGTTAGTGAGTATCGTGATTACATGCCATGTGAAATATCTGCGCAGCCTCCTGGAGGCGTGTAGCAGCGCAAGCACTAACTTTTCCATTGTTGAATATCTTGTTTCTGGATCTGTAAGCACCCTACTGACATAGTAAATTGGAGTCTGAACTCCGTCTCTCTCCACCAATAATACCAACCCAACTGCCTTGTCCGAAGAAGACAAGTACAAAATGAGTGGTTCTTTTTCAAACAGCGCGGTCAGGGTAGGGAGCTTGATCAAACACTCTTTCATTTGTTGGAAGGCAGCTTCTGCTTCTAGTGTCCATTTGAATTCTTGCTTTTTTCACGCAGTTGCGCAAAGTGCTAATGAAAGGATATGATTTTGCAACGTGGTTTGATAGAAATCGGTTAAGCGCGGCTAGGCGACCGGCCAACCTTTGCATTTCTTTGATCGTGCGCGGTGATGGCATCCGCTCTATTGCTTGAACCTTTTCTGGATTAACTTTAAAGCCGCCATTTGTAACCACGAAGCCCAAGAATTTGCCTTCCTCCATGCCAAATGAACATTTTGCTGGGTTCAGCTTCATGTTCACGCTTCTCAGAGAGTTGAATGTCTTCTCTATGTCCTTTAACATTTGGTCCTCCTCGGGTCTCTTGATCACAAGATCATCAATGTAAACCTCGATGTGTTTCCCGATATCTTCAGCAAATATCGTATCCATTAATCGCTGGTAGGTTGCGCCAGCATTCTTGAGCCCAAAGGGCATTTTTGTATAACAGAAAATTCCGATGTCAGTGCGGAATGATGTCTTGTCTTCATCTTCCAGCGCCATCTGGACTTGATGATACCCTTTGTAGCAATCCAAAAAACACTTCCACCTGTATGGTGCGAGAGAGTCTATCTTCTTGTCGATCTCAGGCAGCGAATAACAATCCTTGGGACATGCCTTATTGAGATCAGTGTAAACCACACACATGCGCCATCCTCCATTAGACTTCTCGACCATGACAGGGTTCGCGACCCAGCTTTGATAGCGCACCTCCCTCAAGATTCCTGCTTTTAGCAGCTCACAAACTTGCTCGTTCATCGCTTTAGTCTTATCCGCCCCTAGGCTGCGCCTTCTTTGTACTTTTGGCTCGACAGAGGGATAAGTGTTTAGACAATGTTCAGTGACGTCGCGCAGGACACCGGTCATGTCGGCCGGGGTCTAGGCGAAAATGTCCATGTTCCTGAACGATAACTGCTTGAGGTGCGTCCTTATGTTTGGTGAGATTGCGTGGCCTATCGTCACCGTTTGTTCTGGGTACTTGCGATTCAATACCCATTTTTCTGGTTCAGTTGTTGAAATTTTTGGCGCTTTGACTGGTCGCGCATCCTCAGCTGCCATCACCTCCTTCTTTGCATAGATAATCGCCACCCCCGTCTCTGTTGGGAAGCCAATGGCTGAGTGGGGTGTGGAGGTTACCATGTTCAATTCTCCTTGGGTTTCTCTCCGAATTAAAACATCATGTCTGGATTTGACTGGCATTACCATGAAGTTGACGTGTGTAGTTCTTGAATGTTTTTCGTCAGATAACGTGACGGGAAAACTGATCTGGCCTAGTGGGAAGACCATCTCATTGCAGAATCGTGAAAGAGGATAATTGACAGGCTCAAGGCGCGCTTTATCTTCATCATCGTACTGATTGAAGCATTGTTCATAGATAATGTCAGCCGTGCTTCCCGGATCAATGAAGATGTATTCTGTTTCGTAATGACCTATGATTCCGGTAATGACAACAGGGCGCGTGGCGCGTGGACCCCCACGCACTACCGGGAAGATGACTTGTCGTTCCTGCCAAGCTGGTTCGAATGGGCGCTTGCCCTTGTCTCTCGCGCTGTATCTTGGTTCATTGACCATGTGCGTCTCTAGGCGTCTAACTTTCTTCTTGTTTCCATCATCGTTCCTCTGAATCTGGCGCGTCTCCTTGCGCACATTTTTGACCAGATGGCTTAGCTTTCCGCTTTTCAGCGCTTTTTCAATTTCCTGCCTTAGACTGATACAGTCATCTGTCAGATGACCTGTATCCTTGTGAAAATCGTAGTACAGGTTTGGGTCTTGCCCCTTCTTGTTTGTCATAGGATTTGGTGCCTTGAAGTCATGGTTCTCTGTCATGAGCACCTCTTTTGGTGTCTTAATGAGTGGAGTCCAGTGCTTTTCTCGATTCTCGTTCCTGACTGCTTTTCGATACCCAATGCGATCGATCATGTCTCGCGCGTCTTCTCTAAAGCAAGGCCTTTCATCATAACCGCTGGACTGGTTGGCTTTCCATCCAGGGTTCTTGTTTTTGTTGCGCATGTTGTTATCGCGCGAGCTTCCCTTGGAAAAACGATCTTCAATGTAAGAATTCTTGGTACCAGCCAATGATTCTTCAGTTTGCGCTACTTTCTTCGCGGCTTCCATGAGTTTGTCCCATTCCTTGGGCATACCGTCTTTGCCCGTGATAGTTCTGATGAGGCTATCACAAGGAATGGCTTTCTTAAAGTGAGCGCGCATCAATCGTTCATTAACACCACCAATCTCTAAACACTCCTTGTTGAAGCGAGTGATGAAATCTTCTAGCCCCTCGTTGTCTCTGCGCCAGATGTCTGTACCTCAGCTATGTCGCGCTGGTAACGTCTTTGCTGGCTGAATAATTTACGAATTGAGTTCTGAAGTCAACCCATGACGTGATCTTCCCTGGTGGAAGGCTGTCGAACCAGGCTCGTGTGACAACCCTCAAAAATATCAGGTATCCGTACAATTAATTAATATCTAATTCGTGCTTAATGACTGTGCTTAATTACAACTGTTAAATTAAACTGCTTACTGATTTATGTTACATACATATATGTGCACCACTTTACATACAGTCACTCCATTTATTTCATACAGACTCTTAGTGACAAACCTGATGCACAAAGCACAGTTAGCACAGTGAGCGGATAACTCAGACACATGCTGACAATGCCAGCACATGGACAGACACTATATTGAGGCCGGTATGAGCCAGAGACAGGATACTACACTAGTATGGAGTGTAGGGAAGTGAGGACCATAAAACTATGTCACTAGGTGATAGATTAGGTGCCGGGAAGTGCCTAAAACCCACTTTAACTGCAAAATTCTGCACTTGTAATTAAATTCAGCATTTAAATATGCTAGTCACTTGCAAAAATATGGTAAAATGGTCCTGTATGCTTTCCTAAGTGTCGGGAACTAAAAGGGTCACTAAAAGTTACATAAAGGACACTTTACGTTATCACTTAGCACTTTAACGGGACGGTATATAACCGGACAGCCGGACATTACCCGGAACACAAAAATATTATTAAAAACATTGTTACCCTTTTCCTGAGCTAGTTATGGTCCTTGAGCACTATAACACCTTACATAATACCCGGTACCCGCTAAACACTAGATATAACATTAAACCCCCACTAATTAAATTATTTACCCACAAAGTTACATCTAACCCCCCGCCCATATGAAAATGGCGGCATAACATGCTTTCCCCCTCTCAACTTACGATTTCCCATGTGCTAAAAAGGATCCATCAAGTCCCATGCAAAGACCTTGGGATTGTGAGAAGATTTTGAGTGTACTACAATTACACTTAGCCCCCCTTAACTATACACCATCTACCCATGTAACTTACATCTAAGCCCCCATTTCTTGGCTGAATTTTCGGCTCCTTTGGCCTACACACAAGATTCCTTAAATTTTTACCTTCCCCATGCAATCCTTTGATATATGTTGAGATGATGTTGTAGTGTACTTCTTGTACACATAAACCAAAGGGTAAAAGAATTTGGTTTATAAATATAACCAACATTATCCTCATCTCCTACACATCATTAAAACAAAAACCTTCTCTCCCTCTCCACTAAAAATCTCGGCCGAACCCCCTTGCCACCACCATCAAATTTTTGATTTTTGTTCAAGTGTTCCAAGACCATCCCGAGGTGCACCAAGGTGAATCACGAAGTGTGGAGCTCACGGATTGTCAAGGACCTCTCCCGTTTGCCTTTAACCACTCATTTTTCGTCTAGTTTCTTCCCTAGCTTCAAAGCTAGTAGTAAGTCCATTTGATCCTCATTTACTTCTCATTTAGGGTGGTTAATAGCTATGTCATGATAAAATATATATATATATATATATATATATATATATATATATATATATATATATATACAAGAACACTAAAAATCATAAAGATAAGTCTTGAACATAAGTTAACTTGATGATGAAACTCTTGATGAAATGAAAGTTGATTTGCCATGTTGCTTATTACCAGATGACTTTTTGATGCGTATTAGTAAGATGATGTTGAACATCATAGTTAAACTTGTTAAAATAAGATTAAAAACTTATGTTAACAAGTTAGGAGGTGATTAATGTTTTACATAAAAGAATCACCTCCATGTTTCAACATAAACTTGGTAACAAAGTGAGTTCTTGAAAAATAAACAAACTAAGTGAGTAGATGGTCGTATGGACCCGAGATTTACAAATGATTTTTCTAGAGAAACCAAGTTAAAAGACGGGTTTTTAGAAAAGTCATGATTTCTACACTACTTTTGGAAGAAGTAAGTATATGTATACTTGTAAGACATGAAAAAGTTGTAAATGGATATTTTTATAAAATAAGCTCACAAGTTGTGAACCTCTAAAAATCCCGAGAGCGAAATTTTTACAAAAATAAACACACTTTGAAGGGTAACTAAACCCACTAAACACACCACTAAATTACTACGTGTTTTTATGAAACACCAAGTTAATGTTATCATGAAAAATGCATTATTTTTGGCACTTGACTAGTGTAATATTGTTTAATAATTTGTAGTTGATTGGTTGAATGATTTCCGAAAAGAAAATGATATGCTAATAAGCATGGACACCTCCGTTTACAAAGGAAACTCTGGCGAAATTTTCTAAAATTCCAAACACTTAGAAAATATTTTTTTTTTGACAAACATTACAAGTATATTTTATAACATGTGTTTCAAATATAAACTTCGCCATATTTTTGTTAACAAAGATATAAAGTAACGGAGGTCGATTTTATGAATAAAAACGGATAAAAATATATTTAGAGTATATATTTTACACTAACACACTTGTGTGAGTATTTGCATACTTTGTGAACTAGTTATATTATTTTTAGGGTAAAATAATATAACTTGACAAATACCATGAAAAATACATATATTTTGGGAATAGGATATTTTTGGACACATAAGCTAAATATATTTTTCCTAAGTGGGACTTAAATTATATTTCTCGGAATCTCGACAATACATGTATAAATACCCCCATCATTGAGAAGGAAATACGAAATAATGTTTAACGATTATTCCATAATAAAATATAATTTAAAGTTAAAATAATTATTTTAACTAATAATTATAACTTGGAATAATATTCGGAACCTTAAAGGTCGCAACTCAAAAATATTAAACCCTAAAGCCAAGGCATGGCCCGTTCGTCTAATAGACATTAGTACGTGTAGGTCGTCGCGTAGCAGACCGAGTTTGGGTTGACGATTCTATTCAGGAGACGCAGTACTGTGAGTTCATGTTCCCCCCTTTTCTTTTAACTGTTTTCAGTTTTATACTTCGGGGGTGAAATACATGTCACAATTATTACAGACGCTTTTATAAACGGTATGGTTAGCTTAAGGAGGGTTTAGACGCTTAGATCATGTGAAAGGTGAGTACAACACTTAAGGACATTAATCCTCGTTGTTAGGACCGAGGGACATGAGTGATAGATCTATTTGGGTGTAGCGAGCCCACACCCATGAGGCCGGGGCGGCCCATAGTGGTGACAGTGTCTTACAGCCGGAGGCCCGGTACAAATTTGCTAGGTTTGAGTACTTCCTGCACCGTTCACACATACCAGTGGCCTTGCAACCCATTGGTGATCTCTTTTATTTTTCCTTAATTGCTACATACCAGGGTTTTTCATACATACAGACACATTTCAAAGGTTTATACAGACTCGCTTACACATGAACTCGCTCAACTTTTGTTGATTTTTCAAACTACATGTATTTCAGGAAATTAATGGATCTGGCAAAGTGTGCAAAGTGTCAAGCTGCGTAAGGAATAAATATCATCCAGGTTTAGGAGGTGTAACCTTTGCCTGGACGGGTTACACGTCTTTAAACCGTGTTTTTATTTAAGTCTTTTGTTGTGACATGTGAACACGCTTAAATTATGTCATGGTTGTAACTTATTTTACGTGTCATCATTTTCAAACAATGTCGTTATGGTATTTTCAACTTAAATGAATGGATGAACATCTTATGTTTTTATCATATAGCATTGTTATGATTGTTGCTATCGTATTAAGAAGTCACACCGAAATAAACCCACGTTTCCGCAAAAGCTAGGATGTGACAGCTTGGTATCAGAGCCTCGATCATAGCGAACTAGGATTCTTTCTTGAGTCTAGACTATGATCATTAGGGCTCTCACGAAAACGTTTTCAAAACATTTTAACATTGCATTTAATAAACGTCCAGATCCAGGGCAGAAAACATTTTTACAAATAAAAGGCGCAAATACACGTTTTCAAAATTTATATTTCAGTCTTAGAGACTGAGGGAGTTCAGTCTTAGAGACTGAGGGGTTCAATCTTAGAGATTGGGGAGGTTTAGTCTTAGAGACCGGGAGGTTGGTCTTAGAGACCAGGGAGTTAGTCTGAGAGGCTAGGAAGTTCAGTCTGAGAGGCTGGGAGGGATAGTCTGGGGAAGACTAGGATGATTACTTGTTTGTTTTATTGTGACTTACATGTTTATTTGTTTCATGTTGATATATGTGCATATATGTGGTCGTGTTATAGACACCATGCCATCATCTTCAGATACAGGAGTATCGGACACAGTGGACCCTATGGCGGTTGTGTCAGACGACGAGATACCATAAGAGGGAGACGTATACACATCAGACACCACTAGCACTGACGACGATGATTTTCAGCCGTTCGCGCTGCCGGACATCGGAGTTGAGCCTGCTGATGGCATTCCTGCTGGGGATTTACCTCTTGCGGTGATCCCTGCTCCCGTTCCGCTTGCTGCTTTCCCCGTGGTAGATATGCCACTCGATGTCCTATCTGACGACGACGTTGATCTGTTCGAGGAGGATCTTCCTGAGGACGACTATGAGGGCGAGGCCCCGATCGATGTCGATGTTGTTCTTCCTATTGTTGAGGCCCCTGTAGAGGAGGCTCCTGTTGGTTCACCTGTCCCGGACTCATTGGAGTCTGTGACATCTGCGTCTCTGCACGACCAGGGAGTGCAGCGTCACTCTCCTGATGCTGACCCCGGCATCGCTATGTCAGCTGCTCCTGTTCCGTTACACGAGTTTGAGTTTGACCACGAGATCGATGACGATTTTAACCTGATTTTTCCCCCTGATTTTGAACCTGATCATGATATCGAGTTTATTCACATGGACCAGCCTTTCGAGGCGCCCGTAGCTCCCATTGATCCATTATTTGACATTCCTGCTGATTTTGATATGGATCTTGTTGACCCCGAGCCTGTCATGGCCCCAAAGCCTGTTGTTGCTCCTGATCCTACACTAGAGCATGACCTTGGTCATGATGATGCACCGGCCATTGCACCTCTTGTTGATGATATACCCATTGCTGACCTACCCGTTGTTGCTCCACCAGTGGTGGATGATCCTGTTGTTGATGCACCATTACCTGATCCCGTGCCGGCACTGGTTGACCGTGCACCTTTCGCCGCACACATAGATCCTCGCTACGCTGACACCCATAAAGGGTGGATCGAGGATGATGACGATTACCCACCGTTTGTGCTACCTGTCACCCCTCCCGTAGCACCCATTTTTGCACCCACTAATATTCCATTGTTTCACCCACACACCACAGACGCCCATCGCACTGATCTTCCCATCACATTCCTTCAGGACATACTGCCACCTCGTCCTGGAGAGGGGTCATCGAGGCAGCCACCTGTTTCTGTTCCACCTGTACTGTCATCATCTTTTCCGTTCCTGTCACAGTTTCCTCATGTTGCACCACCTACTGCACCATCTTTCAAAACATCGAGCGAGCCATTTTTGTGGACTACGCCCCCAATTATGCCAGTATCAGATCCGTACCACCCGTACCATGTTGGGTACACTACGGAGGATGTTCTTACATCCCTGTTGATGCAGCAGGATGCATTGACACGTCGTATTCAGGAGTTGGAGCGGACACCACGTCCGCCATGTCATTGTCAAACCCCCTTTGCAGCACCACACACTCCCCGTCCGGTTCCCCCGATTCAGACGTTCGTTTCATGACATCTGAGCAGCAGATTGCATATTTGCTGCGCGTCTGTCGTGCCTTAGAGGAGGATTGGTTGCTCATGCATCGCTTGCTTTTCTCTCATTTTCCTCCTCCTCCTCCGCCATCAGCATAGGCATTTTGGTTTGATGTAGGTAGACTTTTGGTGAGAAGACCGCGATTGTGCCGACTATACAGCATCTTGAAGACCGCATTTTGATGTCATGACTTTTGATATTTAGTTTTTGGTTGTTGTAGATGACTAGATAGTTCAGACAAGGGCGATGTGGCCCTTAGTCACTTTTGATGTACAATGCAGTTATAAAACTTGTAAACATTGTATTGTGGTCTTGATTTTATGATAGCTCAATCACAGTATTCTCATTATATGCATTGTTGGATTATTTGTTTTATTTTTATAACATGAGATGTTATGTGCTTGATGAATGTTATTACGTACGCATACTATTTACTCACTACGACCTGACCAATATGATCGCCTTTTAGAAGATGCCTCCACGACGGGATACCCGCATGCCTACTACTGAGGCGGAGCTCCAAGGGATAATTGCCGCAGCTATAGCGCAGTACGCGGCCTCCCAAAATGACACAAGTACCTCCAACAACAACAACAACAACCCCCCCTCCAAATGGTAA
Source organism: Helianthus annuus (assembly GCF_002127325.2). Lineage (NCBI taxonomy): Eukaryota > Viridiplantae > Streptophyta > Magnoliopsida > Asterales > Asteraceae > Helianthus > Helianthus annuus. The sequence goes on from NC_035448.2 coordinate 59,393,075, forward strand.
TGATAAGTCACTGGAGACACATTACACTATATTTGGACTTTTCATGTGCAATTGCTAATAATTCTTGTAAATGACATTGCTTGTACAGGGTGTACTTTCAAGCAATTCTTAGATTGCAAGCCGCTAAACTTTGATGGCACTGGAGGTGCCGTGGCTTTTACCCGTTGGACTGAAAAGACTGAAACGACAATAAGAATGAGCAAATGTGCGCCGGGACAACAAGTTACATACATCTCTAGGCTTTTTACTGATGGTGCCCTATCATGGTGGAATCTCCAAGTTCAAACCTTAGGAGAGGCTGCAGCATACGCCATGACTTGGACCGAACTGAAAGAGCTGATGCGCAAGAAGTATTGCTCCAAAGCTGAAATCCAGAAACTGGAAACAGAATTTTGGAACTTAAAGATGGAAGGCCCAAAAATCGCTGAGTATGTTCAAAGGTTTCATGATCTGTCCCATGTGGTGCCATACATGGTCACGCCCGAATTCAAACGCGTGGAGCGTTTCATCTGGGGATTAGCACCTCAGATTATGAACATGGTTACAACGTCGAAACCGGCAACCATTACTGAAGCCATCGATCTGAGCATATCACTGACTGAAGAAGCCATCAGGCTAAACAAGTTTTCTAATGGTGATCAGAAAAAGAAAGAGACTTATGTAGAGTCGTCTGGTGAAAACAAACGGAAATATTCCAACTTCAAGCAAGGAACCAGCAGTGTGAGCAAGAAGGGTGAATCAAACACACCGGCCAGGGCCAAAACCGGTGTCGAAAGCAAAGGGAAGGGTTACATGGGCGCTTTGCCCAAATGTGACATATGCCTGTACCATCACTCGGGTCAATGCAGGTTGAGGAAATGTGAATCTTGTGGTAAGGAGGGCCATTCGAAGAATACTTGCTGGGTTGGCACAGGTGTTGGTCGTGGAAACAATGGTCATAGGGGTTTTGGTAACAACAATCGCGGTGGGAACGGAAATGGGAACCGCAATGGTGGAAATGGTAATCGGGGAATGTTGGAAACCAAACTGGGAATCAGGGAGCAAACAATGCTCAAGGTGGTAATGGTAACCTTCTAGGACCAGGATGTTTCAACTGTAGAGAAGTCGGGTACTTTAAAAAGGAATGCCCAAAGCTCAACCAAGCTCGTGGAAGGGTATTCAACATTGGAGCTAGGGAGGCACGCCAGGGCCCGAATGTTGTCACTGGTACGTTCCCTATAAATCAACACTTTGCATCTGTTCTGTTTGATACTGGTGCCGACTATAGCTTTGTATCGATAGAATTTAAGAATATGCTTGGATTAAATACTAGTAAGTTAGATGTTCCGTAATCGATCGAACTGGCTAATAGTAAGCTAGTTGAAACGAATGAAGTCATCAGAGGATGCGTGATCGAATTGGGAGAACACGAGTTCACTTTGGATCTACTGCCAGTCAAGTTGGGAAGCTTCGACGTGGTAGTAGGGATGGATTGTCTGTCTAGCAATAAAGCCGAGGTGGTTTGTCACAAAAGACCATTCGCATCCCAATGGCCGATGGAGAGACGATTGTGGTTCATGGAGAAAAGCGCGATACACCATTGAGGATTATTAGCTGCTTGAAAGCTCGAAAATGTTTGAAGAAAGGATGTGTTGCCTTCCTGGCACACATCGTGGATAAAAACGCCATTGTTCCAAAGTTAGAAGATATTCCAGTCGTGAAGGAGTATCCTGAAGTCTTTCCAGAAGACTTGCCAGGATTACCGCCGCAGAGACAAGTCGAGTTCCACATTGACTTAGTTCCAGGCGCTGCGCCTGTGGCTAAGGCTCCCTATCGACTTGCGCCTTCGGAGATGCAGGAGTTGTCAACACAACTTCAAGAGTTGTTGGACAAAGGATTTATCAGACCAAGCTTCTCGCCTTGGGGAGCTCCGGTTTTGTTTGTCAAGAAGAAGGATGGTAGTTTTCGCATGTGTATCGACTACCGGGAGTTAAATAAGCTGACTATCAAGAATAGGTATCCTTTGCCAAGGATCGATGACCTATTCGATCAACTTCAAGGTTCAAGTTTCTACTCAAAGATCGATCTACATTCAGGTTACCATCAACTGAGGATACAAGAGGAAAGTATTCCCAAGACTGATTTTAGAACTTGATATGGACATTACGAGTTCCTGGTTATGCCGTTTGGGCTAACAAACGCACCAGCAGTTTTCATGGACTTGATGAACAGAGTCTGCAAGCCGTACCTCGACAAGTTAGTAATCGTATTCATTGATGATATTTTGATCTACTCGAAGACTAAGGATGAACATGAACAGCATTTAAGAGCTATTTTGGAGCTACTTAAAAAGGAGAAGTTGTATGCCAAGTTCTCGAAGTGCGAGTTCTGGTTACGCGAAGTCCAATTTCTTGGACATGTGGTTAATGGAAATGGAATCCATGTGGATCCCACAAAGATCGAAGCAATCAAGAATCGGGAGACTCCTAAGACGCCAACTGAGATTCGACAATTCTTAGGTTTGGCTGGTTATTATCGAAGGTTCATTGAGGATTTCTCGAAAATCGCTCAACCTTTGACTTCCCTTACCCAAAAGGACAAGAAGTTTGATTGGGGAGACAAACAAGAGGAAGCATTTCAGTTGTTAAAGAACAAGCTTTGTGACGTGCCAACTTTATCTCTACCCGAAGGCACTGACGACTTTGTGGTTTATTGTGATGCTTCACGCCAGGGCTTAGGTTGCGTGCTAATGCAGCAACAGAAGGTTATAGCATATGCTTCTCGCCAATTGAAAGTCCATGAGAAAAATTACACCATGCATGATTTGGAATTGGGCGCAGTGGTATTTGCTTTGAAGATCTGGCGACATTATTTATACGGTACGCGATGCACGATCTACACTGATCACAAGAGCCTACAGCACATTTTTGATCAAAAAGAACTTAACATGAGACAGAGACGCTGGGATGAACTACTGAACAACTACGATTGTGAAATCAAGTATCATCCAGGGAAGGCGAATGTGGTTGCTGATGCCCTAAGTCAGAAGGAAAGAATTAAGCCCATAAGGGTTAGGGCTTTGGAAATGATTGTCCAGACGGATCTCTCATTGCGCATTCATGCCGCGCAGAGGGAAGCTCTTAAAGAAAGGAATATTGAGTATGAATATCTCTGTGGGATGGAGAAGCAATTGGTACCAAACGAGGAAGGAACTTTATGCTTCATGAAACGAATTTGGGTTCCTTTGTTTGGTGGATTGAGAAAGGTTATTTTCGATGAGGCTCACAAGTCACGGTACTTGATTCATCCAGGGGCGGATAAGATGTGCCAATATCATAAGGATTTCTATTGGTGGCCAAGGATGAAAGGCGATGTTGCGGTATACGTTGGTAAATGTTTAACTTGCGCCAAGGTAAAAGCCGAATACTAGAAACCTTCAGGCCTCTTGCAACAACCTGAAATACCAAATGGAAATGGGAACAGATTTCTATGGATTTCATAACGAAATTGCCAAGAATGCCCAAGGGCCACGATACAATTTGGGTGATAGTAGACCGTTTAACGAAATCTGCACACTTTTTGCCCATCAAGGAAAAAGACAACACGAGTAAACTTGCCGAGATATATATGAGAGAGATTGTTGCACGGCATGGAGTGCCTCTCTCAATCATCTCTGATAGAGATGGAAGATTCGTGTCAAGGATTTGGCAATCCTTTCAAGAAGCGTTCGGCTCTCAGTTAAATCTAAGTACAGCTTTTCACCCGCAAACAGATGGACAGAGTGAACGAACGATTCAAACATTAGAAGACATGCTGCGAGCTTGTGTTATGGACTTAGGTGGAAGTTGGGATACTCACCTACCAGTGGTCGAATTTTCCTTCAATAACATCTATCATACAAGTATACAAGTCGCACCGTTCGAAGCTCTCTATGGACGCAAGTGTCAATCGTCGATTTGTTGGGCTGACGCAGGTGATAGACAACTAGTTGGTCCGGAATTGGTCCAGGAAACGACAGACAAGATTGCACAGATCCGAGAGCGCATTAACGTGGATCGCGATCGACAAAAGAGTTATGCGGACATAAGAAGGAAACCTCTGGAATTTGAGGTGGGAGATATGGTTTTATTGAAGGTTTCACCCTGGAAGGGTGTGGCACGCTTTGGGAAGCGTGGGAAGTTAGATCCCAGATACATTGGCCCATTTAGAATCCTGCAAAGGATTGGGCTTGTAGCATACAAGTTGGACCTACCTGCTGAACTTAATGGCGTTCACGATACATTTCATGTATCCAATTTGAAAAAGAGTCCAACTCAGGAAACCGTATTCATTCCTACCGACGAAGTTCATGTTGACGACACACTCCACTTTCTCGAAAAACCCATCGAGGTTACTGATTGGAAGGTTAACAAGACACGCCGGAGTAGTGTCAAACTCGTCAAGGTACGATGGAATGCACGACATGGGCCAGAATTCACGTGGGAGCGTGAGGATCGTATGAAGGAAAAGTACCCACATTTATTCCCCAAGACCCCCGCATCTAGTAGCAGAACTAAAATTTCGGGATGAAATTTCCCTAACAGGGGGAGAATGTGACAACCCTAAAAAATATCAGGTATCCGTACAATTAATTAATATTTAATTCGTGCTTAACGACTGTGCTTGATTACAACTGTTAAATTAAACTGCTTACTGATTTATGTTACATACATACATGTGCATCACTTTACATACAGTCACTCCATTTATTTCATACAGACTCTTAGTGACAAACCTGATGCACAAAGCACAGTTAGCACAGTGAGCGGATAACTCAGACACATGCTGACAATGCCAGCACATGGACAGACACTATATTGAGGCCAGTATGAGCCAGAGACAGGATACTACACTAGTATGGAGTGTAGGGAAGTGAGGACCATAAAACTATGTTACTAGGTGATAGATTAGGTGTCGGGAAGTGCCTAAAACCCACTTTAACTGCAAAATTCTGCACTTGTAATTAAAATTCAGCATTTAAATATGCTAGTCACTTGCAAAAATATGGTAAAATGGTCCTGTATGCTTTCCTAAGTGTCGGGAACTAAAAGGGTCACTAAAAGTTACATAAAGGACACTTTACGTTATCACTTAGCACTTTAACGGGACGGTATATAACTGGACAACCGGACATTACCCGGAACACAAAAATATTATTAAAAACATTGTTACACTTTTTCTGAGCTAGTTATGGTCCCTGAGCACTATAACACCTTACATAGTACCCGGTACCCGCTAAACACTAGATATAACATTAAAGCCCCACTAATTAAATTATTTACCCGCAAAGTTACATCTACCCCCCCCCCCATATGAAAATGGCGGCAGAACATGCTTTCCCCCTCTCAACTTACGATTTCCCATGTGCTAAAAAGGATCCATCAAGTCCCATGCAAAGACCTTGGGATTGTGAGAAGATTTTGAGTGTACTACAATTACACTTAGCCCCCCTTAACTATACACCATCTACCCATGTAACTTACATCTAAGCCCCCATTTCTTGGCTGAATTTTCGGCTCCTTTGGCCTACTCACATGATTCCTTAAATTTTTACCTTCCCCATGCAATCCTTTGAGATATGTTGAGATGATGTTGTAGTGTACTTCTTGTACACATAAACCAAAGAGTAAAAGAATTTGGTTTATAAATATAACCAACATTATCCTCATCTCCTACACATCATTAAAACAAAAACCTTCTCTCCCTCTCCACTAAAAATCTCGGCCGATCCCCCTTGCCACCACCATCAAATTTTTGATTTTTGTTCAAGGGTTCCAAGACCATCCCGAGGTGCACCAAGGTGAATCACGAAGTGTGGAGCTCACGGATTGTCAAGGACCTCTCCCGTTTGCCTTTAACCACTCATTTTTCGTCTAGTTTCTTCCCTAGCTTCAAAGCTAGTAGTAAGTCCATTTGATCCTCATTTACTTCTCATTTAGGGTGGTTAATAGCTATGTCATGATAAAAAGTATATATATATATATATACAAGAACACTAAAAATCATAAAGATAAGTCTTGAACATAAGTTAACTTGATGATGAAACTCTTGATGAAATGAAAGTTGATTTGCCATGTTGCTTATTACCAGATGACTTTTTGATGCTTACTAGTAAGATGATGTTGAACATCATAGTTAAACTTGTTAAAATAAGATTAAAAACTTATGTTAACAAGTTAGGAGGTGATTAATGTTTTACATAAAAGAATCACCTCCATGTTTCAACATAAACTTGGTAACAAAGTGAGTTCTTGAAAAATAAACAAACTAAGTGAGTAGATGGTCGTATAGACCCGAGATTTACAAATGATTTTTCTAAACCAACCAACTTAAAAGACGGGTTTTTAGAAAAGTCATGATTTCTACACTACTTTTGGAAGAAGTAAGTATATGTATACTTGTAAGACATGAAAAAGTTGTAAACGGATATTTTTATAAAATAAGCTCACAAGTTGTGAACCTCTAAAAATCCCAAGAGCGAAATTTTTACAAAAATAAACACACTTTGAAGGGTAACTAAACCCACTAAACACACCACTAAATTACTACGCGTTTTTATGAAACACCAAATTTATGTTATCATGAAAAATGCATTATTTTTGGCACTTGACTAGTGTAATATTGTTTAATAATTTGTAGTTGATTGGTTGAATGATTTCCGAAAAGAAAATGATATGCTAATAAGCATGGACACCTCCGTTTACAAAGGAAACTCTGGCGAAATTTTCTAAAATTTCAAACACTTAGAAAATATATATTTTTTTTGACAAGCATTACAAGTATATTTTATAACTTGTGTTTCGAATATAAACTTCGCCATATTTTTGTTAACAAAGATATAAAGTAACGGAGGTCGATTTTATGAATAAAAACGGATAAAAATATATTTAGAGTATATATTTTACACTAACACACTTGTGTGAGTATTTGCATACTTTGTGAACTAGTTATATTATTTTAGGGTAAAATAATATAACTTGACAAATAGCATGAAAAATACATATATTTTGGGAATAGGATATTTTTGGACACATAAGCTAAATATATTTTTCCTAAGTGGGACTTAAAATATATTTCTCGGAATCTCGACAATACATGTATAAACCCATCATTGAGAAGGAAATACGAAATAATGTTTAACGATTATTCCATAATAAAATATAATTTAAAGTTAAAATAATTATTTTAACTAATAATTATAACTTGGAATAATATTCGGAACCTTAAAGATCGCAACTAAAAAATATTAAACCCTAAAGCCAAGGCATGGCCCGTTCGTCTAATAGACATTAGTACGTGTAGGTCGTCGCGTAGCAGACCGAGTTTGGGTTGACGATTCTATTCAGGAGACGCAGTACTGTGAGTTCATGTTCCCCCCCTTTTCTTTTAACTGTTTTCAGTTTTATACTTCGGGGGTGAAATACATGTCACAATTATTACAGACGCTTTTATAAACGGTATGGTTAGCTTAAGGAGGGTTTAGACGCTTAGATCATGTGAAAGGTGAGTACAACACTTAAGGACATTAATCCTCGTTGTTAGGACCGAGGGACATGAGTGATAGATCTATTTGGGTGTAGCGAGCCCACACCCATGAGGCCGGGGCGGCCCATAGTGGTGACAGTGTCTTACAGCCGGAGGCCCGGTACAAATTTGCTAGGTTTGAGTACTTCCTGCACCGTTCACACATACCAGTGGCCTTGCAACCCATTGGTGATCTCTTTTATTTTTCCTTAATTGCTACATACCAGGGTTTTTCATACATACAGACACATTTCAAAGGTTTATACAGACTCGCTTACACATGAACTCGCTCAACTTTTGTTGATTTTTCAAACTACATGTATTTCAGGAAATTAATGGATCTGGCAAAGTGTGCAAAGTGTCAAGCTGCGTAAGGAATAACGATGTCATCCAGGTTTAGGAGGTGTAACCTTTGCCTGGACGGGTTACACGTCTTTAAACCGTGTTTTTATTTAAGTCTTTTGTTGTGACATGTGAACACGCTTAAATTATGACATGGTTGTAACTTATTTTATGTGTCATCATTTTCAAACAATGTCGTTATGGTATTTTCAACTTAAATGAATGGATGAACATCTTATGTTTTTATCATATAGCATTGTTATGATTGTTGCTATGGTATTAAGAAGTCACACCGAAATAAACCCACGCTTCCGCAAAAGCCAGGGTGTGACAGCGCGAGTAGCCCCTGTGAGAGTCCGGATAAACAGATGGCACCACATCGGCATGTTCCATCCTTCCATGCAACCAACACTAGTGAATACTCGGACATGATCATTAGGATCAGTTAAACCATTGAACTTTCCCACCGTTGGTGGCAATTTCTCTTTTGATAGCGGGGCTAGAGCAATCTTTGGAATGAACTTCGAATGTTCTGCAGCTTCAGCTGGTCTATAGGCGAGGCTGAAGTCTCGCTCTGCTTCTTCGTTGTATGCGATGCGCTCTCTTGGCTTGTAGTATTCATGATTCCTCTGCAAACGGTTGAAGACTGAGGACCCTTCGTCATCTTGCCAAGTTGGATCGTTTGGATCTGTGTCATCCCATTCGTTGTTCATGTTGCACGGCCCGAGCCGGTTATGAACTGGACCCCTTTGAACGTTTGACGGATGGTCATAATAACTGCCTGTTTCCCCATGTGTATCGCACGTGTCATGCACGCTTGGTCTTCTCAGGGGAGGAGGTCTGTTGGCTCTTCGTTGGATATTCTGCTGCAGGGGTGTCTGGCGCGCCCCCTGACTTGGACCCGGAGGTGTAACCAAGGATGGTTCAGCTTGCAGAATTGCTTGTTGTGCGCTCAAAGACTGTTACGCAACATTGATGGTAGCAATTTGTTTGGCGTACCAAGAGGCTAAAGTTTCGCCTTCTGGTAGCCCTAGTAGCGCCGAAATATTCGGATTTGGAGCTGGGTTTGAAGGACCAACAACATTGCTTCCTGGGGTTCCCGTTTGAGTGATGCGAGTGATGCTCGCGCGGGGTCCCCCAGTGTTGGTTATTTCGATTTCGCCTATCTCCTCTACAGGTTGGACTTGGACATTATGATTGTCCTCACCCGGTCCTGCGTTAGAGTTCGTGCCAAAACTGAAATCAGGAATGATTCCTTGACCAGCCATGATCAAGAAAACCGAAAAAACCCAGAAAAAACTCAGAAAAAAGAAGATGAAAGTGATTGCAAAAATCGGTGGGCGCCAATGAAGAAACACGGAACTAATTTTGGAGTTAATTAGTTTGGTTTATGTTCCTTTCATAGTGGTTAATCTTCTTAAACATTCCTGAGCTCCTTAATGATCTGATCTTCCTGCAAAACAAAACACCGTTAGCTCGTTAAGAGGGGAATATGGGGGTTTCCCTCTTAACCAGACTCCGGCGGGAGAATAAGTAACCGTTTTGAGGAGATAATTGTGTGTTAAGAGTGAGAGTAGAGAGAATAGAATGAACTAACCTGTGCATGAAGGTCCCTATTTATAGCCGGAGAGGTGTAAGAAGAGATCGGCTGATGGGCATTGGGCCGGAAGGCGACAACAGAGAATATCCTTCTTGTCTCACTGGTATCGACCGTTAGTGCCTGCTAGAAGATCTCCGATGCTGGCGCACCATGATTGGAGCCACATGTCCCTGTTGTCAACCTTGTTGTCCCTCTGCCATCAGCAGGTAAGTGGAGATCGTGGAGCAGGTGTAGCCGCCCCCTGATTGGTGTCACATAGGCGTCCTTATGTACTTATTGTCTCCTGCACGTCAGACGATCGTGGAGCACGATAGAGTACAGCCTGGAGGACGCTGATTGGCTCTTTTCTTCTGCCACTTGTACATTGTGTACCTTCTGAAGTGGCCTTGCACTCTAGCCCTGCGCGACCCTTGCTGAGCACGTAACTAGCCCGCGCAGGGTTATAGGTGGCTGAAGGCTCTTATTCAGAATGTTTAAGTGTAAAACTGATGTTTACTCTTGTTTGTACCTCGCGCGGGGTCAGTCTCTGTTTGAGTAACCCGAGCGAGCTTAAGACTGATCAACTTGCTGATTAAGGAATATGGTCCCGCGCGCGACCTGAAAGAAGGTCTGCGCGGCTTTTTGGGACCATACCCCTTCAGACTCTCATTGGTCCACTGCTCTGCCACTCGTACCTTTTTACTTGTCCTAGAATGACCTGCGCTTTTGTCCTCCGCGCAGCCCATGGGGGAGTCCCAAGTAGCCGACACAAGGTCCAGGAAGTGATGGCCTTTATTTAGGAAGTTAAGTGTGAAATCTGGTCTTGCATTTGCTTAGACCTCGCGCGCGACTTAGGTTTCACCTGGTTAGCCGGCGCGGGGTTGGGAAAGATGCCAGATTATCATAATAGGAGTATGGTCCCACGCGCGACCTGATTGGTCGGCGCAGGTTTTTGAGACCATACCCCTTCAAATCCTCCCAATTCAGTACTCCTTCCATGCACGAGGCAAGTTATTTTACTTGTAATTGTAATTATAAAGTAAAAATGATGAAAAATGTAATTATAGGTAAAAATAGGGCTGGCAATTTTACACGATACACGAATACACGACACGAACCTACAACAGGTATCGTGTATGACCTTAACAGGTATCGTGTACTAAACAGGTAGACACGAAACAACCTGTTAATTTTCGTGTCGTGTTCGTGTATAGCGTTTCGTGTTTTCGTGTCTTATCGTGTCTGTTCGTGTATAGCGTTAATACATGTTAACACTTAACATCGAGTGGGTAAGATACCTGTTTACCTGTTAGATACCCGTTAATACATGTTAATACCTGTTAGATAGTTAGATACCCGTTAATACATGTTAATACTTGTTTACCTGTTAGATACTCGTTAATACATGATTATTCTAGTGTTCGTTAACAGGTATTAACATGTAATTTTCGTGTTTTCGTGTCGTGTTCGTGTTTGAAAAAAAGGACACGATAAGTTATCGTGTCATGTTTGTGTATGGAATTTCGTGTTTCGTGTCTTATCGTGTTGTGTCTTATCGTGTATGGGTATACACGATATGCCAGCCCTAGGTAAAAATATGAAAGGGATGTAAACTTCGACCTTTTTTACATTAAAGGAAAAATTAGAATAATGAGTTTTGTTACCAAGTATTTAAGGCAAAAAAAAAAAAAGAAAAAAGAAAATTGTAGATTTGATAATTTGAAACATAAATCGTTGGGCCTTGGCAACGGAAGGAAAGGAACAATTTCAGAGGGAAGATATTCCGAAAGGGGAATCTATTCTTCACTTCACTTGATCCACACGAATACTCTCTCTTGCAATCAAAAACCCTAACTTCTATCTTCATCATTCACAATCATTACTATAAGGTAAAAAACCCTCTCTCCCTCTCTCTGTATAATCTATCAACACTGATTGAATGGTTCTTCGTTTTGTTGTTTTTGATGCATTTGTTGTGTTAAGTAGTGATGATTGCAAGTTGATTCAAGTTTTGGATCATCAGTTTTATTAGGGCATGTTCTTGTTTCCCCCTGAAAGTTGAAGTATTTTGAAAACTGAAGTTGCTATGATCACTTTAGGATGCACATTTTAGAAAACCCCTACAAAGTTAGTTTTTTCGATTTAGAAATTAAGTTAGTTTTTTTTATGCAAGTGCATTTGGGTGTTTCTGATTTCGAAATGAAGTGCTTCTTGTACAAGAGATGAGGGAAAACCTAATATGAGGGGTGTTCAGTATTCGATTCGGATTCGAAAAATTCGAAATTCGACTCACTTCGAATTCGAGTATCAAGCTTGAATTCGGTTTTAAAATATTCTAGTTCGATTCGAAATCTAATACGAATTTATGATTTTCAATTCTATTTTATTCGAAATTCGAATTAAAATTTTACATATATATTTTTTTATGTTTATATATACATGAATATTATATAAACACATGCATATGGAGAAAAACTTTCGTAATTTGGGTCTAACTCTAAAAACCCTTATAATTAGTTTGTAGTAGTTTTAAAAATAAAATGTAAAACAATTTATTATTTAGGGTGAATTTGAACTAAATCGAATTTATTCGAATTCGAGTTTCTAATACAAATGAATCGAATCGAATTAAATTTCGAATTGTGCATAAAATTCGAATCAAATAAATCATTTCCTTAATGGAATTCGGATCGAATATGAATTAAAGTGAAAATTCATTATTTGATTCGTTGAACACCAGTTATATCTATCCCACGAGATAGAGAGACTGCTCTCATTGTAATCCCGACTCAAAAGCTCTTTTTTGCAGTATAAAATATAACATACGGTATAGTAGTATAAGGGAAAGGAAAGAAGAGCACAAAAGAAGGTTTACCGTTCACGAATCACGAACCACCTAGAAAGTAACCAGCACTGACGCCTAGGAAGAAAGGCAAACCAAAGGGTAGCTAAAACAAATCTATACGCCCCCTAGATATACCTAACCTTTATTTGACGTCTCGTATCACCCAGTGTTGCAGAAGTCGGTCTAGGCGGCCGATTAATCGGCGCCTAGGCGCTAATAGGCTGTTCATCGCCTAAATTTGAGCAAATCAGCCAATAAATCGGTCCTAGTCGGTCAAAAGTCAGTCAAGTCGGACTAATCGGACCAAGGTTTTTTGCTCAATATCGGTCCTAGTCGGTCAAAATCGGTCCTAGTCGATCAAAAGTCGGTTAATTTTTGAATCTCTAAGTACTTGATTTGTTATTTTTAAGTTTAATTGCTTATGTTTGAACCATACTATTTGAAACTTTAAGTATTTATGTGAATTTTGAAGTATTATTTTTATATTATTGTGTATATATATATAAATTTGAAAAATTACATATAAAAATTCCCATTCCGATTAATCCCTAGGCGGTACCTCACCGCCCACCTAGCGCCTAGCGCCTAGCGCCTGCTACAACATTGGTATCACCATGGTTATGTGGTACATGATGAAGTTTTGATATTTGAAATCTAGTGGTGACCTATTCTAACCTACATTTGATCATGTGCCCTCGTTGTTGACTTGTCAAATTCTTATGTCATCGGAGGTTAGTAAATCATAAGACCTTAAAATGTGTTTATTGTTGTTTCAGGTTTACTGTTATGCTTGTGTGGTTTATATGGCTTACCCTGGTGTCCTGAACTCGTTATACGCGGCTGCTGTTTGGATTGCTTCATACGCGCTTGTTGCAGTAATTGGGTTGTTTCAGATCTCCACTTTTATTGGTTCTTCCATTTTTAATCGGTAAACCACTCTAAAGAGGAGAGAGAAAGATCGAGAAATGGTGAAAGAGATGATTCTTGATGTTATAGGTGGGTCGGAAGGGTTGAGCAATGGGCGAAATGGGCAAGTTTTATAATAAAAAATGATTTAGGATTTCTTATACATTAAAAGAACACTTGGGTATGCTGGTAACTTTCAACTTGTTTGACCCGTTTGACCAATTTAACACCCACCCTCTCAGTATTTTTCTGGTTGTTAACTAACTTAGTTTTTCTGTTTGTTGTCTTCTTAAACGTTATGCAGTTTGCGGCACAAATTGACGGCTGCATTCAGTGTGGTAAAGAGAACAAAAACATGGTGAAGACCAAAGATTATGACGTTTGAGTGTTTTTTTTCTTTTGGTATGACTTGTGTATGTCTGCGTCCTATGTTAACTATTTACTCTTTTAACAATCTTTCGAGTGTTTATTAATTGATATCGTTCATGTACCTTAAACAACGCTTATAGGCACAAACATGCAAATGTCGCCTCTTGAACTGAAAGAGAGCTAGTAACATAAACAGCTTTTCTTCAAGACCTTTATTCTCATAGCTGCTAGCCCTCTTAACCAAACTCCGCATCACACTCACACAATGACTTTTTTGGCGTGCGTACGTTTTCAGTTCTACGTTTTGACGTAAAACTTTTATGGAACGACAAGGCAACGCGCGGGGCAATTTACTAGTTAAATACATGTATAAAACATGTCAAATACACCTAACAAGCTAAGAATTAGCATAAAAGCATATATCAAACGATATTTAGACTCATTTCCTCCTTCGAATGAGGATCAGCTACAGATGAAATACAGTCGTCGATATCAGGAAGACGAGTTTTTGGAAGAAGATGATCCGGGTCAGGTTGTTTGCGGGCTTGCAGCTGTGATTTTATGGAGATGGGTTAAAGTTTGGGTAGGACAAGTTTTCTTGTCTAACCTGTCTCCCTTCTTTAAAACCTAGTCTGATTCATCCTTCCAACTTTCTCACTTATAGTTCTACCAATTTATTTCATTTATAAAGCCCACACGCTTGTAATTTAAAGTTCAAAACAACCCAACCTTGAGCGTTTGGGCAAAGATTGCCAAGCCTAATTCTGCAACTTTTTTTTGAACGACCAACAAAAACTTGATCACTCGGGTAAGCCCAATAACAAAAGGCCACCTACGCCCGCGAACACAGACAGCGGTGGTGACCTAGCCCGGAGGAAACCTTTCGCTCGAAAGCCCACTGTGGTAAAACTCTCAACCTAAAGCAATTTTGCTCTAGGCGAGACTTTAATCCATGACCTCTAAACATTGGAAGGTCATCGGCCTAATTTTGTATTTAATGATGGGTGACTTCCCGATAAATTCTCCACTCAACAAATGTGTGAATTCTGTGGGCAACATTGACAATATAGACTTATATGAGGAATCTGATGTTAGAAATGGTATCAGGGTCAGTCATCGGGATAGTGGGACAAAAATTATCTAGGATACAGAGTCCCTATATTGTTTAAGATTGTGGGGCAAATCTAATCAAGGACGATGAGTCCAATAGATTGGGGTGATTGTAACTCTCTAGGAACATCACATGTTGGTCGTAGATAGGAGAAATGTTGTGTTCACAAAACAAAATCGCTTAAATATCATCACCGCATTTTTGACGCATTGTTTGTGAATCATAGCATTTTTGACACATTGGCTATGAATGATAGGAAAACTCCATACATAAGTGCGCTTAGGTGTAAGCAATCCCAAGATGGGTCACTCCTACAAACTAAGTAACAATTCTGGCAACTAAAAACAAATTTGTGAGCAAGTGAGTGTAACGAACAATATTTGTTGATATGTGGGGTCAGATGTTGCATACAATATTGAAACTTGGAACTGACTATATAAACGAACTGTCTGGTTATCGTTATATAATGTTTTTTTCCACTTTTTGAAATACGGTTATGCATTATAAATACCATTAACCATTTTTTATCATTTACAAAACTTAATACAAAGTGACGATTTTGTAAGAAAGCCTGCTCAAACTGTCATACTGAACTGTTTTGAAACGATCAGTTTGATTTGTTGTTTTCAAATCATAGTGATTTGTTGAGATATTTTGTCAAAACCAAGTCATGAACAAGGCCATCTTCTTTGTTTTATATGTTAGTTTTTTAAGTTAAAAGGAGGCAGTGTATATTTAAAGAACAATACAAACTGTTTTCAAACTTAAATTTGAGTATGGTTGGATCAGGTTTTGAAAAAACAAAATTGTTTATAGGTCTTTGTTGACTTAAGCATGCAGCCAGAACAATAAACACTGAAAAACAAAATAAAAAGCAAATATTGATCGCTCTTTTGTCTCCAAATATTCCAAACATTTCAAGCAAAAATGAAGTCACCATAACTGTCTTCTTTCCAAACAATTCAACATCAAACATCTTTAAATTCTTACTCGTCATCGCCGTCTTCATCATCGTCGTCCCCTCCAGCAGCAGCATTCAAAGCATTCAACCTCTCGATAAGTTTCTGCTTTCTTTCATCATACGTCAGCTTCTTCAGGTTATACCTAAAACAACACAAAATAAAATATATAATTAAAATGTTCAATTACTTATATGAATAATAAAACGTAAAGATAGTTTGGTACCTCTTGTGCTCCTTAGGAGGTTGCTTCTCGGATTTCTTTGGAGTAGGATCGGCTCGAATGGCAGCATGCACCTTTTTGTAAAGTTCTTCAATGTTATCAGCCTCAACCCCAGCTTTAATGTACTCAGAGAAGTGAGTCTGATACTTTTCTGGCTCGTCTTCCATTAACGTCTGCATGCATTGCATTTCCGTATATAATAAATTATTATTTGTTCAAATAAAAAGTTGACTATAGTCAAATGTTAGATAGTGTAAGGCTCACCCTCATGTAGGAAGCAACATGCCCTCCATAAATGTAGTTGCGGTGTACTTCAGCATCAAGTTGCTTACCATCCTTGTTAAATCCAGCAAACCGCTTTTCACTGTGGGGGATGTCAAGGCCGCCATCCAAAGCACCCTAGATAAAAATAATAATTATTATATAAAATGACTAAGAAAGTTTTTTTGCATTATAAACAACTTGAGCGACATCCGGCCTAATTTTTCCATTATGTTCTAAATTTATATTTTTTTACATGTTTAACCCAATAGAGAAACACATAAATAAATAGAAATGTAACAACGTAGACAGATTCAAAGTAGTCAATGGCGAATAGCGACAAATAGTGATATAATACCTTTATGCTACATAGCGAATAGCGACAAATTGCAGGCGCTATTTTATAAATAGCGATACCCTAGATTTTTTTTTACTTTATATGTATTATATTATAACAAAATACCCTGGTATATATGCTATTTTACATTTATATTTAACAAAAACCTGAAATCCAGCTATTTTATAGCTATATTTAATTGCTATTTATATTAAAAAACAAAAATAAATAAAGTGTTGCTACAACCCTAATAGTGACACTAGACCTATACGTTACGTAGCGCGCTATAGTGAATGCTACCATTGACAACTATGGACAGATTATTGAGTAGCAATTACCAAAAGGCGGTCAAGGACTCAAACCGCAGTTTAAGCTTTAAATATACAATTTATGCACCTTGAGAGCACCAAAAACACGATTGCCAGTGGTTGTTCTGATAAGACCAACATCCAAAAGAGCCCTGAAAGGCCTCCTGCTCTCTGCAGGTTCCACAGAGTAATCTTCTCCAGTTGCCTGTAAAATCATATTATAATATCTCAATTAACATAAATCCACATGATTATGAGATCATAAATGAGTTACATACCTCAACATTTCCCTGGTACTCATCGTCCATCTCAAGCTTTTTCAAAACCCGGCGAGCCAAAAGAAGCCCGGTACAGTAGGCTACATTTGAAAATAGTTTAACAGCAGTTTTTATAAATAAATATATAAAATCATAAACATAGTTTCAGAAGCATATGTACCTGCAGCATAATTTGTGAGCCCAACTTTGAGACCATAGTTAGGCAACTCATGCGCATATGCTGATGCTAGAACCATATCGCCAGCAATGCTTGCAGACACAATTTGTGCAACTATATCCTTGTTGCTCTAATGTCATCATTAAGGAACTAAATTTTCTAAAAAAGTTAGAAGCAAAAGCAGCCCAACTCTAGTAAAAGCTATGCAGTTAATATCGGTCCACTAGTAAAATATCGGTGTCAAATATCCGTCAGAATATCAGAACCGATATTACCAGCAATATTGACCGATATTTGACTGATATAACCGATCTATCACTGAATTATTAGTGTTAAATTGCTATATATATAAATTCTGCATTATATTAAAATTACTAATATCCCACCGATATAATATATATCAAATATCGGTCAAGACCGATATCCGATATTTTACCGCATTAACTGCATAGGTAAAATGTAGCAAATTGAGATTTTATAATTTAAAAATACAACCAACAGATTTAGTTTCTAAAACCAAAACTACGAGACGAGTAAAAAGTAGACAGTAGATTAATGATTAAAAAAGGGGGTAAATGGCAAGGATACAAATCGCACGACATAACGATACTTTGGTGTATTATACTTATTTTTGTCTTGGTTAATCAGGCGAATCCTAGCACGATAATCAGTCTTACCCTCTGCATTAAAAAATAAAAAAACAAAAAAAAAGTTATAATGTATTAATGCAACTCAATAAACATTCAAAATGACTTTGAAAAAATAACAAAGATATCCATACGTCGTCTTCTTTTGAACTTGACTTGAAACCGTTTGAAGTAGGACCTTGACTTCTGGGCTTTCACAAAAGCCTTAAAAATAAACAATCAGCAACACAATTAGCAAAAATACATCAAAATTACACATCCCCAAAGTCCAAAACCAGTGTAACTTATATGTACTTTAACGGATCATACACGATACAACACAATGTCATCCAGCTGACCATTGTTTTTCAAGCAAGGGCAAAAGAACAACGGGTCACGACATAACACATGTCGATGCAGTTACAACATAACACACGGTCCAAAACATTTTATCACTGTTTCCTACTATTTACCAGCAGCCAAAAAAAAAAAAAAAAAAAAAAAAACTACAAACTTAATCTTCAAACTTGCTAACTCTAGCAAAATTTTCATTTCTCAATCAACAATTTACATAAAAAAATCAAACTAGATTCGAACAAAAATAAAGTCAACAGAAACTAATTCCGGGCACAAGAATTGCAACTTTTTTTTTAATTTGCTGGGCTAATGTTCATATCATATCATAAATAATAATTACAAAATCATAAATAATTACAGAATTACAGAACTATAAATAATAACAGAATTATACATAATTACATAATTATAAATAATACAAAACTATAAATAATTTCCAAATTACATAATTAGGGTTTAATGATACAATTCACAGTACAACAAAGCATGAATCATCAACATAATTCGTTATGAATCAAATTGCATATTCAAAAACCAAACAAACATAAATTAGAGTTTAATAAACTAATACTTGATATCAATCACAACAAAGCAACTCAAAATGTAGCTTTATTGTTATAAGAATTTGAGATGTTTTAACATGTAATTATTCTAAAGATAACAATGGCGTTTTTAGTTCAATTTGTGTGGATTTATTTGATAAAATGGAATTGAGAAGAGTGATAAAAGGAGGTTGGAGATCGTTACCATATGTGTGTGATTGTTGATATGCTCAGACGAAGAGAATTCAGAGGCAGTGAAACAATGATTTTTGAAGGTGTTCAAATACCAAAACCCTAAGGTGGTGTATAGATCGACGGCTACGATTGGTTTTGTTGTTTGTTTTAGGGTTTTTAGGGAGTTTCATGTGTAGTCCTTAAAGTGTTATAACATGTCATATACTGTCCAAAACTTTTAGAGTAAATTAATTTTTTAGTCTTTGTGTTTTAGTGGTTACAACCACTTAAGTCCAAAATCAAAAAGTTTAACGCCTTAAGTTCCTAGCCATTTATTTTGTAACGTTTTGAGTCCAATTTTGGTCATTTTATAACGGTTTGAGTCCAATTTTGTTAAAAAAAAAATTGGACTCGAAAGGTTAAATTTTGGACTCAAATGGTTATAAAAAAGTGTCTAGAGACTCAGGGTGTTAAACATTTTGATTTTGAACTCAAATGGTTAAAACCACTAAAACAAAAGGACTCGAAAAGTAATTTACACAAACTTTTATGTGTGTTATATGTTAATTATTAGACGATCTTTGTAGACTCTAGTGGCATGGCACAACTCTCTCCCCTCAATTTCAAATGATTGGTTGTAGTATAATTTTACACCCCGGTGCTTCTCCTCTTCACGCACGTTTTACTACTCACGCCTAAGCCCTTGACGTCCCTCTTTGACACCTCTGCGATATTGTTAAGCGCACTTCCATGTTGAGGTGTATGTGGGTGTTAACGCATAACACTTACCCTTGTAATTGAATGATTTTTTTACTCAATCTTTGTGTCGTTCTACGTACATGGTCTAGTAGTATCTCGGTTTGGCATATATGTCATATGTACAACCCAGTTGAAACTTAAGTATTTGATGACGGGGGTAGCCCAAGACCAAATAAAATGACCAAGTATGTAAACGCCCAAAAGGTTAAAAGGTTCAATGGTTGAAAAAGCTGAGAAGATGGAGTAAAGTAATACGGGAACAGTAAACAAGTCACATCCCCAAACAGTCTCACCAACCACAGCCGTAGAAGCAATGCAGGTCCACAGAGCACATGCTATTATCCAGGGGTCAAAAGGCTTCAACCCCCGAAAGGGTAAGCCCCTCGCTGCAAGCTAGTTCACTAGTCAAATGAATACTTCTTTGGAAGATGTCTTCTCCTATATAAGTGACACTTCATTTATCAAGAGGGGACATTCCTGGTCAGATTTGCTTCCTCAAACTCTGGTCCTTCACATCGTACACTTGCTTCACGCTAGTGTCTCTCACTCACATTCAAATTACACTTATTCTTTTTGTTCCTCAATCCTTTTCTGAACAACACTTCAGAATTGGATCTTCAAACAAGAAAAACAAACTAGTGAACCTCCTTCCACGTCTTGCAAACGTGGGGGACCCCACGACCTGCGTTAAGCAAGGTTAAACCCTTTAACACTTCTGCTTAACCACCCTTGCTACTATCTTTGGTCTATTATTTGTTGCTTCAACAAGTTGGCGCCCACCGTAGGGCTACGCCGCTATTTCTCCTCAAAAAGACCTAGTAGTGTAGCTCTTCTCTCTTAAAGTTGCCATGTCCGAAAGTGGATCCCCGGGTGAAGTGAACCAGGTACCAAACACTTCAACTCCGGGTAGCAGCCAAGCTCATGTGGCTATTCCCACCTCTTTTTCAACTCCGGGGAGCACACCCGAGTTTCTCACATTTAACACTCCAACTCCTTCTAGATCCGGAGTTCCTTCCCCTAACGTTGGTGTCACTGACACCCCCACACGTATTGAACTTACCCCCGAGGGAGTTGCCAATAATTTTCTTGAGTTGAGGACTCTCCTCAACCAGTATATGAACAAAGAAAAGGACAAGGGAGTGAGGATTCGTCTAGACTATGATGAACCTGAACCAACACTGTCTCCCGGACCTCCCATTCCACCTTTTACAACCAGGAATGAAGCTTGGCCCAGTAATCCTCCAAACCCTGTTCCATATTTGTCTACTATGGCAAACCCTACAACATATCCCCTCTTTTCATCTCAGCCAGTTACGAGTGGTGCCCCTCTGGGCCATGAGCTGACTTTGGATCAGCTCCTAGATTCACCAGTACCAAGCTTTCCAGCTTCTACAGCCAATTCGTGGGAACAAGCCCTGTTTGTGCTTCCATTAGCACGAAGTGCGGTAATGAGCACCCCTCTTGGAGTCAGCTACCCAGCCACCTCCGGAAGCCTCCAAGGCTTTAACCCATGACCCAGTTGATGACCCAGATGATGACCAACTTCCCATGGCAACACTTCATCAATCAAGTGTTAGCCACTCAAGGAAACAACAATGGTAACAATAATATGGGCACAAGGGTCGAAGAAGACTTGGCCAAACCCTATAAGCCAAGTAACCTTTCATGCTTCTCACAGCAAATAGCCGATTATGATTTTCAAACGAAGATCAAGATGCCATCCCACATCAGGACGTATGATGGGTCTGAGGACCCAGAGGATCATCTTCAGATCTTTACCGGTGCAGCAAGGATAGAGAAATGGTCAAACGCTGAATGTTGTCTAATGTTCATGCAAACCCTTATCGGATCTGCCAGGATCTGGTTCAACAATTTACCTGCTCGAAGCATTTGAAGCTTTGATGACCTTAGCAAGGGTTTTTTGGCCAACTTCTCCCAGCAGAGACGGTATGTCAAAGATGCAACAGTCATTTTTCAAATAAAACAACGTGACAATGAAAGTCTTCATGAGTTTATTGAACGATACAAAAAGGAAGGTCTAACCTATGTAGGGGCAGATGAAAAAATGAGGGTAGCCGGTTTCATGAACGCTATCACCTCGAAATACCTCACAAGAGATTTCAACAAGTCCCTGCCCAAGACCTTGGAAGAAGCCCTCGAAAGGGCAGAATCCCACATCCGGGGAGAGGAAGCAGTCGACATCAAAGAGCAAAGGAAAAGAGGGTATAGCTGGCAAAGTAATAGCCCGGTTAGAAAAAGAGGGAATTACAACTCCTACGACAGACGACAAAAGGGTTCAGACCATCGAAGATCTGAAGGCTGGAACCCTCCAACCAGGGAGAAAGGCATGAGCTTCACACCCCTCACAAAGACTCCTCAAGAAATCCTTGCAACAGAAGAAGTTAAGCAGAACTTTAGGCCCCTAGGCCTCTCCCCAAAAGCAGAAAAAATGAGAACTCCACACAGTTCTGCGAGTTTCATGAAGAAAAGGGTCACCACACCAACGATTGCTTCCAGCTCAAGAAAAGAATTGAAGAGGCTGTTAAGTCAGGAGAACTCGCCCATTTGGTAAAAGGGGTTCGAGACAAAATGGCTGAAGGAAATGGAAAGGAAGTCAATATGGTGAACTCTGATGAAAAGGTTCCTCATAAAAGGCAGCGGTTGGAAGCTTGGGAGCTTCAATGTGTTTGCTTTCCCCCAATAGAAAAAGGCCCTCTTTCAAGCACTCTCGTCGTGGAAGCTACCATTGGAACATTGGAAACACATAGGGCATACATAGACACTGGGGCAGCCACTGAAATCATGTTCGAAAAGTTCTTCAACTGCTTGAGTAATGAAGAACGTCCAGGCTTCAACCCTCTGAAACCTCCATAAAAGGCATTGCTGATATACCCCTTAAGCCTTTAGGGCAACTGACGCTGGATGTTTGTTTCAGTGAAGGTCAGAAGAAAAGAATCCGGCCACTCACCTTTGTGGTTATCAACATACCTTCAAACTATGATGTGATCATAGGAAGACCGGGGCAATGTGCCTTCTTCATGGCCGTATCTGTTGGTCATGGCACGGTAAAATTCCCAACCGAAAGGGGGATAGCAACCCTTCAACCCTCTCAAGAGGCCTACATGGTTGAAGGCGAAAGTCACAGAAGCGAAGAAGACAAGCAAAGGCTTATCATAAATCCTAAGTACCCTGAACAAAGAATAAGGGCCAACCCAAGCCTTTCACAAGAAACTCTCTCTTATTTGGAAAAGTTGCTGACACATTACAGCGATGTCTTCGCTTGGTGTCCGGAAGATATGACAGGAATCCCCCGAAGTATTGCTGAACATGAGTTAAGAATACCACCCGATGTCAAACATGTGGTCCAAAAGAAAAGAAGCTTAGCACCAGAAAGAAGCCTGGCTGCTTGTCAGGAGGTTGAGAAGCTCGTATCTGCTGACATTCTGCGAGAAGTCAAGTACCAATCATGGGTTGCAAACCCGGTTATGGTCAAGAAACCAGACAACTCTTGGAGAATGTGCATAGACTTCAAAGATCTCAACAAAGCTTGTCCTAAGGACTGCTATCCACTACCAGAAATTGACCTCAAGGTCGACTCGCTCACCGGTTACCCTTTCAAATGCTTTCTCGATGCTTACAAAGGGTATCATCAAATACTCATGAAAGAGGAAGACGAAGAAAAGACGACGTTCCACACTGATAAAGGAATCTTCTGTTACAAGAAGATGCCCTTCGGACTAAAGAACGCCGGAGCAACCTACCAACGCTTGGTGGACAAGGCTTTTGCAAGTCAAATTGGCAAAAACATGGAAGCCTATGTCGACCACTTGGTGATCAAAAGCAAGACGGAGTATCAAATGCTTAATGACATCCAAGAAACTTTCAAAAATCTCAGAAAGGTTAACATGAAACTTAACCCTAAAAAATGCTCATTTGGATTCAAAGAAGGAAAATTCCTGGGTCACATTGTCGGAAAATAAAGCATTAAGGCCAACCCAAACAAAGTAAAAGCTGTCCTCGAAGCTAAGCCACCAAAAACCAAAAAGGAGGTTGAAAGCTTAAATGGGAAACTGGCTGCCTTGAAGCGTTTCACTTCCAAGCTGGCTGAAAGGTCCCTGCCCTTCTACAAGACACTCAAAAATTGTTCTGATAAGAAGGATTTCAAGTGGACTGATGAGGCTGAGGAAGCCTTCAACCAGATGAAGCAACACCTTGCTTCCTTGCCAGACATCGCAGCTCCAGAAACAGGAGAATTAATTTCAGTCTACCTATCAATTGCTGAAGAAGCTATAAGTGTCGTCCTCACAATCGAACGAAACACGGCTCAGGTACCTGTTTACTTCTTCAGCAAAACTTTAAAATTGGTTGAGACCAAATATCCTCCCCTTGAAAAACTTGCCTTAGCCTTAGTTCAAACAGCTAGAAGGCTTAGGAGGTATTTCCAAGCACATACCATACAAGTGGTCACTGACCAACCTGTTAAAAATGTGCTTGAAAAACCCGAAAATTCGGGAAGATTGGCAAAATGGGCAGTGGAGCTAGGTGAACACAACATCACCTATGTCCCACGAAAAGCTATTAAAGCCCAAGTCTTGGCTGACTTCCTTGTGGAAGTCCCAAACCAAACAATCGACGAAGTAAACACTACCACCACTGAACCCTTCAACCCTGAAGCCTGGAAGCTGTTCACCGACAGAGCTTCAAGCGTTGAAGGGTCAGGGGCTGGGTTAGTTTTAATCAACCCAGAAGGTTTGGAATTCACTTATGCTCTTCGTTTTGATTTTCAGACCACCAATAATGAGGCTGAATACGAGGCACTGATCGCCGGCTTAAGGCTGGCTAAAGAAATGAAAGTTCAAAAGCTTGAAGTGTTCACAGACTCATTACTAGTCTCGAGCCAAGTCAATGATAGCTATGTTGCCAAAGAACCCAATATGAGAAGATATAAGGAAAAAACCAAAGAGCTGATGAATACCTTCCAAGCATGCAGTATTAAACAAATTCCCAGATCCCAAAACAAAAAGGCTGATGCCTTAAGTAAGCTAGCATCTCTCACCTTTGCCCACCTCACCAAGAAGGTGTTGGTAGAAGTGTTGAAGGCTCCATCGATTGACGAATTGGAGGTCCAAGACGTAGTCACCGAGGAAGATCCAAACTGGATGACTCCCATCAAAAAATTCCTTCAAAATGGTGAACTACCCAATGATCAAGTAGAAGCTGAAAGGGTTAAAATCAAAGCAAGACAATATGTGTTGCAAGGAGAAACCCTCTACAAAAAGAGTTACCTTGCCCCCTTGCTAAGATATGTTGGTCCCGAGCAAAGTAAGTATTTAATCAAAGAAATTCACGAAGGCGTGGAGCCCATTTTGGAGCAAGGTCGGTGGTTGCAAAACTCATGAACCTCGGATATTTTTGGCCCTCGATGCATCGTGACACCACCGAGCAATTGAAGAAATGTGATGCCTGTCAGATTCATGCACCGATCCCAAAAAGTCCCAAGCATGATCTTGTCCCAATAACCTCGGCATGGCCATTCCATAAGTGGGGAATGGACATTGTTGGACCATTCCCTCCAAGCAAAGGAGGAGTGAAATTCTTGCTAGTGGCAATAGACTATTTCACCAAATGGCCCGAGGTTAAACCCCTTGCAAAGATCACAGGCAAACAGGTCATTGACTTCGTTTGGGAAAACATCATCTGACGCTATGGATTGCCGGGAGTGATTGTCACCGACAATGGGAAGCAATTCGCTGAAAAGCCTTTCAGCCTTTGGTGTAAAGAGTACAGGATCAACCAGATCTTCAGCTCAGTGGCTTACCCGCAATCAAATGGCCAGGTTGAAAGGCCAAATCGAAGCATAGTGGAAGGCATCAAGACAAGATTAGGAAGATATGAAAGCAATTGGCTCGAAGAATTGCCTAGTGTTCTATGGGCAATTAGAACAACCGAAAAAACAAGCCACAAGAAAACACCTTATAGCTTGGTATTTGGATCCGAGGCCGTAATCCCTGCTGAAATAGGAGTTGTAACCCAACGAATCGTCAACATGGATCCCGAAACGAACCAAAAAGAGACCATGTTGAATTTACAACTCCTAGAGGAAGCCTGAGATCAAGCTGCAATCCAAGAAGCCAAATATAAGCAGAAAATGGAAGCCTACTACAACAAGAAGGTTAAGAATGAACAATTCAAGCCAGGGGACCTAGTCCTCAGAAACAATGAAGCTAGCAAAAAGGAAAATCAAGGAAAGCTGGGCCCAAAATGGGAAGGTCCATACACCATCCTCGAAGTACACAAGGGTGGATCCTACAAGCTAGCAGATTCAGAAGGCAAAAGGCTTCCAAGGCATTGGAACGGCAAAACCCTGAGAAGATTCCATGTTTAGACAGGAAAGTTTGGTTTGTATCAAAATGTACCTCGAACCTTTTGTAAAAAGCAAGTACGGCTTGAATGAATGAAGTTGTTTTATCAAACTTGTCTTTCTATCCTAAGGTCAGGTTGAGAACCTAGCAAAAAACTTCATGGCAAGGGCCATGTAAGGGGATGAGCTCCCAGGCCACATCGCTCAATAGGTTCAAGGGTTGAATGAACCTATATAAGGGGTGAGTTCCTAAATCAATACAACTCCATGAGACCTATCAAGCCAAAACAAAATTGTCTCATAGACAGGTCTGAACAATCTACACCAATCGTTCCTTAAGCCTTAGAAATATAACCAACAAACAGGCTTACGAAGTCGAATAAATCACAAAGAAATAATAAAGAGGATAGGTGCTATGTCTTCTTGTTAAAAAACACCAAGGCTAAGTGTCTGCAGCACTGAACCCTTTAAGGTGTAAAAAACATAAAGGCAACGCAAATTCAACAAAGACAAAGTTAAAAGA
The DNA here is from genome assembly GCF_002127325.2 of Helianthus annuus. Lineage (NCBI taxonomy): Eukaryota > Viridiplantae > Streptophyta > Magnoliopsida > Asterales > Asteraceae > Helianthus > Helianthus annuus. The sequence continues at coordinate 59,419,634 of NC_035448.2, forward strand.
GAATGAAAATTATCCAAGGAAAAATACAAGCAAAAAGAAAATCCTTCAGCAAAATATACAAACCAAATCAAGAGCTATCAAGGCTTCAAGCTACCCACGTGACAGCTTGAAACACTGAAGGCTTCAACCCACCTATGATTAGCCAAAAGGCTTGAAGGGTTAAAGCCAACCAAACAAACTCAGCAAAACAGGCATAAACATAAAAACACAACACAAGTAACATAATTAACCATCATACCATAGCAAAGAAATTCATGAAAGACTTTCAAATAAAAGTTAAGGCAAGTCTTAGTAACTTGCAAGTTTAACTACTGTCCAAATGGCCATACAGGCCCAACACACCACCAACAGGAACCTTAAGGGTTCCTGGAAACCTAATATTGTTCAAAGTAACATTACAAATCATAAGTTGTTTTGCTAAGAAAGCTACGAATAAACATCAAACAGCAGAAGTGTTGGGATTGAACCCTATCAGAGGAACAGATAATTAAAGCCAAAACTGGATCAGAGCAGTGGATCCAGAATAAGCAGATGTCTTAATACAAATCTCTCCCCTTGAAAGTGATTACAACATATGCTGACCTCCTATCTGCTGATCTTGCTAAATGCTGACCTACAACTGCTGCTCAAGTAAAGACCTGATGAAAGACTAAAGCCCTGCTGATTCAATCTACTGCTTTGAGCCAAGCACTGCTGATCCGGACAAGTGCTGCTGGGTTCACAACAGTGGAAGGTAGCAACAGCTGATCTATTGTCTGTTTGTAATGAAATGTAATAGCAGTAGTTAACATAGCAGTGTTTGTATAGATCAGAGGTTAGAGTTTGTTAGGAGGTTAGATGTCACTTTCATGGTGACGTCAGCTAAGATGCTCAGTAGTTTGCAAGTGCCTATAAATAGACCAGTACTTTGTACTGTTCTATTAGCTCTTTTGCACAATCGTCTTCTTTGCACGAACAAACAACTGAGCTCTGGCTGAGGGGGAGTTTGCATTCATTCATCAATCATTGTAATCGTTATTGAAATAAATTCAATCTTCCGATTCATTGTGTAAAGATGTTTGATCAAAGTATTACTCTCGTTTGATTGTATGCAAAGTTTGTTTACATCTTAATTCCGCTGCACACTCATCTATTTTCACTTTAATTACAAACACAAAATACAATCAGAAATAAACTCAGATCCAACAATTGGTTTGCATGGGAATCTAAGGGTTGGGCTGGATAAATCGAAAATCAAGTGCTACAAGTGTAATAGGTTGGGACACTTTGCTAGGGAATGTAGGAGTCAAACTACTGGTCCCATAATCACTCATCCTAGCTCAAATCCTAGATCTCAAAATCAAGGCACTGTGCACTATGCCCAATATGCCCCGGCAGCTCAAGTGAACACTGCTCACTATGCTGCTGCCCCTGTGCCAGTGCACTATGTCCAAACCACTGTTCCACAGATCCAATATGTTTAAACCCCTGTCCCTCAGGCACAAGTGCAACCTGCACCTCAAACCACTGCTCCAGCAGCAGTACAACCAGATCAACAAAGTTTTTTCACTCAAGGGTTTGTTGATTGGAGCAGTATGCCTGAAGACCTTAGTGATGAAAATTTTGCACTCTATGCTTCCAATGTTTCTTCTCATGATGAATTTTGTTTGATGGCATTAGAGTCAATACAGGAGGGTGTTGAATATGAAGAGGAACAGCTGGGTTCTGAAACAGTGGATGAGGTGACTGAAGCAGTGGTTACTGCTGTGGCTGATGAAGTACTGTTGGGAGAAAGTTCAGGTACCCTGATTGAAGCACTGACAGACCCATGGTCAGAAGAGAACAAGGAAGAAAAGAGAGAAGAAAAAGCAGGTGAGAAAGAAGAAAGAGCTGAAGATGAAGAAAATCCTCAATGTGATTGTGCAATGATGGCTGCTGCCAAGGTAACACCTCAAGTTCTTGAAAAACTGTGTTCTGACAATTGCATTATTGCTTTTGCTAACATCAAAGAGGTGAACGAAAACCTTCGGGATAAAATCTTAACTGATGAAGTCAAATTTGAAAGATCTCTAAAAGAACTTAAAAACAAATTGACTGAAAAGGACAAAGAGATTAGCAGCTTGAAATAAGAGCAGAGCATAACCAAAACCCAACTCCAAACTTTGGTAGAAAAATACCAAGTTTGCAAAAAGGAGTTAGAGTCCACCCAGATCACATGTGAGAGATGGGTGGAATCATGCAAAGGGTATGAGGTTATGCTTGAAAAACAGATAAAAAGCAATGTGAAATTTGGGGTTGGCTATAGAAAACATGATGATGAAAACACTGCTTTTGGAAAATCTGTTCAAACCACTGATGTAACCACTGAGTTCATCCCCACAAACAAGAATGGCCAAGAAGTGAAAATCACTGACAAACTTGGTAACAAAATCACACTTGACAGACCAATGGGATCCTCTACTTTTGAGGAGCTTGAAAATCATCAGTTTAAACCAAAATGGTCTGATGAGTGTGATATTCTTGAAAATTTCAAGCCAGTGGACTTTACATCAACTGATGGTGTTAAAGCTCCAAAAGCTAAAGTCATACCTCTCAAGGACATCCCAGCAGTGGTTAAAACCTCTGTTGCAAAGGAGTCTGAAAAGAGAAAGAAGAAAGAATAAATTGATAACTTGTTTTGTGAATTCTGTGAGAAAAGGAATCATCTAACAAAAGACTGTTTCCACTTAAAAGCTTATGATATAAACAGAACAAGTGTCATAGTTCCAGCTGAAAGTTGCATTGTCTATGGTAAAACAAACCACAAAACTCAAGCATGTGTGTATCTCAAAAACTTTGATGTGAAAAAGAATGAGTACCTTGCTAAAACATCCTTGAGTCCATCATCATCATCATCATCTGTCAAATTCACCAAGAAACAACCACTGTTTGTACCAGTTCAAACAGCTGTCACAAAATAGTTGAACCAAACATCTGTCAAAAGAGATGTTCAGGTTACTGATGCACCCCCTGCCAATCAGTTCAGAAAAGGCAAGGAAAAACAGTCTTACCAAAGGATTCCACACGTTTATGAGGCCTACAAAAGGCCCTCTAAACCTAAAGTGAATAAGCATCCTTTTGGTTATCAGCAGGTGATTGGTCAAGACCCTCAACAGTGGTTAGCAAGAAACAGTACTAAAACTGTCCAAACCCCTGACCTAACCACTGTCCATCACTCTGCATCCATACCAGACACTGCTGAATCCCCATCCAAAGCCTTGTTGGCTTTGGAGCCCTTAATGAACTAATCCTTTTACTTCATGTGCAGGGAGCTTCTGCATGCTTTGATAGTCTTTGGTATGTAGATAGTGGAGGCTCCAGGCACATGACAGGATGTAAAGCCCTCCTCAAAGACTTTAAAATCCATGGAGGGGGTGATATATCCTTTGGGAATAATAGTAAAGGGAAAGTTCTAGGGTCTGGCACAGTGCAATCTGGAAATGTAAAATTTGAAAATGTAAATCTAATAGACAATCTAAAATTCAACCTTCTGAGTGTATCACAAATGAGTGACAAAGGGTTTGGGTCATTCTTCACAAAAGATTGTTGTAGGATTGTTGGACTAGAACTGGTCAAAAAGATTGAAGCAATAATCAAAACTGGTCACACTAAACTTGTTGCTCAAAGAAGTGGCAATGTTTATGTTGTTGATATGTCAAAAGAGTGTCCCAGAGCTGATGCCTGTCTGTTCTCAGCTGCCTCTAACAAAGAGACAGAACTTTGGCACAGAAGGCTGGGGCACACAAATCTTAAGACAATCAGTGAAATTTCAAAAAATGGTTTGGTGAGAGGCCTGCCACAAAAATTGTTTTCATGTCCAGAACATTGCATTTCCTGTTTAAAAGGAAAACAGCATAAAAGTTCTTTCAAGTCCATTGAAGAGTCCAAAACAACCCAGTGTTTGCAAATGCTACATATAGATTTGTTTGGCCCAGTTCAAGTCATGAGCCTAAAAAAGAAAAGATATTGTTTGGTTATTGTTGAAACAAGCACCAAGGGCCTGGTATGAAACTCTTTCCAACTTCCTACTCTCAAATGGTTTCAAAAGAGGTACCATTGATAAAACACTGTTTCTTAAATGGAGAGGGAAGGATTTAATGATTATCCAAATTTATGTGGATGACATTATTTTTGGAAGCACATGTAACAAAATGTGTGAAGAGTTTAGAGAACTATGACAGCTGAGTTTGAAATGAGTGCAACGGGTGAGCTGCAATGCTTTCTTGGTCTCCAAGTACAGCAAATGCAAAATGGAACTTTCATTAATCAAAGCAAATATGCTAAAGAACTTTTGACCAAATTTGATATGAATGATTGTAAACCATGCAGCACACCCATGGCAACAAATAAGCGTCATGTCTGATGAAAAGGATGAGCTGATTGACCAAACACTCTATAGAAGCATGATTGGGTCTTTATTGTACCTAACTGCATCTAGACCAGACATCATGTTTGCAACATGTGTCTGTGCAAGAAGTCAATCAGCTCCCAGAAAATCAAATCTCATTGCTGTAAAAAGGATCTTCAGATACATAAAAGGTGCTCCCACACTTGGTATCTGGTATCCAGCTAATGGGAATATCAAGCTTTCAGGTTTTTCAGACAGTGACTTTGCTGGATGACATACCACAAGGAAGTCCACTTCAGGAGGGTGCCAGTTTCTAGGTGATTGCTTAGTTTCTTGGCAAAGCAAAAAGCAAGCAGCAGTTTCAACATCCACTGCTGAGGTTGAATACATTGCTGCTGCAAGCTGTACAGCCCAACTCCTGTGGCTTCAAAATCAGTTACTAGATTTTGGTATCACTGCCTTAAAAACACCACTCATGTTGGACAGCCAGGCAGCAGAAAATATCATCAAAAATCCAGTTTCTCACTCTACCACCAAACACATCGATACCAGACATCACTTTGTGAGGGATTGCTATGAAAAGGGTTTGATTTCTCTGCATCATGTCCCAACTAAAGACCAGCTGGCAGATGTGCTCACAAAAGCACTTGATACAGCCACTTTTGAAAGCTTGGTCTCTAGGATTGGGATGCTGAACATGGAATAACAAGCAACATCTTGTTTTTCTTTGAATAAAAGCAACAAAGTGTTTTCAGAAAATCAAAAATCCATCCTTAAAAATAGCTAAAAATGAAATTTTCATTAAAATCCTTAAAAGTCTGCCATAACCACTGATTGTTCAAAAGTCTGCTCTACTTCAAAAGTCTGTCCACTGCTGAAAGTCAACCCATGTTCTCTCCTTCCTTTGATAAACTCTGTTGTTCAAAAGTAGTGTCTTATCCACTGATATACTATCCACTGATAGTGAAAATCATCCACTGCTTCCTTATCACTGCCTTCATCTCTCACTTTCATCTAAGTATTGTCCTTCACTTTCACCAGGGGTTGTCACGTGGGCAGTACATAGTGCTCAGACCTTTTGTAACGGCTGCCACGTCAGCATTCACTTTCTTCTCTATAAAATCCCCCACTCACCACCAAAACAGGGTTTTACTGTCGAATTGAATTCTTCAAAAATTCTCTTCTCAAAACAGTTTTTCATCTCATCCTTCACAAATTTCTTCGATAATTCTCTTCAAAAATGACAAAATCGAAGTCATCTGCAAAACCCACCTCCAAATCAACATCGAAAACAGCCTCTCAAAAGGCAATCTCCACTGAAATCCCATATAAATCATCTCACAATCTCCTGGGTCTTCTCACAAAACCAGGAACCACCGATGTTTTCGATTCCACCATTAACATCATGGAAAAATCAAAGTACAAAACTTTGTTCACTGCCAATGCACCAATCTATTTGGATACCCAAAGGGAGTTCTGGAAAAATGCAACCCTTGAAAAACAAGGCGACACTGCAACCACCATACACTCTTCTATAAAGGGAAAAGCTATCCAAATCACGCCACAATCCATTTCAGAGGTCTTTCAACTCGATGATCAAAAAGGTAAAACTTCTTTCACTAAAAATGAGTTACAAACTGACTTCATTGAAAGAGAGTATGAAGCCACAATGATGAAGAAACCTACCTTACAAAAAGGTTATTTTCCTTCTGCAACCAGATTTTTATTTCATACCCTCCTACTATGTGTTTCAAACAAGACCACTTCTTTCAATGAGATCCCTTTAAAGATTCAAAATCTGGGGTATGCAATTCTTCAAGAAGAAAATTTTAACTACTCTCGGGAAATCTTTAAAGATTTGGTTATTAATGTTGAAACAAAGTCATTCTTACTGTTTCCAAGGTTTCTAAGTTACTATTTTGAAAAGAAATTCAGTAAGGATGATTTAGCTGTAATAAATCAAGGTGAGTCTACTCAAATAAACTGCTTAACAACTGAAACTTTTTCAAGGATGTTAGCACCTTGCAAAACACAAGCAGAGGTGCCTGAGCAGAATTTAGCAGCTACCACTGCTCCTCAGGTATCTGCTGCTGAGCCCACTGCTTTAGGTGATCAAAGCAGCAGACCAACTGTTTTGAAACCCACACCTACAAATCCCAAAAAGCCAAACAAAAAGAAAAATCAAAAACCCCCCAAACCAATCAAAACGGCAACTCTGGAGGATGAGATACCAGAGCTACTGCCTGTGACAACACAAATGTCACAAGAAACCACTGCTGCTACTTCCTCACAGCAGTTGGCACAAATATCTCAACCCATAACCACAACTCCTCCTGTTTCTTCACAAAAAGAACAGGTTGTACACAAAGGGCCACCACATTATGATGCTCTGGAAGCACTCGTTTCCATCATCCACAGCCCAATGCCCGGGGCAAATCCTCTTTCTACACCCAACTTCACATCCACAATTCCACCAAAAACACAACTTTTGTTGGATGCAATCGATTTGAACCAGGCGTCACTCAGTCCTTCTCAATCACCTGTTAATGAGAATATACCTCAACAACTGACTGAGCCTGATGTATCATTCCTTGCTAACCCACCAACACAACCTGAGGAGGTTACACCCCTTGAGTTACAAGTAACTCTTGGTGGTAATCCAAGTGAAGCAGCCACTACAACTGTTGAACCCACTGGTTTACAGTTGGACAGTGGTTACATCAATAAGAGTTCCTTGGAGGCAATTCCTTTTATAGCACCTCTGCCAACCACCAGTGGATTTATTTATCCTACTGGCAACATCAAAAGGTTGTTAAGTGTTGAAGGAAGAAGACCCCGGTACCAAGAAAAAGGGGCATCAGTGGTTAATGTTTGGAGTAAACTCCCTACCTCTACCACTGATACAACCACTGTTCGTGGGAAATCAGATGATCCCATTAAATTGGGTGATGATTTAAAATATCAGGATTTGACGGAACGAATTGAAAAGTTGGATACATCTGTTGCAGATCTTAAAAACATGCTACAGCAGGTGTTGAAAACTCAAAAGATGCAATCCACTGCTGTTCCACCTCAAGCACCTGCTCCACAACAGGCACCTGCTACAAATGAGCTCTGGAATCTATTTCAACCTTTTCTCCATCATCAAGCACAACTAGCAGATCAGCAACATGAAAAACATGTTCAACAGCTGAGAAATGCAATGGAGTCAAGGTTCAAGAACACTCAGGCTGATCTAAAGGCTCTCAAAACTCAGATCCTGCATACCACTGGCACTGCTCCTCCAACTGTGCTCTTCATTGATCAACTTCCCCCAGATAATGCCAAAAAGGGGGAGAAAATTTAGGAGTGGAAAAAGAAGGGAATAGAGGATGGTCTCTACCTTGCACCAGAAAATGCAAACAGGACCAAACAGATCCCTCTGCCAGATGGAAGCAAGAAAATTGATGTGACCACAAATGCACTGGCAGAAGCAGTTGCAAGTGTAAAAAGAGATAGAGAGGCCAAAAGGAAAGCCAGGGTGGATTATCCGGATCAGGGTACTTCAGGGTCAAAAGATGATGAAAATCTTGTTGATTGAAAGAAGAAGCCTACAAAAATAGTAAGGCTACCCAAATCCATTCTAACCAGACGTTCAAAGTCTGTTTCAAAACCACCACCTAAAACAGCTGTTGTAACTTCTGTTGTACCCACTACTGTTGGTACTTCAGTGGTTTCAACATCTGCTCCCACCTCAACACACACCACTTCAACACACACTACATCCACTGCTTTACCACCATCACCACCAAAAACAAAATTTCCTCCTACCAAAAGGCAGAAGACAGCAGTTGTTACAACATCTGCTGTAAAGACAACAGTGGTTGGAACACCAGTTGTTTCAACAACTGTTTGTCTATCACAAATCACTGCCACTACAACCACCACCACTGTTTCATCCAAAACATCATCAGCCCCTCCTCAAACAAAGAGGAGAAGGCTAATTCTCAAAGATGATGACACTTCACCCCCTCAAACATCTTCAAAACCTTTAGCTCTTGTCACAATACCAAAACCAGTTGCTCTCTCTTCAGTTCAAATGCACAAGCCCTTACCTCCTGCAGGTGTTCAATTTCCTCTTGAACTAGAAGCTGTTAGAGAAGAAATAAAATCTTTTTACTATGAGGATGACCCTGCCAAAAGGAGGTTGCCATCAATAAAAGGATATCCCTGGCCTAAAAATGTTGATGAATATTTGAAGATCAAGGCCAAGCAAGCAGAGGATATCTCAAAGAGAAACACACAAGGGAAATCTGACAAAGAAATTTCTAGATACTATCAATATCTGCTCACACAAGTCAGCTCCCTAGAACGATTTGCAAAAAATGTCAGTCAACAAATTTCAGAGAGAGCAGCTGAAACTTTGAAGAAAGACTACATTGAAAGCATCATGGTTCACAAGAAGTACAAAGGAGAGAGATACATGTACAAAGAGTGGACTATTCCTGAGCTTGAAAATGAAGCTGCAAGAATTCAAGATATGATAAAAAGGAAAGTCGCTCACACTCCTCCTGACTGGGCAAAGTTTAGAAAGAATGTACCTGACAAACAGGTAGAACTGAAAAGAATGAGAGAAGAACTGGTTGCTGCTGAATATGGAAACAAAAGACAAGTTGCTAGATGGAAAGAAGATGTGGTCAGGACCACCTACAAAAGGGTGGAGGAATTAAGAAAGAAAGATCCAAAAGTTCCTCAAAAGCCTGACTATCCTGAAGCAGAGGTTTCAAAAAGACCATCAAAGCTGCAAATCAGGAGAGCCACTGCTCCAACTGGTACTGCCATCTATAAAAGAAGGATACACAAATAGTTGGGAGCTGAAACCATCCAAGAGTTGATAAAAGGAGATGACCTTGTAAAAGAAGGCATAAAGAAAATGATCATAGAAACTCTTGGGTTGGGTCAATCTGCAAATGCTGGTCAACCAGTGATGAATAGGCCAGCCTCACCAAATACCTCTGCAAATAAACATCTCCCAAGAAACCCACCAGGCTCAAAAATACAAAAGTGGGAAACTGACAAACAGACCTGCGTATTGACTTTGCTCAAGTCTGGTGGAGAAGTGGAGAAAATATCAAGGAAACAAGCTCTTGGCCTGAGTCTTGAAGATTTGCAGGATCTCCTTGATCTTCCACTTAGCAGGGATGATGAAGACACAGATGCCCTTAACTTTGAACTACAGTTTAAAGGACAGATAAGGGAACTGTTGATGAGGCAATAAAGGTCCACAATAATGAAGAGTTTTGGCATTATCTGTTCCAGGGGGAGATTGTTAGGATTGAACCCTATCAGAGGAACAGATAATTAAAGCCAAAACTGGATCAGAGCAGTGGATCCAGAATAAGCAGATGTCTTCATACAAATCTCTCCCCTTGAAAGTGATTACAACATATGCTGATCCAGTTTGTATGACTCAAGGCATCTTCACAAACAGCAGCATCTTTAAAACTGTCGTCAATTTTAACTAACCAACCCGGCACATAAACCGCATCCGAATCCAACCCTTCAACATCCATGCTTGAAGAACACTGAATAGGAGTAGCAGCAACCTTCTTGGCCGAAGCCTTTTTGCCATGAACAACTAACTTCTTCTCTTTTTCAGAACCCGCTTCAACACCTTGATCCCCAGACTCTTCGACATCATCATTCAACTCCACCGGTTCAGTAGAGGTGGATTGAGGAGCACCTTTCAAACGACAAGTAGATCGCCGGGTCGAAGTCTTGGGGACAAGAGGCTTAGAAAAACCCTTCACATTCGAAACACTAACATACCCAGTACCTTCAAACCTTTGCTCAGCACCCTTAACCACAACATTCTCATCAGGGATAACAGGAACATCCCCAAAAACCACATCCGAAGTGTCATCACTTTTAATGAAATCCAAGGCAGACATAACTGCAAGCAACAAACAGATAGAACATGAGACACAAATTAAGAAAAATACAAGAAAGGTGAAAAAGAAAATGCATACCCATGCCATCTCTCATCAGAACCGGATCCCGATTAGCTTTTTCCCATAACTTACTAACCCCTAACAAGACTAGCAAATGCTCAGGAAAGGGACGAACCCTTGAATGGCATTCACGGATGGCTTTCAGAAAAGTATCATTCAATTCAGATTCAAGGGGTTCCGGTTCATTGAGAACAGCATCCGGGTGCCTCCACACCATTTTAAATGGAACAATAGTATCAGAAACCCAGAAAAAACGATTCTTCCAAGTCCCAAGTGTTGTAACCATAGATGAAATAAGGCCGGAATCAACCTTGGATGCTTCAAAGGTAAACCAATCGCCATTTTTGGCCAAACGGAAAAAACGGCGAAAAAGCAATAATGAAGGATCATATCCGAGGGCACGGCACAAAACCTCAAAATGTAAAACCCTAGCCATGCCCTTCGGATGAATTTGATCGAAGGAGACTCGGTAATACTCCAACAAGTTCAATACAAACAAGGAAAACGGATAACGAAGGTTTGAAAACTCGAAATGACGACAATAAAGAGCGACAAAACCAACCGGACATTTGTCAATCGAAACATCACACGCAGGGGCAGTAGGTTTAAATTTAGTCCCAATACCATATTCCATACAAAACAACTCTACTTCTTCTTGGGTTAATCGAGAAAAGGATTTTGCTAAACCCTTAAGAGCACCCATTTTTTGCAAAGAAAATATGAAGAATGCAACAAAAAAAAGGAGAACCGGAACTAACCTTGAGAAAAAGGAAATGAGTTGCAGAGAAACTTGATGGAATAACGAAGAAAGCACATAAGAAAATGTAAAGGTAATAATCTAATATAGGGGCAATAATGTAAAACAATACACTCTGCAAAACCGCCACCCTACGAACTGTCATACATCAATCAAATCAGTTGTCAGAAATTCAAAATTCAAACATTAACCGTCGACAACCTTCCAAGCCTTCAAGCATCGAACCTTAAAACCCTCAGGCTATAAAACAAATGCATAAAAGTCAGACGCCTTTGAGCTACTCCCAAAAACCTCTGACTTGGGGGGCTGATGACGGGGGTAGCCCAAGACCAAATAAAATGACCAAGTATGTAAACGCCCAAAAGGTTAAAAGGTTCAATGGTTGAAAATGCTGAGAAGATGGAGTAAAGTAATACGGGAACAGTAAACAAGTCACATCCCCAAACAGTCTCACCAACCACAATCGTAAAAGCAATGCAGGTCCACAGAGCACATGCTATTATCCACGGGTCAAAAGGCTTCAACCCCCGAAAGGGTAAGCCCCTCGCTGCAAGCTAGTTCACTAGTCAAATGAATACTTCTTTGGGAGATGTCTTCTCCTATATAAGTGACACTTCATTTATCAAGAGGGGACATTCCTGATCAGATTTGCTTCCTCAAACTCTGGTCCTTCACATCGTACACTTGCTTCACGCTAGTGTCTCTCACTCACATTCAAATTACACTTATTCTTTTTGTTCCTCAATCCTTTTCTGAACAACACTTCAGAATTGGATCTTCAAACAAGAAAAACAAACTAGTGAACCTCCTTCCACGTCTTGCAAACGTGGGGGGACCCCACGACCTGCGTTAGGCAAGGTTAAACCCTTTAACCCTTCTGCCTAACCACCCTTGCTACTATCTTTGGTCTATTATTTGTTGCTTCAACAGTATTAATAATCGTTTATTAAAAAGAGTTATTACGTTACAAAAGGTTGGAATTGTCCTTCATAAGACAATATGATGTCTTCTAAAGCATTTCACCGGTTATGCTTAGGGCTGCAAACGAACCAAACGTTCGGCGAACAGTTCGTGAACCGTTCGGCGGGAAGTTCGTTTGTGATCGTTCATTTATTAAACAAACAAACACGAACAATAAATTTCATTCGTTTAGTTAAACGAACAAACAAGAATAGAGGCCGTGTTCGTTCGTTTATGTTCGTGAACATTCGGTAACGTGTTCGTTTGTGTTCGATAGTTCATTAGTGTTTTTAGTTTTTATATTGATTTAAATACTTCAAAATTCCGACAAATTAAATATCTAATAAGTGTCAGTGTATTATATATTTTGTTCATGAAATTGTTTGTGTTCGTTTGTTTCCATTTGTGTTCATGAACATTAGTGTGTGTTCAGTTGTGTTCGTCAACATTCGTTTTTGTTCGTTGCCTAAAATTAACAAACAAACACGAACAAGTTCATTTCCTTAACAAACGAACATGAACATAAAATCTCGTTCGATAAGTGTTCGTGAACGGTTCGCGAACACATATATATTTCTTAACAAACGAACACGAACAAGGTCTTGTTCGTGTTCGTTTGGTTCGTTTGCAGCCCTAGTTATGCTTCTTTTTAAATCCTTCCAAATTGAAGAGATTTGGAAGAAAACGATTTATAATACATAAAATCTTAAGTTTTCTTTTCATTTCTTTCGAACTCAGGAATACGATAGTAAATTAAATCTTTTCGTTTCACCCCTTTCTTTTCTCTCCTTAATTTATTTTCTCTTATTTTCTTTCGTTTATTAAACTCAGGAACACAACGATATCAGTGTCATGTGCCATGATGTAAATGGAATGTATCCAGGTCGCAACAGAATACATGCTCTTTTTATTTAGCATTTAACTTGCTTATTTAAAAAAAATGAAAAATGACAAGGAATCATTCGCAACGTTTAACTTGCTTATTTTTTAAACCAAAAAAAAAAAAATGAAAAATGACAAGAAATCATTTGCAACATGTCACTAACAAAAATAAACCCTTGTTGTATCCTCATTAGAAAACATTGTTAAGTAGGTTTTTTCACGAAACAAATACAACAATCATTCGTATATTATCATCAGTCCTATAGCACAAATCCGACTTCACAAGGTTCATTAAGAAAATAAAGTTAATATTCACACACTCCCTCCCTCTATATTTCTCTATATATACATAGATATATACCATTACACTATTGTTAGCCAATTATTATATTTATGTGTTATGTTCTTGAAGCTGTCCTTTTACATATTGGTTCTACGACCAAATCGATCCTTTTACTTGAAAATGCATGAATTTGGGTTAGTATCTCAAGTAGTACAGGGTAAATGGGTTGAAAGTTTGGGCAATGCTTTTGACATCCTAAATTGAACATTTGAAAGAAACCAAACATCCTTTTAACAAAATAGCTTTCATAACTATATAATCTGTAAATGAATGATAAAAAGGTTTATCAGAATCTTAAAGTGTTTGATCAATTGATTTAAAGATGATTGGCTGATTATTAGCCAAGCATCTTGGTTCTAAATCATATTTTATCTTCTTAAAACACAATTTAACATTGTTATATATTTCTTTGTAGCGCTTTCCGCTGATTTTTTTAGGATGGCGAAATTGGAAAATGAGATGGAGTTAAATGTCAACATTAATACATATTTGGGTGGAACGCTTGAGGGTTACAAGAGGTAAGGACGGGAGTTGTATATGAAAGAAAGTAGTTTGTAGTTTGTCAAATGCCTAGGATTATGTATACGGATTATTTTTACACTTCCGATATATGTAATATATAATTTCTTTTGTATTTTTTATTTATACACTTTGACTTATGTAAATTTAATAGTGCAGCCCGTGTAGCACGGGTTATAACCTAGTAGATATATATATAGTGAGAGATAGAGTGAAAAAAGATGTGAGAAAAAGATATTGGGGTGTGAAAATAGTAAGAGCCTTAAGAAAAAACCTTGATAATTGTCGATACAACCACTAAAGCCAATAATACCTTCAATAATTAAATTAAATTAAAAGATCAACAAATATAAAAATAAGTTAACTTGTTTCGAGTATCATTAAATCTTTCAAGTTCTTTCACCTTATCATCAGTGTAGTAATAAAGCAAGTTTGGTTTTTCTCCTAATAGTCGAAATCATTTTGATGTATGTTATCATCTTAAAATACACTCAAATCTCAAATACATATACAACACAAAAAAAGTACTAGCGTCATAGCACATATCCGTAGATCCGCCCATATAAAGAAGAAGACGCACATACCAATAAAAAAAAAAAAAACTAGTGTCATGGCACGGATCTGTAGATCCGTCCAACTAAAGAAGATATGAATACAGAGACGCATGATTTTGAAGCATGTATACATAAAATTCCTAGTTACATATATCTTGCAAATTGGATACCAGAAACACTTGAAAGACAACATTAAATTCCCGTAAAAAAGAGCTTGACTGGATACCAAAAACACTTGAAAGACAACATTAAATTCCCATAAAAAAGAGCTTGAAATCTCTTGGTTCATTCTTATTCTCCTTTACGGGCAATATCTATCATTACAATATTACTACGCATGCAGATATAAGAAAACGAAAAAACAATTTCACACAACGAGCATCTCCAAATACAGAGAATACCTTATCTATACGCACAACTAGCAGAGTTTCCGTTTGCAATCCATAACTTCATAGACACTTCTCAGTTGTTTGATTCATTTCTTCCGTTTGTTTGTTCATGGCCGTTAATTGTTTCCCCATACACCATCCCAGCCACCAGCAGGCGCAGGCGCGCCTTTGGGCCCCTCGATGTGAGTTTGAGGCCCATTAGGTCCAGGCGGCTGAATCTTGTTAGGCACTCTTTTAACACCCAAGATTCGCAATACAAATCTAGCTAACTCTCCGTATAATAACCCTGACCGATCAAACAACTGCAAATAGCATTATTAACCAAAGGCAGTTAAGTTAAGTTAGTACATTAACTGACTCGATTTATTCAAATCTTTAGATTCTTATTGTTAAAACATGGATATACCTGAAGAAGGGCCGACATGAACATGTGAAACGCCTGTGCGTTTTGGTCTATCAGCATAGCTACTCGGCCAAAAAACGTTACAAATCCTTGCATCTGTACACATGCAGAAACAAGTTGCATAAATCACATGTAAATTCATGTATCCGTGTATCATAATAGTATTATTCAACTTACCACACGCATCAAAGAGATCCAAAATCCCGGAGGCTGCGAAGGAGGACCAAATGGATTATTGGGATCCTCGTCACCATACGGACCACCAGGCCCGCCCATGCCCATACCCATACCCATACCCATACCCATGCCCATGCCCATGCCCATGCCATAACTACTACCATACGTTCCTCCACCATACATCCCCCCACCATACATGCCGCCACCACTTCCATAAAGGCCACCACCATAACCTCTATTATACATGCTGCTTCCACCATATAAACCACTATTATAGGATCCCATTCCACCGTATGAGCCATAACCTCCTGCCCCATAACCAGAATTGTAGCCCAAAGTGGAACCGTAACCCGTACCTGAGACATACAATAAATAAACGATTGCCTTAAACATAAAATAATTAAGAATGGGAACTGGCTATTAAAAGAAAAAAAAGAAAACCCCACTGCCATGACCAACAAAAAAGCGTTCCTAAATGTAAGTATATGGCAAATTGCATAAAAGGTAACCAGATGGTCACATTCCTATTTCAAATAACCAACTTTTTTTACCGGAGGAAAAACCACCAAAGTTTCATAATTTAAATATAAGGCTGTCTTCCAAGTTAGCTGGTTTCCAAATGCCACATCGGCGTTTAAGTTACAGGGACCACTTTATATCAATTTTTTAAAAGTCGGTTATACTTAGGGGTGTAAACAAGCCCAGAGGCTCGAGAGCTACTCGTGATCGGCTCAGTTAAAAGCTCGAACGAGTCAAGCCTTAACGAGCCCGAGCCCGAGCTCGAGCCTGAAATACAAAGCTCGTGTAGGCTCGCGAGCCCAAACGAGCCTAAACAAAATTTTAGTTTTTTATATATATAATATAATAGTGATGATGATAACATTGGTGAGCCGAGCTCGAGCCGAGCTTTGGCTCGCTTAATCGCTGTTGAAACGAGCTCGAGCCGAGCTTCTAGCTCATTTGAGGTTGTTCTCGAAATAGCTCGAGCTGAGCTCGAGCTTTGGGTTTTACTCGCGAGCTGAGCTCGAGCTCAGAGAAGTAGGCTCGAACCGAGCCGCTTCATAAAAACATAACGAGCCGAGCTCGAGCCTAGTCGGGCTCGGGCTCGGCTCGGCTCGACTCGTTTACACCCCTAAATCAAATAATTTAGAAGCTTTGATAGTTTTATGCCCTAGTAAAATTGATCATCCAAATTACCAACTTGACCAAGCTTGGTAACTCTCTTATGCTATTGGCCCTTAAAAGATTAAAAAAAAAAAAGAATAGTAGCTACCTCCATATGTCTGATTTTGCTCCCACGGTCTAGAGGGAACAGGTCTCCCAAGTGTATTTCTGTTAATTGCTGAAGTTGTATCATTTGTGGTAACAATTTCACCAGGGTTTGCTGTACCAGAAGCATCAACTACGTCACTAGTGCTGCCTGCAGATGGTGGTTTAAAAGGAGCTGGACCAGACGAAGTCCCGCCAGCTCGTTCCCATGGTTTAGGAGGTGGACCACTGCCTGAAGAAAAATATATCAAGATGAATATATGATTATGAAACTACTATGAAATATAAAGGTCTAAATTAATTGATCTATATGTGTAGCACTTATTAACTAACGGCTTAGCTTAGGTCAGTAAAATACTATAGTCCTTTATCACTGAGTCATGTTTTGATATGAAGGACTACATAGAGAGAGGTCAGTATCGAGTAAGCGGTAAATGAGATTTGAAGGTAATGAACGGGTAAAGCAATCCATGTTGCAGAAATTTCGAAGTTCTTGAAATGACTTCGAGTGGGAAGATTAATGCATATTTTGCAAAGGTGCTGACCATTGCAAATCAGATGAGAACAAATGGGTTGGGGACATGTCAGACGTCAAGATCGTGAAAAAGATTTTTAGAACCCTCACTGAGAAGTATTTGTTCATTGTCGTTTCCATTGAAGAATCCACAGACATCGAGCCGATGACAAGTGACAAGTACTCTTGTAGTTGAAGAGCAAAAGATCAAAAAACTTATGAATCAAACGAAAGATAGAGGTAAGAGCAAGCTACATGACCAAAGATGCCTGATATAACATCTTACAAAGAAAAGATCTTCGAAAGCTACATAATTGAATGCGCGTCGTCACAATTGTAAACCAAAACATACATTGATCAAAGAATACAGTCGTGCGTATGAAGAGAAAAATTCTTCATTTTGCAAACCGAGACTAGCAAAACTCAAACAAACATGATACCTTTTCTGTCCCTAAATCCCTAATAAAGCATATTCTTGAGTCTCCAAGGTACCATTAATAATTCGTTAATCTCTTCTGTTTATTTAAAATAATACTAAACAAAACCTCACAGGTCAATTCAGTTTCATAAACATACTCAACAACCCAATTCATCAACAAACTGAAACTTCAAAATTTTCATAAATTCAGGTGAACCCTTAAAACTAAACAACAAAAAGCATATAAAACACCACCTGTATTCATCCAATAACTTCCCAAACATACTAATTAATCAATACAAACAACTAAATTCCACATGCACAACATAATTTCAAACAAAAATTTAACAAATATACAAAAAAAGTAGTTATACCCCTTCCCCCAATCCCTAATCCCAAATCAATTGCATAAACAATTAAAATTTAAAACCCTAGCAAATTCAAAACACGAGAAAGTAAAATAGATAAAGCAGCCTATATTCAAATATCATATCTCAAGGATTCAGCAAAGAAAGATAATAATCAGATTGAACAACAGATCCCAAATCAATCAAAGAATTCAAAACGATTAGAACCCTAGCAAAAAGCACAAACTTTTTGATCGATTAGAAAAAACAATAAAGACGATGGAGGTGAAGATGACCTGAATTATTGGCTGCCATGGGAGGGAGGGAGGGAGAGATGAATCCACCACCGGGTAGAGATAACGAGAACGATAAGAGGGAAGGTGTGAAAATAACAATGGAAAAGACCAAAATCTTTTTGTATATACGGTGGTGGGTTTTATCCGTTTTTGAGATGATTCCTGTGAATTTCGGATTCTTTGCACTTTCCTCCTTTTACTATTCTACCCTTTGGTGATTGCCTCGTGGGTCTTGTACTTGTGTAGTCAAAGAAAGGTCGATTATTTGGTAGTTGGTCTTTGGTCAAACTAATAACATAACTACTAGTCTACTAATTTCACTCACCATAACTAGTAATTTTACTCGCCAAGGGAGAGAGTCTCGTCCACCGGTAGGGATGGCAAAAAAGCCCAAGCCCGACGGGTATACCTAGAACCCGAAACATACAGACTGAGTATACCTGAAGCCCAATGGGTATGGACTGGGTACGGGCCTAAAAAAAGAAAAAAATGGGTACGGGTACTGGACAACGGGTATGGGATTTAGTGATACATGCCCAATACCCGGCCCATTTATCCGAATAATACCCGAAAGTATCATATTATAGATTTCCATATACATAAACTTAGTACATGTACTTATTACCTTCTCTATAGTCATATGTGGATATGTATTTGACAAGTGTTTAGTGAAAAAATAACTTATTATTGAGCATGTATATTGGATATGGAAGCTATCACCCTTTATTATGTGGATGTTTATGCAATTAGGTGGTCGTGATACAATTACTTAATTAAGTAATCGTTTTGATTTAGTTTGGTATATGTGTTCTGAATATGATATGCAAGCTATTAATTGACTATAGTCAATTAAATAGTAAATTATATAAAAATCAAAGTAAAAATTGTGCATTTGTCCAAACGGGTATTTTTATGAAATTAATGTGACAACTGCCAAATTTGCATGCATCCGTACAATTAATTAGACAATAATTAATGATTAATGATTGTGCTGATTTACAATTTATGACTTGAATTGCTTTCTGATTATTGCCATATACATACATGTGCATCATATATTGCAAATGACATAACATTACTACATGCAAACTATACTGAGTCTATTGGTGCACGAAACAAAGATAGCACAGTTATCAGACAAATCAGAAAAATGCTGACAGAGTTCAGTAGATAGACAAACATTGTATTGAGACACAGAATGAGCCAGAAATCAACTTTTACACTAGTATAGTGTGTAGGAAAGTAAGGATCACAAAACTGCCTTCCTAGCGATGTTTAAGTGTCGGAAAGTGCCTAAAACTTGCATAAACTGCAGGATTCCGCAGAAAATCAGCAAATTCAGCATTTAAACACATTTATATCAGGCAGAAATATGCTTAAATGGTCCTGAAAACTTTCCTAAGTGTCGGGAATTGAAACTGTCATAAAAAGCAACATAAAGCACACTAAACTGCGAAGTTTAGCACTTTAACGAACAGTAACGAACCGAACAACCGGACATTACCCGAAACACCAATTTTTCACTAGAAACATTGTTTTAACATTAACAAGCTAGTTATGATCCCCAAACATCATAACACACACTACATAAATATCTAGTAACTAAACCCTAACTGATACTTAGATTTTAACCTAATAACTAACTAAATGGTTGGAACCTACACCTATACCCCCCCCCACCTATTTGGCGGATCCATGTGGGCCCCATTGTTGATTTTATATGCTTATTTAATTAGATCATGTTTCCCATTTAAGGACACATTACACATTAGACCAAAATGGATGGAAGATTATAAGAATACCCATAAGGATCATAATCATCATATTCATCACATTTCACCAACACTTCCCTTCCTTCTCCTCCCTCCATGTTTACAGCCACACCTCACCACTACCCTACCTCCATTTTCAACATTCTTCCATACATTCCAAGGTGATCTAGAGGTGTAAGAAGCTAAGTTAGGAAGCTTGGAGCTTTCGGAAGTTGTTATTTATGAACATAAACATGAAACATGAACATAAGCTTAAAATTATAAGAAATCATGAAGAAATCATGTTAATTATGTGTTGTTATACTTAATGATTGTTGTTTGCTTGTGTAAATGATGTAGATCATCATATGATCTTGCTAGATCATGATTAAAAACATGATTTAGCAAAATGAGAGGATGATTAAGTTAAGAAATCAATAGATCATCCTTATGTAAATCATGAACTTGAAGTATAAATTGGTTTCTTGTAAAATGATGATCAAGTAAGTTGTGATACTTGTAGATCTAGAAATTTCATGGATGATTTCTAGAGAAACCGAGTTAAAAATATAAGTTTTGTTAAAAACTTGGTTCTTACATAAACAAACACTATTTTTGGTAGTTAAACAAGTGTAGAAACACTTGTGTAACAAGAAGATTACATAAAGAAACATTTTTGTAAAACATGATTACAAGTTGTAAATATCTAAATTCTTAAAGAATGATGTTTTTAAACAAACAACCACACTTTAAAGGGTAACTAAACTCACTAAACACACTACCAAGTTACTACAAATTTTCACAAACTTTCAAGTTCATGAAGTGGTAGATTAAGCATGATTTTGGCAAAAATTGGTAAGAGTAAGTTGTTAGAGTTGATTGTGAATTGATTGTGATGATTTTTACAAAAGAAAATGATATGCTTGAAAGCATGAAAACCTCCATTTTTAGGGGGAACTATGGCGAAATTTTCTAAAAATACTAACACTTAGAAAAATATTTTAATCAAATATTTACAAGTGTATTTTTAACCATGAGTTTTCCATATAAACTTTGCCAAAAATTTTGTTACAAAAATATAAGTCTTGGAGGTTGGTTTTTATAAATAAAAGTGGCTAGATATATATTTAGAATATATATACACTGAGGATACACATGTGTGATTATTTGTATACTTTGTGTATTAGTTATATTATTTTAGGACTTGAAATAATATAACTCACAAAATACCAAGAATTACAATCCAAATTATTGCCAAAATCTCAAGGAATAAATATACAAGTTACACACAAAATATTGGCGAAAACCGAACAAGAAATGTAACTGACAAAATATTCCGGAAATATTATCCATGTGTATATTTTGATAAACAATATTTTGGACACAAGGAAATGAAAATATGATTTTACAAATTATTACAAAGTTGTATCATATTTTTGACAAGGAGAAAATATATTATTTTGGGAAGTAAAAATATATTTTCTTGAAATTTTTAGAAGATATATAATTTCTGGGAAAGATATATATTTTCTTGAGTACACTCGAAATACTTTATTTTTGGATGAAGATAAGTTTATATATATATTTTCTAAGTGAGACTTGAAAATATATTATTTTTGGAAATGTATATGAATTTTTGTTAGAAATAATATTCCGGAGAATTAATATGAAATTAAGTATTGGAATACTTAATGAATACAATGAAAATACACATTTTCATACGTATAAATACACACCGGAATACGACACCTTTACATGGCAAGAAAATATACAAGAATAGAAATACAAATATACCCATCCCTGGGAAGGATATTGAGAAGTATTAAATTAAAATATATTATTTTAACTATTATTCCAAAATTTAATAAATATAATTTTAAGTTAAAATATTAATTATTTTAACAAATAATTATATACTTGGAATATCAATGAAGACACTTTGAAACGTAGCTCAAAGACACTAATCAATACCAAGTCAAGGCACGACCCGCTCGTCTAACGGACCGTAGTACGCATGTAGGTAGTCGTGCGTTCTAGAGGAAGCTTTGAGTTACATCGGATAAAAGGAACGCAAAACAGTGAGTTCATGTCCCCCTTTTCTCTTAACTGTTTTCAGTTTTATAACTTCGGGGGTGAAGTACATGTTTCAAATGATTACAAAATGCTTAGAAACAAATACAATTGGTATGGTTAGCTTTGGAAAGTACAATAGATCATGTGAATGGGTAAGCGCACTCTTAAGACCATTAATCCTCGTATTAGGACCGAGGGACAGGAGTGATAGATCTATTTGGGTGTAGCGAGCCCCATCCATGAGTCCGCCGAGTGGCCATGTGGTGACTATGTCTTACAGCCGGAGGCCCGGTACAAAGTCTGCTAGGTTTGAGTCTTCCTGCACCATGTTACGTATATTAATGTATTAGCTACACATTAATTGATCTGTTTCCTTGTTGCTTTCATACCGGGTTTTCAAGTACATGCAAACATACTTACAAATGCTTCAAAGGTTTATTCACAAACACACACATGAACTCGCTCAACTTTTGTTGATGTTTTCAAACTACATGTATTTTAGGAAATTAAGTATGGATCTGGCGGTGTTGGAGTTTCAAGTCATGATTGAGAATAAAAGATGTCATCCGTGTCTTAGGGTTTGGTTAGTGTGTCTTATCCTGGACGGGACACATCTTGCAAAACCTACTTTTAACTAAAGTCTTTTGATGAGTCCTTATGGAACTCCAAACAATTTGTATGGTTTGTAACTCGGATTCTACGTCTATGTTTCAAGACAATGATGATGTAATGTTTTAAAATTTAATCAATGGATGAACATCTTGAATTTATCATATAGTTGTTTGTTATGGTTGAATGCAATGATATTAAGCAAGTCACACCAAATCACGCTTCCGCAAAAGTCAGGGTGTGACAGTTTGGTATCAGAGCTTCGATTGTAGCGAACTAGGATTCCTTCTCGAGTCTAGACTACAATCATTAGGGCTCTCACGAAAATATTTCTACAACATGTTTTCATTGCATACACGAAACGCCCAGATCCAGGAAAAATAAACATTTTTACAAACAAAAGACACGAAACACATTTCAAAGTTTACGTTTATGACTCAGCCTGAGAGGCTGGGGAGTTCAGTCTGGGAGACTGGGAAGTTTAGTCTGAGAGATTAGGGAGTTCGGTCTGGGAGGCTGGAAAGTTTAGTCTGGGAGACTAGGTGGCTTAGTCTGAGAGACTAGGAAGGATAGAAAGTTTCATGAAGAATAATGTGAATACATGATTACATGATGAATTGTCCTTGTTTGCAATATACTAAGTGTTAGTGCTTACTATGAATACACATGCTATGATTATTATGTACCGGTACACATGTCACCTTCTTCCGAGAGTGAGGTATTAGACATTGACGACCCCACGGCCACCGCCACAGATAATGAGATTGCACCTACGCCTGAGATATTTGCGTCAGACACTAAGAGTGATCCTGATATGTTGACCGAGGACGAGGATGACTTCCAACCGTCTGCGCTACCAGACTTTGGTGATCATTTACCCTTGCTGATGGTTTCCCTGACGAGAATCCTTCTGTCATTCTTGTTTCAGTCCATGACCACCTTATCATTGGTTACCCCGATGGCGAGCACATCGTGGCTCCGATCCTCGATGTCATACCTCTTGTGGTCATGCTTTCCGAGGCTTGGCTATTCGATGATTTGTATGATGATGACGATTTGTTTGTTGATGATCCTCCTGTTGACGCCCAGGGTGATGGAGAGATAGCTGAGAATGTTATTGCTATGCTACCTCCTGAGATTCCTGCCAGGGAAGTATCCTCTGCTTCCATTTTACACTCGATTTCAGACTCCCTTGAGTCTGTGACATCTGCAGCCTTACAAACGGCCGGATTGCAGCTTTCTACTACTGACTCAGACGACGACACCGCTATGACTGTTGCACTATCACCTGCTCGAGATCCTATGCTTTTACACGACCCAGAGCCTACTCCTGAGCCAGCTCCTGTTCCTTTTGGGTTAGCTTGATGTTGCACCTGCTGATCATGCGCCCTTGCTTGATCACGACCCTATTTCTTTTGGTTTACCAGACATTGCACCCCCTTACACCTGGCCCAGTACCTGCACCTGATGATCTTCTCTTTTGTTGAGACATTTGTTCCTGCACCCGCACCCGCTGATGTTGCTCCTTTTCCCCTATGGAGACCGACGTCCATTGCACCGACATATCTATCACCTTCTTTCAGGACATACCCGCACCCCGGGAAGGTACTCCAGGGCAGCACCCGCATGACGATTCTTTTGCTACAACAGCATTTTCCCCGACCTCACAAGCCGCACCGTTTGCCCCTTTCAATACTTCACCGATGGACGAGCCATTCCGATGGTTCCTACCCTACACTATGCTGGTTTCAGATCCCTACCATCCCTCACATTATGGAGGCTACACACGGAATGAGTTGCTCCTGTAACATCAGCTACAGTTTGAGGTTTTGAGTCGCAGAGTTTTGAAGCTTGAGATGACACCACATCCTTCACCCTGTTTATACCAGTATACTATGATCCTCCACATTCATCACTGTCTCCTTTTGCACTCTCACATGCTGCTATTACACCTTTCCCAGGTTTTGATGCCCGTTTCTTTATGGACAAGCAACAGATCAGTTAATTACCTCGACGTGTGTATAAGCTCAAGGAGGAGCTCGTACACGTTAGCAGCTTGCTTTTCTTTCCTTCTTCACCTCAGTCATCAGTATAGTTGGTGTTTGGCTTTTTGCGGATTGCATTACCTTGGGGTAAAGACACTACTAATGAGCCGAGATTGGGGAGACTCTTGAAGACCACTTTTGATTACGTGATTTGATACACTGATAGACTTTTTGGACAAGGGTAGGGTGACCCTGTGCCCCTTTTGATATGAAACACTTTGTAGACAATGTGATTGTGGTTGATAAATAATGAGAGCTCAGTCGCTATGTCTTCGTTAAGTACGTTGTTGAACCGCATGTGTGTGCTATAATTATAAAGCTACGTGCTTGCTTGCTATGCTCTCATTAAACGTAATTCCCAAGTTACTTGTTTATGCTATGATTATGCTATTGCTTGATTGGTTGATATGATAATTTATTATGTGTATGTACATATGACCTCTAAACAACTATATGCACTCCCTAAACAAATGAGACCTGACCAATCCAAATTCTTCTTAGAAGATGTCACATCAAGAAATCATCCGGCTGACCGAGGCAGAATTACAAGCGCACATCACACAGGCCATAGCTCGGCACGAGGTTCTTCGCTACAGACACAGCGAAAGTATCTCAGGGAATAACCCGCCTAACAGTAATGTTTGAGTCACCTAAGACACATTACAATACGTTTGGACAATTCCAAGCTCGCTTTGCTAATGCTTTCTGTGATGATGATTGCTTGGGTACATGTTGTACCTACAAGCAATTCTTAGACTGCAGGCCCCTGAACTTTGACGGCACTGGAGGTGCCATAGCTTTTGTGAAATGGGCCGAAAATATGGATTCTGTTTTGCGAATGAGCGGATGTACGCCAAAGCAACAAGTCCCATATGTGTCAGGATCATTTCAAGATGAGGCCCTGTTATGGTGGAACCTTCGGGTTCGAATAATGGGCGAAGCTGCTACGAATGCTTTAACATGGGGTGAGCTGAAGGAAATGATGCGCAGGGAGTATTGCTCTCAGATGGAGATCCAGAAGCTGGAATTCGAATTTTGGAAGCTAAAGATGGAAGGTCCAAAGGTGGCGGAGTACGTGCAGAGACTTCATGATTTGTCACAAGTTTTTACGTACCTGGTGGAACCAGAGTTGAAAAGGATGGAGCCATTCATCTGGGCACTGGCGCCTTAGATCCTTCGCTTAATGACGGTATCAGCTCCGCCAACAACTATCGATGCGGTCGATTTAAGTATGTCACTCATTAAAGAAGCGGTTAGACTGGAAAAGCTTTCAAACCCTGACAAGAAGAAGGAAACTCAGGTGGAGTCATCCGGAAAGAACAAAAGGAAGCTCATTGACTTCCAGGAGGATACCCGAACGAATAACAAGAACAAAGCCAAAAAGGGAAAGGAGTACACGGGCATCCTACCTAAGTGCGATAACTGCCAACTTCATCATGCTGGGCAATGTAGGTATGGAAGAAGTGATGTCTGCGATAAAGTGGGGCATGTCGAGGAGACGTGTCAGATCAGAACGGGACATGGAAACGAAGGACAAGATGGTAGCGGAGATCACGGAGGAAGCAACGACAACAACGACTATCAAAGTAGGACCAACGATGAACAAAAACGTGCTCGAGGTTGTTTTGACTGTGGGGACAAAATGCATTTCAAGAAAGATTGCCCTAACAACAATCAGGCCGATGTTAAGATTTACTTGGGAGCTAAGCTGAGAAGTGATGAGTGCAAGTATCACCACGAATGTCGATGTCTGAGGCCTAAGTGCGGTAGGTGCGGAAAGAAAGGGCACAACAAGGATGCCTGTTGGGCGAAGAGTCCCAGACAAGGAGGAAATGATGACAACAACCAAGGCGGAAATAATAATGATAAAATTCCGGGCTGCTACAGATGTGGGAATGTGGGGCATTTTAGGAAAGATTGCCCAAGGAGGATTAACCAAGACCGTGAAGGAGCATCCAACATCGGAGCTCGTGAAGCATGCCAAGATCCAGATGTAGTTGCTGGTACGTTCTCTATCAACCAAAAATTTTGCATCTATGATTGTTTGATACTAGTGCCGACCATAGCTTCGTATCTCATAAGTTTAAGAATATACTTGGTTTAGTAAAGGGGTAAGCTAGATATCCTATACTCGATAAAACGAACTAATGGGAGGCTAGTAAGAGCCTAAGGAGAGATTAAGGACCACATTGTAAAGTGTGAGTTACGATAGACCTTCCGCCAGTGAGTTGGGAAGCTTCGACTCGTAGTTGGGATGGATGGATTGCTAAGTGCTCAAGCAGAGATTGCGTGCCTAGAGAAGATTATCCGCACCCCGATGGCAAATGAAGAAACGATCGTGATTCCTGAAGAAGGATACGCCCCTACGAATTATCAGTTGTCTGAAGGCACAGAAGTTTTTACGTAAGAGGTGTATTGCCCTCTTGGCTCATGTCGTGGACAAGGAAGCCGAAGAACCTAAGCTCGAAGATATCCCTGTGATAAGGGAGTATCCTGAAGTCTTCCCCAAAGACTTGTCAGGATTACCTCCTCAACGACAAGTTAAGCTCCACATTAACTAGGTTCCAGGCATTGCGCCTGTAGCTAAGACTCCCTATCGACTTGCACTTCCTGAGATACAAGATTTGCCAACGCAGCTTCAGAAGTTGCCAGATAGGGGATTTATAAGGCGAGCTTTTTTTGCCCTAAGGAGTTTCAGTACTGTTCGTCAAGAAGAAGGACGATGGTTTTCAAATAAGCATCAACTACCAGGAGCCGAACAAGCTAACCAGCAAGAGTTGGTAATTCTTGCCGACGAATTATTTAGCTAACTGTGAGGATTCCACTACTATTCTAAGATTGATCTTTGATCGAGTATCATTAGCTGCGAATTCAGGAAGAAAGTATACTAAAGTATAGTGAGCCGACAACTTGTTTTGAACATACACTAAAATTGTGTTTCCTACACGATGCACAAAACAGTTTTACACAGAATACAAAACTTTGAGAACCTAGAAAACATGTACTTAGGACCTTTGGGAACCCAGGTCAAAACTCGTAAAGGTTGTTACTTAGGAACCACACCTATTAACTCAAGGAAACCCCATTATCCTGACATATATGCTATTTCAGTTAACAAAACAGAAAGTACTCAAATTTCTTTTATTGAAATTTCCACTTTTACTTATAGCAAGTAGAATTTTGCATCTCTACTTCTCCTAATGATGGTTGCATCATAACAGTTTTCTTCATTAAAGCAAACACTTCTTTGCCTCGATACTTGATCATTCTTTCATTATAGCGAATACTCATTATTTCATTCCTTGGAATTCATATGTCACGCATGCACCATTTGTAACGCATGTGGTTTCGTTTCGGAAAAAGCGTTTCGTCAAAGTTTAAATATTAGTTGCTAAAGCTAATTATTGATTTGTGATTCGAATGACCTACATTATTGCAATTATTGGCTCCTTTGTTATCAAGTCAACACACTTTCTTGAAATTTCTTTTCAGTTACATACATGGTTTATCTTTGTAACCATGCCGAATTCTCTTGTTGATACATACGTTTATTGACGGGTTACGCTGAAACCAAGTTCAATTGCTTGAACTTGTTCATTTCGCATATTCAATTCGAAACACCAAATGATGTATTGAGAGCATCATATTCAAATATATTTTTGCCAACGTTCCTTTTGTTTCGAGTCATAGTAGACTTGTTTGGTCTACGACTCCACTAAATCGTTTGTTGGTTTCGACACCTTGTGGTGATGCTTTCACAAAATTGAAGCTTGTGCTAATTTGGTTACGCACCTCATACACGGATTTAATTGTTTATTTATTGACTTGCTCTAAATCCGTTTTGTTTATCACGATTAAAGCGGTCTCAACACAATTGTGTGTTAAGACAATGGTACATAGATTCATTTCATATCACGGTGTACCTCCTAACGATTTTCATTATCGATCAAATGCCTTGCGGTACTTATCGCTTTTTCATATTCGATCGAAAACAGTAGTTTTTGATGTTCTATATTCAATTGAAAGGTCCTACAATGCCGGTTGAATCAAATCCTCAGGATTGTTTCATTACACTTTCATTTGAACTCAAGCACGGTGAACTTGTTCGGTCACCGCTATTATTGAAATATGTCAACTGCGACACCTTGTGGTGTCATTACAAATTTGTAGCTTGTGCTAATCATGGTCAACCGTTTCACACAAAACTACACATACTTTATTTGACTTGTCATTTAAACATTCCTAATGCAACTACGAATTAAGACAACGATACACCAGATTCGCTTGTATTTCATTCGGTGTATTTTCGCAATTCGAGAATGTCAACACACTAATCCTTACCAATTATTTATTCGAAAGTTGACAGATCATTTTCATGATACATTATATTCGAGTTGTTGATTTTGAGTTCATATAGCGGATGCTATGGTTTTTGAGAACTCATTTGCGTATTGTGACCGATTGTTTGAAAATCCATTGGTCAAAACTCCTTTATTGCACCCCTGATTAACTAAGTTACACTAGATTATACATCTATACATCTCGTGTCCTTTGACATCAAATGCTAGAGTACATACCTTTTAACCATTGGGTTCTTGTTGTTGTAATATATCCTTGGATTCACCCGATGTGAATAAGATTTGATTCGGTTTTGTGGTTATCTACCTCAGTAGTATTCATATACATACACGCATAATGTAACCCTAAGGAGTTAAGGTAGTACAAATTTCGAGGACGAAATTTTCTTAACAGGGGGAGAATGTGACAACTGCCAAATTTGCATGCATCCGTACAATTAATTAGACAATAATTAATGATTGATGACTGTGCTGATTTAAAATTTATGACTTGAATTGCTTTCTGATTATTGCCATATACATACATGTGCATCATATATTGCAAATGACATAACATTACTACATGCAAACTATACTGAGTCTATTGGTGCACGAAACAAAGATATCACAGTTATCAGACAAATCAGAAAAATGCTGACAGAGTTCAGTAGATAGACAAACATTGTATTGAGACACAGAATGAGCCAGAAATCAAGTATTACACTAGTATAGTGTGTAGGAAAGTAAGGATCACAAAACTGCCTTCCTAGCGATAGTTTAAGTGTCGGAAAGTGCCTAAAACTTGCATAAACTGCAGGATTCCGCAGAAAAACAGCAAATTCAGCATTTAAACACATTTATATCAGGCAGAAATATGCTTAAATGGTCCTTAATACTTTCCTAAGTGTCGGGAATTGAAACTGTCATAAAAAGCAACATAAAGCACACTAAACTGCAAAGTTTAGCACTTTAACGAACAGTAACGAACCGAACAACCGGACATTACCCGAAACACTAATTTTTCACTAGAAGCATTGTTTTAACATTACTAAGCTAGTTATGGTCCCCAAACAGCATAACACACACTACATAAATATCTAGTAACTAAACCCTAACTAATACTTGGATTTTAACCTAATAACTAACTAAATGATTGGAACCTACACCTATACCCCCCACCTATTTGGCGGATCCATGTGGGCCCCATTGTTGATTTTATATTCTTATTTAAGGACACATTACACATTAGACCAAAATGGATGGAAGATTATAAGAATACCCATAAGGATCATAACCATCATATTCATCACATTTCACCAACACTTCCCTTCCTTCTCCTCCCTCCATGTTCACGAACACACCTCACCACCACCCTACCTCCATTTTCAAACTTCTTCCATACATTCTAAGGTGATCTAGAGGTGTAAGAAGCTAAGTTAGGAAGCTTGGGGCTTTCGGAAGTTGAAGGACCTTCACCGTTTGCTTTTATCCACTTCATTTCTCCTCTTGATCATCCCTAGCCTTGAGCTAGTGGTAAGAACCATGATCTTTCCATTTTACTTGTATTTTTGGTGGTTAAAAGATGCTACATGAAGTTAAACTAGAAGAACACTAAAGATCATAAGCATGAAACATGAACATAAGCTTAAAATTATAAGAAATCATGAAGAAATCATGTTATTTATGTGTTGTTATACTTAATGATTGTTGTTTGCTTGTGTAAATGATGTAGATCATCATATGATCTTGCTAGATCATGATTAAAAACATGATTTAGCAAGATGAGAGGATGATTACGTTAAGAAATCAATAGATCATCCTTATGTAAATCATGAACTTGAAATATAAATTGTTTTCTTGTAAAATGATGATCAAGTAAGTTGTGATACTTGTAGATCTAGAAATTTCATGGATGATTTCTAAAGAAACCGAGTTAAAAATATAAGTTTTGTTAAAAACTTTGTTCTTACATAAACAAACATTATTTTTGGTAGTTAAACAAGTGTAGAAACACTTATGTAACAAGAAGATTACATAAAGAAACATTTTTGTAAAACATGATTACAAGTTGTAAACATCTAGATTTCTTCAAGAATGATGTTTTTAAACAAACAACCACATTTTAAAGGGTAACTAAACTCACTAAACACACTACCAAGTTACTACAAATTTTCACAAACTTTCAAGTTCATGAAGTGGCAGATTAAGCATGATTTTGGCAAAAATTGGTAAGAGTAAGTCGTTAGAGTTGATTATGAATTGATTGTGATGATTTTTACAAAAGAAAATGATATGCTTGAAAGCATGGAAACCTCCGTTTTTAGGGGAAACTATGGCGAAATTTTCTAAAAATATTAACACTTAGAAAAATATTTTAAACAAATATTTACAAGTGTATATTTAACCATGAGTTTTCCATATAAACTTTGCCATAAATTTTGTTACAAAAATATAAGTGTTGGAGGTTGGTTTTTTATAAATAAAAGTGGCTAGATATATATTTAGAATATATATACACTGAGGATACACATGTGTGATTATTTGTATACTTTGTGTATTAGTTATATTATTTTAGGACTTGAAATAATATAACTCACAAAATACCAAGGATTACAATCCAAATTATTGCCAAAATCTCAAGAAATAAATATACAAGTTACACACAAAATATTGGCGAAAACCGAACAAGAAATGTAACTGACAAAATATTCCGGAAATATTATCCATGTGTATATTTTGATAAACAATATTTTGGACACAAGGAAATGAAAATATGATTTAACAAATTATTACAAAGTTATATCATATTTTTGACAAGGATAAAATATATTTGGGAAGTAAAAATATATTTTCTTGGAATTTTTAGAAGATATATAATTTTTGAGAAAGGTATATATTTTCTTGAGTACACTCGAAATACTTTATTTTTGGATGAAGATAAGTTTATATATATATTTTCTAAGTGAGACTTGAAAATATATTATTTTTGGAAATGTATATGAATTTTTATTAGTATAGGAATACTTAATCAATACAATAAAAATACACATTTTCATACGTATAAATACACACCGGAATACGACACCTTTACATGGCAAGAATATACAAGAATACAAATACAAATATACGCATCATTGGGAAGGATATACATGTTTAAATACTTGAGAAGTATTAAGTTAAAATATATTATTTTATCTATTATTCCAAAATTTAATAAATATAAATTTAAGTTAAAATATTAATTATTATAACAAATAATTATATACTTGGAATATCAATTAAGACACTTTGAAACGTAACTCAAAGACACTAATCAATACCAAGTCAAGGCACGACCCGCTCGTCTAATGGACCGTAGTACGCATGTAGGTAGTCGTGCGTTCTAGAGGAAGCTTTGAGTTACATCGGATACAAGGAACGCAAAACAGTGAGTTCATGTCCCCCTTTTCTCTTAACTGTTTTCAGTTTTATAACTTCAGGGGTGAAGTACATGTTTCAAATGATTACAAAATGCTTACAAACAAATACAATTGGTATGGTTAGCTTTGGAAAGTACAGTAGATCATGTGAATGGGTAGGCGCACTCTTAAGACCATTAATCCTCGTATTAGGACCGAGGGACAGGAGTGATAGATCTATTTGGGTGTAGCGTGCCCCATCCATAAGTCCGCCGAGTGGCCATGTGGTGACTATGTCTTACAGCCGGAGGCCCGGTACAAAGTCTGCTAGGTTTGAGTCTTCCTGCACCATGTCACGTATATTAATGTATTAGCTACACATTAATTGATCTGTTTCCTTATTGCTTTCATACCGGGTTTTCAAGTACATGCAAACATACTTACAAATGCTTCAAAGGTTTATTCACAAACACACACATAAACTCGCTCAACTTTTGTTGATGTTTTCAAACTACATGTATTTCAGGAAATTAAGTATGGATCTGGCGACGTTGGAGTTTCAAGTCATGATTGAGAATAAAAGATGTCATCCGTGTCTTAGGGTATGGTTAGTGTGTCTTATCCTGGACGGGACACATCTTGCAAAACCTGGTTTTAACTAAAGTCTTTTGATGAGTCCTTATGGAACTCCAAACAATTTGTATGGTTTGTAACTCGGATTCTACGTCTATGTTTCAAGACAATGATGATGTACTGTTTTAAAATTTAATCAATGGATGAACATCTTGAATTTATCATATAGTTGTTTGTTATGGTTGAATGCAATGATAATAAGCAAGTCACACCAAATCACGCTTCCGCAAAAGGCAGGGTGTGACAATTAACGGGTATACCCGATAACCACGTGTATGCCCGATACCTGACGGGTAATTACCTGACAAATACCCGACGGGTAACGGGCCGAGTATGGGACAAAGAATTACAACAGGGTACGGGCCTGGGATTACTAATACCCGACCCAAGCCCGACCCATTGCAATTTCTATCCACCGGCCAATCTATTCGCATGCGTTGACGTTTCTAATATGGACCGTTTACAGGCTTATACGATCAGTATATGTTAGGGTTTTAGATATGGCAGACTGACAGGGTCCGCCTTTGTCTGACGGCTAGTCTTATACAGATCGTATAGATCTATACGATCCGTATTGGACACCAGTTTTTTTAGGATAAAGTTTTGTGTTTTGAGGGTGGTTATTAGTGTTATCTTTGTTTTTTTTTTGTTTTTATGTGTTTTATAATTTGTATTATATTTTTATCTTGACGTATGGTATTATATTGTATTTGTATTTTGTATGATATTTTATCGTAACGTATCATATTATATCGTACAGTGTTTGTATCTTCTTTTATTATTTTTTTATCGTGTCGTATCGTATCATGAGGTGTTATATCATATTATACATTATACGTAACTAACCCACAAATCTAAACATTGTAAATAAACAACACAAAACATAAATAAATTGAAACGACAAATTTAACTATATAATAAGTTTGTTTATACATGACATAATACAAAAGACATAAAAAGACAAACTACAAAAAAAGATACAAACTATGCTTAACCGTCAAATCCGGATCCTAAGAGGTGTCTAACGGCCCCGCATCTTGAGCTATGCCAAACGGCCCCAGATCCGGTCCAGGGCGAGGCGGCAACGTCGACATCGGTAAGGGGGTCCCACCATGCTCGATAGACGTCTGGACATCGCCCTGGATCCCC
The DNA here is from genome assembly GCF_002127325.2 of Helianthus annuus. Classification (NCBI taxonomy): domain Eukaryota; kingdom Viridiplantae; phylum Streptophyta; class Magnoliopsida; order Asterales; family Asteraceae; genus Helianthus; species Helianthus annuus. Next base: position 59,453,813 of record NC_035448.2, read on the forward strand.
CAAATTAGAAGGGCCTTAGTACGGGCGTGGTAGGCGTTGATCTGCGCCTGTAGCCGGCCCTCCATCTGATGTAACGCAAGCACGACATCTGGTGGCAGCTGGTCGTACATAACATGCGAAGGATACTGAGGCACCCCCGTGACTACTAAGGCAATGGCGGCGGTGTGAGCTCTCGGTCTAGCTGAGGGTCGTGTGGGTCGGTGTTATCGTCATCGTCGTGAGGATCACCACCTTTCATGGTCGGCTCCTCCGCCACCACCACCGCTCCGTCCTCCACCACCACCACCACCACCACGGCACCTCCAGTACTGTCACACCCCAACCGATGGCGGAAACATCGGGGTGAGGCACTGAGCGAAACAAATTGTCCAAGAAAATCCATAACAACTAAAATTACCAGATATTTAACGTTACGTCCCATACCATAACATATCAAATAAAAGCAGTTATTACAGACATAGTTGTTCTCAAAGACAAATCATAGTTTCGACAACTCATAAATTATTTAGTTTGTTTCTAGACCACCTAAGCTTGATTCCATGACATCCAGCAATCCTAGCATCTTAAACACCTGTCACATACGTTAAAATAGGTCAATACACATGGTGTAAAGGTGAGCATACAAGTTTAATAGTAATAGTAGCGAAAGCGGTTTATGCATAACCAGGATGTAACATGTTGAAAAGTGAAGCTAGCAAGTTATCGACAATGAAATATGCACAGACATGACTGCGAGTTGTAGAATGCGCAACACATATCACCACCGTGACACATGAAGTAAAACCCTTAACAACCCCTGTCCACGATAGGTGCTGAGTCCAAACTATAGTACTATCGTTGCTAAGGTGTCAGGCAACAATCACTGTGTAAACATAACATACAAGCATTCATCGAGTAACACGTATAACATGCAGAGAGGTTAGCGTATAAAAGTGTGTTTACGATGTGTGATCGATGTGATTTGATATAGGTAACGTTTGTAACACCCAAAAGTGCGTTAAGCAAAGAGGGATCGAGTATACTCACGGATAGTGTTTAATGAATAAACACAGTATTGGATTGAAGGGAGCGCTGGAGAGTTAGCCTGATCAGATAACGACAGTATAAGCGTTGAACAATGCATGGAATAGCATGTCGGTGGGATGAGTGATGAAGGGTGATCCGATCGGATGACCTTCTGGGCGGATGGTCATCCGGACGGATGGCCATTCGGTCGGAGGGTCATCCGTCTGGGATGGATGTGTTTGTGTATGATGTGAACCTATCAGGTCGTCCGGTCGGACGGTCATCCGGATGGATGGTCGTTCGCTCGGATGGCGATCCGTTCGAGTGAAATGTTTCAAAGATCCCAGTCCTTTGGTAGGATAGTCATTCGATCGGATGGTCGTCCGATCGGATGACGATTCGTTTGGGACTGATATTCTTCAAGGTTTTGCAAAAAGTTTAAGTGTTGAAGGAAAATCACAAGTCATCCGTTCGGATTGTCGTTCGATCGGATGGTGATCCGATCGGACGGCAATCCGTTCGTCGACCTATTCGTTTGAGAGTTTGTAAAATCAGCTAAGTTTAGAAAGTTTTGCGGTTGAACCGAGACGGTATGACAACGTGCCAAACTGTAACACCTCGCAAAATCATACCCAATAAAACAATGACACATGTCGTAAACCCTGGATGGGTAATAAAAATTGAACTTGATGGACTAAAAGTGTCAACATGCTAATTTACGCCTCTGAGTGACCTTTTGTCAAAACCGAGAATTGATTATGATGAAACAAACACTCGGAAATAGTTGATAATTGAAAATTTATTTTGGAAGCCAAATATACAAAGTTTGAAAATTTTAATCTCCTGATCGCTGGCTTACAGACCGCAAGGGTTAGGGCTTACGGTCCGTAAGGAACTGTATCTGGGCGATATAAATTAAAAGCGGTTACGGACCGCAAGGGCTCAGGCTTACGGTCTGTAAAGACTGGTACTGGGCAGAAAAATGGACAGCTGCAGGTTTGTCACCTTCTACAGCTTTAATTCGAAACCAAGGGTTGTTGTCTGTATTTGGACACTTGTTGATCTCTCACAACATCCTTAGACACCTGGTAGCATTGGGAGACTTCACCTTGCTCTATAAATAGCTCCATTTGTTTCACTTTCAACTTGCACAATTCAAAAATCTCAAACTTCTCTCTCTAAGCTTTGTTCTCTGGGATTCCTGGTTAAGAAGGAAGCCCTCCTCAGTTCAAGATTCGTTCTAGGACCCTTTGTAAGTGTCCTTAGCCTCCTTAGTTCGGTTTTTATGTGTTTTAAAGCCGAAAGTCAAAGTTGTCGTAATAACACTTTGACTATCAGTTTAGACCTAAACGGTCCAGCCATTGTTCGAGTCGAATGTGGCTACGTGATCGTAATTAAGTAGGTGTTAATCCCTCAAAAGGGCACCTCTTAATTACCACATTGACTTAGTTAATTGTCGGGCCAACATAATTAACATAAAAAGTCAAACGGGGTAGTTTTTAAATAAAATCAAATCTGATAAAGTAGAGGTTATAAAATATGTTTTATCACTTTAATAACTTGGTAAGTATTATTAGAACATGTCAAACATGTTCAACCCGACAATTTTAAGTTTAGGCTCGGTTCGCAACCGAAAGTCGCAAAAGCTTGACTTTTGCTTTGACTTTCAGTTCTGACCTGAATTAGCTTAGTTTCTTTATGCATTAAGGTTCCTTGTGACCATATTATATAGTAGTATAACCCTCTGAGGTTATATTACATGGTCCCTTAGTAATCTGAGTTTATTTACTTGATTCCGTTATTATGCTTAATTTTGACTAACATGTCCTTTTGTTTAAAAATGAGATTTTAATAAAAAAAACCATGCAAACACATTATATTCTGATTAGTAAATTTCTTTAACATATTTTGGCAATTATTTTCTGGTCATAAATTGAACTTACATAATAAATTACAAAACATGCTTCATAAAGGACTAAAATGCCCTCATGCATGCAAATAGAGTTTGAATATAATTTTAACATCAAAACTCAATACTCACTAATATGATATCATAATTAGGACTACATGAGATTCTAATTCAGACTACTTACGGAGTTTATGCATAAGTTTTATATTAAATTAGTAAATGACGATTATGCCCTTTTTACGCATAAATTGAGAATTAAATAAGATTATCATGCAAAAACATTTTTGTTACTGATATGATGTAATAACTAAATTATTTTTGACCATTCAAAGCTGGTCATAACTTCAGAATTCTTTAAACATCAAAATAATCGTCATTTACCGATTTTTACGACATTAAAGTGCATAGTATGGTTTTAAACTATACTTAGCACCAAAGACTTGTTACCTACTGTTTTATAAATCATTTTTTATATTTTTATAGTAGGTATAAGTCATGAACTCAGAATCTCAAATAAGTCCTTATAACTATGTGTGAAATGACCAAAATGCCCCTACGGTGCATAGTTTTGTCATAAATGGTAAATCACGCATATATATGATATCCTACTGTTAATATAACATAAATTAAATATTTTTACAAAATGTTTATGACTAGAACCTTAGTTTGCATGTAAACCCCTTTTATAAACCATAAAACGACCAAAATGCCCTTATGAGGCTTAATTCGGTTTTAAAAACTTTTTGGGCATATTTGTTGATATCCTAATGATATCATAACATATTTTAAGCATAATAACTTATGGAACTTGTATATGACTCACCCGGTTACCCGTTTATGCTTATAAGCGTACGGTACGGTTTATGTGACTAGTTTGCATAAATTAGCCAAAACGGGTTAAACCTTATCATTTTAACTTCAAATTCCAGAATGTATTTAGTTTACCCATAATATACAAGTCTCCATACTTGTTGGGTCTAAATTACATTCCAATCCGGTCATCGCTTAATTTAGCGTTTCGTACCGTAAATCCTTCTTTAAACTAATCGGTCTAAGTTTACAACTTAAATAAGACCCCGTTAGTGACCTAATAGGTTAATAAAACCTTCATTCCAGATTAGGAGCCCCGGTAAAAGCTACTTGCACTAGTTGATTAGTTTATACGGCTGAGTAGATAAATCTCGCCTTTTAAAGCTCAGGTAAATACTTTTGACTTATTTTCCCTTATACGGGCTTGGGATATGGCAAAATATATTACCACTTGGTCGGGTATGGAATCATTTAATCGAATAGTGGTTAATTAATTACATAACCCGTTTTAATCTGTTTTGTTTGATAACATAAACATTTGGGGGTTAATACGACCGTGTCCTGGATATCCTCGGCTCATTTCATTTGTAAATGGCCACAACTTAAGCATGGGGTGTAGGCATACACCTGACAGTTGCGTATGTAAAAAGATATACCCACTTGTTAGGGATAACTCCTTGTGGGTTTATATTAGTGATGTGTCTATTAATCATGTCTCGGCCTCAATCCCGTGCCGTGAACGTACGACAAACATGTAAAACTGATACAAGATTATTTTTATATAATTGTCCCAAGTTATAAAAGAATATTTGTGCCTTGTGCATTTAAATCTATTTTCATAAATGTTTTCAAAAGAGTCGGTTAATTGTATTTACCAGTGTAAACTGACGTATTTTCAAAAAGGCTAAGTGACAGGTACTACGCGTAATTGGCTGAAAGCTTCTGGGCGTTAAATAGAGAATCTTGCAAGTATGTAATGCCTTAAGTCTGTTGAACATGTTTTTGTATTATATTTAGATCCGCCTGTGGATCCTTTCTTACAACCGTCTGTATATTCTTTTATTCGTACTTTACACTTTCGTTTGTAAAAATAATTTCTACCAAGACTTTCGCTGTGCTATAAACTGTGTGTATTTGACTATGATGATATCAACTACGTCACAATACTCCCCACCGGGCCCACCGGTAATATGTGGAAATGTCGGGGTGTGACACAAACAACGAAAACCCCATCAAGTCCAAGTCATCCAATTGGATAAGAATCACCCCGTCCGATCAGTTAACTGTTCTTGATGGAACTTCATGTTCAACCCGCTAAGTCGGTCATCTCTTTGATAGTAATCCGTTCTCAGACCGGCACTTCACTAGAGGACGAGTAGAAGGCCTGGACGAGCTCAGATCCTATCGGGTTTTGAGTAAAAATGAAGAATGTTGAAGAAAAGTTTGAAACACTTTGATTAGGCTTAGATTTAGGTGAAATCAGTGTTTAAACATTGTATAAATCCTTTAGATCTGAGTTGTTCTTGGTGGAATGAGGTCACACTTTGGTGTTCATGGGAACCCATGATGACATCATCCTAGAACAGCCCAAATCCACAAATTTCATGGTGAAAAGTTGAGATTTGTGGGTGAAATCGATGAGAAAGTGTGTGCTGATTAAGGAAGTACAAGATTTGAGAGGAAAACTTACAAGAATCGCGAGGAATCGAGAGAAAATGGCCTGAGAGTGTGTGGGTCGGAGGAGAGCTGTCACATCATGAAATCGATGAGAAAGTGTGTGCTGATTAAGGAAGTACAAGATTTGAGAGGAAAACTTACAAGAATTGCGAGGAATCGAGAGAAAATGGCCTGAGAGTGTGTGGGACGAAGGTCATGGTACATTTTGTTGGCACCCGGATGAATGGAATATCGAGACTTGTGGGCCTTAGTCAACAATAATTCGTGCAAGTTATTGCAATTGGGGATCCAGATGCGATCAAGATAGTAGTAGATACCGTTCGATTTGGTGACAAATTGAGATTCAGCACCACACTTCTTCATTTCCTCTCGCAAGGTATGTTCAATGAAGCAGGCGTGCTGACCGTCACGAATTAAGGCTTCGAGGTCGTGCTGGGCGTGAGTACTACGAACGCTATGCAGAGCTCTGGACTGGAAAACGCCAGTTGCGTTGATAGTACGAAGGTGGTCGGTACATCCGCCTTGGCGTAGCGTGACTTCAATTGAGTCGAACCATTGAAACATAGCGCTTGGTCCGTCTTTGCCTGTGAAGTCTTTGGGGCCACAGGCCCTAAACTGCTTGAAGCTGAAAGTACCCTTTGGAGAGTCGGTCCTAGCTTCCTTAGAGGACTTGCTAGCATTTTCATTAAGCTCGCTGACAATTTGTGGAATGACCTTAGCCATTTGCTTTGTGACTAGAGAAGCGATACGCTTGTCAGCGTGGTTTCGACATGCAGCGCGAGAGGTATGCGATCCAAATGACGACATTGTCTGCAACAGACATCGCCATAGGACTTAGACACATGTCGATTAAATCTAGTACAGTCTATCATATCTCCACGCGCTACTTATATATATAAAGCACAGGAACACGTCGGCATATAATCACATAGTCACTAGTCACATAAGCACATAAGCACAGAAGCACATAGTCACGTAGAGCACGGAAGCATATTCAACTATATTTTGCACGTATTCACCTATCATTAAAGTTTCGTGAGCGCGTTCGAGAGTAGCGAGTGCGAGGAGCGAGTATCACAGCGAATAGTATAGCATAAGCGAGTAACATAGCATGCGATTTGTTAGCGCGTTGAGATACAAATAGCTGTGTGTGTAGGCGTGTTCCATAAAGCGAGGTGCAAAAAGCGATAAATCTCCAAAATCGAAACACATAAACATATAAATCCACATAAAACACATAAAATTCATCATAAAAAGCGATAAATCACAGAGTCAGTGACGACGAGCTCAGAATTGAACACATAACACATAAAATCAGCGATTGGAGCGTCCGGGTGCGTGACATCGACTATTCAAAGTGATTCAACTATTCTCAAGGACTTCGAGTACACGCTTTGGCCTAATAGACTGTGCTCTCTCACCGGCATACGGCGAATGGCACGCATCCCTTCGGTTCTTCATGCAACTCGGGTCATTGGAATCCATCGAGACTTTGGTGAGAGTTTTGTAAAAACCAAAATAGAGAGCGGAATAAGTCATCAAGGTTCGGGTTTCACCCCTAACTTAATGACTGCATTCCAGTTTGTGTGATAGAATCACGAGATAGAGAGGGAGATTTGCGTCGAAGTATGGATTTCACTCCTGATTCAACGCAAATTCTCGTGTTTATAGTAAAAATGTGCGTCGAACGAACGATCTAATCGAGAGTTTGCGGTTTTCACACCTAGTCTCGATCCAATCACTCGTTCATTTTCGAAAAATAGTGTGTGTCGTCCTTGCCTTAGGAAAGGCAAAGTGATAGTGTTCCAGCCTTAGGAAAAGCTGGTTTGCGTGAAGCTGTAGTATGCGGTGTTCACGCAAGGATGAGTTCAAGAGAGCGTAACAGAAATAGGCTCATGCAGAACCCCTACCGGGTTTGCACAAGGCGGTCTATTGGTGCTTAGACTATAGACTAGGTCATTTTTAAGACATCGACCCGGACTAGGTCGAGTCTTGCCTAATTCCCTATAGTTATGGCTCTGATACCAATCTGTCACACCCCAACCGATGGCGGAAACATTGGGGTGAGGCACTGAGCGAAACAGATTGTCCAAGAGAATCCATAACAACTAAAATTACCAGATATTTAACGTTACATCCCATACCATAACATAGCAAATAAAAGCAGTTATTACAGACATAGTTGTTCTCAAAGACAAATCATAGTTTCGACAACTCATAAATTATTTAGTTTGTTTCTAGACCACCTAATCTTGATTCCATGACATCTAGCAATCCTAGCATCTTAAACACCTGTCACATACGTTAAAATAGGTCAATACACAAGGTGTAAAGGTGAGCATACAAGTTTAATAGTAATAGTAGCGAAAGCGGTTTACGCATAGCCAACATGTAACATGTTGAAAAGTGAAGCTAGCAAGTTATCGACAATGAAATATGCACATACATGACTGCGAGTTGTAGAATGCGCAACACATATCACCACCGTGACACATGAAGTAAAACCCTTACCAACCCCTGTCCACGACCGGTGCTGTGATCGATGTGATTTGATATAGGTAACGTATGTAACACCCAAAAGTGCGTTAAGAAAAGAGGGATCGAGTATACTCACGGATAGTGTTTAATGAATAAACACAGTCTTAGATTGAAGGGAGCACTGGAGAGTTAGCCTGATCAGATAACGACAGTATAAGCGTTGAACAGTGCATGGAATAGCGTGTCGGTGGGATGAGTGACGAAGGGTGATCCGATCGGATGACCTTCCGGATGGATGGTCATCCGGACGGATGGCCATTCGGTCGGAGGGTCGTCCGTCTGGGATGGATGTGTTTGTGTATGAAGTGAACTTTGAAGTTTTCGTTGTAGCATTTATAAAAGTGAGAAGTATCTCTACCTATCAGGTCGTCCGGTCGGACGGTCATCCGGACGGATGGTCGTTCGCTCGGATGGCGATCCGTTCGAGTGAAATGTTTCAAAGATCCCAGTCCTTTGGTAGGATAGTCATTCGATCGGATGACGATTCGTTTGGGACTGATATTCTTCAAGGTTTTGTAAAAAGTTTAAGTGTTGAAGGAAAATCACAATTCATCCACTCGGATTGTCGTTCGATCGGTTGGTGATCCGATCGGACCGCAATCCGTTCGTCGACCTATTCATTTGAGAGTTTGTAAAATCAGCTAAGTTTAGAAAGTTTTGCGATTGAACCGAGATGGTATGACAACGTGCCGAACAACGGAAACCCCATCAAGTCCAAGTCATCTGATCGGATGGGAATCACCCCGTCCGATCAGTTAACTATTCTTGACGGAACTTCATGTTCAACCCACTAAGTCGGTCATCTCTTTGATAGTAATCCGTTCTCAGACCGGCACTTCACTAGAGGACGAGTAGATGGCCTGGACGAGCTTAGATCCTATCGGTTTTTGAGTAAAAATGAAGAATGTTGAAGAAAAGTTTGTAATACTTTGATTAGGCTTAGATTTAGGTGAAATCAGTGTTTAAACATTGTAGAACCTTTATATCTGAGTTGTTCTTGGTGGAATGAGGTCACACTTTGGTGTTCATGGGAACCCATGATGACATCATCCTAGAACAGCCCAAATCCACAGATTTCATGGTGAAAAGTTAAGATTTGTGGGTGAAATCGATGAGAAAGTGTGTGCTGATTAAGGATGTATAAGATTTGAAAGGAAAACTTACAAGAATCGCGAGGAATCGAGAGAAAATGGCCTGAGAGTATGTGGGTCGGAGGAGAGCTGTCACATCATGAACAGTGATGTGACAGGTGGGTATTTATAGGTGAAGGGGAGAGAAAGGCGGTGTGGAGTTAGTGGGTCGGATGGCCTTTCGATCGAATGGTCATCCGTTCGGATGACCATTCGATCGAAGGGTCATTCGATCGAAGGGCTTCGGCGGTTTGGTTTCTGACTTTTCGTTTCGTGCATTGAGCGTTGCGATGCGTTTAATCGAGTGTCGAATAAGTGATGCGATGGTTTTAAATAATAGTTACACAAATAACATAACTAACATACAACAACATAAGTAGCCTTGCGTTTTGAGTTCGCGATGAGATTGCGTTGCGATAGAGTTGCGATTGCGTTTGCGATTAACACCAATAACATAATTAAACATGCACAAGTAACACATAATAGCACACACACGTAAAACAATATCCAGACTGCGATTCAAGTTGCGATGAGATAGCGTTAAGTAGATTAGCGTCTAATTGCGTTTATTGCATTGTTACTCCACATAATACAACTAAAATATCGTAAACAAAAGTATCGATTAACGAAGTTCGAAAGCACAAGTAATAATTAAGCACGGAATGACAGATCGAATTAGCAATCGTTTCTTCATATGACTTTGACTTGTACTTTGACTTCAAAAAGCCAGGTTGTTACAAGTACCGCCCCGTCTTCCGCCATTACCATGGCCCTTCCTGGCGCCTCCACCACCACCCCGTGCTCCTCTAACACCATGTCCCCTCCCGACGCCTCCACCACCGCCCCGTCCTAAGCCACCTGGGCCCCGACCATAGTCAACAACATCCATATCAATCTATACAAAATAACATTTTTATATTATTATTTTTTTAATATAACATTTTTGTTATTATTTTTAAAATATATAACATTTTAAAATCATTTTTATTAAATATAACATTTTTATTATTATTTTTTAAAAATAAAACATTATTATTATTATTATAAAAAATAGAACATTTTATTATTTTTAATTTTAAATCAAAAATTTAAAAACTTTGTAAAACTTTCAGAATTTTATAAGTTTTATAAAAAGAATAGCAATTATAACAGATTTAAAAAATAGAATTTTTGAATATTTACATCAATACGGGTCGTATTGATTCATTAGGCGAAGAACATTTTGAAAATTTTGAGTCAATACGATGCGTATAGCCCTAATACGCATCGTATTGACTCATAATACCTCGAAAAAACCCTATAAACCCGACCCTTTCACCCCAAAATCAACACAATACACCCCACATATACGGTTCAAATACAAGATAAAAGACGTATAATTGATCGGGGAACGAAATAACATACCGTATGTGTCTTGTATCTTGATTCCAAAATGTATATAGATCGTTTGTAATTCACAACAATACTTATCACACTAGTATAAAAGCCGCTCCATTTGAGGCATTATACGTGAGAAAGTGTAGAACACCTGTCTGTTGGGTAGAAGTTGGAGAAAACCAACTATCCGGACCAGAGATAGTTCTGGATACAACAGACAAAGTCATCCAGATCCGTGATAGGCTCAAAGCTGCCTGTGATATGTAGAAGAGGTATGCTGGTAAAAGAAGGAAACCTATTGAATTCCAAATCGGAGATAAAGTTATGTTAAAAGTATCACCTTTGGAAGGTGTAATAAGATTTAGAAAGAAGGGCAAGTTAAGCCCAAGATACATAGGATCATTCGAGATTAGGAGTAGCTCTCAAGCAGCCTCAGTAGTCTTCAAGTCTAATAAGTGCCTCTCCTTTAGTCAAATACATTAATTTAGTTAGTTTTCAACTAAAAGTCAAATAGTTTGACTTTTCATTTGACTTTCAGTTGCGACCACTATGGTTAAGTCTAAGTTCGAATCGAACATTCCTACGTGATTGTAATAACGAAGGTATGAATCCCCTACGATTATGCCCTATGGAAATCACGTTAAGTAGGTGAAATGATAAGTCGAGCATGTATATATAAAAGTCAAAACTAGAAAATATGCATTTTGGGATAATTGAACTTCTTACTATCTAAACCAATTGTTTTGACATCATAATAGTTTGTCGAATCAGTATCTAGCAAACAGTATGGTGATTTACATAGAAAAGGAGATTGCTGAGAACTTTGATTCAGAGTCCATAATTGAAGAATTCAAAAATCTTAAAGGAAGACGGGCATAACTATAATTCTTCATCCAGGTGAATCGAGTACCCACCTTCCTCTCCTTTTTAATGTTTTGGTGTCTTTGTTCAGCTGTTTGTTAAACAATGTTTACTTTTTAATGTTTGAAAACATTTTTTTATGTGATATTAATGTTTGACCCGACCCGACCCAAATCATCGACGTCTGACCCGAACATATCACCTCGAAACAAATCAATAGAAAAAATATTTTAGGTCCGGTGACTACCGACCCCCAGTGGAAATTTTCAAGCTTCGCCACTGTTGGTATGGGGCAATAATATGTAATATGATATTAGATCACTCACTATCTAGGGTAGGTTTGTTTTTTAGACAATCAATTTTCATGTATTGTCAAATTTATGGGACATTATCTAGAGTTAAAAGTAGAGACAAACTGGAACTTAATATCCGATAAAAATGATAAACAAGATAAAAAAACAACAAATGTTTGTAATCCATACAAAGAAGTATTTATATTTATAGATTTATGAACTTAGAACATTTCTTTTCACCGGATAAAAATGATAAACAAAATAATAAAACAACAAATGTTTGTAATCCCTACAAAGAAGTATTTGTAGATTTATAAACATAGAACATTTCTTTTCACCTTTTAAATATTATTATTTTATTAATAGATTATTAATATCAATCAATATTAGTTAGTGTACTCGTATGCAAGTGTTGGAAAATTTTAAAATGTGATGAATGAAAATTTATTGAGATTATTAATATTAAATTATACATATAGTGAGAAACTCTTGAGTAGAGTTATTTATGTCACTTGTTTAGTTTTCTATTAGAATAATAAACTCTTCATGTGGTGTATTGATAACAACTCTTGAGTAGAGCTTTTTTTGTGACAACTGATTAGAGATTTTATGGCAAAATTAAGTCTCTAATTTTGTTGGACCTTTCACCACCCATAGCTCTTGCATACTTAGTAGGCTATTTGCCTCTTTTGATGTGTTAGAGAAAAGAAAAAAGATAAGTAAAAGATACAAGAAAGAGAGATGTATGCATGAAGAGTCCTTGGAGAAGAAGCACTTGCTGACCCATATGTTGGGAACATATAGAGATAAGTGATGTATTGCAAAATACATCCATTTATCGTGTATAGTTTGTATAGTTTTCGTATTTGTTTGTTCGATTTTTAGGTAAATATAGTTTCTTTTGACAGTTTCTGTGTTTACAGGTCTCGGTTGCTGAAAAGTGATGAAAACGCTTTAAAATCTGCTGGAAAAAATGTTAGAATGAGAATCGGGTCGAGTTGTGGCTGAACAGGAATGAATATCGAAGAAAGCTGGAAAAAGTGGGCCTTCGCGCTACGTCTAGGGTTAAAAAATAATTTCTGCCAAAGAAGAGCGTCGTGGTGCGCGGAGCTGAAGGATGTTACCCACCACGTAGCGCGACAGGGGTTTATGTCGGCAATTCCTTGATGTGCGATCAGGGTTTAACTATAAATTCTCATAAACTTCAAACGACAAGGAACTTACGAATCAACAACTTTCTGGGCGAATTTTGGACATTCTTTGAAGCGTTTTCGAGATCTTGAAGTTGTCGATTGAAGTCTTGAAGCATAGGAAGTCTTCCGAGTTGTCGTTCTGCTATTCGAGTGTCTTTATTCTTCATTTCTCACTTTAATTATGTTTCTCGTGATTGAAAATACTTTGTTTATGACTTGTTCCATTACTTTGATTGGCTAAATTCTTTAAACTACCTAGATTGGATGAATGGTTATGTAAGGTTTTGATTTTTATAATGGATTATTAGTTATTTATGGATTGTTTGCGAAAGTAGTCGACTCGATTATCGTTTAGATGTATATGCATGCTTAAACGTGTTTAAATATTGGTTGTTGCTTCGTATGATTCTTGGTGACGGTCTTTATCACATAATAGAGTCATGCTAGGTTATAGATTTTGGTGAGTGTCTATATCACAGAATAAATTTATAATCTTTAGGGTTAATCGCGCGATACTCCTTAAAAGTAATATTCGGTAATCAAATAAATTTAAGTGTTCTACTAATTCTCAATAGCTGAGAGGTGCGAGGTTATTGTTAGGTCTAGGTCATTAAATTGCTAGGTAGGAGCTTCGAGAGGAGTCTGTACTATTTTATCTTTTGGCCGTTGTCTAACAAGTCTAATCAAGAATCCGAGTCTATCCTCGGTTTATGTCCTGAGATGGAGTGAATCAAATTAGGGTACTTTCGTAAACCAATTAGATGTCTTAAGAGAAAGTCTAACCAACCGGTGTTCGTAACAGCCTCTAGGGTGCCATAAGTTTCTTCCTGAGAAGGGTCGGCGGTCTTGTTCGGTATCTCAAAAGGTTTAGTATTAGAAGATCCCGGTTCCATAATAACTAATATCCTAACAAAATCACTACTGATGCAAACCAGGATTCCAGTCTTGGTAGTTGTCTTCACCATCTGAGTAAAACCCAAAGCTAATTCGTGTTAATTAACTTAGTTACTTAATTTAATTTAAATTGCAAAATTTAGGATTTTTAGACCCCCCACCTCAAACATAAAAAACAGTTAGTGTCGCATCAGTGTCGGTCTAGATAGAGTCGTTAACGTAATTAATTAGAGTCTCGTGGTTCGATATCCGGACTTACTTAGCTTTACTAGAGTCGATCGGTTCACTTGACGGTTAGTAGTTTAGTCAAGTTTAGAGAGTCTAGAGTATTACTTTTGTGTCTAGATTAGATTAATTTTAGTTGTTTTTATTAAACTACTTTTAGCACATCAAGTTTTTGGCGCCGTTGCCAGGGACTCTTTGGCAATTGCATTGATTACTTTGTTTGGACTTAACTGATATCATATGTGCTATTTGTGTGTTTGAGTCGTACGAGTCTAAATAGTTTTTAGCGTCTTTTATATTTTATTTGAGTCTTTCGTTAGAGTTGTCTTACTTGTTTATTGTCGGTTTTGCAGTGGATGCCCTATACACGCTCGCAAGGACCACCGAAGCCGCCAATGGACAAGCCTGCCTTCTCGTCTTCAAACCCTAAGGTTAGTAAAACTTCTTCTTCATCTTCCGCCTCTTTTGACTCTACCCTCCAATCTAAACCACCAGCCTTTGACTTCACACCGAAGTCGTCACCCCATAATTCCCCACCACCCTCCCGTCCTCCGAGTCCGCCACCCGTAGTCCAAATGACTGCAAATCAGACTGTCCACCAATGCTTTACGCCGGTTTCACCGGTACGAACTCACCAATCACCCTTCCCGCCATCGACAATGAGAAATCCTGGCAAATCCCATCTTACATCATGACCACTGTCACCAACTCGTGTCAGTTTCATGGTCGTGATGATAAGGATGCACTAGCTCACATCAACCGCCTCACCTGCCTCTACGGTACCTTCTCTATAGAGGGTGCCAACCTCGATGCCCGTTTCCTTCAAGTCTTCCCATTCTCACTTGCGGGCCGCGCAACCATCTGGCTTGATTCGTAGCCCGCTAGTGCGTTTACCACCTAGGCTACCCTTCGAGATGCTTTCCTTGCCAAATACTTCCCACCCGCCAAGGCATCTCAACTTCGTGATCAGATCCATTCGTTCCGGATGGACCCTGGCGAACCTTACCACTTAGCATGGGAAAGATTCCAAACCTTGCTTTCCCGTTGCTCTCAACATGGTCTATCTGATTGGGAACTTGTAGAGAAATTCTACAACGGTCTTACTCCCGAGACCCGAGCCCGGTTCGACACATCAGTAGGAGGCCACCTCATGGGTAAGAAATCGGTGGCTGAATGCCATGACCTTTTTGAGAGTTTCTGATGTGTGCAAAATGCAACATAGAAATTACATCAAATGAGGCATAAAACTAACCCTTTTTTATTACTAATGTTGTAAAAAGCTTGTTTCTTTCTTCCTTTTGAATTTACATGACCAAACGAGCTTAAAAGAACAAAAGGAGCAAATAAGCAGCCAAAACCAACATAAATACAAAAAGAAGGAATAAACATGACATGTCCGACCCCTTGGCAGCATCCCAAAGCAAAAACAAGGCAACAGAAGCCTGACCACGAGGCCGTGCCCAGCTGGGCATGGGGCGTGGTCAGGGGCCTACACAAAAGACAAACCTGTATAAGCTTCCACGCCCACCACGGGGGCATGCCCAGCTCAGCACGGGGCGTGGTCAACGCAAAGATACGCAGAATCTTGATAGTACAGATAAGAGTTTACCACGGGGCCGTGCCCAGGAGACACGGGGTCGTGTGGGGCCCTCTGCTGACACTTGCAAGTAATGAAGGAATAGAAGATACTGGCCACGGGGGCATGCCCGCTGGACATGGGTCCATGGCCAGAGCTCTGTACTAGCTATAAATAGGGGTGCTTGGTTCACTTGAAAGACATCCCTTGGCAAACCACTACTCTCCCACTTTGCCACCACTTTACCACCACTACAACACCAACACCCACCACCATCATCCATATCCATCATCCATCTTTAGAGTGTGTAGTAGTCTCGGGATCCAAGATTGATTGGAAAGGTTCTTGCCAATCAAATGCCATGTCTGGTTAAGCCTCTTACATCACTTGGTGAAGACAAATCTTTTATGTATTACTTTTGATTTTTAATCTTTCGGCACTTTTTATTTAGGTTTTTTTAATGACTTTAATAACTAGTTTCTTATGTTGAAGGTGAATTTTCTTTATCATTTTTTCCGTGGTGTCTTGAGGTTACTTTACTGTCTATATAAAGTAAAAGATTGCATTATTCATGTCTTTACGGTCTATATAAAGGCATGTTGACTACCTGGTTGGGGGTTAGGGAAATGGTTTGGTAAGGTTCTTGCCTTGTTCAGTGTATAGATCCCGCAAGGACCTGGTTCAAGCTTACTAGGACCTCCTTCAATACCCACTGGTATTGGATGGCGGGGGTGTGAATAGCTTGAACCCCTCATATGTAAACTACTATTCATACTTTAAACCGGCTTCTTGGGATTGTATCCTTGCTGACTCAAACCACTTAGCCGAGGGTAACGTTACCTTCAAAAGAGGGGCCTACCACTTTTCGCATTAATAACTTACTTAATTATCTTTCAATATTCCGACCCTTTGGGATTGTATCCCTGCTGACTCAAACAACTGGGTTGAGGGTAACGTCACCTTCAAAAAAAGGGCCTACCACTACAACTAAGATAATCTCTTAAAAATTCCGAAAGTGCGAAAATCATCAAAGGATACATTAAAGACGAGTCGGATCCAAGTGATTCTATCTTGTCTATCTGTTTTTATTTTGTTTATTTCTGTATTTTTAGTTTTTATTTTTATATTTCAAAACTTTTCTCAAAAATTTAGATTGATTAGACGTTGAGGATAAACCGGTACTAAAAGCTCTTATGTCCTTGGACAACCTCGGTATCTTACCAACGCTATACTACGCTCACGATGGGTGCACTTGCCCAAGTGTGTGTTTAGTGTTAGTAGAATATCGTGTTTTATAAATTTTAAACTTGACTAATGCGTAAAATGGGCCCAAAACATTAATAAAATCATATCACACCTAACGCACACCAGTTTCACACATTCTGACATCGATCATCGCGCTACCACCAGGACTTCCATTCCTGTGTCTAGTACTTCCTCGGCCGGTCGAGGAATACACCAAGTTAGCTTGGAAACAACGGTAGCTGCGGCGATGGAAAATCTTGAGAGAAAGCTTACCAAAGAGAATCACGAGTTAAAAGCTAAGGTAGATAGGTGTGAGGTGTGTAGGGGAGGTCACGACACTATTGATTGTCCCACGCTCACTCTTGAGCAGGTCGAGTTCATCGCAGGTCAAAACTGAGGTCCAACGAACCCTTCAACAACTCAAACTTAGGTTCGAATTGGCATAGTAACAACAACACCTTCTGTTCTTCTGGTAACCCTGTCGCAACCCCCGTCCCCTAATAACCCGGGAACGGGCGGCCGCGACCAGTTTTAGTGGTATCGGTGTTTATCATTTTGGTGGTGGAATTTACATCAGGACCGTAGTTAGGAAATATTTTATGAGAGTAAAATACCACGCTTTTATAATATTAAACACATGGGAAAATCCCAAGTTTCAAGTACACACATTTTTACAGGGATAAACCCTATTTTATTTAAATAAAACATCTCTTTATTTTAGGTAACTTTATAGCCACTTTTCCAAGCCTTCAGTGCTGTCCAGCTGGCTTCTATTTGGCTTTCACATTTTGTTACCTGAAACGCGTTTAAAAACATTTTGTCAGTGGGAAATACTGGTGAGTGAATCCAAGTTTAAGCAAGATAAGTAAAATCGTTTTACAGTATTGAGGGCGGTCGCGCAATTACATTTGTTTCCATCTACTTTAATTACCACCCATGGTACTGTCAACCCGACTTGTGGTCATGTTACTACTCACAACGTAGTAACAAATTTTGTATACAAAACCCCAACATACCAACGATAATTGTAGAATACAAATTAGGCGGCCACGCGGACCGCCACGCGGGCCGCGTAAGAGTTATATATGGGTTTACGCGGGCCGTGTAAAACCCAAATTCAGGCTATAAATAGCCTGTGCATGGGGCTTTCATTCTGTGTCGAAAACTTTTCTCAAAAACGAAGCATACTGCCTAATTTCGAAGATTTAAGGTATTGAAACGCTGCCACGATACCGGGTATTAACTCGATCGCTATTACGATTCAATGTCCGATCGATTGGAACTATCCAATGGATGTTTAAGTGCTGCCCACATTAGGGTTATACTTTGTCATTCGTCGTAAATTCGATGGATGTTTTAGTATCGCACTTTGTCATTCGTTGTGAGGGTTTGTCTCTCGTGAGTTATCGTAAATGTTGTATTAGTTACTAACCTAGTTCGTGTGCATTGTTGTTTAAACTAGGTTATCAGGCTTATCAGTAGGCTAAACTCTGCCCGTATAAACTTGCAATATGAGTCATTCTCTTTTTATTAACAATGTTTTACAATACTCCAATTATTTCAAAGTTATAATTACAGGGATTAAGTCGTGGTTATCTTGAATCACTGACAAGTGGGGTATTGTGCATATTACTAATTTCTCACAGTTAGGCTAATAAATCCTAACAGTGATAATCATCACTACTTGGGTGAAAGGACCCAATAGTGGTATGACCATCGTCACCAGGGTGTGACACGGCGCCAGATAAAAATAAGATAAAAGCCATTGTAATCGCTCTTATGCTGTCATTTATAGCTAGGTATCATTTTGTTAACTTTTGAGTGAATCACCAGTATTTCCCCGCTGACAAAAAATATTTTAAAACATGTTTCAGGCGACCTCATGTGAATCAAGGAAAAGTACTACGGAGCACTAATCAAGCTTGAAGGGTGGCTCAGTTAAATAAATAAACATGTTTTGTAAACCTTCTGCTGTAAATTCCTCTATTGTAAATTACGGGGTTTGTCATAAGTTATGAAATAAAATAATCGGGCATTTTCAAGTTTAATGATCCTGCTAAAATCTTCTGCTGCCAAATCAGATAATAAATACCACGGGTTTTTCTGCCCCGCGGCTCCTGGACCGGGTAAAACCGGGACGGGGGCCATGACAGAAAAAGGTGGTATCAGAGCCACTGATTCAAGCCAATTAAGTATTTAAAAAAATACTTATATTTTCTGATTGCCATTCTGTGATTCTGTGAAATTTAGTTACAAGAATTTAACTTAGAATTTTGTATGTTTCTTCATGTATGCTAACAGCATGAACGAACTATCAGAAGCCCTTCAAAACTTTACTATCCATACTACAGATATGGATACTACTACGGGCTATCAGGCTGATGTTGAGGAGCCAATGGTATTCCGAGCTCAACCCCAGGATAAACCAAAAGTGAAAAAGAGAAGGAGGTTTGTAGGCTGGAGGCGTGTGCGTAGGAAGAGACCAACAATACCGAAGGCGAAAGTTAAAAAGGTTGAGGATCCCAAGGATAAGGGAAAAGGGATAGAGATTGGGGAAAGTTCTAAGCAAGCCCAGGAAATGCCACCCTGGGAGGAGTTAGATCATAAACTAGCACTTAGTGACCTCATCGGACCGGCCGATGAAGACTTTTTCTATTACCCAGTTGAATCACAACTCCCAGTAGATTTGGATCCTGCTATTCCAGATCCCATTGTCAACCCCCAACCTCTACCAGCAGAACTGGAAGAATGGTGGACCACCGACTGGCAGTTTCAGAACCTTTTAAATAACCCCAACACCTTTTTCCCTCAGTTCGACCCATAGCCTGCACCAAACCCACCAATGAGCAATGAGAACTTGGCTGAACTCCGCCACTATGGCGAGGAGTGGATGGATGCAGGGAATAGAATTCGGGAAGTAGGAGAACAGATCTCCTGGAAGTACGATGAGAGGGAACGTCGTTTCTGAAGTGCTAGCTGACGGGGATAGTATGTGGTGGTGTGGTGTGTCTGTTTAATAATAATAAAATAATAATTTAATCTTGTAAAATAACTAAAATAAAACTTTTGTTAGATAATCAGTGTGTACGGATGCATACTACTAAAAGATATAAAATCGGATAGTCGCAAAGTCGACAATTTTGACTGTACATGTTAGTGTGATTATGTGTTTTTCTATTTTTCTTTTTATGTTATTTGACTATTTATTAATTTACAGTATGGGTAAGCAAAGAATTTCGGACATCTATCGTCAACTAGATAATTCACCAAAAGATAAGGGAACCTTATCCCAATCAAATTCTTCAAGATACTCAGCAGATACTAAGGAATGAATATTTATTCGTAAGGCACAGTTTGAGGAACCACTTACCGCTAAAAAAAGACGTCGGATTATTAGAAAAAGTCAAGAAAAAGAAATGATAATTAATAAAGAAACTCAGGAAATAGGCAATAACCCACCATGGGAAGACGAATTAGATGAAAAATGGGCGAATCTCTATATGTTAGCTACTACAGCAGTAAACGCCAACTTTTAATTAAGTTAAACTGCCAAACCCGGACCAACCAAAAAAAAAAAATTAGATCTCAACACCTTTACCCAGTACTAGCACCCATATCATCTATAAACCAGAAACTTTAGAAAAAGGAAATAGAATAAGAGCACACTGAGCATAATATTCCTAGTTAGACTAAAATAATAAATGCACGACCCTAGTATATTTTGAATTTCAGTTGTAAGTTGTAATAGACATATATATATATATATAAGTTGCAATGTTTTTATTTTTATCCGGTTGTACAGTTATACCTAAATGTTTGCACTAAATATTAGCATGTGATAATTACTAATTGATAAATATTCATATGGAATACGCTGTGAATGAACCAGTTAATGAAGTTAATCAATCGGAAAACAATAACGAGGATCACTTCTTAAATCGGCAAGATATAGAAAACATTGTCGCTCAGGGAATAGCTAACGCTATTCCAGCAATCGCCGCTGTAGTTAAAAGTCCTGTTGAGCCTTCTCAAGCTCACCCCAGTAAACGCACGCGCGACGATAATTTCTGTAATAGTGTTAACGAAGGAGGCGATAACGACAACTTAATTCAGGCCCCAATACTCAAAAGAATGAAAGCTGCAACACTTGGTTGCACTTACAAGGAATTTCTGGCCTGTAAACCAGCTGAATTTGCAGGAACTGAAGGGGCGACCGCCGCGCTGCATTGGTTAGAGAAAACTGAAGCAGTAATTAAAATAAGTAAACGCATAGAGGAAGATAAAGTCATGTATGCTTCTCACCTTTTCAAGGAAGAGGCATTGGAGTGGTGGAATACGGTGTTGCAAGCCAAGGGAAGCGACTTGGCTTATGCTATGAATTGGGAAGAATTTAGATGAATGGTGGAAAGAAAATTCTGTCCCGAATATGAAAAGGAACAAATGGCAAACAAGTTCCTGAGCCACCGAATGTTGGATGTTAACTGTCGAGGTTATACTTCGAAATTTTTCTAGTATGCCAGAATTGTGCTAACTCTGGCTTCGCCAGAGCCAGTGCTTATTTCTCGCTACATTTGGGGTTTGATCAGCAAGATCCGTAATATCATCAAAGCTTCCAGACCCCGTACAATTGATGATGCGGTGGAATTAGTCAATACCTTGACAGATGAACTGGTACGCACGCGAGAAGAGAACTGAAAGAAGGAATTGGCTCACAAACTTACCCAAGGCTTCCGAGGGGGTAATGCTAGTAACAACTTCAGGAAAAGAGGAACTGGGAAATCCTCCACTGTTCCATTTTGTAGTATCTGCAAAAGAAAGCACTTTGGAAGATGCAAAGGGTATTACAATTTCTGCAAAATTCCAGGGCATCAAGAAGAAGATTGCCGAAGGAAGAAATCAACAATCTGCTTCAACTGTGGAGAAGCTGGACATTTTAGACCAGACTGCCCTAAAATGGTCAAACCAGCTGACAATAAGGCTAAACCTGCAGAGGGAACTACCAAGTAAAATGCAAGAGCCTTTCAGTTGACTACCCAAGAAGCGGATCTGATTCCGGATGTGATAGCGGGTACGTTTCTAGTTCACAACGTTTATGCGAAAGTATTATTTGACTCTGGTGCAAACCAAAGTTTTATAAATACTTTATTTTGCCAAGCTCTTAAGTTACCTTTAACCAAACTTAGACAGATTTATACAGTAGAAACAGCCGACGGTAACTCTGTTAGCATAGATCAAGTCTTGCAGGAAGGTAAAATAGAACTGTCAGGTCATAAATTTTCTGCAAACCTGTTACCCATGAACTTAGCTGGATTCGATGTGGTGTTAGGAATGGATTGGTTAGTAGCCAACCATGCTCGAATCCTTTGTGAAAAGAATTCCATAGAAATTCGTGCGCCATCAGGAGAAATAATTGTGGTTGTAGGTGATAAGCCACGAAAGCCAATGAAATTCATTTCAGTCATGAAAGTGGCCAGTTACTCTAGAAAACAGGGAATAGCATATATGGTTTTGGTAGTGGTTAATACCAAAGGTAAAGAACTTAAGGATATCCCAATAGTATCAGAATACGCGGATGTATTCCCAGAGGAACTACCTGGATTTCCACCCGATAGGGAAGTAGAATCTAAAATTCATTTAATTCCTGGAACTACACCGATAGCCAAAGCACCTTATCGGTTAGCACCCACCGAAATGTTAGAATTGAAAAAGCAGTTAGATGAATTACTAAGCAAAGGATTTATACAACCTAGTTCATCCCCTTGGGGAGCATCGATGTTGTTTGTGAAAAAGAAAGATGGTTCGATGCGAATATGTATCGATTATAGGGAATTAAATAAAGTTACAATTAAGAATCGATACCCATTACCTAGGATTGATGATCTTTTTGATCAGCTTCAGGGAGCTAGATATTTCTCTAAAATAGATTTACGCTCTGGATATCATCAATTGAAGGTACAAGAAGAAGACATACCTAAAACCGCTTTCTGAACTAGGTATGGTCATTACGAGTTTACAGTTATGCCCTTTGGATTAACAAATGCTCCTGCAGCATTTATGGATATGATGAATAGGATCTATAAACCGTATTTGGATAAATTTGTAATTGTCTTCATCGACGACATACTTATTTATTCCAAAAGCCAGAATGAGCACTGTTAACATCTACATGCACTCTTAACTTTGTTAAGAAAGGAGAAGCTTTACGCCAAATTCTTGAAGTGCGAATTTTGGCTCCAGGAGGTGCAATTTTTAGGATCCATGGTGAATCATGAAGGTATTCACGTAGACCCCTCCAAAATAGATGCAATCACCAAATGGAAGGTTCCACAATCAGCTATGAAAATTAGACGCTTTCTAGGATTAGCTGGGTACTATAGGCGATTCATTAAGGATTTTTCTAAGATAGCTGTACCATTAACTAAACTAACCTGTAAAGCAGTAAAATTTGAGTGGGGACCTAGGCAAGAAGAGGCTTTTAAAATTTTAAAGCAAAGGTTAACAAATGCCCCAATTCTTGCTTTACCAGAAGGAACTGAAGATTTTGAAGTTTACTGTGATGCTTCTAAATTAGGATTAGGATGTGTGCTAATGCAACGCAAAAAGGTAATTGCGTATGCCTCAAGGCAATTAAAGAAGCACGAGGAAAACTCTACGACCCATGACTTAGAATTAGGATCAATAATTTTTGCCCTTAAGATCTGGAGACACTATCTGTATGGCAGTAAGTTTACAGTCTATACGGATCACAAAAGTTTAAAGTACATATTTGGGCAAAAAGAGTTGAACATGAGGCAATGGAGATGGATGGAAATCCTGAGTGACTACGACTGTGATATCCAATATCACGAAGGAAAAGCAAATGTAGTCGCAGATGCTCTAAGTCGTAAGTATCATGAAAAGCAAAAGCGAGTTCGTGCTCTTAGATTAAATGTTCAAGTAGATTTAATGGAACAATTAAGGAATATTCAAGAAACCGCAATCAAGGATGATGCTGAAGGAATGAAAGGAAGTATAAAAGAATTAGAGCAAGGCATTGATGGAATTTGGAGATTCCACAAGAAAAGGATTTGGGTACCTAAACAAGGAAACTTAAGATATAAGATTTTAGAGGAAGCCCATAAATCTAGGTATACCATGCACCCAGGAAACAATAAGATGTACCAAGACCTAAGAAATAATTTCTGGTGGATAGGGATGAAAAAGGACATAGCTAGATATGTATCTAAGTGTCTAACTTGTTCGCAAGTTAAAGCAGAACACCAGAAACCCTCAGGGCTACTCCAAAAATTAGAAATGCCTGTTTGGAAATGGGAACTAATAACCATGGATTCCGTTACTAAACTACCCAAGTCCAGAAAAGGTAACGACGCGATTTGGGTAATTGTGGATCGATTAACCAAATCAGCTCATTTTCTACCCATTAAGGAAACCTTTAGCATGGAAAGGTTAGCCAAGTTGTACGTAGACGAAGTAGTATCCTTACATGGAGTCCCACTCTCCATTGTATCGGATACAGATAGTCGTTTCACTTCACATTTCTGGGCGAGTTTTCAAGAGGCAATGGGAACCCGATTAAATTTAAGTACTGCCTACCATCCCCAAACTGATGGACAAAGTGAAAGGACGATCCAAACCTTGGAAGACATGCTCAGGGCATGTGTAATCGATTTTGGTGGTAACTGGGATAACCACCTACCCTTAATTGAATTCTCCTATAACAATAGTTATCATTCAAGCATCGAAGCTGCCCCGTTCGAAGCACTATATGGACGCAAGTGTAGAACTCTGGTTTGCTGGGCAGAAATAGGAGAAAGCCAATTATCAGGTCCTGAGATTGTGCAAGAGGCCACTGATAAGATAACTCAAATCAAGGAAAGATTGAAGATGGCTAGAGATCGCCAGAAAAGTTATGCAGACAACTGACGTAAGTTGCTAGAATTTCAGGTCGGAGACAAGGTACTCTTAAAAGTTTCTCCTTGGAAAGAAGTAGTTCGGTTCGGTAAGAAAGTAAAGTTAAGTCCAAGATACATAGGACCATTCCCAGTAATCCAACGCATAGGACCAGTTGCCTATCGTTTACAACTACCAGAAGAATTAGCCGGGGTACATGACGTATTCCATGTATCCAATCTCAAGAAATGTTTATCTGATGAATCCCTAGCAGTCCCTCTTCAAGACGTACAAGTAAATGAAAAGCTGAAGTTTGTTGAGAAACCACTTCAAATAGAAGACATAAAGATTAAGTTTCTCAAACACAAAAGACTGGTACTAGTCAAAGTCAAGTGGGATTCAAAAAGAGGACCTGAATACACCTGGGAGCTGGAATCGGAGATGAAGCAGAAATATCCTCACTTATTTCAATAAATCTCGAGGACGAGATTTTAAATAAGGTGGGGAGGATGTAAGGACTGCCAAAAATGTCCCTAAACGACCCGTAAGTGAAAACCCGGACCCCTAAAACCCTAATTGTGACACCTGTGTCACTTCAACCATCAAACAAATACCAAACCAATGAAATATTGTATTTCATACTTGGGATTTTGTGTAAATATGTGTATCGTTTGCACATATTAATTCTTGTACGATTTCGGGCTCTAAATTGCTTTCTGGAGAGTTATAAGCGCACTGATGCGTAAATATAACCAGTTTAATGCAACAAACACTCCGGAATAGTGACATAGGCTTAGCATACCTTAAATAACCCTTACATAACTTAGAAATAAGTTTTGGATGGTTTGGTATGCCGAAATCAAGTTTATTCGCTTACAGGGACTAAATTCGACAAACTGCGAAAGTATGTCAATTTGTACTGTAACAGACCTTCCGGAACTTGATCATAAGTTAAATATGCCCTAAATATCCTTTACATAGCTTAGAAATAGGCTTTGAGGTGTTTGGTGCATAAAAATAAACTTTATGCTCATTCAGCGACTAAAAGCGTCAAAAAGTGCATAAGTTTGCATTTTCGCGCATATTTTACGTTCTGAATACTTCCAGACTTCCAAAAATTTATGTAAGCATCCTTATATTATGCCTTTGTGTTTGGCATAAGAAAAATCCATTCGTCGCGCAATTTGGATCGTCTTTCGCGCTTATGCGCATTCCGTCGTAATTAAGCGAACATCGCGATCGTACGACCAAACGAACCGACATCCGGCATATTTTTGAGCATGTTTCATGTCCCTCATACTTAGGCATCATTTTAGGGCCTTAAGGTTGGCTTAACGGGCCTTAAACGTGTCGAAAATGGACTTAAAAGCATGCAGGGGCTAAAACTGTCAATTCTGAAAGTTTGTGCTGATCAGACAAGCCCAGGCGGCCCGCCTGAGTTTGTGTGTATCCTGATGCGGGCCGCATGACCTCCCCAGATATGCAAAAAGTTGTTAACACCCTGTTTCCAGCTGTTATACACTCCAAAAACCACTTGCAAATGGTATTTTCAATCCATGGGCTGAATCTATGGGTGCCCAAGGTTTCCCAAAACAATGGGCCCGTGTGTACGGCCAAGATCGAAGCACGTTTCGCGATGAACGATCCTAACGGTCTTGGTTTTCCTATAAATACCCTCACCCACTTCATTCTTTCCCACTTGATTTCTGAGATTTCTCTAAGTTGGGGTGTTCCATCACCTCATACTTGAGAATACTTGGAAAATTAAACTTGCGGGGACCTTCTGTAAGTATTCTTTCTCGTTTTTCATTCGTTTTAGCGTTAAAGTCAAACTGTGTTTGACTTTCTGCATTAACCAGTTTATGGTCAATGTGAAGTTCGTTTGAACTTCATAACGTGAGCGTAATCACGATGGTTATAGTCCCTAGTGACTATACCCACTGATTACCACGTTATCTAGGCTTAGTGACGAGTCGTAGTTTCGGCCAAAATGCGTTTCCTCGCGTATTTTGTAACCAAACTACTCTAGGGTATCAAAACCGTTTGTTTTGATACCAAACCTGTTTTCTAACTTTACTAAACATGTTCTAGCATGTTTAGCTCGTCGCTTTTAGATTTGTGCTTGTTTAGGGTCGTAAAGGTAAGCGATCTAATCAATCGCTTATACTTTCGAACCCGACCCATTTGGTCGATCATTAGGATCCGACCAAACGTTTTAATTGACCATAGTTGTATAGGGAATAACCTTCCGAGGTTATACCTTATGGTCACGTCGTTTAAGTAGTTGTATGATAGGTAGTTTATATGCCTTAGGTAAATTACCAAAATGCCCTTTTTACGTATAAATTCATTTTAAGCATATGTAACTTAATTTTTGACATCTAAACTGATTTAGCAACAATATTAGACATGATAAGGCATATAATACTTGTCATAGGACTAGTTAGGCTTTCCGAATGCGTTTTACGCAAACGATGCGTTAAAGTGGCATAAGCTACCTAAACGGGTCGTAATGGGTCAAAAGCACTTAGGATATGTTTCGTTTTAGTATGTAGGCTTTGTTAAACCATATTACATAAGTTCCCATACTTATTTGGTTTACAAACCCTCGTACTACCCGATCCTCCGATAGGTCCGTTTATTAATGTAGATACCTATATAGGTGCCGTTTGATTCCGTGATCTTCTAGCATTGCTTGGTGGTTATCCTAGGACTTCTAAGCAATCTCAAGTGAGTACATAGACCCCTCTTTTACTGTTTTCCAAACATTTTGGGGTGAAACACATGTGCCTACTTGTTACTTTCATGATTTCATGCTTTTATATCATATACTTGCTATGTTCATTAGTACACTATTAGTACATGATTTCATTGTGTTTTTGCTATGTATGTTTACTTAGCATACTTAGTACATCGTTTTACATGACATTTTATGCTATATATGTTCATCATACTTAGTACATTTTACATCACATGCTATGTATGCCCATTGTGTGCATATTTAGTACATCGTTTTACAAGACATTTTATGCTTTGTATCATGCTATGTATGACCATCCGTCGCATACTTAGTACATTGTTTGTGCATTCTTACCTATGGTTTGGTGATTACATATTTCACTTGCCATACATGACATTTTGTTTACACATTACTTGATTGACATTTGACAACGGTTTAGACATGGGCAATTTACAATTGGTGGTTTATGTGGGAAAGTGATTTGAGTAACGAGATGTGTGTAATGTGATACAAGCATGGTGGATACGCCGCTGGTACTTCCTATATATAAGTGCTTGTATTATATTACATGGCGTAGCGTTATTTAGATCATTCATTTGGACTTATACATCTTTACACAAATAACATATTTTTTTTCAAGACATTGTTTTACAAAACAGTTTGTTTTATACAAACTCCTTTTTACTTGGTTATTCAGTTAACCTTACATCATTCTTTTTAACTATACCTATCTATCATCGATTTTCAAACGTCTTATAAAAGCAAACACTTAAACTAGATTCATGACAAGTTTTTGTTAAACATTTTCTCAAACCTAGGTCATGAATCCTATTTTTCATAAAACCTATGTACTCGCCGGCATTTTTATGCTGATGTATTTTCACATGTGTTTCAGGTACTATAGTTGATGACTATTGATGATGATATTGATGCATGCTCACATAGGATTTGGGCGAGGCCTTAGTGACATTAAAAGATGCAAGACTAGTAAATTTTTGTTATGTTTCTTTATTGTCAACATTGTAACTCATTTAATTCAATAAAACGAAATTTGTTTAATCCATGGTTGTGAAACAATAATTCTGTTACAACACTCCCCGACGTTTCCGCCACGTTTTGTTGTTTTATGTGGGCGGGGTGTGACACTAATGTACATAAAAACTAAGAAACCAAGAAATTTGACCTTCTGGCGGGCCGCGTAAAGGTTAAGCATGGCCTTAAGCGGGACGCGTCAACCTTAAGTTGACCGGATAAGCGTCCCATGGCCACGTGTCATGCATGTGGCGACCCTACTCGTGACCCATTAGACCTACACGTAGACTAGGCGGCCACGCGGGCCGTGTAAGAGTTATATATGGGTTTACGCGGGCCGCGTAATGTCACACCCCGACCACATAGAACATACAAAACGTGGCGGAAACTTCGGGGAGTGTTGTAACAGAATTAATTGTTTCAAATCCATGGCAATTGAAGTTTCGTTTTATTGATCAAATATGAAAGTATACATTGTTTAAACAAGAACCAAAGAGTACATAACATAAATTAACTAGTTCTTGTCTCGTTTTAAGTCACTAAGGCACAGGTCCGCCTAAGTATGTCTTGATAAGTCCTATGCATCATCTCCTGAAAACACATGTGAAAATAGGTACGTCAGCATAAAAATGCCTGTGAGATACATTGGTTTTGTGAAAACAGAATTCATGACTTATGTTGAGAAAATGTTTAGTCATGAACCTTGTAATTTGCTTTGTCTTGTAAATCATTTAAAAAAAACGGTAAGATCAGATGATATGTATAAATAAGAGAATAGTGTATGGTTAAACGAATAACCATGTAAAATGAGTTTGTAAGATAAGTTGTTTGTAAACCAATGTCTTGTGAAAAGTGTGTTATTTGTATAAAATGTTATATGTCTCAAATTGAAATGATTCAAATAACGCTACGATATGTAATACCATACAAACACTTATATATAGGAAGTACCAGCGACGTATCCACCATGCTTGTATCATATTACACACGCCTCGTTACTTAGATCACTTACTCAAACCAAACCATCAAGATGTAATGTTTAACAATTGTAGAAATGTTTATGTATAGTCAAATGTCTATTGTCAAATGTAAATCATGTCAACAGATACAACTAGTTCACACGGTTCAAAGGTTACGAACGGTTCATATAATCAAAGGGTTAAGACGGTTCACATAGTCAAACGGTTACAATGGTTCAAAATGTAGTATAATGTGTTCATATGCTGGATGAGCATATGCAACAGAAATACAATGAGAAACAATGTACTAAGTATGCACACAATGGGCGTACGTAGCATGAAATATATTGTAAAATGATGTACTAAGTATGCACACAATGGGCGTACGTAGCATGTGATGTATTGTAAAGTGATGTACTAAGTATGCACACAATGGGCGTACGTAGCATGTGATGTATTGTAAAGTGATGTACTAAGTATGCACACAATGGGCGTACGTAGCATGTGATGTATTGTAAAGTGATGTACTAAGTATGCACACAATGGGCATACATAGCATATAATGTTTTGAAATCATGTACTATAAATGTACTAATGAACATAGCAAGTATACGATGTGAAAACAGGAAAGCATGAAGGTAACAAGTAGGCACATGTGTTTCACCCCAAAACAGTTTGGAAAACAGTAAAAGAGGGGTTCAATGTACTCACCTGAGATTGTTTTGAAGTTCTTGTATAATAACCAGATAATGCTAGAGATCACGGAATACCGAACGGCACCTAATAGGTAGCTATATTAATATACCGGACCAAAATCGGAAGGATCGGATAGTATGCGGGTTCGTAAACCAAACGAGTATGGAGACTCGTGAAATATGGTTTAACAAAGCCTACATACTAAAATGAAACCTAACCTAAGTGCTTGCGACCCATTACGACCCGTTTAGGTAGCTTATGCTACCTTAACGCGTCGTTCGCGTAGAACGCGTTTAGAACGCCTAACATCGTGACCATAAGTGACTGTGTCACAAACTTTGACTCTGTCAAAGTTGAAGATTGTGATGATGCATCCGATGATGAAAATGTTAAAAAAGAAAAACAAAAATCGTTTTTAAATTTGAAAGAAAAATTTCAGAAAACTGTTTTGCAATCGACCGAAAAAGGTGAATGTTCTAAGCAAAAGCCTTTGAGGAAGAAAGCAGAACAGAAACAAAAAGATAATAAAAGTTCATCGGATCGATCATCCAATCAAAAACAAAATTTACAAAAAATAAAAAATGAAAACTCAAAAAATGTTGGTAATAAGTGGTGCAGGTCAGACCACAGTGCTAAAGCATCAAATCCAACAAAGTTGAGGAAGGAATATCACCAGGCCAAACAGTGTTACGACTTGAGTGTTTGGTACAACGGTGATAACTGGTACGATAACAGAATGTGTTACAGCTGCGGCTATCATGGACACATTGCTGTTAATTGCCAGTACTGGAGATATGAGACCAGGAGGTGCTATAACTGCAACATCAAAGGTCACATTGCCCGAGATTGCCCGAGGAGATCAATGGGAAGATCAAGGGTTATGTCTCAGAAAGTGGCAAGAATTCCAGTCAAGGTCAAGCCCGAAGAACTAAAAGTTCGAGAACCAAAAGTTCAACAACCGAAAGTTCTAGAGACGAAAGTTAAACTTTCTCAGGGGCAGAAAGACCGACTGAGGAAGAAGAGAAAGAAAGCGAGAGAATATCTCGAGAAGATTTTGTCCTCGGGTTCACGGGACAAACAGATTAATAGTTCTGATGAATCTACTCCTTCATCTGCAAAGTCGAGCAAAAAGAATTCATCAGATACAAATCTGAGGACAAAAGAGGAGAAGAAGAAGGAAAAGGTCGGCGATGAATCTGACAGATCAAAGTCGGACAAGCCACCTGCAGGCAATGATTCTGGTATGGTAAAACCAAAGGAGCCATTGGTTAAGGTAAAAGTTGAGAATTCTAGTTTAGCAATGGATGATGCAAATTTTCCACCATTGTTGAGCAAGAATTCAAAATCACCCAAGGTCAGTCAGGCTTGGGTGAAATTGTTTAAATAGAAAAACCTGACTTGCCGGAGATCCCAAGATGGTATCGTGGATCATGAATCGGCACATTTCTTGAGAAATTTCACTTTGGTGATTTTTCGCCTCATAAGTGGTAAATCAGGGACATTAAGTTGTACTTGATTTTCTACTGATGGTTTATGATAAAACTGGAAATGATAAATCTTTGAAATGTTTGAAGAAAACAAGATGAAGAGATATCCCCGAACTTACAAATGGTTGGAACACAAACTAATTTTTCCGGAAAAACCATTTTGATTAAAACAAACTTAAGTGTTTTGAAATCATAATGGGAAAATAGTTTGTTGTGAGGGGGAGTTCTGATTGTTTTTTGCACGAGAATGGTGAATTGAGGTAATTCACATAATGTTGTCAAATTTTTGTATAGTTTGTTTTTCAATTTTTCCTCAGAAAATCAAAATTGAAACATATTTTGATTTTAGGGGGAGTAAGAAAATTTTGAAAAATTTAAAAAAATTGAAAAATGAAAATGAGTTTTGTTGCAAAAAGAGGAGATGATAGTACATCGGTGGACTTTCACAGCATGCTAGAGATTTGTAAAGACAAAATTGTTTTTAAACAAGTCTTACTAATGATGTGTCAGTAGGCTTCACACAGTTAGTAAATTGTATTCGAGATATAAACATAAAATCAAAACTTACTTATTTTGTGGGGAACACTACTTGGATATATAGGTAACCCCTGAAATCTCGTTTGAAAGGTTTCTTATTCTGGAATACTAGGTTCTTGTACTCAATTGATGTCTGGGGTATTATTCCGGGACTTCTGCTGAACGGTAGTTCTGACCTAGTCCCTGGCTAATACTTTCTTCATATGCTTGAAACATAGCATAAAGCCCTCAGCTGATTAGACAATAAAATTGCTGATCAGTTGTTGTAGCTGAAAAGATCCTCTAAAGGGGACCCACTGCTAAGTCGAAGCTGATATCTCTCTGCTGAACGGAAGTTCTGACCTGAGATCCCTCAGTTCTCGCATTTTTCCCCTAATTTATATACAGATATCATTTGTAGTTATACTTACCTGTAGATCAGAATATTGGGATCTGGATACAGGAGTATATTCAAGAGGTGGGACACTCAAATAAGTCTAAGTTCTAAAACATTAAATACGTATCTTGAATCAATTGAAAATTTGTGTAGAGGTTTAAGTGGACAACAATACTGATAATCAGAAGTAAATTTGTTTTTAACATTTGCTGATTAATCAAGATCAACGGTGTTGGTGATATGTCTCAAAAACCGATATGATCCTCTTGCACAATCTCTCAAAAATAGTGTTCATTTCTGTTTTTCTATAAATTCAAAAATCCAAAAATATTGTTTGTTTGTTAGATATTTGAAAACTTCAAAAAGATTTTCGACAACAGAATGTGAAGAACTGATATTTGACATTTCAAGTGCTAAACATGTTGAACTTGTGGTTTGGGAGAGAGTGTGAAATTGTGAAGATTTGAAATGCAAAATTGGTTCATTAACTTGATGACTAAGTTGAATGGTAACCTACAGTTTGATCTTCATAATTCTTCTTTTATGATTTGTTGATTCATTAAGTTGAATTGCAAATTGTATTAGTTTGTAATAGTATGGTTGAGTTTTGCAGGTTTCTGATCCTGTTGCTACGAATAGCCAGGAGACACATCAGAACCAGAGGAGAGCTTAAACAGAGAAAGCCAGGAGTTGATTTCAATGGTGATAACGATTTCCAGACAGAGATCCCAGCATGATGATAGGGGGAGTCTGACGAAAGTTAGAGCCAGAGAAAGATCCAGGCATATGATTCTAGGAAGGAATTCCTGAAGATAGTTTGATAAAGAGAGAGAAGCCCGAAGACTGATCAAGTCTGAAGAACTAAAGACAGCATTGTTGTGACTCGATAGTCGACTCCATCAACATCTGAGGAGGAGTCTGTTGGTGCACTACATCTGCTGATTACGTCTTGTATCGAGTCATTATCTTAGAACGTTAGATCTGGGCTCGAAATACGAGAAATAGTGAAATGTATAGGTTTTAGATAGTTGGGCCGCTTTTAGAGTCAAATTAGGGTTATTGGATCGCCTTTTAGGTCATTTAGAGCATGGGCCGCTCGAACGGACATGCTGGTCCGCTCGAACGACAAACAAGCTGGATCGCTCTTATGGACCGCTTTTGGGTCAATGTTCTGGACCGCTTTAATGGCATGGGCCGCTTATTGGGCCTGTCCAATAAGCGGTCCCAGACCTCTATATATACCCTAAAGGCGATTCCATTTGTAACGGTTGGTGGAAATCGTACCGAAGCTCTGCCGGTGCGAGATTTGAGCTGTAAACGTTTGAAATCAATAAACAAGTAGTTAAAAGTGATTTGCCTGCTGTTTCTACCTTAGTTTCTTGTTATTCCGCACCTGAAACCAAGGAGAAAGCCTCTGAACGACTCGTTTGGGTCAGCACACGATCCTACAATAACCTCGGAAGGTTACAGCTATGGTCACCTAATGTGTTTGGTCGGATCCTAATGATCGACCAAATGGGTCGGGTTCGAAAGTATAAGCGATGGTTTAGACCGCTTACCTTACGACCCTATATATGCACTAAACTAAAAGTGACGAGCTAAGCATGTTAGAACATGCTTAACTAAGTTTAGAAAACAAGTTTGGCATCAAAACAAACGGCTTTGATGCTCACGAGTAGTTTGGTTACAAAATACGCAAGAATGCGCATTTTGGCCGAAACTACGACTCGTCACTGAGCCTAGATAACGTGGTAATCAGTAGGTATAGTCATTACGGACTATAACCATCGTGATCACGCTCACGTTATGAAGTTCCAACGAACTTCGTGTTGACCATAGGCTGGTCAACGCAGAAAGTCAAACAAAACGTTGACTTTCGGACTCGAAAAGCGAATAAAGAACGAAAGAACACTTACGAAGGGTCCCCGAATGCTAATCTAGATCAAAATGGCTCAGGTATGAAACAAAGGTTCCAACTTAGAGCTATAGATCAGATTTTTGTGGGTTTTAACCAAAGGGGGGGGGTATTTATAGGAAAAGTAAAGCCGTTAGGATCGTTTCTTGAATTTCGTGCCACGATCCAAGCCGTACACTTGTCAAGATGTTGTGGTGGCTTAATGTGACCCTTATCTCTACAGATTGTGAAAGGGCATTGCCCTTTGGGGTGTTTGAAAAGCCAAGTTGTGCAAGAAACAAAGTTTCTGCAACTGTAAGGGCCATGCGGCCCGCATCAGGATTAGACAAAACTCAGGCGGGCCGCCTGGGCCTGTCTGATCTGCACATACTTTCAGAAATGGCAGTTTTGGTCCCTGTTGCGTATTTAAGCCATTTCCGACACTTCTAATGCCCGTAAAGCCAACTTTAGGGCCCTAAAATGATGCCTAAACATTGTGGACATGAAACATGCTCAAAAATATGCCGGATGTTGGTTCGTTTGGTCGTACGATCGCGATGTTCGGTTAATTACGACGGAATGCGTATAAGCGCGAAAAACGATCCAAATGACGCGACGAATGGATTTTCCTTATGCCAAACACTAAAATAAATTATTTTAGTGCTTACATAAATTTTTGGATGTCCGGATGTATTCAGAACGTAAGTTATGTGCGAAAGTGCAAACTTGTGCACTTTTTGGCACTTTTAGCCCCTGAATGATCCAAAAGTTTGTTTTAACATACCAAACCTCTCAAAGCCTATTTCTAAGCTATGTAAAGGATATTTATGGTATGTTTAACTTATGGACATGTTCCGGAATGTTTGTTACAGTTCAAATTGGCATACTTTCGCAGTTTGTCAAGTTTAGTCCCTGTAAGCGAATTAACTTGTTTTTGCCATACCAAAGCCTTCAAAACTTATTTCTAAGTTATGTAAATGTTATTTAAGGTATGTTAAGTATATGTTGATGTTCCGGAGTATTTGTCGCATCAAACTGAGTACGTTTACGCACCAGTTTGCGTATAATTCTCTAGAAAGCGTTGTAGAGTTTGAAATTGAACAAGAACTGATATGTGCAAAAGATACACATATTTATACAAGATCCCAAGTATGAAATACAATATTTAACCGGCTTGGTATTTGTTTGATGGTCGTGGTGACACAGGTGTCACAGTCTCCCTTACTTTAGGAAATTTCGTCCCGAAATTTATTCGTAGGAGTCTATTTGTGACTTGTGTCAAATAACCAACAAAGATATGCAAGGCAATATCCTGTCATTTCCTTTACGGAGACTCTTCAGAAATGGAAATGAAGGAAGAATCAAGGGTATTCATTTTCCCTTCGATAGAAAATTTTCAGAAACGAAAATGCACAGAATGAGTCATTTTCCTTAATCGGTATCCTTTAGAAACGAAAATGAACGGAATGAGTCATTTTCCTTAATGGATATCCTTTAGAAACGAAAATGAATGGAATGAGTCATTTTCCTTAATGGGTATCCTTTAGAAACGAAAATGAACGGAATGAGTCATTTTCCTTAATGGATATCCTTTAGAAACGAAAATGAACGGAATGAGTCATTTTCCTTAATGGATATCCTTTAGAAACGAAAATGAACGGAATGAGTCATTTTCCTTAATGGGTATCCTTTAGAAACGAAAATGCACGGAATGAGTCATTTTCCTTAATGGGTATCCTTTAGAAACGAAAATGCACAGAATGAGTCATTTTCCACAATTTCTTCAGAAACGAAAATGAACGGAATGGGTCATTTTCCACAATTTCTTCAGAAATGAAAATGAACGGAACGAGTCATTTTTCACAATTTCTTCAGAAACGAAAATGAACGGAATGAGTCATTTTCCACAATTTCTTCAGAAACGAAAATAAACGGAATGAGTCATTTTTCACAATTTCTTCAGAAACGAAAATGAATAGGGTTAACTCTAGATACACGACAAAACTTGCTGTGGTTTCTGTGCACTAAATTCCATAATTATGTATGCATCCATAATTACGTAATTCCTTGCACAATCCGCACAGTTTGTTTTGTAATGTTTTGGGGAAGAATATCAAACTTGTGATGAGGGTGACTACACTACCATAGGGTCCTTTTAATTAGATCGACAGATGATCTTTTTAACTAGGCCACCCAGGGGTCCTTTCAGCTATATCATCACATGATATTCCTAACTAGATTTTTGGATCAATCTGTTTAACTAGACCACTCAAGTGGTCTAATTATGGAATAGTACAATATAATACAAGGGTCTTTACTATCACGTAAAAGCCCATTGAGGATTTAATATAGTACCTTTGGATATCCTACTATGAATCCCTTATACGAATGATATGGAAGATTCTACGAGGATTTGGATAACAAAAACTTGGATTACACCAAAAACATAAAAGGGAACACATAAGCACATAATCACATAGTTGTTCAACTTGGTTATTAATTTGTTATTAACTTGTTATAGATAGAAAATGGATATGGAAACCAGTAGATGGACTTCAATGTCCCCTGGGAATCTATCTAAAAAGATAGGAAGATCTTCCAAAAATTCGATTTTTGTTTCCAAAGAAACGTAATATTCGAATTAAGGAACACATCAATTTTTGGATTTATGGAAATACCTTAGGTACCCTTATTAAGGATTTATAGCGGTACTTTGGGTATTCGTCCAGTGTTGTAACTTGCGCCTTGTACTTCGTTTTCCTTAGAAGAAACGAGTACTTAGGAACTTCATGGAAACGCAAGATATCATAAAATGGAAAAAAATTTGGGTGGTAGTTTGCTTTTCAAGGAATATGATTCCTTAATTGTCGGTATTGTAAGGGATATGTTCTTTATACATACAACCTCATAAATACATTGCAATGTAAATAAAAGATTTATTTATAAACGATGATAACAACTGTTTCATGGACCTTGACAACAAAAGAAAATAATACACAAGACATGATTATTTCTAAAGGGTGTTGTCTTCTAGTCGGTCAGATGCTCATCACTGGGCTGGATTAGCATTAGCAAGCTTTGGGCAATTTCTTCGGAAATGACCCATCTCGCCACAATTGTAGCAAGAACCTGGTGGAAAGCGAGCTTGAGCAGGATTGTTGTCAGCTTGATTTGGTGCAACTGCAGCTCGGCAAACCTTTGCTGTGTGACCTTTAAGTCCACAAATTTGGCATTCACGGCACTTCACCCTAGCATGATGATGAAGGTTACATTGGTTGCACAAGGGTGAAGTTCCATTGTATGGCTTCCTAGCAGGGGGTTGAGCTGGTTGGTTAGGGATAGCTTGATCATTGTGAGTAACCATGGCGAAGTTCTAAGAAGCCTTTCGCTTCTTTGACTTCTTAGGGGATCCAATCTGTTCATCCATGGTCTTTGATTCCTCGATTGGTTTCGATTCCTCGACCGGTTTCTTGTCTCCCTTTCGGAAAAGCTTACGTTTTCTGATCTGAGATTCAGTCAAGGTTGCAGATAGCTCAATGGCCTGCCTAACCGTAGTGGGGTTACTACCAGTAACAATGTCCTGAACTGAGTCAGGGAGGCCATCAATGTATTTTTCGATCGCCTTATCCAAAGGCGTAACCATGGAAGGACACAACAGGCTCAACTCCTCATATCGATCAGTGTATGCTCGATGTTCGCCGCTGTCTTGCTTAAGATCGTCGAATTCCCTTTATAAGGCCCTGATCTCGTGACGAGGACAGAATTCCTTCATCATCAGTGCTCGAAGCTCTTCCCACGTTTGAGCCAGTGCCACTTCGGCACCCCTATCTCTCATCACACCGTTCCACCATGTCAAAGCTCGTTTCTCAAAGACACTAGATGCAAAATCTACCTTTCGCTCGTTTGGACATTGAACATGTCTGAAGGTGCTCTCTAAACTCTCGAACCATTGTAGAAGTGCAGTCGCTCCTTGAGACCCAGAAAACTTTGATGGCTTAGCCGAGTTGAACGTATTGAAGCTGCAGGGGGCATTATTGTTGTTGAGGGCTTGGTTACATTGGGCAACGATGTTCGGGATTGCAGCAGTTATTTGCTGTGTAATGACAGCTGCCAGATCTTCAATAGATACTGGATTTTCGCGTCGTGGAGGCATTCTACAAAGGGGAAACAAGAGAGAAAAAAAATGAAATGGCATGGGTGATGGTCATTCGTTTGAACCACGAAGCAAACAAACGACACACAAAGGCTGAATCAAAGCAAATAGATCCTCATAATGCATCGCGAAGACATGCTCGCCTATAAGTGGACACTCACCCTAAGAGTTCCCAGGTAAGAGTGATTGGTCCGATTGTGTGGATTTGTACGAACACTCTAGCCTTAGACAGAAAACTCAGGGTACAGGCATTCACTCTTGCAGTTTGCACGTGTTCACACTATTTAGGACCAAAAACCTTGACGAGAGTTTTGAAAACTCAAAGGGGTTCAAAACCTTATAATAGAGGGTTCAAAACCTTATAATAGAGGGTTCAAAACCTAGTAATCAATCATCCTAGAACAGATGATTAGTTTTCAAAGCGGTTTTGAAATTTATGTTCTTGTTGTGGTCGTCGCCTATGGATAGGTGACGGTATTGTTTTGTGACTAAACGCAAGTAAACTCGCGTTAGGGTCCTAGGAAGGTTATAGACTAGGTCAAAGCATTACTAATAACCTAATTCCCTATAACCATTGGCTCTGATACCAACTTTTCTGTCACACCCCGACCACGTAGAACATACAAAACGTGGCGGAAACGTCGGGGAGTGTTGTAACAGAATTAATTGTTTCAAATCCATGGCAATTGAAGTTTCGTTTTATTGATCAAATATGAAAGTATACATTGTTTAAACAAGAACCAAAGAGTACATAACATAAATTAACTAGTTCTTATCTCGTTTTAAGTCACTAAGGCACAGGTCCGCCTAAGTATGTCTTGATAAGTCCTATGCATCATCTGCTGAAAACACATGTG
Source organism: Helianthus annuus (assembly GCF_002127325.2). NCBI lineage: Eukaryota > Viridiplantae > Streptophyta > Magnoliopsida > Asterales > Asteraceae > Helianthus > Helianthus annuus. The sequence goes on from NC_035448.2 coordinate 59,493,167, forward strand.
AAAATAGGTACGTCAGCATAAAAATGCCTGTGAGATACATTGGTTTTGTGAAAACAGAATTCATGACTTATGTTGAGAAAATGTTTAGTCATGAACCTTGTAATTTGCTTTGTCTTGTAAATCATTTAAAAAAAAACGGTAAGATCAGGTGATATGTATAAATAAGAGAATAGTGTATGGTTAAACGAATAACCATGTAAAATGAGTTTGTAAGATAAGTTGTTTGTAAACCAATGTCTTGTGAAAAGTGTGTTATTTGTATAAAATGTTATATGTCTCAAATTGAAGTGATTCAAATAACGCTACGATATGTAATACCATACAAACACTTATATATAGGAAGTACCAGCGGCGTATCCACCATGCTTGTATCATATTACACACGCCTCGTTACTTAGATCACTTACTCAAACCAAACCATCAAGATGTAATGTTTAACAATTGTAGAAATGTTTATGTATAGTCAAATGTCTATTGTCAAATGTAAATCATGTCAACAGATACAACTAGTTCACACGGTTCAAAGGTTACGAACGGTTCATATAATCAAAGGGTTAAGACGGTTCACATAGTCAAACGGTTACAATGGTTCAAAATGTAGTATAATGTGTTCATATGCTGGATGAGCATATGCAACAGAAATACAATGAGAAACAATGTACTAAGTATGCACACAATGGGCGTACGTAGCATGAAATGTATTGTAAAATGATATACTAAGTATGCACACAATGGGCGTACGTAGCATGTGATGTATTGTAAAGTGATGTACTAAGTATGCACACAATGGGCATACGTAGCATGTGATGTATTGTAAAGTGATGTACTAAGTATGCACACAATGGGCGTACGTAACATGTGATGTATTGTAAAGTGATGTACTAAGTATGCACACAATGGGCATACATAGCATATAATGTTTTGAAATCATGTACTATAAATGTACTAATGAACATAGCAAGTATACGATGTGAAAACAGGAAAGCATGAAGGTAACAAGTAGGCACATGTGTTTCACCCCAAAACAGTTTGGAAAACAGTAAAAGAGGGGTTCAATGTACTCACCTGAGATTGCTTTGAAGTTCTTTTATAATAACCAGATAATGCTAGAGATCACGGAATACCGAACGGCACCTAATAGGTAGCTATATTAATATACCGGACCAAAATCGGAAGGATTGGATAGTATGCGGGTTCGTAAACCAAACGAGTATGGAGACTTGTGAAATATGGTTTAACAAAGCCTACATACTAAAATGAAACCTAACCTAAGTGCTTGCGACCCATTACGACCCGTTTAGGTAGCTTATGCTACCTTAACGCGTCGTTCGCGTAGAACGCGTTTAGAACGCCTAACATCGTGACCACAAGGTATAACCTCGGAAGGTTACAACTATGGTCACCTAATGTGTTTGGTCGGATCATAATGATCGACCAAATGGGTCGGGTTCGAAAGTATAAGCGATGGTTTAGATCGCTTACCTTACGACCCTATATTTGCACTAAACTAAAAGTGACGAGCTAAGCATGTTAAAACATGCTTAACTAAGTTTAGAAAACAGGTTTGGCATCAAAACAAACGGTATTGATGCTCACGAGTAGTTTGGTTACAAAATACGCAAGAATGCGCATGTTGGCCGAAACTACGACTCGTCACTGAGCCTAGATAACGTGGTAATCAGTAGGTATAGTTACTACGGACTATAACCATCGTGATCAATCTCACGTTATGAAGTTCCAACTAACTTCGTGTTGACCATAGGCTGGTTAACGCAGAAAGTCAAACAAAACGTTGACTTTCGGACTCGAAAAGCGAATAAAGAACGAAAGAACACTTACGAAGGGTCCCCGAATGCTAATCTAGATCAAAATGGCTCAGGTATGAAACAAAGGTTCCAACTTAGAGCTTTAGATCAGATTTTTGTGGGTTTTAACCAAAAAGGGGGGGGGGGTATTTATAGGAAAAGTAAAGCCGTTAGGATCGTTTCTTGAATTTCGTGCCACGATCCAAGCCGTACACTTGTCAAGATGTTGTGGTGGCTTAATGTGACCCTTATCTCTACAGATTGTGAAAGGGCATTGCCCTTTGGGGTGTTTGAAAGGCCAAGTTGTGCAAGAAAACAAAGTTTCTGCAACTGTAAGGGCCATGCGGCCCGCATCAGGATTAGACAAAACTCAGGCGGGCCGCCTGGGCCTGTCTGATCTGGACATACTTTCAGAAATGGCAGTTTTGGTCCCTGTTGCGTATTTAAGCCATTTCCGACACTTCTAATGCCCGTAAAGCCAACTTTAGGGCCCTAAAATGATGCCTAAACATTGTGGACATGAAACATGCTCAAAAATATGCCGGATGTTGGTTCGTTTGGTCGTACGATCGCGATGTTCGGTTAATTACGACGGAATGCGCATAAGCGCGAAAAACGATCCAAATGACGCGACGAATGGATTTTCCTTATGCCAAACACTAAAATAAATTATTTTAGTGCTTACATAAATTTTTGGATGTCCGGATGTATTCAGAACGTAAGTTATGCGCGAAAGTGCAAACTTGTGCACTTTTTGGCACTTTTAGCCCCTGAATGATCCAAAAGTTTGTTTTAACATACCAAACCTCTCAAAGCCTATTTCTAAGCTATGTAAAGGATATTTATGGTATGTTTAACTTATGGACATGTTCCGGAATGTTTGTTACAGTTCAAATTGGCATACTTTCGCAGTTTGTCAAGTTTAGTCCCTGTAAGCGAATTAACTTGTTTTTGCCATACCAAAGCCTTCAAAACTTATTTTAAGTTATGTAAAAGTTATTTAAGGTATGTTAAGTATATGTTGATGTTCTGGAGTATTTGTCGCATCAAACTGAGTACGTTTACGCACCAGTTTGCGTATAATTCTCCAGAAAGCGTTGTAGAGTTTGAAATTGAACAAGAACTGATATGTGCAAAAGATACACATATTTATACAAGATCCCAAGTATGAAATACAATATTTCATTGGCTTGGTATTTGTTTGATGGTCGCGGTGACACAGGTGTCACACGTAAAACCCAAATTTAGGCTATAAATAGCCTGTGCATGGGGCTTTCATTCTGTGTCGAAAACTTTTCTCAAAAACGAAGCATACTACCTAATTTCGAAGATTTAAGGTATTGAAACGCTGCCACGATACCGGGTACTAACTCGATCGCTATTACGATTCATGTCCGATCGATTGGAACTATTCAATGGATGTTAAGTGCTGCCCACATTAGGGTTATACTTTTTCATTCGTCGTAAATTCGATGGATGTTTAAGTATCGCACTTTGTCATTCGTTGTGAGGGTTTGTATCTCGTGAGTTATCGTAAATGCTGTATTAGTTACTAACCTAGTTCGTGTGCATTGTTGTTTAAACTAGGTTATCAGGCTTATCAGTAGCCTAAACTCTGCCCGTATAAACTTGCAATGTGAGTCACTCTCTTTTTATTAACAATGTTTTACAATACTCCAATTATTTTCAAAGTTATAATTACAGGGATTAAGTCGTGGTTATCTTGAATCACTGGCAAATGGGGTATTGTGCACATTACTAATTTCTCACAGTTAAGCTAATAAATCCTAACAGTGATAATCATCACTACTTGGGTGAAAGGACCCAATAGTGGTATGACCATCGTCACCAGGGTGTGACATGGCGCCAGATAAAAATAAGATAAAAGCCATTGTAATCGCTCTTATGCTGTAATTTATAGCTAGGTGTCATTTTGTTAACTTTTGAGTGACTCACCAGTATTTCCCCGCTGACAAAAAATATTTTAAAACATGTTTCAAGCGACCTCATGTAAATGAAGGAAAAGTGTTACTGAGCACTAATCAAGCTTGAACGGTGGCTCAGTTAAATAAATAAACATGTTTTGTAAACCAGGGAATTTCCTCGGGAAATTCCTCTATTGTAAATTACGGGGTTTGTCCCAAGTTATGAAATAAAATAATCGGGCATTTTCAAGTTTAAAGATCCTGCTAAAATCTTCCGCTGCCAAATCAGATAATAAATACCACGGGTTTTTCTGCCCCGTGGCTCCTGGACCGGGTAAAACCGGGATGGGGGCCGTGACAAGGTAGGCCCAAGCTTGGCTGACTCGGACACTACACTCGACACGGTTGCGACATGTGGTGGCACCGGAGGTATCCTGGTGGCCTAGCTCGTCGCGGCCTGCGACGGAGGTAGCTAGGGGCGTCGCGCCCCGCGAGCACCTCTGAAATTTTGTTTTTATTTAATTTTTGTAAAATTAAAGGTATTCAGGACCGGTTTTCGTATACGGGGTGTATTTTAGGGCGTATTGGGATATTTTAAATATTTTTAGGGTGTCGAAAATTTAGGAGAGTTGTTATATCCTCCCCACCTTGTTTTAGAACTCGTCCTCGAGGTCTACTGGAATAGGTGTGGATAATTCCTCTGCATTTCTGATTCAAGCTCCCAAGTGTATTCTAGTCCTCTTTTGGAGTCCCATTTTATTTTGACCAGAACTAATCTCTTGTGTTTGAGATTCTTTACTTTCCTGTCTTCAATCTGTAGAGGCCTTTCTGCAAATTTAAGCTTTTCATTTACCTCTATGTCCTGAAGAGGTACTACCAGTGATTCATCGGCTAAGCACTTTTTGAGATTGCATACATGAGATACTTCATGTATTCCTGCCATTTCCTCTGGT